>NC_136422.1:133951250-134626875 GCF_052625555.1 Lactuca saligna | reverse complement strand
TTCAAGACCATGGGGGAGCCCATGGAACTTAGATGCAAATCCATTTGGGGAGCCCATGGCATCCTGGAGTAAGATTCTAGGGTGAGCCCACGACATCCATATATGTTGTATGCATGGCTTATGTGGATTATCTAGCTTTTATAGCTAATATGGTATATATAATTATTTGGGTTGTGTAGGGTATGATCTGGGGAAATCACTAAACATTAGCTTACAATTTGTTGATTGTTTCAGATATTTCTGAGCCTAAGGGCAAGGGCAAGGCTTGATGGCGCGACATGCACTCTCTCTCAGGCGGTTTTTATGGGACACTCTGATATTTGAAATAAAATTGTAAATGTTATGAATTTGAAAACAATTATTCTTGAGATATTGTGGTTTACTGAATATGTTTTGACTACTTAAAAATGGAATTTTTCTTTGGAAATTTGGGTTGGGTCATTATATATATATATATATATATATATATATATATATATTCAATTTCAACCGTACTTCAAATAACTTTTTTTTTTTACTAACTTTCAATCTTTAGTCAATGTTATTTTCACAATTAAACAATCGTCCCTTCTCAATCTATGTTTCATTGCTCCTCGTTTTCTCAAAAACAACAATATAATTTTATGAAAACATATAAAATTTCGTAGTTCACTTTTGAAGTTGCATGAAATCCCTTATATATATTCGTGTTGAAAATCAAGATTGGATTTCAAACATTATCGAATAATGTAATTTTTCACTTCCTCAATTTAAATCATTAAATCAAGGTTGTCAAATATAATAAAAAAATACCATATTTACTCCAATATATATCATCGTTCATTGTTTAAAAGGCTACCTATTAGAAAACCTTTTTTATGGTATGATAAATCATATTTCTTGTTTCTACAAGGTGATGCCCAACTTTATATGTAAAAGAATTGTGATTTTTAACAATCCAAATTGTATAAGATATAATATGTTTGAAATTGCACTATCATATTGTTAGTTCATTTGAATTAAAGTAAGATAAATAAAGTATTGTCATTAAATTCTATAAAAATATATTAGGTACTCTAGTTATATAGATTCTTGAAAACCTGTTAAATTTGTTTAGAAAATAAATCCCACTGATGTATCCGTCGATCGTGGATCATCCAAAAGATTTCTATTATGATATTTGTGAGAAAGAAATGAACCTTAAGTTGCCACTATATTATTGCCGCAAATGAAAAAATTCTTTTCATCTTGATTGCATTAGTTGAATTGATTATCTAGCAATCATGTTGTACAAGGGCACCAGAAATGTTTCCTAGCATAAACATCCAATAACATATATTCTATCACACCCCTGAACCAGGATGGCAAAACCATCATGGGGCTGATGACATCATTGTATAATATGATAACAACTGAGTATAAGTGAAACATAACATTCCAAGCGACATACATTGAAAATACACTTACATAGTTTACATTTTGTACTTCCTCATCAGTTACACAAAAGTAACAAGAAGTAAAATTTCATGAAGTCTCACCACTTGATTTCATAGCAGAGCAAATTACCTGTTAATGATTTCCTGAGAATACAAGTCATTTTAAAAAGCGTGAACTAAAAAGTTGGTGAGTTCATAAGAATTTTTATATAAAAATGGTTTTGCACTTGTTTAGAATAGTTCTCATAGTACTTTCAGAAAATCCGATATTTTCTATGAAAATGATTTGTAATTCTCGTTCCAAAACTATAAAGATGTGCATGCTTGTCCTCTGTTATCTTTTGTTTGTAAAAGTAAAGCCAACGTTCCCAGAAAATCCAATATTTTCTGATGTAAGAAAAACTATAGTCTTAAACCCTAAGACCAGAAGTGTAAGAGACTAAATATTTGAAAAATGATTTGCAGGTTTATAGTTTAATAAAACCGATGAAATCTAAGCTTCCCATAAACCAAAATCGTATTGTTATTCCCTATCCAAGTCACTTTAATCATGCTTGATATGACTGATATGGCTGTCATGACGTTTTTCAGGCATCAGTTTCGATAAGATATTTGTCACCCTAGATTGGCCCCGTCTAGCTGTAGCGAACATCTCAAGTATGGGGGTGTCAACCCCGTGTAGATCTATACATAATTAACTCGCTCTCCCTCCAGAAGACTCTGGTTATAACTACAAGACTTACGGTGTACGCTAGGTAGGTACGGTGAAGGAAAGTCTCACAAGAGCCTTAACAGATTTACGCGAATTTTGACTCCCATTATTGAAAACTGAAGATGATATTACTAGTTCAATTTATGACTGAAGGTTTATGACACGCGTTTTACAGCTTTATGACATACAGCTTATTGCTCATGCTTTAACAGCTTTATGATAGACAGGTTATGACATGCTAATCTTTCTGTCATGAAATTCTGTTTTGTATACTATTTTGGCTAAATTATTTATGATACTTTTTATAAATAATTGTTTTTGGCAAAATATCAAGCTTTATATTTTTTTTATACCTTGTTGAAATTTTTGTGCCCAAAAATGTTTTTATTTTGATTTGACTCTAGTAAGTCACGGATTTTGTATTATCACGAATGATAAACTTTTCGATTTGTCCAAATCTTTTGTGCAGGTTTTATATATATATATATATATATATATATATATATATATATATATATATATATATATATATATATATATATCCAAAAGTTAAACATGCTTGTACTTGCATATGCGTGTTTTTGCCATTTTTGAGTGAAAACCTTAGAAGGGTTTTTTTTTTTTTTTTTTTTTTTTTTTTGGTAACAAATATGTTGTCAAATACGCACACAATGATTTTATGTAGCTAAAACATGATAAAAACCTTATTACCCAAGAACTTGTTCCGTTTTCGACACAATATTTAAGATGCATGTAATTACGCAAAGGTTAAACACAATACACATAGGTTTATGCAAATATCCAACGTTGAAACGAGGTTTGACTTGTATCCCCCCCCCCCTCTGAAAACATGAAAAATATGAAAAGGTAACGGGGTATGAAGCTCACCTTGTGATTTTTCATGTGATAGGAAGAAGAAGGAAGAAATTTTTGAGCCAAGCTTGGTCTTGGAGTGATTCTCAAAAAGATGATGTTTTAAGGATCATACACATGAAAATGAGTTAGTAATTGGAATGATCTTAACACAACCATGTATAAAATCACTTTGAGTTTCACAAGAAACTTATCTTGTTCTTGTGAGGATCTTGAAGAGAGAAGTCTTGAGGATGGCACCCCCGAATTTTAGAGAGAAGATGAGAGGAAGTTCTTGAGAGTGAATTTGAAAAATGTTTGATTTGTGTGTGGTTGTGTGTCCTGGACGAGATTAAGAGAGAGAGAGAGAGAGAGAGAGAGAAAGAGAGAGAGAGGAGGGGGGAGGGGGCGAAGAGGGTTGACTTTTGGGATGTTGATGTGAAGCTTGCATGGAAATATGTTGTTTAATAACATTGTTGTATGTTAAATAAAAATGAGGTGACAAGAGTTTTTCCCTATTTTTTTTGTTTTATCCAATCCTTAGTCGAAACTAAGGGGGTTTGCAGCCTTAAGGCCTCTCAAGGGTTTTTGGTTTTAAGGGTGGTCGAAAACACCCTAATTCCCTAAAGTGTTTGCGGTTTTTGATGTATGTATGGGTCTTTGGGTTTTATTTGATCCAATAGAAGGGTTTTTGGTGCAATGGAAGGCCCAAAAGTAGTTGTCGGCCCAATAAGGCCCAAGGAGAGATTTTGTTGTCCCAATAAGGCCCAATGAGAGATTTTTGGCCCAATAAGGCCCAAGGAGAGGCTTTCAGCCCAATAAGGCTCAATAAGGTGGTGGGCCGAGAATTCTTGGACGAAGACCCAAAATTGATTGAGCTTAGCTATTGGATCGATTTTTTGGGCTTGCATGAGGCTATTTCAACTTGAATCACAATGTATACATGTAGGAATTCAACTAGCATTATAGTTTGAGTTTTTTGATTAATAAGATGCAACAAGGTTACGTAGAGGAATTTATTGTGAACAAGCTTCACATCTTAACCTAAATCGCTAGTTGTGACCATATCCCCCGTTAAAGGGAATTTCATCCTGAAATTAATTCTAAAATAGTCTTCAAGAACTTAAGGAAAAAGATGGGGTACTTCTGCATCATTTGGTCTTCGCATTCCCAGGTGAACTGTGGTCCTCGCTTGACACTCCATCGGACCGTCACGGTGAGAATGCGACTTTTCTTTGATCGCTTCACTTCTCTGTGTTCCTCAATCTAATCAAGTGAGACAACGAGAGTTTCACCAGGTGGACATCTCTTTAGATTGGATGCATGAATGACAGTGTGTACATTGTTGAGTTCAGGTGGTAGCTGGAGTTTATAAGCCATCGGAGGAATCTTAGCAAGGACTTCTAGGGCCCGATGTATCTCGGTTTCAAATTCCCACACTTTCCTAAGCATATCATCCTTTTCCAAAGGTGAGACCATTAGCAATACGCAATCACCGGCTTAACATTTCAAGGGATTTCGTCGCTTACTTGTACAACTCTTTTGTCAGTTTCTAGATACCTCTAGTCATGCTTGAATTTAGGTGACTCTTCGGTTGTCTCTCTGGTGATTTTGGAGATAGTGACAGTGTCATAGGGTACTTGCCCTTTGGCTAGCCGTGTGTTGTTCATCTCATCCCAACACAGGGGGTGGCCTGTATTTGCGTCCTATATGGTGAGGTGAATAGATGGTTGTGGCTAATGAGGATTGTGTAGCGCCTGCATATTCGGGCTAGTAATTTTAGAGATTATAAGTTATTTATAATAAATAATATGGACTAAGTTATATTATATGTCACAAGGTTTCCATACATATGAAGAACGCTGAAATCCGAGTTATAACGAAAGAGTTATGACCTGTCGAAGTTTCGTGACAAAACCAACACGACAACAGGAATTGTAAAATGTGAGTTTACAATAAGTTACTTTTTAGCCATAGGGGTCTAAATGAAAGTTGTAGAGTATGTCTCCACCTACGCGTGGATATAAATAACGTCAAAAACAGAGCTCGTATGCAAAAGTTATTACCTTCGGAAGATGCAGTTGTCTAAGAGCATGACACGTGTCAAAAACCCTAATTTGACTGGACTCACAACGTGAGCATCATTTTTCATGACGTGAGGAGTCAAAATGCCACTTTTAAAGGCTAAAATGTAGATAGAAAGTCTACGTTTAAGGGTCATGACGTGAGCATGATTTCTCCTGGCATGAGGAGTCAAATAGACATTATTCAAGCCTAGAACGCAGATGGCGAAGCTACGAAGTGATACAGAAATGGCTCACGGCGTGAGCAATGAATTCTCACGAAGTGAGAGACAAAAGATCAGGCTATAAATAGCAAGTTCTACCTCAGCTATTCCCACACCTTCTATTTTCATTCTCTCTCGTTTTCAGAAGGCCGATTCCCTTCCCAAGCATGACAATGACGAACCACTGACCGTTTCTAGTTAGATTCTATCCAATCACGCTACTAATGTGAGTGCATAGTTACTTTCATCTTACGAATAGATATGTAGTATTTAATATAAATTACGTGCTATATGTGCATATTATTTGTGTTTTTGATATCTATGCTAGATGACTAATTTATACATGTTTTAAAAGATTTAAACTGTATATGTATTTTATATCTACAAATATGTTGGTTAGAACATGGGTAGATAAATAATGCGGGATGAAAGATGATATAGATGAATATTGTTAGTTGCGCTATAACCCATAGGTGTTTTTGATTTACGTGTTCACCATATCTACTCTAAATATCCTGGCAGCTGTGCCTAAAGGATAATATCGGTAGCTGAGCATAATAGAGAACGTCATAATCATGGCAGTTACGCCTAAAGGATAATATCGGCAGCTGCGCCTAATAGAGAATGTCATAATCCTGGTAGCTGTGCCTAAATGATAATATTGGTAGATGTGCCTAATAGATAACATTAGCAGTTGTGCCATAGGCAACAATGGATTTTGGTCCTATTGCTTAGGATAATCCTTAGGATTGAAAAAGTGAATGACAGATGATTCTTAGGGTAGATCCTTAAGGAATAAAGAAGATAATGGGGATAGGTAATTAGGTTGACTGATTGATGATTAAACATAATAATAATATTATTGTGGGTTGAAAACCCTATATACTCACCATGTTTCCCAACCTGACCCATTCTGTCTATTTGTATCATAGGTATCGATAAGAAGCTACTTTACACCGAGAGATTTAAAGGAGATGTAGATCACTAGTGTAAATAAATGTAAGGTCTTTTTATGCTTATGTTTCAGTATTAACGATGAACAAAATACATTTCTTCGGAAATGCTTTGATAATATATTTATCATGTTTTTCTAGGAAAAAAAATACCGCAATATATTTCTTTAAAAATATAATCTAATGTTCAAATAAAGCATAAACAAATCGGTCTATTCTGGCCGTAAAAGTTCGGATGTCACAGTTGGTATCAGAGCATTAGTTTATGCGAACTAGGATTAAGGATTTAATTCCTGACTTAAACTTAGAATAACAAGCGATGATTGTGAGATGAATGTCTACTTTAGACACGAGCACTAGCTTACTTTAGGATTAGATGCCTAAATTGCTTTTATGTGCTAAATGATTTATGCTATAAGATGCCTTATATGCTTTAAGATGCTATTATTTGATCAGATCTATGTTCTATTGCCGACCGGATCTGGAAACCTTATGTGTTCAAGATACTACACGTTTAATTACGTTATTAGAAATGGCATGTAACTTTTTTGAGTGATAAGGAGATTTATATGTCTATCGTAAATATATTTTTCCTATCTTAAATCTCGCCACTACACACCGAACGTCTGATTTGGTGTATAGATCGAAATGGAAAGAACACGAAGTGGAGTCGAAAATGACAATATAAATAACAATCAGCAGCCTCAACCCCAAGTGATTCAGTAGGTACCGGTGGTAGCAGGTACACCTGAGCCAATTATAATGACTGGAGTACAAGCCATGATTCAGGCTATGATGGCCGAACAGAGGGAAAAGATGAGGCAGATGTTGCACGAGATTAGGGATGAACCTACGATTCCTGTTGAATTGCCTTTACTGAATGAGGGTCAGTCAGAGGAAGGAAATTTTATATAACTATTGGTCAAGCTGAACCGCCTGTGGTTAGGAGGAATGACCAAGAGGATGGAGTTGAGAGAAATGGATGCAAGTACAAACACTTTACGACTTGAAATCCATCAAATTTCACTAGAGAGGAAGATCCCATCGAAGTAATGGATTGGATCTCGGAGATGGAATTAGCCTTCATGACATGTGGTTGCAAAGGCAAGCTACAAACCACATTTGCAGTGGTTAGTTCAAAGGTGGCGCTGTTCACTAGTGGAACAATCCGGGGAAGACCCTAAACCCTAAATCCACTTGAGCTAGAGAATCAAAATTTGACATTGAAGTAGGGAAGCATGTCTATCAATGAATACATAAATAAATTCACAGACAAAATGGAGTTTTCTTTGCGTAGACAGGTACAAAAAGGGACTTCCATGGGAGTACACGGTGCCAGTACATTTGGCACTTACTTTGGAGGCAGCTATCTGGGCTGCCAAGTCTATTGAGGAGATGATCAAGGGAAGATCCTTCAGCAAGGTTGTAATTGGAAAGAAGAGAAAGTTTGAAGGATCTTCAAGGTCCAACGAGAATAGAAAATTCTCAAAGTCTGGAGGAGGATGAGGTGAAGCAAGATGGTGCGATATGTGCAAGAAGAATTACTTTGGAAAATGTGGCGAGGAGGTGACATGTTTCAAGTGTGGAAAATCTGGGCATTACACCAATGAGTGTACATTCAATAGAAGGGTGTGTTAAGAATGTAACGAAGAAGGGCACCTCAAACAAGACTTCCCAAAGAGGGAAGGAGCTACAAAACCAAATGCACCACCAAGGCCAAAGGCAAGAGCAATCCAAATGATCCTCAAAGAAGCAGGTCACACTGCAAGAGGTCATGAGTGAGGATCTATATGTCCTAAGATTAGGATAAGAAATAGCCATATAAATAGAATCATGTGGTGTAGCCTATTAGATGCATAGTATAGGGTAAAATTGAATGTCTATGTAATCGTTTCAAGAAATAATATAAACCCTAGTTATGTTATCTGATATGTTAAATGACTATGTGAAATTCTTGAATGGTAACTTGGAAAACTGTGAGACAATACTTGACACAAGTATGAGTAGGTGTGAATGGTTGTAGAGGCCTATACTACCGAAAGCACAAGACTCACACTTGGATCAGGGAAAGTTACAAGGTTACCTAGAAGCTAGTAATTGATTTTGTTTTGTTCAAGTTTGTCGTGACCATTATTTCGGTAATAATAAGAAGATGATTGATATTCTGACCCTAGTGGTCATATCAAATCGAGTCCGACTAAGACAAGTATGTTATGTGGTTCAGAGAACCAAGTTCGATGTAGCATCCGACTTAAGCCAGAAGATTGAAGTAAAAGAAAATCAAAGAGATCAATAGAAGTATCCTGATTGTTGTAGGATCTTGTAGCTAGAAATGCTAGATGCTAAAATGTGATTATATCACATAAGAACATGAAGAAAGGTATATTCCATTCTGGAATTTGACTCTAAGAGACCTGAGTCTAAGTGTTGCATCATACGACGAGAGGTCATTAGAACTTGACCCATCGGTCTGTTACATTAAATGAAGGAAAGAACTCATCTTAATTCTTTTAAGAAGAAGAAGGAGTCATCAATAAGGATTATGTAACTTGAAGGTTACGATTAAAAGTCCAACGTGAGATAGAGAGCGGGTACAAGATTGACTACCGCCTACAGTCAAGAAATCCACGAGTTAGATACTCATTCGCATAAACATAGAAATTACATTTATTACCTAGGATGAAGAGATAATGTATGGAGTCATTATACATGCCCTGTTTTGTTGATGATTCCGGGATGTAATCATCCTAAGGGGAGAAAATTGTAGCGCCTGTAGATTCGGGCTAGTCAATTTAGAGACGATAAGCATCATAAATGAATTTTATAGATGACTATTTAGAATAAATAATCTTAAATAACTTTTAGTATATGTCACAAGTTTTCCGTACATATAAAGAACACTGAAATCCGAGTTATAACGAAGAAGTTATGACTAGTCGAAGTTTCGCTACAAAACCGGCATGACACCAGGAATCATAAAAAGTAAGTTTATGATAAAATAATTTTTAGCCTTAGGGGTTTAAATGAAAGTTGTATATTATATCTCCACCTACGCGTGGATATAAATAACGTCAAAAACAGAGCTCGTACGCAAAAGTTATTACCTTCCAAAGATGCAGTTGTCTAAGAGCATGACACGTGTCAAAAACCCTAATTTGACTGGACTCACGACGTGAGCATGATTTCTTACGACATGAGCAGTCAAAACGCCACTTTTAAAGGATAAACTGCAGATGGAAGGTCTACATTTAAGGCTCATGATGTGAGCATGATTTCTCTCGACTTGAGGAGTCAAACAGGCATTATTCAAGCCTAGAACGCAGATGGAGAAGCTACGAAGTCATACAACAATGGGTCACAACATGAGCAATGAATTCTTACGACATGAGAGAATAAAAATCAGGCTACAAATAGCAAGTTTGACCTCAGCCATTCCCACACCTTCTACTTTCATTCTCTCTCGTTTTCCAAAGGCCGTTTCCCTTCCCAAGCCTGACAACGATGAACCGCTGACCGTTTCTAGTTAGATTTTATCCAATCATGCTACTAATGTGAGTGCATAGTTACATTCATCTTACACACATATATGAAGTATTTAATATAAATTACGTGCTATGTGTGCGTATTATATGTGTTCCGGATATATATGCTAGATGAATGATTTATACATGTTTTAAATAATTTAAACTATATATGTATTTTATATCTACGAATATATTGTGTAGAACATCGGTAGATAAATAATGAGGGGTGAAAGATGATATAGATGAATATTAGCAGTTGCACCATACTCGTAGATGTTTTTGATTTACGTGTTCAATAGATGTACTCTAAATATCTTCGCAGTTGCGACTTAAGGATAATATCAACAAGTGAGCCTAATAGAGAATGTCATAATCCTGGCAGTTGCACCTAAAGGATAATATTGGCAGCTGCGCCTAACAGAGAATGTCATAATCCTGGTAGTTGTGCCTAAATGATAATAGTGGCACTTCTGCCTAATAGATTAGATTAGCAACTGTGCCATAGGTATCGATGGATTTCGTGCCTATTCCTTAGGAGAATTCTTAGGAATGAAAAAGTGAATGATAGATGATTCCTACGGTAGATCCTTAAGGAATAAAGAAGATAATGGGGATGGGTAATTGGGTTGATTGATTGATGATTAAACATAATAATTATCTTATTGTGTGTTGAAAACCCTATGTACTCACCAGGTTTCCCAACCTTACCCACTCAGTCTATTTGTATCAAAGGTATCGATATGAAGCTACTTTACACCGAGAGATTTAAAGGAAATGTAGATCACTGTTGTAAATAAATGTAAGGTCTATTTATGCTTTTGTTTCAGTATTGACAATGACATCCCAAAGTTTTAATATGAACAACATACACTTCTTAGGAAATGCTTTGATAATATAGTATCATGTTTTTCTAGGAACAAATTCTGCAATATATTTCTTTAGAAATATACTCTGATTTTCTAATAAAGAATAAACAAATCGGTCTTTTCTAGCCGTAAAATTTGGGGATGTCACAGATTGTGTGCTTAATGCCCCAAAAGTAGTGTGTCTAAACATTAAGGCAAACATTATTGTCACCAAAGTTAAGGTTGTGTGTGTGTAGTTGGCCTTATAATTCTTAGGTTGTCTTGGGAGTTTCTTACTACATAATTTTGAGCTAGTGGGATGTCGACCTTTGCTTGTTCCTTAAAGTTTTCTGATTAAGCTGTTGATTCGGAAATAGGGGATATCGACCCTTGATGATGGTTTTGTTTGACTCTTAGTAGTCAGTGGCCCTATGGACAATTAGTATCACTCGTTCTGAGTCTGATGGGTACTTTTTGAGGTTAGAGGCTTGGTCGGATAGTTTTATTATATTAGGTCGTTCTATTGATCTGACAATATTTGTCTTCGTGTCGGTGCCAATTTGTAGAGGGGTGTTGACTATTTGAATGGCTCCGAGAGTCAACTCAATTCCGAACTCAATTTGGTATTTAGGTGGTATTTTCGAAAAAATTTCTAGGAACACTTCGGGAGGGTTATAAACCTCTGGAATATCCTTGATGTCTTTAGCTTCCTGCTCCTTATTTTTATTGTGGGCCAAGAAAGACCGTAATACCTCTCACATAGATACTTCGGAGTCTAGATGCATGGGGCGACTCGAGGATTTGTGTCGGGTTTTTCTCTATAGATAACACGAGTTTCGTTATTTAGTGAGCTAAGCCAAACGGTTTATGGTAACATATGATGTGGATTCGGCGAGGTTTTATCTAAAACATGAAAATGGTTGTGTTTGAAGTTTCCTATTGTTACCAACACTAGGTCGTCTTAGAAGGAATGTTTGTTTAGAGCTTAGAGTACATCCTAGGTGTGTGTCGATGGTGGTTTTAGTTTTTTTCCCTAATTATCTCTACCAGGAGTATTTTCAAGAATGTTTGAGGGTTTCGATTTAGTATGAAATTATAGGTTGTGACTTATGAGTCTCCTTTTTGTACCTCTATTGCAAAAGTATGCATACATAATGAGTTTGTTGGGAAGAAGCGTATTGGTAATCACAGTAGGGTCTTTCTATTCTTTCGATGTTTCTAACATTTTTTCTCTTAATCCTTGGACACCCCCTCTTGAAATGTCCTTCGTTTCCACATTTGTAACAAAGCTGACTTCTCCTATCATTAGTGGTTGGGTGGCCTGTCAACTTAGCACCCTACAATAGCGAGTGGTATGCCTTTTTCTGTTGCATTTCTTGCAGTGCAGCTTTCTACAAGATCCTTGGTGATGGAAGTTGCACTTGTGGCATTTTAGGAGGCTTCCAGCATATGGTGTTCTCGGTGTTCAAGTAGTAGGGTTAGTGGGGGTAGGGTTGATATAGCTTGTTGCCTTTTAGTAGGTCCTTGGGTTGAACTGCTCCCTTTCTTGTTCCAAGACTTTTGCTGCTTGCACTTTTTTGGGGTGTCTTTGTAGGCATCCACTCATTGGTGCCCTTGGTTATTACTATGATTAGAATTTTCGATGCAGATTCCATTTCCGTTTGTGTTGTTAGCGTTGATTTACGCCATAAAGGCTGTTATAGCAGCTATTGTCACACCCCTAAACCTGAACGGCAGAAATGTTTGGGGCGGAGGACGTCATGTGCAATATCATAACAATTGAATAGTAAAGAAAGAAAACAAAACCATCATATATGTAATTCAAAGGTTACATTGTTGTATGCGTTACATGTTTCAAAATGTCAATTACACTATGATGTCAATAGATTTATTTAACGCCTTAGCGTCAAATCTACAAAAGCTGTAGATAACTTGTTTTACCGGTTTCTTGAGAATACAGATTATTTGAGAAAAATGTCAACATTTAATTTGGTGAGTTCATAAGCATTTGTATGAATAAATATATGTCATTCAATGAGACGAAATGTGTCACACCCCGGCCATCGGCGGAAACACCGGGTAGTGTAACATCATTTTTCGTATCACAGCTATATAACATACATTGAACAATACTTAAAGAAAGTATATACCTTTATTGATGTTTAAAAGTTACATTATTGTTTTCCTAGTATTTATTACATAATATCCGACTATGATGTACTTCTTAATGAATAGAAAGATAATAGTAAAACTTCTTCTGCTCGACTACATACCAGCTTTTCAAGTTCCTGAAAACACATGCATTTTAAAATACGTCAACATAAATTTGGTGAGTCCACAGGTTTTGACTCCATAAAATAATACATTTTTAGACATTCAAAAGTATAGTTTTGAAAGTATCATTTTAACTCTCCAACATTAGGTATAATTGTATACTTATCAATTAAGTCTTATACCTAAACATTTCTTAATCTTAAGGTATAAGTAGGGGAAAACTTATACTTACCATTAATACTTGTACACGACAAGGTATAATGTTTTTAACAATGTGCTACCATGAGCCTGTAACCGCTGCTATGACATAATATCTCTGATAGAACAATACACTCATGATTTACCATGAGAGCAACTACACTCATGATTTAACTTGAGAAACAACACCGTACGCTTCATCGATGCCGAAATAATAACAAATAAAAGGATAGTTCATAACTTGCTTTTGGTTGACTGTAGCTAACAGTCGCAAGTGGGGTGGTCAGTCCATATACTAATTATACACAACTTCCTCACTCAGACGGGATTAACGGTTATAGTTCAGAGGATTTCCGCTAAGATCCCCAATCTTAGTTGATGAATACAATTACTCATGTAGACTTTGACGGCTTCCTATAGCTCTAACAAAAAAAGAATCTTCATGTCTAAACCTTAAGTTACTAGACTTTGCTTTTAAACATTACTCCTAACTTCATAATATTTAGGCAGTATAACAGCTATATCTTGAAGTAAAAAAAAAACCCAGGTTTTATCTTGACCTAAAACCAATAATAACAACATATAACGTTTCTAGTTTTATCTTGAAATAAAACTATCAATAACAATACCAAGTTTTATCTTCACATGAACTAACATTAACAACATATAAAATATTCAGTGTTATCTTGACATAAAACTATTAATAGCAACATACTATATAACTTAACATTTAGAACTTTCGAATGTTACTTCGGTACTATATCACGCACAACATATATATAGAATCCTAAGTATAACTCAAGATCTACATTAGTAAATTAACATACTGATAAGTTAATAATAGTTGTATGTATTCAAAATGTTATATTTAGAACAATCATATCTCGATTATCATAACTATATACTATCATATAGACATAATAATATACAATGACTAGCATGCGTTTCCCCCCAAAATATTAGAAAGTGGGGCCGTGAAACTCACCCTAGTAGCGTGACTTTATGATATCTAAGCAAAACAGTCAGCGTGCGAGATCGTCGGGGCTCGGGATGCAAGATGGCCTCAGCAAAGGAGAGAAAGAGAAGAAGTTTTGGTGTAAGAATGGCTGAAGTCGTACCTGCTATTTATAGTAGGAATTTATGACACTCACATCGTGAGTGTCATAAGGCTCACGTTGTGAGTCTTGCCTGATCACTCTGTAGACTTGCCATTTGCGTCCCTAGCTTCAGAAGGTGGCCATGTGACTGCTCACGTCGTGAGTGTCATAAAGCTCACGTCATGAATTTGGATCCTATCTATCGCAGCCACTAGATTCCAAATTATGACAAAATAACTCCTCACGTCGTGAGTGTCATAAAACTCACGTCATGAATTTAGTTAGTTTATGGTTTTTAAAAGCTAAATCTTCGGAAGGCCATAACTTTTGTATACGAACTCCGTTATTGACGTTCTTTACATGTACGCGTAGGTATTTACGAGTACTGTAACTCTCTTTTAGACTTAAATAGCTAATTCTAAGTCCATTTTAGATTTCTCTTATTATAGAGATTTATAGTGTTCGGTTATTATAACTTCTTCATGCAAAGTCAGATTCAGATGTGCTCTATATTTTTGAAATCGTATGGATGTATAATTTGAGTTGTATCATAAAGAAAGTTCATATTTGTATTAGAATCTATCATGAACTACATAATATTCTTACCACATTACTAGGTTAACATAATCACATCACATGATTGGCATAATCACATATGATTGTCTATTGACCTATTTTGATTAGTGTTACATTCTCCCCCCATTAGAACAATTTCGTCCAAAAATTTATCTTGTGGATAGAGTTTTGTCAAACAGTTGGGGGTATTTTTATATCATCTGATCTTCACGTTCCCAAGTAAATTCAGGTCCTCGCAAAGAGTTCCATCGAAATTTCACTATAGGAATACGACTTTGCTTTAATCTTTTGACTTCTCGATCCATGATCCCGATAGGTTCTTCTACAAAGTTGAGTTTCGTATTGACTTGTATCTCTTCGAGAGGTACCACAAGAGTGTCATCGGGTAGACATATTTTAAGATTTTATACGTGAAAAAAATCGTGTACATTACTTAACTCTTGAGGCAACTTAAGTTGGTATGCGACAGAACCAATTCTAGCTAGAATTCCAAAAGGTCCTATATACCGTGGGTTTAGTTTGCCTCGCTTACAGAATCGAATTACACCTTTCTAAGGAGAGACCTTCAACATTACTTTATCTCCAACTTGGAATTCTAAAGGCTTACGTCTAACGTCAGCATAGCTCTTTTGACGATCACGTGCAGCCTTTAATCGATCCTTAATTTGCACAATCTTTTCAGTTGTCTCATGGATTATTTCTAGTCCAGTATGTAAGGTATCACTTGTATGTTCTCTGGCCATCTGCGTATCTCCAACTTCTGCCCAACATACTTGGGAACAACATTTTCGTCCATAAAGAGCCTCAAACAGTGCAGCCTTGATGCTGGTGTGATGACTATTGTTGTAGGAAAACTCAATTAACGGTAAGTGAGTATCCCACGCATTTCCAAAGTCTATTACACAGGCTCGGAGCATATCTTCTAAAGTTTTAATTGTTCTCTCACTTTGACCATCAGTCTGTGGATGGTAAGCTGTACTCATGTCTAGACGTTTTCCTAAGGATTTTTGTAGAGATTGCCAGAAGTGAATCTAATATCTCGGTCAGAAATAGTAGAACTTGGAACTCCATGCAATCTAACAATTTCCTTAAGATAAACTCTAGTCAGCTTCTCCATCTTGTCGTTCTCCTTAATTGGTAAGAAATGAGCAGACTTAGTCAATCTATCGACTATTACCCAAATAGTGTCGAACCCACTAGGAGTTTTGGGTAACTTAGTGATGAAATCCATTGAAATCTGATCCCATTTCCATTCTGGTATTTCCGGTTGTTGAAGTAAACCTGAAGGCTTTTAATGTTCTGCCTTTACTCTAGAACACGTCAAACATTTGCTCACATAAGTAGCAATTTTTGCCTTCATGTTCGGCCACCAATAATGTACTTTTAAATCCAAGTACATTTTTTCAGAGCCTGGATGCACAAAATATCTGGACTTGTGGGCTTCTTCTAAGACCAAGTCCCAGATTCCACCGAACTTTGGCGTCCAAATTCGGTTCATAAAGTGTCGTGTTCCGTCATCTTTTTGTATAAGTTGCTTTTCCATTCCTCGCAAAGCTTCGTTCTTTAAGTTTTCTTCTTTTAGAGCCTCAAGTTGAGCTTTTCTAATTTGTGTGGTAAAGTTAGAATGGATAGTTATAGTTAATGCTCGTACCCGTCGAGGTTTAATATATTCTTTCCGGCTCAAGGCATCTGCTACCACGTTTGCCTTTCTAGGATGATAAAGAATCTCACATTCGTAATCATTCAAAAATTTGACCCATCTTCGTTGTCTCATATTAAGATCTTTTTGGTTGAAGATGTGCTGTGCTCGGTAAAAATAGTACACTTAATACCGTATAGGTAATGTCCCCAGATTTTTAGTGCAAAAACTACAGCTCCCAATTCAAGATCATGGGTAGTGTAATTATTCTCATGTACCTTAAGTTGTCGTGATGCATAGGTGATAACTTTTCCTCTTTGCATCAACACACATCCCAATCCTTGATTTGATGTGTCGCAGTATACAACAAAATCTTCTATCCCCTCTAGAACGGATAGGATTGGTGCACTACACAACATTTACTTTAGTTTCTGAAAGGCAGCTTCTTGTTTGTCTTCCCAGTTGAACTTCGTATCCTTCTGGGTTAGTGTTGTAAGAGGCTTGGCTATTTTGGAGAAATTCTCTATGAATCTGTAGTAATAGCCAGCAACTCCTAGGAATTGACGCACTTCCGTGGGTGTCTTTGGTGTGTTCCAATTCCTAGTTGTCTCGACTTTGGATGGGTCAACATGAATTCCTTCATTTCTAACTACATGACCTAAAAATTGTACTTCTCTAATCCAAAACTCGCATTTTGAGAATTTAGCCCTACAACTTTTCTTTTCTTAGTAGCTCCAAGATTAATTGTAGGTGTTGACCATGGTCTTCCTTGGTTCGTGAATATATCAATATATCATCGATAAATACGATCACAAATTTATCCAAGTATTGTTTGCAAACGCGATTCATGAGATCCATAAACACTACTGGGGTGTTGGTCAATCCAAAAGACATAACTAAGAACTCATAATGACCATAACGAGTTCTAAATGTTGTTTTTGGAATGTCGTCTTCTTGTACCCTAAGTTGATGGTATCCTGATCTAAGATCTATCTTTGAGTCGTAACCAGATCCTTGCAGTTGATCGAATAGATCATCAATTCTTGGAAGCGGATAACAATTCTTGATTGTTAGCTTGTTCAGCTCCCGATAATCAATACACATCCGAAAGGATCCGTCCTTATTCTTGAAAAACAAGATTGATGCTCCCCAAGGTGAACATCTTTGTCGGATAAAGCCTTTGTCATGAAGTTCTTGTAGTTGGATAGACAATTCTTGCATTTCAGATGGAGTCAGCCAATAAGGAGATTTCGCTACTGGTACTGCTCCTAGAATTAAGTCGATTCGAAACTCAACTTGTCGGACGGGAGGTATTCTAGGTAGATCTTCAGGAAACACATCAGGGAAATCACATACTTGAGGTATGCCCTTGATTTCTTTTGTCTTTCTCTTCTATCTACAATGTGGGCTAAGAATGCGCTTCATTTCTTATGTAGATATTTATGGATCTTTGTACAAGAGATGACTTTGAGGTTCTTCCCACATTTTTCACCATAGATAATTAGGGCTTCGTCGTTTGGTAAGGGTAGTCGTATGGATTTCTCATGACATAGAATTTCGGCGCGGTGTGAAGATAACCAATCCATGCCAATTATGACATTAAAACTACCGATAGGCATTGGCATGAGGTTGATGTGAAAAAGGTAGTTATTAAGAGTTAACAACCAATTTTCTAGGATTTCATGTGTTTTCTCAAATTGTCCGTTAGCGATTTCTACTTCGTAGATTTCTTTTAATTTGCTAGACTTATCACTTAACAATTTTCTAAAGGTCAAAGTTATAAAACTTTGATCTGCTCCAGAGTCGAAGAGTAAGGTAGCATATAAATTATCTATGAGAAATGTACCAGATACAACCAAAGGGTCCTGGATAGCCTCTCCGCTTCTGATCACAAAAGCCCTGCCACATCCTATGCCTCCTTGATTCCTTAACTTTGGACATTCTTTCTTGATATGTCCAAATTCCCCACACTCATAGCATTTTCTTCCTTCACCACAACCTGTCCCATTATTGGTTTGTTGATTGACTGTTGCAGGTGTTGTGCTCCTGCAGTAACTAGCGGTATTCCCCTTTTTCTTGCACTTCATGCAGACAAAACAGTCACCTGGATGATAACGGTTGCACTGATTGCACCATGAAGATTTTAGTTGCGTAGGTACTGCTGTTGTGGCTGCATAGTTGGTTGCCACTTCTTGTCTTTTCTCAGATGATTGTTTGGGATTCTTCTTATTAAACTTGCGCTTGTTTTTTCTAGATTTTGGAGACTCATCCTTTGAAACTACTTCTGTTCCTTAGATCTCTGTGAAGGTTAGCTGATGAGCTATCCTCTTGGTGTTGTCATAAGTCGTAGGCTTTGATGCGATCACCATGCCTTTGATTTGCGACGCTAAACCCCAAATATATCACTCAATCTTCTTATATTCAGGAGTTAAAAGTGTTGGACACATTACTGTAAGGTCATTGAATATAGCAGTATAAGCTTTTATCTCTGAACCCTTCATGGTTAGGGTCCACAATTCTTGTTCCAGCTTATGTATTTCCTCCCTAGGACAATACTCCTCTACTAGCATTATTTTTAGCTCTTCCCATTTCATGGAATTTGCAGTATCAATCCCTATTGTATTCACATGGCTATTCCACCATGTAAGTGATGCATCATCGAAAGTACATGCTGCAAATCGTACTTTACAATGGTTTGGACAAAAGCTTATTTGAAAGACGGACTCTATCTTTTCTATCCACCTCGTCAAATTAACTACCCTTTCATTTCCATGAAAGATTTTTGGCCTACAATTCATAAAATCTTTGTCTGTACATGTTCTAGCGGTCCCTACATGGCCTTCATTTCTAACTCCATCTCTTGTGACATTAGATAGAGCCACAACAATTCTTTGAGCTATGATTTCTTCAAGTTGTATTGTACTCATTGTGGGGTTTATTTCTGGCGGTGGTTGTGGTTGTTGTTGTGGCGCTGATGGTCGGTTAGGGTTTAGCCGATTACTCCTTCTAGGCATTTTGTTTTAGTTCCTATTATAAATAATAAAAATTTTCATGAGTTTTGTTGATCGTTTAATACACGAGTACTAAATACTCTAGTTATTATTCACAGCGTAAAAAATAATAGACAACATAATGATTACTATAACGTATGCTTCATATTATTATCGGTGGTTACATCAGTTTATTTAGGCATATAGGAGAAAATTTTCTATAAACATTACAAAATTTGCAAGGTTTTCTACATCCTTGCTATAGCTTTTACTCTTCTTGCCTTAACTAGTCTGATTTTCTATATTTACACAACCACTAGTTTTAGCTTATCTACCAGAAACCCAAGTGATGACCCAGCACGTCAGTGACATTAACCACTTGCTCTTCAAGTTCTTGAGTTCTCTACTCAAGACCTCCTGTGCGCTCCTCGTTTCTCGTGGTTTGATTGTATAGCTCTAACTCTGCAATCCTTGCATCGTGAGTAATCATATCATTATAAGCAAAATTTATACGATGATCGACATCCATCACCGATTCCTGATCTCGTGTCCTTTGTCCTTCTAGCCTTCGCACTCTTCCAGAGAGATGAGTAGCCCTCCCTTCGACAATTTCCATCTAATCTTCGATTTTCACACTTTTCTCAAACAATTGTGATAAGGCGTTCACTTCATATGAATGTGGGGGATGTGGTCGAGATGATTGACCAGTCTCATACATGTTAGCACCTTTTTCTTCTGCCACCCACCTATCGACTGATTGGGCTATCTATGCGTGTTCATCTTGAACTCTATGATTTCCTGAAGATGTCGGCTTCTGATTCTTCTTAATCTTTTTCCATATTGGTATGGATTTACGTGCTGTGCGTTTCATCTTTGCTCCTCCTAGAACTTGACGATAAAGAGTGTTCATTGGTGGTAAAGATGATGCTACTGATTCTGTCTCCTCCATTGGTTCGCTCTCTTCCATTGGTTCACTCTCTTCCCATTCATTGGAAGGTAAAGGTGCGCCATCGTCAAAAGGTATTGGATGAAAGGTGGTTGGATTTATAGGGTAGTAAGGATCGCCTACCATCCTGGGAAATGAAACTTTCTCTTCTTCATCCGTATCCTCGATGATTATCCATTCTCATGAATGTGCCATGTCGAATTCCTATACATTTTGGATCATCAAGAGTTTAGTCTATCAAACATTTCTCCCAAATTAAATGTTCCATATGATCTGATCATAATAAAATGTAGTTACGCTCCTACACCTAATTGTGATAGGACCTATGCACATATAAACTTTAGTTGGAATATTTTATATAAATCCTTGAGATCAAAAAAATTCTGGGTATTAAGGTGTATTTTCTTCGCGGGTCTGAGTCTTTATATAAGACTCTATATTCTTATTGTATTCATGCTTTAATTATTGTTTGTTACTTTAGTAGAATAATTAATAATACTTTTTATCGAAGTCTAAGAGATATATCTAAACCTAATAGAGTAAGCCCTAAACTTTAGACGTGCTTTCTTAAGAAAGTACTAGTTCACTATAGTTAATAGCTCTGATACCAATCTGTCACACCCCGACCGTCGATGGGAACACCGGGTAGTGTAACGTCATTTTTCGTATCACAGTTATATAACATACATTGAACAATACTTAGAGAAAGTACATACCTTTATTGATGTTTGAAAGTTACATTATTGTTTTCCTAGTATTTATTACATAATATCCGACTATGACATACTTCTTAATGAACAAAAAGATAATAGTAAAACTTCTTCTGCTCGAATACATACCAGCTTTTCAAGTTCCTGAAAACACATGCATTTTAAAATACGTCAACATAAAGTTGGTGAGTCCACAGGTTTTGACTCCATAAAATAATACATTTTTACACATTCAAAAATATAGTTTTGAAAGTATCATTTTGACTCTCCAACATTAGGTATAATTGTATACTTATCAATTAAGTGTTATACCTAAACATTTCTTAATCTTAAGGTATAAGTACGGGAAAACTTATACTTAACATTAATACTTGTATACGACAAGGTATACTGTTTCTAAAAATGTGCTACCATGAGCCTGTAACCGCTGCTATGACATAATACCTCTGATAGAACAATACACTCATGATTTACCATGAGACCAACTACACTCATAATTTAACATGAGAAACAACACCGTACGCTTCATCGATGCCGGAATAATAACAAATAAAAGGATAGTTCATCACTTGCTCTAGTTGACTGTAGCTAACAGTCGCAAGTGGGGTGGTCAGCCCGTATACAAATTATACACGACTTCCTCGCTCACACAGGATTAACGGTTATAGTTCAGAGGATTTCCGCTAAGATCCCCAATCTTAGTTGATGAATACAATTACTCATGTGGACTTTGACGGCTTCCTACAGCTCTAACAACAAAAGCGTCTTCAAGTCTAAAACCTTAAGTTACTAGACTTTGCTTTTAATACCAAGTTCTTGACATAAAACTATCAATAACAATACCAAGTTTTATCTTGACATAAAACTAACATTACCAACATATAACATATCCAGTTTTATCTTGACATAAAACTATTAATAGCAACATACTATATAACTTAACATTTAGAACTTTCGAATATTACTTCGGTATTATATCGCATACAACATATATATAGAATCCTAAGTATAACTCAAGATCTACATTAGTAAATTAACATATTGATAAGTTAATAATAGTTGTATGTATTCAAAATGTTATATTTAGAACAATCATATCTCAATTATCATAACTATATACTGTCATATAGACATAATAATATACAATGACTAGCATGCGTTTTCCCCCGAAATATTAGAAACTGAGGCCGTGAAACTCACCCTAGTAGCGTGATTTTATGATATCTAAGCGAAACAGTCAGCGTGCGAGATCATCGGGGCTCGGGATGCAAGATGGCCTCAACAAGGAGAGAAAGAGAAGAAGTTTTGGTGTAAGAATGGCTGAAGTCGGACCTGCTACTTATATTAGAAATTTATGACACTCACATCGTGAGTGTCATAAGGCTCACGTGGTGAGTCTTGCTTGATCACTCCGTAGACTTGCCATTTGCGTCCCTAGCTTCGAAAGGTGGCCATGTGACTCCTCACGTCGTGAGTGTCATAAAGCTCACGTCGTGAATTTGGATCCTATCCTCTTGCAACCTCTAGATTCTGAATTATGAAAAAATGACTCCTCACGTCGTGAGTGTCATAAAACTCACGTCGTGAATTTAGTTAGTTTTGGGTTTTAAAAAGCTAAATCTTCGGAAGGCCATAACTTTTGCATACGAACTCCATTTTTGACGTTTTTTGTATGCACGCGTAGGTATTCACGAGTACTACAACTCTCTTTTAGACTTAAATAGATAATTCTAAGTATATTTTAAATTTCTCTTATTATAGAGATTTATAGTGTTCGGTTATTATAACTTCTTCATGCGAAGTCAGATTCAGACGTTCTCTATATTTTTGAAATCGTATGGACGTATACCTTGAGTTGTATCATAAATAAAGTTCATATTTGTATAAGAATTTATCATGAACTACATAACATTCTTACCACATTACTAGGTTAACATAATCACATCACATGATTGGCATAATCACATGTGATTGTCTATTGAACTATTTTGACTAGTGTTACAAAATGACATTTGTTTCTATAAAATCCGATATTTTCTATAAAATTTGTTGTAATTCGTTTATTTATATCTCAGAAAATCCTATATTTTCCATAAAAAATGAACTGTAATCATAATTACTCCACGACAGAAAAGTGTAAGTATATTACCATACTTAAGTTAATGACATGTAGTTTTGTTCGTTTATAAAATCGATTGAAGAGATGTGTTTTCGTGTAAAAATGAGTGTATTATCAATTTTACGTAGAATAACGTATTGTCGTTTATCATGTGAGTTTTCATAACCGTGCTAACGAATGAGTTTCCTGCCATGACGTTCTTCAAGCGTCGAACTGTTTGATATTTGTCATCCATAACCTTCCGCTTTGGCTATAACTATTAGCCAGGGTGTGGGATCATCAATCCCGTATAGATCTTTACACAAGTACCACGCTCTCCGAGAGGAGACCCTGGTTATTGAACAGGACTTCCATGTATACCTTGGTAGGTACGGTGAAGACAATGTCTCACAAATTTCCAATGATTTTACGTATTTTTGAAATGAAATCGTTCGTATATAAAATCGTTACCTCTTTCGTAATAGTTATACAATATAAAAATAATTGTATTTTTATATAAACGTTTATTGGTCCCGAAAGGGTAAAATAATGTGAATGTTTTCCAAACTATACCTATTATAGTTTAAAATGTATTGTTTCATTGACAATGATAACAGTTTATAAATTTTGTAATAACGTTATGTCACATGTTTGATATATCTATGTAAAAGATACTTAAACGTAATAAAGCGTAAAATAATGGTTTGTATATCAACACGAGTCTCTTGTGTTTTACTTGTATTCCCCACTTAATATATGGAAAAAGTTATGAAAAATTAGGGGTATGACCTCACCTTGTGTGTGATAACGGTTTTGATAACAAGATAGAAACGGGGACTTCAGGCTAGTATACAGGAAGGTTGTCATATCCGAATTGTTTTAATGACATAATCTCATGTGAGTATTTGATGAACCAAGAACTCATGTATTGTATAAACACTAAAATAATGAAGAATGCTTACCAAATCTTATAGTTCTATGGAAGGAAATGATCTTTTGGGACTTGAATTGAAAGGATGAAGGAAAAATGGGTTTGATAATTTGAGAGAGTTCGTGAGTGAATTTTGTTTAATGGAAGTGAATAATGAGGAGTGAAATTGGTGATGTTTTCGTCGTAACTTTACCTTATCATATTGGGAAGCTAAATTGGCAAAATATCTAGATATTTAAATGTGTTTTCGGTATAATACAATATTTGGAAGGGTTGATTTTGGTCCAACACTTCCTTAAGGAAGTGTTTTCGGTCCAAGAAAGGAATCTTTGCCGAAAACCTTTTTCTCCCATCTTTTTAGAACCAAAAACTCATTTGCTAATTAATTCTTAGGTTGAAAACTCTTAGTTTCTTAACTCTTTGGCCAAAAAATCCATTATGGGGTGTTATATTACGGTTTTTAACTTTAAATTTTGTCAAATGTTGATTTATAATAACCTAAATTAACTTAGGTTTTAAATCCATGCTTAGTTACTAGCCTATAAAAATGCCTTTAAGGTTAAAGATGACACAATGCATCAAGGTTGCAATGTGGTTTCCTTTATACATGGTTAGGGTTTAGACCATGTTTAACTCTAAAATTTTTGGATTGTGATAGCTGTTATCACGGCTTGGAATGTAGCGGAGTCTATCCGCATGATTGGTTTTTCGTCGGTGTGTTGGTTGTCTCGATCGGAAGACATGATTATGTGGCATGATGAGAAGCGAGTTCATAAGTAATTGGGGTCACTTCTAGTTGTATCTCATCTATATACACTTATGTATGTACGCATATAAGTCACATGATTTCTTGTATGATTCTAAATGTTTCGATCTACATTCCTTTAATGTATTTATGGTAATAAGTAGTAGTAGGTATCGGAAGATCATTAAGCTTAACAAAAAAGGATATAGATATTAGTACAATGAGTTGATTTGGATTACATGGGTTCTTAGAGGGCGTACCTCTCTTGATTTACTACTTCTAGTTGCAATGAAATACATAATAAACCTTACACGTAGTACGAGTAGTGGAGTGACCCTCACATGCCGAAATAACACACAAGGTGCACGACCATTTCACTCATTTCACGAGTGGCCTCTTCCGCCCTATGCTCTGCTAAGGTTGCCCTAGACACTGCTGCAATGAGCTATTGTCTTATGGCGTCCACGTCTTCCTCTAAGGAGCATAGACGGTCGGTAAGGCCTTCTTGCTCTGCTGGCTGGTTCGGTATTACTCCTGAAGGGTAAGGCTCGCTAAAGATCTCTCCGGCTCCTTCATCTTTGTCTGACTACTCGTCAGAATCCTCTCCCTCATAGTCCATCTCTTGGTATTCTTTAGGACCCACTTTTGGGTTCTCCCTTGAACCTCTTCTGGCTCCTACTCGATGCATTCGTTGGCTACTATGGGAGGGTAGTGGGGGTCTTCGTGGTGGAATTCAGCCATGTTGTCTGTGTGAGAATAGAGGTGTGAGAAATGTGTAGAAGATTTAAGTGTGAGGTTTATATGGTATCTTATAATACTCCTATAGTATTTTAAATTTTATGTTTGACTCTAATGTTCTTTTTCATGTATAGTTGGTAAAGTTTAGACTTGTTGCAACACCACTATCACTCCCAAACACGTGTTGTTCATATCTCAAATAAATATAGTTGATCAGACTATATTTATCCCAGATATGATTACATAACTGTCTAGGTTTGACTGTGGTGTCCAACATTTAAGGACTCTTGTTTTGTTCTTATCACGACACTGTTCTAGTATATATGTATACTTTTATAAAATACATATACTTTTAAGGTATACTTTTAGTTAGAGTGTTTTAGTCCCATTGAATTTATAGTTGTATATCTTGTATGGTTTGATATAGTAGTTCACTATAAACAATGCTCCGATACCAATCTGTCACACCCCCGATCCAGGACGGTGGAAACGTCCGGGGGCGGATGACGTCATTGTACAGTATCATGACAAATTAATATAAATGAAATATAGCATTCCATGTGAAATACATTGAAAATACATAATTACATAGTATATATTTTGTACTTGTTCATCAGTTACACAAAAGTGACAAGAAGTAAAATTTCATGAAGTCGCACCACTTGATCTCATAGAAGAGTTGATTACCTGTTACTGGTTTCCTATGATTACAAGTCGTTTATAAAATCGTGAACTAAAAAGTTGGTGAGTTCATAAGCATTTTTGTATAAAAATGGTTTTGCACTTGTTTAGAATAGTTCCCGTAGTACTTTCAGAAAATATGATATTTTTTATCAAAATGATTTGTAAGTCTTGTTCCAAAACTGTAAAGATATGCAAGATTGTCCTCTGTTATCTTTTGTTTGTAAAAGTAAAGCGAACGTTCTCAGAAAATCCAATATTTTCTGATGTAAGAAAAATTATAGTCTTAAACCCTAAGACCGGAAGTGTAACAGACTGAATACTTGAAAAATGATTTGCAGTTTTATAGTTTAATAAAACCAATGAAGTGTAAGCTTCTCGTAAACCAAAATCATATTGTTATTCCCTATGTGAGTCACTATAATGATGCTTGATACGACTGATATGCCTGTCCTGACGTTCTTTAGGTGTCAGTTTCGGTAAGATATTTGTCACTCTAGAGTGACCCCGTCTAGTTGTAGTGAACAACTCAGGTATGGGGCTGTGAACCTCGTGTAGATCTATACACAATTACCTCACTCTCCCTCTAGGAGACTTTGGTTATAACTATAGGACTTATGGTGTACGTTAGGTAGGTACGGTGAAGGAAAGTCTCAAAAGAGCCTTAACAGATTTACGCACACTTTGACTCCCATTACTGAAAATTGAACATGACATCACTAGTGTAATTTATGACTGAAGTTTTATGACACGCGTTTTATAGCTTTATGACATACAACCTATTGCGCATGCTTTAACAGCTTTATGATAGACAGGTTATCACATGCGAATTTTTCTGTCATGAAATTATGTTTTGAATACCATTTTGGCTAAATTATTTATACTAATTTTTATAAATAATCGTTTTTGGTAAAATATCAAACTTTATATTTTTTTATACCTTGTTGAAAGTTTTGTGCCCAAAAATATTTTTATGTTGATTTGACTCTAGTAAGTCATAAAATTTGTATTATCACGAAGGATAAACTTTCCAATTGGTCCAAATCTTTATGCAGGTTTTATAAAAATATAGTGTATATATATATATATATATATATATATATATATATATACACATATATATATATATATATATATATATATATATATATATATATATATATATCCAAAAGTTAAACATGCTTGTACTTGCATATGCATGTTTTTGCCATTTTTGAGCGAAAACCTAACCACAATTTTTTTGTGTGTAACAAATATGTTGTCAAATAAGCACACCATCATTTTATGTAGGTAAAACATGATAAAAACCTTATTACCCAGGATTTTGTTCCGTTTTCAACACTATGTTATACACATAGGTAAATGTAAATATCCAATGGTTAAACGAGATTTGATTTGTATCCTCCTCTCGAAAACCAGAAAAATACGAAGAAATAAAGGGGGTATGAAGCTCAACTTGGGATTTTTCGTGTGATAGGAAGAAGGAAGAAGTTTTAGAGCCAAGCTTGGTCTTGGAGTGATTCTCGAAAAGTTGATGTTTTAAGGATCATACACACGAAAATGAGTGTGTAAATAGAATGATCTTAACATAACAATGTGTAATAACACTTCGAGTTTCACATGAAACTTTCCTAGTTCTTGTGAGGATCTTGAAGACAGAACTCTTGAAGATGGCACCCACGAATTTTAGAGAGAAGATGAGAGGAATTTCTTGAGAGTGAAGTTGGAAAAATGTTTGTGTGTGGTTGTTTGTCTTCGCTGAGAATTAGACCCGGGGGGAGGGGGGGTCTAAAGAGGGTTGACCTTTTTGGATATTGATGTGAAACTTGCATGGAAATATGTTGGCTAATAACATTGTTGTATGTTAAATAAAAATGAGGTGGCAAGAGTTTTTCCCCATTTCTTTATTTTTTTTTATTAAATCCTTAGCCGAAACTAAGGGGATTTGCGGCCTTAAGGCCTCTCAAGGGTTTTGTGTTTTAAGGGTGGCCGAAAACACCCTAATTCCCTAAAGTATTTGCGGTGTTTGATGTGTGTATGGGTCATTCGGTTTTAGTTGATCCAATAGAAGGGTTTTTGGCCCAATGGAAGGCCCAAAAGAAGTTTTCAACCCAATAAGGCCCAAGGAGAGGTTTTTCAGCCCAATAAGGCCCACACATAGGTTTTCGGCCCAATGAGGCTAAATAAGGTGTTGGGCCGAGAATTCTTGGACCAAGGCTCAAAATTGATTGGGATTAGCTATTAGATCGAGTTTTTTGGCTTGCATGAGGCTATTTAAACTTCAATCACAATGTATGCATGTATGAATTCAAATAACATTGTAGTTTATTTTTTTTTATTATTAAGATGCAACAAGGTTACATAGAGGAATATGTTGTGAACAAGCTTCACATCTTAACCCTAAATTGCTAGTTGTGATATGTTCTCAGAAAGAAAACTCCCAAGTATTTGTGTTCTATTTGTAATCAAGATATTAATGTTTTTTTTTACCCTTGAATATCGGGCAAGAGTCTGTAATTTCAATATTTGTTATAAATTTCATCTTGATCAAAGAATCCTCAATTATGTAATTGATTAGGACCTAAGGAAGGGTATGCCTTTTCATATCAATTACATTTTCAATTTGTATTACTTCTTCAAGTTTGGCTTAAATGATATTGACCTTGTTCTTATTAGAATGAAGAAACCACATGTCCCATAATTAAGCAGGTTATCGTGATGCTAATGCTTCAAAAATAGCGAATTTCTAATAAGTATCAAGCTTTAACAACTTGATATTCAACATCAAAAATAGTGAGTTTCTAAAAGATATCAAGCTTTGACAATTTTATAATATATTCAAATTACTGAAGAATTCATATTAATTTGAATTCTGTAAACAAACTTAAGGCCTATTAATTCATATACTAGGTTTTTCATTAAAACAAATCAACCGGGTGTCCAGAGGCCATGATTTTCTGCAATGCTTTCACATTAACCTAAATTCCTAAAGCTTTTTGCATACCAATGCTAAGTAGGAAATCACTGAAATTTGAATGCCTACACTACCTGGCCAGTAATACATTGTAAAAACATATAAAAAACCATAACCTTCGCATTTATGTAGCTATGGAATAGGAGTTTATATTATGGAAATAGAGTGCAATGATTGGCTACGTTTCAGTTATTAAACATGATGTTTGTATTAATTAAAATCATAAACTTGTTGGTTTCACAATAAAATCAGGCTACGGGGTCAACTTTAACATATTATATATTATATACTATAATTATATTTTTTTTTCGAACGACAAACTCACATTAACAAAAAAAGAAAACTAGCCAGAGGCTAGGAGGTACAAAAGTTTTGGAGGAAAACATACAAGAAAAGAAAAAGGAACAGAAAAAAACAACACAGACGAAGAATAACTACACTCTAGAGTAGCACTCCAGAACGGGATCACATCACCAATCATTCCATCTAAGGAGAGCAGCCTTTCTATTCCTCGCATTAAACCAGAATAATGAGAAAGATTGGACCTCGTAAGCCAACATCGATATAGATTTAACACCTGAGGCGTGGGTCTTCAAGTTCCGGTAACTCCAAACCACCCATAAAAACACTAACATGATACCTTCATGAATGTTTGACAACTTGCAGCAGGATTTTGCAATTAAGGGGATCCCCAATCATAAGTACATTTGGATCCAATAGCCGCCACCAGCCAGATAATCTTTGCCACAGATCTTTTGTTATTCCGCATTGAGTAAAAAGATGGTTCTCGGTCTTTGGAGCTTTACCACAGATTTTGAAAATGGTGAATGTTGTAAAACCAATTTTTAACAGATTGACCATTGTTGGGAGTCTCCCGTGGATGATTCGCCAAGCTAGGATATTTAACTTCCTGGGGATTAACGGGTTCCACTGCCACTTCTCAGCAGAGCAGGGGAGAATGGCCATGTCAATATAATTTCTCAAAGATGATACCGAATAAATACCCGATGGCTCTAGGTCCCAGTTCTACTTCATTGATCCAGGAGCATTTACATTTCTTACCAACTTAAAATGGCTTGCAAATGAGATATTATCCTTTTCAAGATACTTATGGAGGTTAGCAATTACACCCCAACACCCGCTTTTCCTTCTAGTTACCGAGGGTCTGCTAAAGCCACTGTCATCACCACAAATTGATTTTATTACAACAGCCCATGTACTATTCGGGTTTGCCTTGAAACGCCACTACCACTTCCCTAGCATTGCAATGTTTTGGGCTTTCAAGCTGCCAATGCCTAGCCCGCCCTTGTCTTTAAATGATGAGATTTTGTCCCATGCAATCCACGTAATCTTTCTTTTTTTCCATATCTCCGCCCCAAAAGAACCTCATTCAATCTTCTCAAGTTTTTTAATCACTTTACTGGGAGCCTTAAACAAGGAGAAGTAGAAAGAACCTAGGCTACCCAGGATCGCCTTACATAATGTTAGCCGACCCCCAAATGACAAAGTGGATGACTTCCATTTTGATAGCTTTTCCTGGAATTTCTCAATCAGGGGATTCCGATACGCAGCTCTAGCCATGGGAGCACCCATCAGGAGGCCAAGATAGATCAAAGGTAGGGTACCAATGGCAATTTAGACATCGGGCCACCAAATCCAGTTCACATACTTGGACACCACTCATACAAACCAATTTATAATCTATTTACATGATTATGTGTATATATATATATATATATATATATATATATATATATATATATATATATATATATATATATGAGTAAATTCAAATAAAAAGAGTAAATAGTGTGAAACGTAAAAACATTATGTTTATGTTAGTATTCTGCAATGAATGTTGTATATTTGTATTGTTGAAGTAATTCTAATGTGAATATTAACGTTTGATTATCCATATAATCATTAGAATGTTATTCTATTATAAATTTTGTATATGTGAATTACTATAGTAAATTCTAATATTAGTTTTAACATGTGATTATTCATTTATTCATTAGTGAATAATAACATAAAACTGTAGATACAAAATTCATTGTAGAATAACAACATAAAAGTATTGTTTTTACGTCTTCACACTATTTACTATTTTTATTTGATGTATCCCCACTAGTAATTGAAGAATTATGGTGAAAGTTAGAAATCCAATACATTCCGTGTGATATAAAAAGAAAATTCCAATTGGAAAAAGAGATGAACGGTAACTTTATCATGTGAACTTCATATACGTACAAGAAAAGAATGTTTCAAAGAGAATTTTAAAAAGACTCCTTGGAAGCAAATCAAATCTAAAAATAAGTTGATTCCTTGAGTTGTGCACATGTTAATGTCTCGTAATCATTTTCATTAAAGTTGTGGCTACATGTTTTTCATGTTCTTTAAAAATCGAATTCAGATGAACATCACTAAAAAGAGAAAAAATATGGAAGACATTAATCATTTTAGCCATAAAAACCATCCATTAAAGCTAGTCAACTCGGAGACGATTGTAGGTGCTAGTTTCGATAGCCATGGTGGTGAGAAACCACGAGTAATCGATTGTTATGCTTGTAAAAAGCCATATCAAGTGGCTTTATATATGGTTGCATCCAATATTTCCACTTTATGGATAAAGCATGTGCATAAATTCCCTTCACTATAAATCGCCCTTCCTAATATGAGCATCCTCTAACACTATTCGATTTCGGAAAGGCAGGAAACCTAATCTAGTCTTGTCATGTTTGTCATATTAAAAGGGGTTTTGTTATTTCTATGCACAACATGAAACATTAATATAGTGTTAACTTTGCGGATTACATTGATTGTTGTCTTGTCGAAATTGCGCTCAAGGAAGAAGTTGATTTTGGGGATCAGAAATGGAATCGACCATGTCCTCGCACGATGGTCGTTGTGCCATAATTAAATTCCTGGTCCTGGAGGGTTGAATGCGCTAAATGGGTCAGGTTACGCCCTTTCTAACACCAATTGGTTTTAGATCAACCGTTAGCGTTGTTATCTAACAAGCGGTATCAAAGCCATTGGCGATGGTTCAATTCTCTCAGGGAGCAATTTCGGGGTGGGGGGGGGGGTTGTAGGGGGTCAGAAATGGCAGCGACAAAGTCCTTACATGTTGGTCATTGTGCTGCAATCGAATGCTTGGTCCTGGAGGACTGAATACGTTATATCGGTGAAGTAACACCTTTTCTAACACCAATTAGTTTTAGATCAACCAATAGTACTAATGCCCAACAAGTGGTATCAGAGCCAGTCGCGAGGGTTCGATTCTTTAGGGAGCAATTTTTGAGGAGGGGGGGTTGTTGGGGGTCAGAAATGGCATCGACCAAGTCCTCGCACGATGTCATTGTGCCACAATCAAATGTCGGGTCCTGGAGGGCTGCATACGCTATATGGGTTAGGTTGCTCCTTTTATAACACCAATTGGTTTTAGATCAACCGGTAGCACTGATGTTCAACACACATGGGTGTGGCGAAGCGAGTATTGAGGTATTTAAAGGAAACTATAAATTATGGGCTAGACTACGGCAGTGATAATAGTCAGAAGCTAAGGGTGTTCATTGATAGAAATTATGCTCATGATCTAGAGGGTCAGAAAAGCACTTATGGGTATGTGTGCACGTTTAGTGATGTTGTAGTATGTTGGAGCTCATGAAAGCAAGAAGTGGTCACCCTGTCAACAACTAAAGCTAAATATGTTGCAGTCACAACATATGCATGCCATTGCATATGGCTGAAAGATCTACTTGAAGAACTTGAAGAAAAAGCTGGAGCATTGTATGTTATGTGTGACAACCGTTCAGCCATAAAACTATCAAAAAAACTCCGATAATGCAACGAAGAACAAAGCATATAGACGTCGGTTTCCAGTACATCAGATAATTAGTAAATAAAGATGTTATCCAACTAAAGGTTTGTAGATAAAAGGAGCATGTGACAACCGTCAATTTCTGGCCAAGTCAAAGTCGAATAAGGTCGACAAGTCAAACCGGTCAACTCCATTAACCCTTGTATATTAGGGTTTACAATATGTTAGCTACGTTACAACTCGCTATTTTAATAAGAAGTTATCACATGGAAAGTTCGTATGATCGAAATTCTTAAACCCTAAACGAGGTAAGTGAGGTAACAAAACGATAAAACACTAATGCATACCCTTCGGGGGTGTGTAAGACTCTTAAGCATGGCTTAACAGGGTTTACAAACCTTGCCTTACGAAGTTAACCACTTACAAAGGTTGCAAACGAAGTCTCTCTCAATCTCTCTTTATAAACCTCTCTCTATCTAAAAGCTCTCCCAAATCCCTCTTGAAATCTCTTTTAACTTTTTATAGTCATTCAGGTCATCCCGACCCTTAACCGAGTCAAAAATCACTTAAAATGGAGAAATTATTGGTAAAAAAACCTTAAGGAACTGAAGCCTCTCTTAAGGAACCAAATCCTCTAAGAACGAACCTTCGTCCTAATCCGAGAAGCTTCGCAGATTTCCATTTTTCACCCGATTTTTTTTATCACAACTCCGTTTTAAGCCTGTTTTTTATTATTTTAACGTGGGACTTTCACCCAAACTTAGATTTTGACATATAAGACCCCATCTATTCATAAATTAAGCACATTTTGAGGGAAATCTTTACTAAAGAATAAATTCTAGTGGGTAAGATATTATGGTGGAGTGTTGACTTTCCCATAAAGCTATGACACCACCAACCCACTATTCATGCTTTATGTCACTATTCACATCAGCCATTACTCACTCGTTGTATCTTTTATCTTTCCCCACAAGTTTCCTTGAACATACACACACACAATTAACCTATACCACTCTCATTTTGTGGAATCACCAACACTTCATCAAAAAGCAAAAACACTTTTTCTTTCTCACATCTCTTCAAATTTTCGAGATTCCTCCAGTAGTTCTTGAGGTCTCATCCACCTTGGTAAGATATTACATCCCTAACTTGATTTCCTTACATCCCATCACTCAAATCAAGGGTTCGTTACAAAAATATCGTCATATTTGTTGTTAGATCTTCGAATCTTCAAGCATCTCCCAAGTGTTCTTGAGTTGAACCCTTCTTTTCTTCATCATCCATCTACTGAAATCACTCAAGGTGAGTTCATACCCCTATCTTTCATGTTTTTCTTAAGTTTTAAGGGGGGAATACAAGTTAAAACACCATGAACACAACTAAACTCATCCATCAACTTTCATCAAAAAAGTTAAACTCCATTCATAGACTGTTTTGGGAAACTTAAGCATTTTAGTTTACAAATCTGTATTAGGTGCATATACTTCAGGTTCATACCTTTCAAATGACTACTTGCACATCTCCATACAATTTTTCTACAATTTATAGTGATTTTTACAAAACTGCCTATCACTGTAGCTACGAATTCGGACCAGTCTGTGAATATGAACGTTTTCACACCAGTTTGAGACTTCTAAAAATTGTAATAAAAAATTTATGAACAAAGTAGAAAATTTTCAAAACTCTTAGAGTTTACAGATTTATTTTTCAACTTCATATGATTTCTCTGTGCCTTTTCCAAAACAGTGTAGAAATGTTAGAAACAAGTTAACAGTTTATAAATTGCATCACACTTTGTAACTTGTTGAGCGAAGTGTTAATGTTTGAGGATTTCATATATTACATGTGTCTCTTCTTGTGGTATATTTATATAACAGAGAATACTCACTAATTTGTAAGAATCCTCCATCATTACCAATAGTACAAGACAAGGTATGATAAACATAGTTATATTTTTGCTATACATTCGAATTACATAGAAAATGGTTCTTTTACATTACAAACGTTTTAGATAAACTATAATACGTATAGTTTATGTTTCATATACATTAGAAACACTTATGATAAACTATGGTAAGGATAGTTTATGTTTCATATATGTTATAAACAATTATGTTAAACTATAATAGGTATAATTTATGTTTCCTTTACATTTCAAACTCATTACCAAAGGTTTTCAGTTCATATAAACGGGGTGTGAATACAAAATATCGGGTATATACAAAAAAGGGTTTTCAGTTCAGTTCACGTAAATCTGTTAATGAATAAATTTGTGAGACATTCTCTTTATGTTACTTCCAAAGTAACGAAATCAAAAGTCCTGTAAATTGTAATCAGAGTCTTTTGTAGGGAGAGCGTGATAGTTGCGTATAGATCTATATTGGGTTTGACAAACCCATACCTGAGCTGCATGCAACAGCTAGACCAGCAAGTCTGGGGTGAAAAGTGTCATTTAACTTTGCCACGCCTGAAGAACGTCGTATTACGAGGCTGTCTGTGTCATAGTATAGTTATAATAACTCACATGGGGTATTCACAAAACATAATATTTACAGGATTTACTTATAAAGTAAACGAGTTTATGTCGATTTAAAATTGCATACATTACTTTGGATTTTACTTCTTAATTAAACGAGTTTATGTCGATTTAAACTTGCATACATTACTTTGGATTTTACTTCTAAATTAAACGAGTTTATGTCGATTTAAACTTGCATACATTACTTTAAATATGGAAAAATATTTGTAGATTTCGGTCTTTACTTTTAAGACTACAATGCATTTTGTAAGGGAAATATTGGATTTCTCTCGAACAAACATCACTTTTACAAAGAAAATGATTTTAGCATCACCTTCAAAAGCTTATGAACTCACCAACTTAATTGTTGACACTTTTTCGAAAACTACTTGTATTCTCAGGAATTCAGTGAACCAAATAAACAACAGTTTTTGAGGATGCGACGCTCAAACGTCAAACATTTCATTTTGTCATCACAATGTAATTGCTTTTGAAATATGTGAACGAACACTATAACGTGAATTTTTCAATTATATTTATGATGTTTGCATTTACTTTGAGCACTATTATGCTTGTTGTTATGATACTACACATGAATTCCGCCACTCCCAGACGTTTCCGCCATTCTTTGTTTGGGGGTGTGACAGATTGGTATTAGAGAATTGTTTATAGTGAACTAAGTATATTAAACCAAATAATATATAGAAAATATAAATGCATTGGGACTAAAGTCTCTGATTTAACATTTTCAAATAACTATACTTTTAGAAATGAAATAGTTTCTGGTCAAAAAGTATAAATACTTGCGCATATACTAGTATAGTATCATATTTGGGACAATACGAAAGTAAAATGAGGAGTTGGACACTATGGGTATGCCCTGGGATATGTGATCAGACTTGGGACGAATATAGTCTGATCAACTATATTTATCTGAGGTGTGATTGATGTATGTCGGGGAATGGTTGTAATGAGCAACAAGCCTAAAAACTTCCCAAACAAGAAAACCGTTAAGAACAAACATAACATTTAAAATATTACAGGAGTATTTTGTGGTACTATAACTTACGTAAAAACTAAATAGATTCTTGATAGTAGATCTACAATCACTAAGTGGATATGCTAAAGTTATATATAACTTGGATATCATAGACTTAGAATCTGTGATCATTGCTTTACTTCTTGTTCCTTGTTTGGTTGTGGTTTTAGAGTATGATCACTTATTCAAAGGTCTATCATATCTTTTGTTATATGTAACTGGTATGCACCATGTCATTATAGAAGTAACTAACGAGGATCAAACCCCTATAAGTATTCTAGGGATATGATTATTATATGCCTCTTACCTCACCCTAATTCTTGCACGGACATCATGGCAAGATTTTACTGACCATGAGACCCCTAATTTCCAAACCCGGAGAGTTTGTGGACAATTGGGAAAAGAGTCGAAAGTGGAGTCAGAGGTCGACAACTCTCCTTATGTAGCTAGGACTCTCATGATCCGTTTTGACTACATCGAACCTGTGCCCCAGTAGGCAACATTGATCGAGGGGTGGAGTCACCATCAGCAACAACAATTGCCATTTGGAGACCAATGAAGTTGTAATGACCTCAACCATGGGGGACCAATTGACAGAGCCCTCCCAGTGATGACCCATCAGATCACGAACCCCGAGTTAGGGGACTGCACGCTGCTATAGATGCTATTATCTCATAAACTTGAGGCTCGGAAAGAGACTGCTATTTTAGACACCAACTCGTTAAGGACCTTGTTGCCACTCGGGAAAAGGCAAGAGAGTGTCGAGATAGACACTCGACTCTTGAAGAGAGAGTGGTCGCAACCTAGCATAGGTTAGAAGAACTACAGGACGCATCAGCTTGGTTACAAGCACCACTGGGGGCGTATTGTCGTGAGCATAGTTCATTTTACTCACAAGACCTTGTAGATTAAGTTTATAAGTATGCGCTAGTGCTACTCCCCTCCATGTGTAGGCCCGAACCTATGAATTAATGATTACACTAGTCGGGAGATTTAGTTGCGGTCCAAAATTTTCCTTGCAATGATGTGTTGCAGACCTGCATCAGGCTCAAAACCTTTCACTAAAAGCTAAATATGCTAGAATCATACAAATGAAATGGGCATGCGTATTATTTCATTTGGAGCAATACTGCTAAAAATTCATAAGTTTATTATATATAGACTCTCAATATGAATTGTTTTCAGAACACCATAAAAGTTGGAACTCAATACACTCAGAACTAAGATAAAATTAGTTAGATAACTCACGATGTATAAACCCTTGTTCAAAGCTCATTATCATCTCACCTTTTCAAACATCATGGTTGAAAGGTACCATTTTCATAGGCATATAGGGTGAGATCATACCAGCACTAATGCACTGGATTCCATCAGAACTCCTCAGCTAAGCGTATTTATACAAACATAATCCTAGGATGGGTAAAACTTAACGCCCATGCAAAACCTACTTCTGCCCACTACCATAACTCCGTCTCAGGAACATTGGCAGAAACATCGAGAATAGTTCCAAAAGTGCGAAATTTATATATGTGTATATAAATGGTAAGGATATAACTAGAGATAATCATCCCCACTCACGACATCGTTTCTCCCCATGCAATAGGGTTATGCCTTCACAAGAAGATAACCAGCAAACATGCAAGGAGGCAATCATGTAGATAGACTCTGCTACTTTACAAGTTGCGGTCACGGCAGCCGTGATAGCCGTCATGATGCAACTCAATGCTAACAACGTAAGCAGATTTGAAGACGGTACCAGGAATACTAATCACAATAACAACCAAGAGCACCAACAGATGTCCACCAACGAAGGCGTCTTAGGCCACAAACCTAAGAACAAAAAACGAGAATTTTGGGTCAAAAAGAAGCGCAACGTATCTCAAAAACGCGCTAAAAGACAACAATCTGTGGTTTCCCCTATAATTACTACTGCAGTCACAAAAAATGCCTCGACCTCAGCTACAACGTATGTCACTCAACAACCGGTCAGACAATATATGGGAACACTCCCAAAGTGTAACGAGTGTGGATGCCATCACAATGGGGTTTGCCGAGTGTCACACTATAAAAACTGCAACAAGAACGGACATACTACCTGCTTCTGTAGGACCCAGACTCAGCGCATCGCTTCAATCACCAAGACCAGTGTAAGTCCTGTATGCCACCTATGCGGTGAAATTGGAAACTTCAAGAGAGACTGTCCAACTGTGAGGAACGACGGGGAACAGGAGGAGGGTGACAAACAAACCAGCAGGAGCAGCTAGGAATCTTATTAGGACTTTTGTAGTATTTCCAGCAACAAAAATGTTTAAGTACCATATGCTTGTAATGAAATTGGTATGTTTGCTAAAATTACCGTCTTTCAAAAAGTAGTTAAAATATTATCTCGTTCGATCAAATCAAAGACACTCATATATGACCTTGCGATCATTATCGGTGAGTTGTGATGACTTAATGCATACATCGCGGTTATTTATAATCAAAATATTACAGAATTAATATGAATACTCGCGTCCTAATTCCTGTTCCATGTCTAATAGTGGGGTTAGGGTAGAGCTATTCGCTCGTCGGTTGCATCGATATCAAATGACATATGACTTACATATACCGATTGATCATACAATGATCGGTCGGGGATTATGATATAAAGTATCATCACTAGCTATCAGAACACCCTTACTACCAATACTAGCTATTGTGGTATGAATCATTTGCAATAACAATAACATCGATCAAAACGGAACACACTGACTAGAATCACAGGATGCACTATCACTCTAATGAATACCTCTTACGAATACGACTTAATAATGCGTCATCAAAAAAATCCAATGCCGTCATTTGATATTGATTGGTTTGAGTCATTACCCTATCAATTACATATATTTCGAGAAGACCCTCCACCTAACTAGTTGGATATCGAAACCCTCGTCCCTAATAACCCTAAATCTGACTCTGACCCTCGGGGCATCCTTCATTATGAAACCCCAAAGCACTCTCTGAAGGTATGTTATACCTTCTGTAACCTTTTCAAAATATTCCTAGTAAACCCTTTGAGAATATCACTTGTATACCAGGAGCTTTGGGACAACGTTGCTGTCACACCCCCAAACCAGAATGGCGGAAACATTCGGGGGTGGATGACTTCACGTAGTATCACAACGATTGAATATTGTAAAGAAAGTAACACAACCATCATATATATAAAAATGAAAACGTATATTGTTGCGTTATACATGTTATCAAAAGAATATTACAATATGATGATAAATGTTTAATGATTAAAACATCCTTTGTGTTCCTTCTTCCAAAAGCTGGTAGTTTACCTGTATCACTGATTCCCTGAGAAATACAAGTGGTTTTGAAAAGTGTCAACAATTAAGTTGGTGAGTTCATGAGTGTTCCGAGTTGAAAAGTATATTCCTTTTGGTAGTAAATTGGTAAACGGGGTTTTTAGAAAATCCAATATTTTCTTGTAAAATGAAAAAGGTTCCCAAGTTGGAATGTGTTAGTAACTTTTATAAACAAATGATGACAATAATTTAGTATGGAAATATAATGTAGGAAAACTGCGATGCACATATGAATCTCGTAAATCAATCTTGTTTTATACTTTTTATGTGAGTTTTATAACCATACTGATGACACTGACGGCCTGTAACAACATTCTTCAAGTGTTGTAGTGTTATGACATTTGTCACCCCAGACCTGCCGGTCTAACTATAGCTAGTAGTTTAGGTGCGGGATTGTCAATCCCGTATAGATCTATACACAAGTATCACGCTCTCCCTCCAAGAGATTATGGTATATAATACAGGACTTGAAATGCATACAAAAATGTACGTTGAAGTTTAAATATCTCACATTACCTAGTATAAGTAGATTTACAATGAAATGACCTTACTTCTTTTGAAAGTGTTTCATTTTTCAAATTGTATAAAAATGTAGGATTGACTTGCTAACTATACCCATTATAGTTTTTCAGATAGTATGTTCCATTTAGTAGAAATAACTTAGTGATATAATCGCCCTTGTATACATAAGATGTTTGTATCGATATTCGAAGTTAGAAATTGCACTTATGTTTATAAAACGATACTTTTAACGTGTAATGTACTTGCATTCCCCCCCCCCCCTAAAACATGAAAAAGATTGAAGAGTAGGGGTATGAACTCACTCGTTAAGTTTGAAGAGAGGGGCTAGAGTTGAGCAGAGTTTCGATCGCGGATAGTTGCGTCATCGGGCTCTTCGGGGATCTCTGCAACGTAAATCTTTTGTCGGGGGCTCGAGTGCGGAAAACGAGGTGAGGGGAGGGTCTCTGGAGCTTAGAAGTATGAGAGAATGGCTGGTGGATTGTGATTTGTGTGCAAAAACTCGAGCTTAAGCCTTATAATTATAGGCTGGATTTGCCTCGTACGCGGGGCGTACTTTTGGAGTATGCGGGGCGTACTCACGTACGCAGCGCGTACGTCGTTACGCTGGGCGTAGAGATACGTCATGGCTTACGACTCCTGGCTAGCTAGGCGTAGCTTGGGCGGGCCGATGGGACTCGACTCTGGGTCTAGTACGCGGGGCGTACTCCCAGAGTACGCGGGGCGTAATCCCTGCTTCCAACTTCTAAATTCCGTAACTTTCGCGTACGAGCTTTGTTTTTCGCGTTCTTTATATCCACGCGTAGGTGAGATTATGCTCTACAACTTTCATTTAGACTCCGTCGGCTAGTTTTGACTTTATTTTTAATGATATAATTTTAATAGGCCGGGCCTCCTAAAGTTCGTTAAAATTTCATAGGTTCTTTATTCGACGTCGGTTTTCGTTTGTCTTTTGATTGTTTTATTACCACCGAGGAGATCTTCAACTTCCGTTTACGTGGCGATAGCTAAATAACACTCGATCTTTAATCCGAGTTTTTAGCCCTCTACTACTGTTACGAAACTTTGAAAATTCGTAACTTCTTCATACGAGGTCCAATTTGGGCGATCTTTTTATGCACGCTCATCTTTCAACGAGATCTACGACTTTTGTTTAGATACTTTAAGGCTAAAATGTATTTTATTGAGATTCCACTTTTTACGTCAAATTATGTTTTAACATCGTGTCGTAATTATACGAGTGGTTATAATTTCTTCAATATAACTCGGTTTTGAGTGTTCTTTATGTTTTTGGAAACCTGGGCATGATATCTAATATTCGATGCATCCCAACTTAAATACCTGAACACTTTATTTTCGAGGTTAATTTCGTTGTTTTTAGCTTTCGAGTGTTTACAATGCTTTTGGGAAAAATAGGCGGTACTCATGTCTAGTCTTGTCCCCAAAGCTCTTTGTAGCTCGCTCCTTGTAGTTGGTCAAAAAGATCGTCTATACGTGGAAGGGGATATCAGTTCTTGATTGTCAGTTTGTTCAGTTCTCGATAATCGATGCACATGCGAAAAGATCCGTCCTTCTTTTTCACGAATAGGACTGGTGCACCCCATGGTGAGAAACTTGGCCTGATGAATCCCTTGCTCAACAGCTTGTTCAATTGACTGGACAGTTCCTGCATCTCGGCTAGAGCTAAACGGTAAGGTGACTTTGCTACTGGGGTGGCTCCGGGAATCAAGTCGATTCTGAATTCGACTTGACGTTCTGGTGGGATTCCTGGGAGATCTTCTGGGAAAATGTCTGGGAAGTTGCAGACTTCTGGAATATCTTTAATGTTCTTTGGTTCTTTCTTCTGGTCTACTACGTGGGCTAGAAAGGCATGGTATTCCTTGTGAAGATATTTTCGTGCTTTAACACAGGAGATGATTTGTAATTTTGCACTAGGTTTGTCTCCATATATGATGAGATTTTCACCGTTGGGAAGATTGAGACGAACGGCCTTTTCATGGCAAATAATGTCGGCATGGTGAAGACTCAGCCAGTCCATACCGATGATTATATCAAAACTTCTTATCGAAATGGGCATGAGGTCGATTTGAAATAAGTGTTCGTTTAAATTTAATGTGCACCCGACATACATATCACTTGTGCTTTCTGTTTTTCCATTAGCCATTTCTACAGTGAATATTTTATTAAGTGGTTGGGGTCTCTGGTTAAGTAGATGTTTGAATTTATGGCTCACAAAACTTCTCTCCGCACCGCAATCAAATAGTATGCATGCATAAATGTTGTCGAGGAGAAACGTACCCGTAACTACTGTTGGATTAGTTATTGCTTCATTTTGACCTATCGCCAGCACTCTCCCAATACCACCAACATTCCTTGTCTTGGGGCAGTCCCTCTTGAAATGTCCGGTTTCTCCACATCCATAACATGCTTGGCTTACTCCAGTACCAGGAACTTGAGTGAATGGCCGCGCTGTTGCCTTACAGAAATGGGCTGTGTGCCCTTTCCTGTCACAGTTCCTACAGTACATCTCGCGGCAATTGCCGTGGTGATGGTAGTTGCATTTGCTGCACTTTGGCAAGTTCCCTGCATATTGTTTTGTTGGCGTCGAAGTTGTAGGAGTTGTGCCGGGAGTAGTAGCAGCATGAACCGCCACCATTTGTCTCTTTGAAGGTTCTTGCAAGGTTAGTCCCTTCCTCTTGTTCCAGAATTTCTTCTTGCTGTTGTTATTGTTGTCGTTGTTCCCTTTGGTTGGTTCAGTTACGATAGTCGTGACTCCTTGGCAGACGCCATGATCCACAAGAGATTGCGCCAGTTCTTTGGCACTGTCGAAGGTCATGGGCTTGGAAGCTAGCACACTTCCTTGCAGTTGGGGTGATAATCCCCAGATGTACCTCTCCACTTTTTGTCTTTCTAGAATCAACATCCCAGGACAAAGTGTTATCAGATCGCTGAACCTATTGGTGTAGCCTGCGATGTCCTATCCTTTCATCGAAAGGTTCCACAATTCTTGTTCCAGCTTCTGAATCTCGCCCCTTGGGCAGTATTCCCGTAGGAGCATTCGCTTCAAATTTTCCCAACCCATGGAGTTCGCCACCACCAGGGTTAGTGTTTTGACGTGGCCGTTCCACCATGTCAAGGCGCGTTCAGAGAATGTATAGGCAGCAAATTTTACTTTGCTTTCTTCCGGGCATGCGCAAATTTCAAATACGGCTTCCGTTTTCTCTATCCATTGGGATAGAGCCAATACTCCTCCAGTTCCATAAAAGGGAATAGGTTTTCCATTGGTGAAGTCTTTGTAAGTGCAGACTCCAGTACGGCCTTGGCTTGGGCCGTTGGTAAAGCTATTTATCCCACCTCCCGACCCATTGTTGCTCATTTGAGCCATCGCCGCGGTTACAGCGGCTGTTACCGCAGTTTGGAACATAGCTGCATCCATAGTTGGAGGAGGTGGTGGAGGTGGTGCTAGAGTTGAGTTTCTGCGTGTTGTTCTACGAGGAGGCATGTTCTGGTAGAGAAAATAAGAATGAATACTATAAGTTTCTAATGTTTTGACAATCGTGTAGTTGAGGGTTAGTCGTATCTTGTAATTTGTTTTGACTTTAGTTTTTGGTTTCAAATTAGATATAACAACTTAATTAATTTCGAGAGGTATATAACGAGGTACTGCATATATATATATATATATATATATATATATATATATATATATATATATATATATATATATGTCACACCTAGGGTGTGTTTCATTATGCTTCTAGGAAAATTTGACCTACCTATGAGGTCTCCGTTTACAGATACAAAAGAAAATAAGAGAAAAACTTTATCCGCGGTCCTAGTCTATATCAAAATTTGTTGGAGCTTGAACAAACTCTACTTGTGGCGTTTGGAGCTGGATTCGGCATCTGACCGTTTGACTCCCATCAGTCGCCTCTCGAATTCCGCTTGTTGTTCTTTCATCTCTCTTATATCATCTAGAGCTGTTATCATTTGGTTCTGTAGTGTCCCCGTGTAGATTTGGATATTCTCATGTAGTCCTTCCAAACGGCTGATGTCGGAGGCGTTACCTTGGGTAGCAGCATTGATCTCTCGAATTCTGGTTGCTTGTTGGTCTGCCTGGTAGTTCTGGTTAGCTATAGCGTTCACGACAACGGGAAGTGCTCGATCAGCTGAGCCTCCTCCACTGACATTGTAAAAATCCCGACACATGCCAAATGGAGGGCGTACACCTTGCTGACGGCTCCAGTAGTAGAGGTGGCTTCCCCAGATGGGAATGGGTCCCGGTTGATGTGGCCTGATCACTGGAGGATGGGGGATGGGAGGGTCGATTATTTCCGGTTCGGAATCTGTTCCGCTAGAAATTTCCACGATCTCCTCGTCGACTTCGTATTCCTCTCCGACTTCGATTTCGAATTCTTCTTCGACTTCTTCTTCGATTTCCTCTGGGTCTTCCTCCGGGTCTTCTTCTATCCAGCCGCCGTTACCTTGATTTAGGTCGTAGGGGTCTCCCGGTAAAGGAAATCCGGCCATTTGTCTGTACTGGGATAGAGGTATGAGATTTTTATAAGAAAAGAAATTTCTAATTAACGACTTCCTAAGCCTATTTATATCTTTACTGAGCGCAATGTTTTATCGTTTAATAATAGACTTATATTATTTCAATTTAGCAAATTTAGATTTTATAAGTTTTTGGCTTGTTAACTACTACGATCATTCCTCGACGTATATTGGCCAAATCCAGGATAAATATAGTTGATCGGGCTATATTTATTCTTGATTTGATTACATACCCCAAGGCTCGATCGTGGTATTGCAACTTGCCATACTACTTTTTAGAAAAACTTGTCATGACGCGAGACTGATACGTGCGGTAAAAACGTATATATTTAAAAGAAAATATATTTCTATGAAAATGTTGTTATCAGAGGGTTTTTGGTTCCCGTTGTATTTATAGTTTGTATATCTTAGGTGGTTTGATATACTTAGTTCACTATAAGAATGCTCTGATACCAATCTGTCACACCCCCAAACCAGAATGGCGGAAACATTCGGGGGTGGATGAGTTCACGTAGTATCACAACGATTGAATATTGTAAAGAAAGTAACACAACCATCATATATATAAAAATGAAAACGTATATTGTTGCGTTATACATGTTATCAAAAGAATATTACAATATGATGATAAATATTTAATGATTAAAACATCCTTTGTGTTCCTTCTTCCAAAAGCTGGTAGTTTACCTGTATCACTGATTCCCTGAGAAATACAAGTGGTTTTGAAAAGTGTCAACAATTAAGTTGGTGAGTTCATGAGTGTTCCGAGTTGAAAAGTATATTCCTTTTGGTAGTAAATTGGTAAACGGGGTTTTTAGAAAATCCAATATTTTCTTGTAAAATGAAAAAGGTTCCCAAGTTGGAATGTGTTAGTAACTTTTATAAACAAATGATGACAATAATTTAGTATGGAAATATAATGTAGGAAAACTGCGATGCACATATGAATCTCGTAAATCAATCTTGTTTTATACTTTTTATGTGAGTTTTATAACCATACTGATGACACTGACGGCCTGTAACAACATTCTTCAAGTGTTGTAGTGTTATGACATTTGTCACCCCAGACCTGCCGGTCTAACTATAGCTAGTAGTTTAGGTGCGGGATTGTCAATCCCGTATAGATCTATACACAAGTATCACGCTCTCCCTCCAAGAGATTATGGTATATAATACAGGACTTGAAATGCATACAAAAATGTACGTTGAAGTTTAAATATCTCACATTACCTAGTATAAGTAGATTTACAATGAAATGACCTTACTTCTTTTGAAAGTGTTTCATTTTTCAAATTGTATAAAAATGTAGGATTGACTTGCTAACTATACCCATTATAGTTTTTCAGATAGTATGTTCCATTTAGTAGAAATAACTTAGTGATATAATCGCCCTTGTATACATAAGATGTTTGTATCGATATTCGAAGTTAGAAATTGCACTTATGTTTATAAAACGATACTTTTAACGTGTAATGTACTTGTATTTCCCCCCCCCCCCCTAAAACATGAAAAAGATTGAAAAGTAGGGGTATGAACTTACTCGTTAAGTTTGAAGAGAGGGGCTAGAGTTGAGCAGAGTTTCGATCGCGGATAGTTGCGCGTCGGGCTGTTCGGGGATCTCTGCAACGTAAATCTTTTGTCGGGGGCTCGAGTGTGGAAACCGAGGTGAGGGGAGGGTCTCTGGAGCTTAGAAGTATGAGAGAATGGCTGGGGGATTGTGATTTGTGTGCAAAAACTCGAGCTTAAGCCTTCTATTTATAGGTTGGATTTGCCTCGTACACGGGGCGTAATTTTGGAGTACGCAGCGCGTACGTCGTTACGCTGGGCATAGAGATACGTCATGGCTTACGGCTCCTGGCTAGCTAGGTGTAGCTTGGGCGGGCCGATGGGACTCGACTCTGGGTCTAGTATGCGGGGCGTACTCCCAGAGTACGCGGGGCGTAATCCCTGCTTCCAACTTCTAAATTCCGTAACTTTCGCGTACGAGCTCCGTTTTTCGCATTCTTTATATCCACGCGTAGGTGAGATTATGCTCTACAACTTTCATTTAGACTCCGTCGGCTAGTTTTGAATTTATTTTTAATGATATAATTTTAATAGGCCGGGCCTCCTAAAGTTCGTTAAAATTTCATAGGTTCTTTATTCGACGTCGGTTTTCGTTTGTCTTTTGATTGTTTTATTACCACCGAGGAGATCTTCAACTTCCGTTTACGTGGCGATAGCTAAATAACACTCGATCTTTAATCCGAGTTTTTAGCCCTCTACTCCTGTTACGAAACTTTGAAAATTCGTAACTTCTTCATACGAGGTCCAATTTGGGCGATCTTTTTATGCACGCTCATCTTTCAACGAGATCTACGACTTTTGTTTAGATACTTTAAGGCTAAAATGTATTTTATTGAGATTCCACTTTTTACGTCAAATTATGTTTTAACGTCGTGTCGTAATTATACGAGTGGTTATAATTTCTTCAATATAACTCGGTTTTGAGTGTTCTTTATGTTTTTGGAAACCTGGGCATGATATCTAATATTCGATGCATCCCAACTTAGATACCTGAACACTTTATTTTCGAGGTTAATTTCGTTGTTTTTAGCTTTCGAGTGTTTACAATGCTTTTGGGAAAAATAGGGTTGTCACAGTTGCCTAGAAGTACGAGTGGATGTTCTACCATTCGAATTAATCTAATCGCGTAAATCGAACCCATATGCTCCCTACTAATCTAATCGACAAACAAGAAAGACTACAACATGCTCTATGCAGCAATCCGAGGAGAAGTTATTACTTATGACTTAAGATAGCTAAAGACGTACGGGGTCGGATAGGTCACGTATGACCTCGAACTAGGAGCAGCAGTACTTGCCATGGAGATCTAGACGCACTATCTCCACGACATGAAGTGTACAATCATCAAAGATCATAAGAACCTAGAAGGCAAGAGCGGCAGGGCATGTTATCCCATGAACCGGATCTGGACACCAAAGTTAATGGAATCAGAAATGACATCATGAACAAAGCAAATGAAAACTCGCTACTCCATTCATCTAGGCTTGGACAAGAGGTATCTGGACCTCAAAAAGTAACATCAGTGGCCGAATAGGAAAGCTGACATCGCTACACATGTGGGCAAGTACCGGACTTGTGCCAAGGTCAAGGTAGAACAACATAAGCCTTCGAGTTTTCTACAACTACCAATGATAACCAAAAGGAAGTGGAAGCGGATAGCCATGAACTTCACAACCAAGTCACCCAAGCCAAAGGGGTGGTCTCTATGCCATTTGCGTAACTGTTGATAGGTTGACCAAATCCGCGCACTTCCTACCAATCAAAGAAACCGGCAAGATGGAGAATTGACTAGAACATACATCAAAGAGATTATACAACCGTGGGGTCTATCAATATCCATCATCTCTGACCGAGATAGTAGACTCATTTCACGATTCTGGCAACCCTTTCGGGGACTAGGTGAGACGGAGTACGACATACCACCTACAAATGACAAGCAGAGCAAAAGGAACTGCTCAAACCTTGGAAGACACGCCAAGAGCTTGTGCGATTGCTTTTGGTAAAAGAATGGGAAACCCACTTACCGCTCCTTGAATTTTTACACAACAACAGCTATCACCCTAACATCAAGGTCGCTCCATTCAAAGATCTATATAGTCGCGAAGGGAAAATCACCACTGTGTTGGGCCGAAGTGAGAGATACACAGCTAGCGAAAGGGCAAGTCTCTAACAGCACCCTCATTGGCCTTGAATTCATAAGGGAGACAACAGAAAAGATCATACTAATACGATAAAGACTGAGAGTGTCTCGAGATCGACAAAAGAGCTACGTAGATAAGACACGCAGACCCTTGGAATTTCCAGGTTGATGACCGAGTACTACCGAAGGTCTGACTATGGAAAAGAATGATACATTTTCGTAAACGTGGGAAAACTAAATCCAAAGTACATCGGGCCATTCGCAATCCTTGTCAGGATTGGCCTAGTGGCATACAAGCTTCGACTACCACAAAAACTTAATAACGTACACCCGACCTCCCATGTATCAAACTTAAATATGTGTCTATCCTATGAGACTCTTGTAATACCCCTCGAAGAAACCGAAATCAACGAGAGTCTCCACTTCGTAGAAAAATCTATAGAAACCATGGATCAAAAGATCAAAAGAATTAAATCAAAGTCGCATCCCTGTTGTGAAGGTCCGTTGGAATGCTAAAAGAGGACCCGAATTCACCTGGGAACACGAGGATCAAATGAAACAAAAGTACCCACATCTCTTCCCAACTCTTGAAGTCCTAGTCAGATACTAAATTTCAGGACGAAATTCCTTCTAACGGGGGGATGATGTGCTAACCGTCAATTTCTGGCCAAGTCAAAGACAAATATGGTCGACAAGTCAAACTGGTCAACTCCATTAACCCTGGTATATTAGGGTTTACAATATGTTAGCTACGGCACAACTCTCTATTTTAATAAGAACTTATCACTTGGAATGTTCGCATGATCGAAATTCTTAAACCCTAAACGGGGTAAGTGAGGTAAAAAAACGATACACACTAATGCATACCCTGCGGGGATGTGTAAGACTCTAAAACATGGCTTAACGGGGTTTACAAACATTTCCTTACGAAGTTAAACACTCACAAAGGTTGCAAATGAAGCCTCTCTCAATCTCTCTTTATAGACCTCTCTCTATCTAAAATCTCTCCCAAATCTCTCCTAAATCTCTCTCAAACTCTCTTTTAACCTTTTATAGTTATTCGGGTCATCCCGACCCTTAACCGGGTCAAAAATCACTTAAAACAGAGAAATTATTGGCAAAACAACCTTAAGGAACCAAAGCCTCTCTTAAGGAACAAAAGCCTCTAACATCGAACCCGAACCCTACTGGACCGAAACTACATCAGACCGAACCGAACCTCGGAGGACCAAACCTCCTTTCGGGCTATTTCACCTTTGGCCCATTTCTCTTCCTTTCACCTTCGGTCCATGATTCCTGGGGACCAAACCTTCGGCCCAATCCGATAAGCTTCGCAGATTTCCGTTTTTCACCCGGTTTTCGACAACGACTCCGTTTTAAGCCTATTTTTTTATTATTTTAATTTGGGACTTTCACCCAAACTTATATTTTGACATATAAGACCCCATATATCTTCATAAATTAAGCACATTTTGAGGGAAATCTTTATTCAAGAATAAAATATAGTGGGTAAGATATTAGGGTGGAGTATTGACTTTCCCATAAAGCAATGAGACCACCAACCCACTATTCATGCTTTATGTCACTATTCACATCAGCCATTACCCACTCTTTGTACCTTTTATCTCTCCCCATAAGTTTCCTTGAACATACACACACACAACGAACCCATACCACCCTCATTCCCTAGAGTCACCAACACTTCATCAAAAAGCAAAAACACTTTTTCTCTCTCACATCTCTTCTAAATTTCAAGATTCCTCCAAGAGTTCTTGAGTTCTCATCCATCATGGTAAGATATTTCATCCCTCACTTGATTTCCTTACATCCTCTCACTCAAATGAAGGGTTCCTTATACAAATATCGTCATATTTGTTGTTAGATATTCGAATCTTCAAGCATCTCCCAAGTGTTCTTGAGTTGAACACTTCTTTTGTTCATTATCCATCTACTTAAATCACTCAAGGTGAGTTCATACCCCTATCTTTTCATATTTTTCTTAAGATTTAAGGGGCAGATACAAGTTAAAACACCAAGAACACAACTAAACTCATCCGTCAGCTTTCATCAGAAAAGTTTAGCTCCATTCACAGACTGTTTTGGGAAACTTAAACATTTAAGTATTCAAAACTGTTTTAGGTGCAAATAGTTCAGGTTCATACCTTTCAAATGCTTACTTGCACATCTCCATACAATTTTTCTACAATTTATGGTGATTTTTCGGACCAGTTTATGAATATGAACGTTTTCATACCAGTTAGAGACTTCTAAAATCATAATAAAAATTTATCAACAAACTAGACACATTTCATAAACTCTTAGAGTTTATTGATATAGTTTTCAACTTTGTATGATTTCTCTATGATTTTTCCAAAACAATGTATAAATATTAGAAACAAGTTAACAGCTTATAACTTACATCACACTTTGTAACATGTTGAGCAAAGTGTTAATCTTTGAGGATTCCAAATTTTACATGTGTCTCTTGTTATGATATAATTATATAACAAAAAATACTCACTGATTTGTAAGAATCCTCCATCATTACCAAAAGTACAAGACAAGGCATGATAAACATAGTTATATTTTTGCTATACATTCGAATTACATAAAAAAGGGTTCTTTTACATTACAAACGTTTTGGATAAACTATAATAGGTATAGTTTATGTTTCGTATACATTAAAAACACATATGATAAACTATGGTAAGTATAGTTTATGTTTCATATACATTATATACAATTATGTTAAACTATAATAGGTATAATTTATGTTTCATTTACATTTCAAACTCATTACCAAAGGTTTTCAGTTCATATAAATGGGGTGCGAATACAAAGTATCGGGTTTATACAAAAAGGGGTTTTCAGTTTAGTTCACGTAAATCTGTTAATGAATAAATTTGTGAGACATTTGTTTCACGTTACTTCCAAAGTAACGAAATCAAAAGTCCTGTAAATTGTAACCAGAGTCTCTTGTAGGGAGAGAATGATAGTTGTGTGTAGATCTATATTGGGTCTGACAAACCCACACTTGAGCTGCATGCAACAGCTAGACCGGCAGGTCTGGGGTGACAAGTGTCATTTAACTTTGCCACGCCTGAAGAACGTCGTATTACGAGGTTGTCTGTGTCATAGTATGGTTATAATAACTCACATGGGGTATTAACAAAACATAATGTTTACGGGTTTTACTTCTAAATTAAACGAGTTTATGTCGATTTAAACTTGCATACATTACTTTGGATTTTACTTCTAAATTAAACGATTTTATGTCGATTTAAACTTGCATACATTACTTTGGGTTTTACTTCTAAATTAAATGAGTTTATGTCGATTTAAACTTGCATACAATACTTTAAGTATGGAAAAATACTTGTACATTTCGGTCTTGACTTTTAAGACAACAATGCATTTTTAAAGGGAAATATTGGATTTTTCTCGAACAAACATCACTTTTACAAAGAAAATTATTTTAGCATCACCTTCAAAAGCTTATGAACTCACCAATTTAATTGTTGACACTTTTTCGAAACTACTTGTATTCTCAGGATTTTAGTGAACCAGATAAACAACAACTTTTAAGGATGGGACGCTCAGACGTCAAACATTTCATTTTTTCATCATAATGTAATTGATTTTGAAATTTGTGAACACATATTACGATGTAACTTTTTCAATTATATTTATGATGGTTACATTTACTTTGAGCACTATTATAATCGTTGTTATGATACTACACATGAAGTCCACCACCCACTAACATTTCCGCCATCCTTGGTTTGGCGATGTGATAGAACAGCTAGCAAACATTAAGACCAAGCCATTAACCTTGAATGCATTTAAGTTTATAAGGAAGTAAATTGGATTGAATGATGTTAAACAAGAATCTTAATGCTTACTTGTTAAAGGGAAGGAACTTATTGGGGGGATCTTTATGATTAGGTTAGCCGACTCTTGTTTTCATCTATTTGAAATAAGGACCAAGACATTAGTTAGTTTGACTTGGTAATCCCTATTACTCATTCATATCCTTCTTCTTCGTGGAATTAGGGATATAGCAATTTGTTTTGATCTTCCAACATTTTTCGTTTTTCTATTTTGTAATTGCTATAAAAATCCCTTTTGTTCCTAAATAAAGGTGTGGAAAATTGTGACTTGAATCAATTTGTCATTACATGTCTTCAACAAGTTCCCCATCTATTATTGTCACAAATGCAAAAATTCTTTTTACCTTCATTGAATCAGTCAGATCAATTATTATTCAAAAATTTCGAAGAAGGCACCTTGAATGTTTCCTATCATAAATATCCATTAACATATGTTAGGAGAAAGAAAACGTCCAAGTACATGTGCTCTATTTGTAATCAACATATTAATAATCGTTTGATCCTAGAATGTTGGTGTAGAATCTAGAGTTTAAAAATATGTTATCTATGTCATCATAGGAAGTAATGAATTCTAAATCATTTAATATGATTAGGAATTAAGGAAAGGCCATATACGTCATTGTTTCCATAAATTATCTACACTAATAAATAAATATTATTTTTGCTAAATGTCAACTTCTCATTGAATTTAACATGTCAGTTTCTAAGAATTTTTGAGTTATTTTTTTTCCACTAGTCATTTTTGAGATTTTTTTCATTTTTTTATTGAAATTCCACCTATTAAATGTCATCTCATATTAATTACTTTTATTAATATATTAATTAATATGTATTAATGTATTTAATACCCTTCTATTTGTAAATTCTTATTTCCATTTGTGAATTCATATTAACTAATTTTATTATTATAAAATAGTTAAGAATATATATATATATATATATATATATATATATATATATATATATATATATATATATATATATATATATATATGAATGGTCATTGCGGTTTACCAAATGTCACAAACTCAATATTTTCTAAAAAACATTTTGTCGAACATGATCCCTATGGTCTCCAAAACTTGCGTGAATGGTCTTTTTTGTTCACATCGTTGCTTTTGGTCTTATTAAACCATGTGGACCATTTTCTGCAATTTTGTCTGTATTTTATGTTTATGAGTTTATAGGTTTTCTACCCTTTTACTTTTTAAAAATGTCACTTTTGCCATCTTCACTTTGAACTTTGTAAAATATTATTTTCACAATCTATTTTCTAAATTTTCATGTTTATCCTTTGTGGTATATATAGTTTGATTTTCTTTGATAACTTTCATTTGTTTTATATATATATATATATATATATATATATATATATATATATATATATATATATATATATATATATAGACACACACACACACGATAACGTATCCCACAAGGAATTCGTCAAACATAACGAAAATGTCAGTCTGATAGACGGTTTGGGCAAAAGACGGCGTATGCCTAACATCACGTCCTCGCCCTCGCCCTCGCGATCCTGTATTCATTCCTTGGTGCCCAAGTGCCAAGGCTAGCATGAAGACAAAATAGTACCAATCGTCTCTCAGAGCGACAGGTGTAGCGCTCAGGATGCCGCTCCTAGCATACCTGCACCAATAGCAAGCAACCACTAGCACGATCTGCCAATTGAAGGCCATCTATCCCTGCTAAACCTGAAAAAGGTAGAAGGTATTGTCGAGGATCTATCCCCTAACAATAGGTATAAAAAGGTCCCTTCTCCTCCAAGAGAAGAGATCGAGAAAAAAAAACCATTAAACTCTTACCTAACATTTTTTCACCTTCTCTCTAAGAGACAAACTTACTTGATCGTCAAAGCTTCGTTTTGGGACTATCTCCCAGACAACAAATGTTGATCTTGTTTTCTTTTTTAGGATTCTCGGGCCTCTCATTTCCATCCCTCGAAGAGACAGAGTTATGCCGGAGACATATCACAACAGTTGGTCCCATCCGAACATGCAACCAGTACGACCCAACCCACTTCATAACATCACGCAACAGAAATGACGGATAAAGGAATGATACAATAGGAATGTGACGGTACTAGCCTAATTAGACCAATGCAGTCCCTCAACGGAAGTGGTCCGTCGAAACTGGAAGGGCGGCCACTTACACAGACACCGATGACAACACCAATCGGCCCCACAAAGGAGTTCATTGCTATTCTGTAGCGGTCGTCGCGCGTCGCAACGGAACATCCAGCCACGACTACCACTACAGTGCCTCAAAGAGCTCCAACCACCCAATCATAAAAACCCAACAAATCGACCACAACCATCGAAACGACTGGTGGGGACCAGAACCTGGTCCCCGGACACCATTCTATCAACCGCACCACCATTCCCTGATGGCCGCCATGTTGCATATCCTGCTATTTGCACATCAAGCACCATTCAACCCATATTTATAAAACTACCAAGGCATATACCCTCAAACGCAGCCACAAACTCATAATCATGGCTCGCACACGAACATAAATACTAGAGAGGTCGTAGGTACGATCCATCGAAGGACAAAAACCAAGAAAGACCAAGAAGAAAAATTCATCCCGATGACCTAGGAGCCCTAGAGCCCAAGCTAGTAGTCTTAGCTTGGGTGAAATCAAGGGAAGGGGCCAAGTGATCAAACTCCTAACAGATAACTATGCCCCAAAAAGTCGATCCAAGAGCTGGACCTAGAATAGCAAAAACTATCAGACTCTCGATACTTATCTAATATTGTAAATGTCTCCAATACACCAAAAAACTATGCAATGAAAAGAGAATTTGAAACGAACGAGTATCGACATAATTTAGTACAAATGGAAAATAAAGACAGAATGATCATCCATGCCACCCAACACAAAACTATTGAGAGAAACACAACCATAGGCCTCAAGGGCTCATAACTTCTCCCTAATAAACATGTAGACGAAGTCAGGAGAGTCACAACTCCTGATCACGACAAGTAAGAGGCCTTAAAGGATCATAACCTTTCCCGCAAAATGCATAATACTTGAGCTCTTAGACCCTGAGGTGACGATCTCGGTCTTGCTTAGATGACTAGAGTCGGTGTGTAACTCCCCTTGACCCAGGGCTTAGAGCAAAGTCCCAAAGTGAAGGCTTTTAGCTAGTAATGACACTTTCACGGAACGAGCCTACCAAAGTTCGCACCGAAAGACAAGTTAAAGCCTCGACTCACAAAGACTGGCCCAAGGGTGAGCGTCGAGTCCGTCAAAATAGACGCTTTGGGCCCCCAAAACTTTCTAAGCAAATGATAACCATGACCGATACCCCCAAAGGCCAACGCTAACCTATAGGGAGAATCCAAACTAAGGATGGCCAACAAAAAACATCCAAGACAACAAATGTGGAGAGAAACGAGATAAACTAAAGAAGTAAACATAGCAAAGAAGAAACAAAGAGAACAATTTCTCTAAACCGGACAACCCCCTAGGATTTGTAAAAGACCACGCAGGGCCAAGGAAGAAAATCATACATTGTTTCAAATATTGTTCAACAGACACCATGCAAATACAAATGCCATCTTAAACATCAAACAACAAAAAAGGAAAAAACAACCATCACTTACTGAGGCATGGAGGAAGGTACAATGTGAGAAGATCCACCTCAGGCCGACCCTCTTTGGTGTCAGGATCATCGCACAATTGGCGAAGACCTCTTATGTCCAACTCACCTAGGAGAAAGGTAGGAGGCAAAGTTTGTCTCTATAAAATATTTTACATCAGTATGCATCGCCTGAGCATGCTCCACAGTAACATTTGGTTCCCCGAAGATAATCTTTTCGGCAGCAACCTGCTTCCGAATCGCCTATTTTCCATTCTCCACACCGGTAACCACACATGCCATTTTCCTTCACTTAACCCCTAACGAAAAGTTAGCGCTCTCAACAACCTTATCCATCACCTAGAAAATTCCCTTCTGAAGCAACCACCCCAAATCTTTCGCTACAACTTTTCTCTTCGCGATCTCCTCCTCCACCCACTTATTTACACAATCCGCCTGGCTCTCTAACACCCACCTTCTCCTCAAATAAAAGCTCGATCCATTGAGAAAATCATTCCACCGACCCATCCAAAGCAACCACCTTGTCCTCCAAAGATGTCTCCTTTCCTGATAAAAGATCATAACGCTCCTTGAACAACCGCTTCTCCCCCTCTAACTCCAACAACCTTGCTTTCAATTCATCTCGCTCGACTTTAATCAAAGCAAGCTCAATGGAACTAGAACCGCTCTGACAAAGGCGAGAGGGTGTCGCCACTATGTATGAACCAACTTGTGCAGCTACATATAAAAGGTTGTTCGAAAGATGTGAGTTAGAGAGAAGCTCCAAAGCCTAGATGGTAACAGCGGGAAAAAGCATGGGAACCCAAATCATATACCGACACATGCTGGGAAAGACGAGATTCTCGTGTTATCCCTCATCTTGGAAGATATATGGTCGGGGCTGCCAAAGAAGTAGAAGCAAAACCCTCGGCAGTTCCCTCACCAGTCAGAAGAAGGACTGGTGAATTTGGAACACCTTAGCAAACAACATCAGAGTCAACACCAAAAACGCTCCCATCAAAGGCATCAATTTCCATTGGCTCCTCTTTAGGTTCACGGGGTAGTTAAGTCACCTTTTCTCCCAACCCCTCCGAATGTTTCAAAGCATCATCATTGGGGTTGTCAACCACTACAATGGCCTCCCCCAAAAGGAAGTCCACGTTCCACCTCTTGAGAAGGCATCAACCCGAGTAACAGGCCTCAACAGACCCTCCAAGCGGCGAACCCAACTAGGAAATCCATTGTTTGGAGGTTGCATGGGCGATACGCAAAGTTAGTACGGACGACACCTCCTCCCCTTTTGTATCAGAAGGCAAAGCATCCTCACGGGAAACACCACCAGTAGGCGCATCAATCAACACCTAACCAACAGGAGAATCAGACCCGGGCGAGGAAGCAATAAGAGGGCTATCAAGAGCCAAGGAATGATGGGGACTTCCTGGTATTTGCAGGTTCCCTGAAAGCGGCCCCTCATCACCATCTCATAGGAAAGGGTCCTCTTATGACCTGCAAACGAGAAGCGAGCCAACATAGTTCCCAAAACACATAAGCACACTCAAGAAAACAACAATCTAAGATTACAGGGAGAGGTACTTACCGTTCTTTTCAACAAAAAATGGGTGCATCATGCCCCGAGCCCTCCAAGCAGCGCTCATCCCTACTAACGCCAACATATAATCCTCCACATCCTCACTATTGATACAAATGGTCTTCAATGCTTGCGCCACAGTGGCACTGGCACCCTACCATTCTGTTGTTCGATCGGAAAAAGTAGTTCAATAAGGATAGCCAAAAGACAAGGTCACGATTTACCTAGAGCCACTGGCCTTGCCAGTTCTTATTCAAAGATTTTTGGTTAACGATAAAGGCATGAACACCCCGCCTTTGGTAAAAAGTCTGAGCACCTGATTGAGTAGAGGAATTGAAGAAAGCTTTGAATGCCCAAAATTATGGTAGAACTCCAAGGGTCCGATAGACAAGTTCAAAACCAACAATCTTGTTGGTAGCATTTGGAGTCAAGTCATCCATGTGAAAGCCATATGTTAGCGCATTATCTCTTCGAAAAATTCCATTGTTGGCAACCTTAGACCAGCCTCGAAGATCGAAACGGGGACTCCAACTTTCCCCTCCTGCAGACGAGGAATTATATCCTCCTTTCGAGGGTATTCCACACCATGTTCAGGAAGGAAACCAAACCGCTCTTGATGATCGGCAAACTCGCTCGGAGAACGAACAATTCTGGTATTTGGGCTAGCTATTATCCACAAAAAAAAGGTAGAAACAGAGAGAAAGATGAAAAGAAGTAGCAGAAGTGAGAAGAAGCAAAAAAATAAAAGGGGAACTAACACAAATAGGGGATTTAAATGTAGGTGGGAAGTTCAAGCGGTTATGATGATGAAAACCTCTTGTGCAGAAACCTTCGCCACGTTAGTAGTTATCAAAGAGCCATCCCCACCAAACACGTGTCTAGATCTAAGCTAGAACAACTCAACTACCCTAAGCAAACAACTAGCCTTGGGTACTTGATCGCGTATCCCACCAGGAATACGTAAAACATAATGGAACCGTCAGTCTGATAGATGGTTTAGGCAAAGAGCGACGTATACCTAACGTCGTGTCCTCTCCCTCGCCCTCGCGATCCCATATTCGTTCCTTGGCACCTAAATTCCAAGGCCAACATCAAGAAAAAATAGTACCAATTGCCTCCCAGAGCAACAGGTGTAGCGCTCATGATGCCGCTCGTGGCAAACTTGCACCAATAGCAAACAACCACTCGTGGAGCACGATCTACCAATCGAAGGCCATATATCCCTGGCAAACCAGAAGGCAATGTCGGGGGTCTATCCCGCTTACCACATGTATAAAAAGGTCTCGTCTCCTCCAAGAGAAGAGATTGAGAAAAAAAAAACCTTAAACTCTTACCTAACACTTTTTCACCGTCTCTATAAGAGACAAACTGACTTGATTGTCAGAGCTTCGTTCTGGGACTGCCTCCCAGATGATGACTGTCAATCTTGTGTTTTTTGTTGTGATTCTCAGGCCCTTCATTTCCATCCCTCAAGGAGACGGAGTTAAGCCAGAGACATATCACAACAATATATATATATATATATATATATATATATATATATATATATATATATATATATATATATATCGGTATACATTGAATGTAATCAACATGTCCGTTAGCAATACAACAATTATTTACAATATGTCAATACTTATTTTATTAGTATAGATTCAATTACTCACTTATTCATCTTTTTATTGTATTTATTTTGAAATTTTACTTTAAAAAATATTTACTTTTTACTCATTGATATTCGACACAATTATTTAAAACTCGTCAATAGTTTTTTTTAGTTAATATACATTGAATTACTTTCTTATTCAATATTTTGATTGTGTTTATTTCAAAATTTTACTATAAAAAATATTTAATGTTCACATCTTATATTTAACTTATTTTTATCAACTCATGTACTAAATGAGTCTCACACCTGGTGTGTATGTGTGTGTGTATATATATATATATATATATATATATATATATATATTGGTTTTCTGTTCTTCTTGTTGTGTATTCAAGCACTCCTTACTCATCATAGCAATTTTGTACATCTTTTCAATCTGTATACCTTCACCTGGATTAAAAAACCATTGCAAATCACATAACAATTTGAAATAGTACATCCAATTTGGATTCACTATATATAACATGTTTTTCAGTTAGATCCCATACATTCTTTTTTATTCTAATTAGAAACATGCACCTGATTGACTGAGGAAAAACAAAGAACAATAAACCACAGGCATTCCATGGAGCACCTGGCAGGGAGAAGAGAACACGAAATCACACATCACTTCTGTCTTTGTAACAAGAAAAAATTAACAACCATTGCTAAATTGCATATATAGAGAGAGAGAAGAACCACATGTTAAATCCTCAATTGCCTAAAAATGTTTAATTCAAATTATTTTTTTACTCAATAAAACAAGTACCATTTGTCATTAATGAACATAATAATTTACTCGAGCAGCTCCCCTAACTCTGTGTTAAACCCCGACTTTATGATCGTATAGATGATGCCTACCAGCGGAAAAATGGGTCAAGAACTCCATTTACAGATTCATGAACCCCGAAACCATATAATTACAATAAACACATAAGCTTCTTGTTATCAACTGCAAATATATTTGGAGTTGAAACTGATGATTTAACAAAATTCACTTAGGTTTGATAGTTTGAAATTACCACTGATTACTCTCTTAGATCTCAACTAAACCATTATATGTTGTCATTGTTTCTTAAATACTTTACTTTCTTTCATGTCATCGGTCGACAGAGACAATCCCCTCCAATGTGCATACGCTCCAGTGTGTGTGTATTCTGTCATATTGATACAACCAAGGAGAAATAAAGAAAATAACCCAGTGAGTTTAATTATTTCCCTTTCTCCTTAAAAATTTATACTATAGATTAAAATTATGTGGCCTTAGCTACAATATTTTCTGCTGTTTTTGTCAAAATACACCCTTCTAATATGGTGTTGTTGCTTTTGGATTTTTCCCACCTTTCCAATTCGTTTCTTACATATTTCGGCTTATGTATTTGTTTTTCTCTTCCTCCTGTCCTTGTTGATGTAGTATTCTATATTATACATGTCTTTTTCCTCGCTTCTACTTTCCACATGGTTCTCTTTTGCTTCTTCCCCTTTCTTCTTCGCTGAACCTTCACCGACTTCCCTTTTGCTCTAACGCTGTTTTCTTTCCTAGGTAATTTATTTCCGTTCTCTTTCTATTTTCTTTATATTGTCCTGCCTCTTTTATGCACGTCTTTACTCATGGATGTTCCGGCAAAGCGTTCAGCTGCATCTTCTTCTTCCTCCTCTGCTCCTCGGTCTCGCATGTCTCGACATCTCGCTTTCTTTTCTGGCCTTCCTCAATATGTTGATTCTGGTGACTGCACTTGGGTTTGTGAATTCTGTGGCGCCTATTTCTAGTATGTTGAAAGGGTTGCTAAGTTTTCAACACCAGCTCATCCGAGGTATAGTCATTGTTGTCAGGATGGAGGTGTTGTTCTTCCATATCCTCCTACATTTGACCCCTAATTCGTTGCCCTTTATGAGAATGTAAGTTTTATGAAGGATATTAGGGCATATAATAGCATGTTTTCCATGACTTCTTTTGGGGACAATGTAGATGCCACTGTTAATGAAGATCGTGGTCCTTATGTTTTTAAGATATCTAGGCAGATTTCTCATAGGATTGGATCACCATCTCCGGATCCTGTAAAGGGTCCTAGGTTTCTTTAGCTCTATCTATTTGATATAGAGCATGAAGTTCAAAATAGATTGAAGGTGATTGATTGTCCAAGGAAGAGGGATTTAGATGGTAATATTGTCCATTTTCTTGTAGCGTTTTTGGGGGCTAATAATGAATACGTACGGACATTTAAAACTGCTAAGATTATGGTGTATGAATGTAATCTAGACTTCTATGCAGTCCGAATTTTAACAATGTGCCTGATTGTATATACAGGTTGCCATCCCCTGGATCTTTAGGTTGTATAGTCACTGATGATGACGCAACCTGCACCATGTACGACATTGTTGTGTTCTCCCATTCGGGTCGACCTAAACGGATTAGTAAGTTCCATCCAAGTTATATGCCCTTGCAATACCCACTATTGTTTCCATATGGCGAGGAGAGATGGTCTCCCCGTTTGAAGATGGGTAATCGGAGACGAGCTACTGCAAAAAACCTTATTGTTAATATGTATTACGCTTATTATATTCATGCTCGATGGCATATCTGGTCCCCCATACTTAACGTGTCTACACTGTTCCAACAGTATTTAGTCGATGCGTACACGTGTATTGAAGAGAGCCGTCTTGAGTTACATAACCAAACATCAGTCTAATCTTCAGAGCGATTATGTTAGTGGCCTGTATGACGCTCTGTCAAAAGGAGACAGAGAGACGCGTACTATTGGGAAGCGTGTTTTCTTACTTGCATCGTTTACTGGTGGGCCTCGGTTTATGTATAGTCATTATCAGGATGCACTTTCAATTTGCAGAGTCTGTGAGAATCCACATTACTTCATTACATTTACCTGTAATGTAAAATGGCCCGAGATTACCCGCTATATGGAAACACATGGCCAAAGAGATGTCTATAGTCGGGCGGATATCATTGCTAGAATCTTCCACATAAAGGTCCATGAATTCATAGACTTCCTTAAGGCGGATAAACCTTTTGGAGCTGTCGATGCATGTAGGACTTCTTTTCATTTGTATTTTATATCCCCCCTTTGGATAACAATCCCTTTTCTGCGGTTTTTGCTAACCATTCTTATTGGACCACGGATTTATGGTTCATTCCCTGCTTTTCCATTTTGGTTAATCATCTCTTTTTTGCATTTTTGATTACTGCTTCTTATGTTTACAGTACTGACTTACTAGATGTTTTAAAACTTTCCAAAATTACCCCTACTTCTCATTGGGTTGTTTCAACTTTTCCAAAATTTTCATTTCTCACACTCAATTATATATTCTCCTCTCATTTCCCAGTTTTCTTATTCATCCCTTTTGTGGAATTTTTGTTAGTTCCCAGAATTCACATTGCATAATTTCTCCTATTTCCTTACGTTCCCCTGTCTTTGGTGTCCCATTTTTAATATTACCTTTACAATGACCCTTGCATTCTCTTTTGAAGTCTCCATATAAGATGAAAAGTTTTTACATTTAATCTACACCTTCTTGCAGCACAGAGGCCAGAATTAAAAGTATGAATTTTGAATAGACTCCATCAACAGTATTAGACTCCATTTATACTAAATGTACAATTTTTATACCTATATATTTTTCTATCAAATATGCCCCTCTAAGAAGAATTTTAACTGCATCTCATAATACTTCCTTTTTTTCACTACATTCTCCTATCTAGTCTACTGTTCTTTTGGGTATGCCTGAAGACATTAATCATTTACTGATTTACCCCTGTGTGTGTGTTGTCCCATTTTTTCAATTGGCTTTTCTGTCATCCCTGAATGCTCTTTTGGAGTCTCTGTATTAGATTAAAAAATGTTAAATATCATATACATTGTTGAACTCCATACATAACACATATGGAACTTACAGCCCCAACGCATAATTATAAGAGTATGAAAAGTATGGACAAATTGGTTTTATCCAACGTCCGCAAATCCTCAATATTAAACTGTATATACTTCTCCACCAAATATATCCCTCTCAGAAGAACTTTACCTGAATTCCATAACACTTACTTTTTTCTTTCTATATTGCCCTTTCTATTCTACTGATGAAACTTTCTATTTTACTGATGAAAATTTAGCACCATTTATCTATATACATTGTAAATACATAATCAACAATAATATTTGTTATGTTTAGAATAAGACTTACTATTATCATGTTCGCATATCTAAAAGTTTTTTAAATTGGGCTTTCAAAACTTTCCCATTTTACCCCTCAATAGATTTTTATTTTTAGTTGCTTATCTCATTTGCATTATTGCCTGCTTTGCCTTTTCTTTAAACCATTTATTCCTCCTTACCCTTTCTATTCTACTGATGAAGTTTTCTATTTTACTGATGAAAATTTACCACCATTTATCTATATACATTGTAAATACATAATCAATAATAATATTTGTTATGTTTAGAATAAGATTTACTATTATCCTGTTCGGATATCCAAAACTTTTTTAAATTGGGCTTTCAAAACTTTCCCATTTTACCCCTCAACAGATTTTTATTTTTAGTTGCTTATCTCATTTGGATTACTGCCTGCTTTGCCTTTTCTTTAAACCATTTATTCCTCCTTTCTGTTCTACTCATGAAAATTTTTTAAATATGAAAACACTCTATTGAAAATATTTTTTATTTCATTTGGATTCCTGCCAGCTTTGCCTTTTCTTTAAACCATTTATTCCTCCTTTCTCTTCTACTAATGAAAAATTTTAAAATATGAAAAATACTCTATTGAAAATATGGACAAACTAATTTTATTAAAACTACAAATCTTTTGGCTATTAAACTCCATACATAATAAATACACAAATTTAGGTTATAATACTTACTTTCTTTTTAACAAAATTATAGACTTTCGCAACATTTACCTATATACATCAGATTTTCATTTTTGGTTTTTATTTCGTTTGGTTTATTGCCTCATTTGTCATATCCAAGTTGTTGTCCCAACGCACAATTAAAACAATATTAAATTTATGGACAAATTGGTTTTCTTCAAACTTCACAAATCCTCAATATTCAATTGTATATAGTTTTCCACAATCTGTCCCCCTAAAAACAATTTTAACTGCACTTCATAACACTTAATTTTTTTTTTCTATATTGCCCTTTTCATTCTACTAATGAAACCTCTGCACCATTTGTCTATATACATAGTAAATACATAATCAATAATAATAATAGTTATATTTGGAATAAGATTTACTATTATCCTGTTCGCATATCCAAACTTTTTTTAAATTGGGCTTTCAAAACTTTCCCATTTTACCCCTCAACATATTTTTATTTTTACTTCTTTATCTCATTTGGATTACTGCATGCTTTCCCTTTTCTTTAAACCATTTATTCCTCCTTTCTATTCTACTGATGAAAAAAGTTTAGATATGAAAAACACTCTATTGAAAATATCTACTAATGAAAATTTAGCACCATTTATCTATATACATTGTAATTACATAATCGATAATAATAATACTTATGTTTAGAATAAGATTTACTATTATCCTCTTCGCATATCCAAACGTTTTTTAAGTTGGGCTTTCAAAACTTTCCCATTTTACCCCTCAATAGATTTTTATTTTTACTTCTTTATCTCATTTGGATTATTGGTTGCCTTGCCTTTTATTTAAACCATTTATTCCTCCTTTCTGTTCTCCTGATGAAAATTTTTTAAATATGAAAACCACATTTGTCTTTTCCTTAAATCAATTATTCATTACAATTTTATCTATCCAGATGTAAAACCTTTATTTTCTTTTATTTAACTTAGTTATCTTTTTTTTTTCTATGTGCATTATGATAACCTTCACTTTCTGCTCAAAATATGTATGTTCTACATCTAAATTTTGTTACTGCTTAATTTACCCCTACACAACTATAGCATCTGTTTAACATACAGTTTCTTTTTTGTAACACCGTAAATTTCAAAACAATTTTTTCAAATTTTATAAAACATAATTCACTTAATATTCATAAAACAACCATATTTGAACATTCAATCCAAGTAATACAAAATCCCAAGATCTCAACATCATAAATCCCATGCGTGTGTACAGATCAAGTCGACGCCTTCCCACGGTCGTCACTAGTACCTGAAACAAATAACACCAAACACTGTAAGCACAAAGCTTAGTGAGTTCCCCAAAATACCACATATAACACATATTAGCGACTCGAGGCTATAACTCTGTGGGTCCGTGCACCCAAACTCTGTGAACTCTCATGTTCTAACTCTGTAAACATGCACAACATAAATCACAAGGAATAATGCAGCGCAACACATAACATATAAATATTGGATACAAGCACTGTATCACATAACTCTATTTACCTACTCAAGGTAAAGTATAGTGAGAAGACTCACCTCGCATGCCTCGGAAATTCGTAAATCCCTGAAATCAATACTGCTCGATCTCCCGAGCTATAGTCCTCTTATAACACAATACATCTCTAATTAACACTTTCCCAACTAAGGTTGACTATCCATTAACAAGTCAACATAGGTCAACACTGGTCAATAGTCAACGGTCAACTTTGACCGGACTCGGCGAGTGCACTATAGTGACTCGGCGAGTCTAAGCGCATACACTGATTTCCCTAGGATCCTCACTTGACAAGTCGAGTATTCTCCTAACTCGACGAGTTCCACCTGGAATGATTTGTGGGGCCTCCACGACTCAACTCTCAGAGTCTCAAGAACAACTCGGCGAGTCCCAGCTTGACTCAGTCCACCTGTCAACCAACTCTGACTCTCCCTGACTCACTGAGTCAACCCCTCAACTCGGCAAGACTACTCGTTGAGTGGTGCTGGGCAATCTTCATGCTACTCGCCGAGTCTGTTCTTCGGACTCGGCGAGTCCATGCCATGCAACGACTCAACCTCACTCCTAAGGTCAGATCTTTTCCACTAACTCATATATCCAGTCCTTCCAAGCTTATTTATCACGTAAAGTTGCTATCTTGATGCACATACAACATCTATGTGACCATATATATGATGATTTAGCCACAAATACCACAACTCAAGGTCATAACCTCCATTGCTCTTCATAAAGCTTGATGAGTGAGGCTCGCTGGACCTCTATGGATCCAGATCCAAAGCCTCATCACTAGAAAGGGACTATGTGGTCATCAAATCAACCCAACAAAGGCCACATGAAACCCTAAATCCAAATATACTTCATAAAACAGAAGATGAGCTGAAATAATACCTCAAGTTCGATGATCTAAGCTTCAAATCCACAGTATAGCAACCTCTTTTGCTTCTTCTTGGCTAGGATCTCCTTCTTCTTGCTAAACAACACCACAAAGGTTAAGAATGGCTTCCTTTCTCTCTCAAAACTTTCAAGCACTCTAGGGTTTCTCTCTATGGATTGGTGAGCACAAAAGACGGCCATAAGGCCCTTTAAATAGGTCTCAAACCCTAGGAATTAGGGTTTCATTACACAGCGTGGACTTGCCGAGTCCACTCTTGGACTCGCCGAGTCCAAACGCGAACCCACGTCCAAAATCGCGATCCTACTCGGCGAGTTCGAGCTCCAACTCGCCGAGTCCACTCACAATTCTCAAAAATGCACCAATAATAAATACCTGGAAATTTCAGGCTGTTACAATTCTCCCCCACTAGAACTAGACTTCGCCCTCGAAGTCTCGCTCTACAAATAACTCTGGATGCTGCTCGCGCATCTCATGCTCCGGTTCCCAAGTCATCTCGGACCCCTTCCGATGTTGCCACTGAACCAAAACAAAAGGTACCTCCTTGTTCCTCAGAACTTTGATTTTCCGATCTCTAATCGGCACTGGTCTCTCAGCATAATTCAGGCTCGCATCCACCTAAATATCTTCTAATGGAACCACTACCGACTCATCAGCTATACACTTTCGCAATTGCGACACATGGAAAGTGTCGTGAATTTGCCCCAACTCTGCTGGCAAATCCAAACGATAGGCTACCCTGCCTACCCTCGCGATTACCCGAAATGGTCCGATATATCAGGGCCCCAACTTGCCCCTCTTCCTGAATCGAATAACTCCTTTCCAAGGAGAGACCTTCAGGAGCACAAAGTCACCGACCAGGAACTCAAGCTCGGACCGGTGCCTGTCCGCATAACTCTTCTGTCGACTATGAGCAGTTAGTAACCTCTGCCTGACCTGCTGGATCTGCTCTGTCGTCTGAAGTACGATCTCATTGTTTCCCATAATGCGTTGTCCGACTTCTCCCCAGCAAATGGGGGGTCCGACACCTTCTCCCGTACAACAACTCAAAGGGTGGTATACCAATGCTCGAATGATGGCTGTTGTTGTAAGAAAACTCGGCCAAGGGCAAATACGAATCCCAACTTCCCCCGAAATCCAATACACATGCTCGGAGCATGTCCTCAAGCGTCTGAATCGTCTGCTCACTCTGTCCGTCTGTTTGGGGGTGATATGCGGTACTAAAATGCAGCCTAGTACCCAACTCCTCATGAAACTTCTTCCAGAATCTGGGAGTGAAATGTACATCCCGGTCTGAGACAATCGAGATCGGCACCCCATGTCGTGATACCACTTCCCTCATATATATCTCTGCTAACTTCTCTGTGGAAGAGCTCTCACTGATAGCAAGGAAGTGAGCGCTCTTCGTCAACCTGTCCACAATCACCCAAATTGCATCAACTCCCCGAACAGTCCTTGGCAATTTGGTGATGAAATCCATGGTGATTTGTTCCCACTTTCATTCAAGAACCTCCAACGGCTGCAACTTACCATGCGGCCTCTGGTGTTCGGCCTTAACCCTATGGCAGGTTAAGCACCTCTCAACAAACCACGCAACATCCCTCTTCATACAGGGTCACCAATACTCCCTCCTTAAATCCAAATACATCTTAGTGGCCCCAGGATGGATCGAGAATTTCGACCGATGAGCCTCTTCCATCAAAATGGTACACGTTCCTCCCACAAACGGTACCTAAATACGCCCCTAAAAAGTCATAAGTCCCCGACCATCGGTAATGAACTCTGATACCAACCCAACAACTCGCTCCCTCTTCTGGTTTTCTAACCTCACTGCCTCAGCCTGTGCTCCTCGAATGGTGTCCAACACCAGAGTCATCACGGTCAATCGCAAACATACATCTCGCAACGGGGCGCTCTCCGCCCTACGACTCAGGGCGTCGGCTACCGCATTAGCCTTGCCCGGATGGTACAGGATCTCACAATCGTAATCCTTAACCACATCCAACCACCTCCTTTGCCGCATATTTAGGTTGGGATGATCCATTAAATACTTCAGGCTCTTATGGTCCATGTATATCGTACACCAAACCCCGTACAAATAGTGGCGCCAAATCTTGAGGGCGAACACCACTGCCCCCAACTCTAGGTCATGGGTGGGATACCTCGTCTCATGAGGCTTCAACTGCCTCGATGCATATGCTATCACATGCCCTCTCTGCATCAACACCGCCCCCAACCCCAAGATCGATGCATCACAGTATACAACAAAGTCCTCCATTCCTTCCAGGAGGGCTAACACCGGGGCCTCGCATAACCTTTGGTGAAGCATCTCAAAGGAGGCCTACTGCTCGGGGGCCCATGAAAAAGCGACACCCTTCCGGGTCAACCTAGTGAGTGGCACTACGATCTTAGAGAAATCCCTGATAAATCTCCGATAATAACGGGCCAACCCTAGAAAACTCCTGATCTCCTAGGGTGACCTCGGCACCTCCCAACTCAACACCGCCTCAACTTTGGCCGGGTCGACCAATATCCCTTCCTGGTTAACAAGATGTCCTAAGAATTGGACCTGTCGCAACCAGAAATCACACTTGGAGAATTTGGCATAAAGCCTCTCCGATCTCAGAACTCCGAGGATCTCCCTTAAATGCTCCTCATGCTGCTCTCCAGATCTCGAATATACCAAAATTTCATCAATGAATACAATCACCGACTGATCCAACATCGGCCTGCACACCCGATTCATGAGATCCATGAACACCGCCGGGGCATTGGTGAGTCCGAAAGGCATCACCACAAACTCATAGTGCCCATAACGCGTCCTAAACGCTATCTTCTGGACGTCCTCATCTCGCACCCTCACCTGATGGTATCTGTAACATCCGAAAAATACAACCAATTTAAATTTTCAAAACAACCCGATTTTCATTAAAATGTTTACAAAAAGGTTTACAATACAAGTCATTAGAGTATTCCCAGAATCACATTGCTACAAAATCATGAGGAGCGGTACGATCGCGCCTTCGCCTTGCCACAGTCTCCTGAAGAACCTGAAAAACATTAAACCACAACTGTAAGCCCGAAAGCTTAGTGAGATACCCCTAAAATACCAACCACGCAGACGCCCTTCCAGGCTGCGACCTTCCGGTCCAAAACATATAAAACATACATAACATAACAGAACATAGAACAGCCATGCATATCGGGTCTACCGTGTGACTGGTCCGCCGTATCAGACCTTCAGTCCAACGGATCCATCCTCCGGGTCTAGTCATGTCCTTCGAGTCTACAGTGGGGTTGGTCCGCCCGCATCGGGCCTTCAACCCACCTGGTCCACTCTCTGAGTCTACAGTGTGACTGGTCTGCCCGCATTGGGCCTTCAGTCGGCCTGGTCCACTCTCCGAGCCTCGACACGTCTGGTCCGCCCTCGTGGGGCTTACAGCCTATCCGGACCGCTCGTTGGGCCTTCGGAACAACCGGTCCGCCCTGGGTATCTTGGCCTACAGCACAAAGCAGGACCCTCCTCAACCCATCTCTACTCCAAACAACCATGTGCACAAAACAAACATTCATATAACAGTCATAGTCAACAAACCGAGCAAGTAGATCACATAGCATATCATTACCCTAACCGGGTTACCGACCTAACCGGTCACTAGCATAGCATCACTCTGTATATCGGGAAAACTGACCTTAGCAAGGCCTCCTAGCATGTACCATCCTAGCTACCAGGATGCAGACACATCAAACAATAACATAATAACCATAACCGAATCTCAATAAAATAAAGGGCCGGCCTTGGTGCCTTAGACCCTGTTGATATAGTGAGGATAACTCACCTCGAAACTGCCGGCTGAAAAGATAAGATCCCGCTGCTCCGAACTCTGACACGAACTCCTCCACTAAACATCAAAACATACAACTCAATAAATACCCTTAATTACTAAAATACCCCTAGAAGACAACTGGTCAACCTTGGACGAGTCAAAGTTAACCCCTGACTGACCCTACACGCCGAGTCATCCCGATGACTCGCCGAGTCCTTATGCTCAGAACTTCCCTCAATTAGCGACCCAACTCGCCGAGTCACCCCAAGACTCGTCGAGTCCAACAACTCTGAGTCCACTCGCACCCAACTCACCGAGTCATCCCTTGACTCACCGATTCATCGACTCAACCAGAAATATTGGGACTTCCTCGACAAGACTCGCCAAGTCCAAATGGACTCGTCGAGTCCAAGGCCATCTTCAACCTACTCGCCGAGTTGTTCTTCCAACTCGTCGAGTTCCAGGCCATCTTCAAGCAACTCGTCGAGTCCACCCATGTGACTCGTCAAGTACCACCGGTCTGAATCCATACAGAAGCATCTCAGGCCATGCAATTGATCCAAAACATAGATCCAACCTCCTACAACCCATCCATCATGTAAAGTGGCAAACTTTACGTGAATCTAACGAGATCTAAGCCATATTCACCTTAAAACCAAGGTTTGGGACATGGTGGCTTCACTAAGCACTCAAACACAGGAACTTTAATGCACTCTAGGCCTTTAATATTCCAGATCTGAGGTAGCAACCTCAGATCTATCCTCCAAACTCCAAAACATTCCAAGACATACTCCCCACAAACCCCAAAATGATGAAACTAGGAATGCACAGCCTAAGGACGAAGATATTACCTCCAAAAGATGCCTCCATAGCATCCAAACTCGAATCCAAGCAAAGCCCTTTGATCTAAGCCACTTCTCCTTGAAGATCTCTTCAAACAACACCTCTCCAAGCTCTAATTTGCTCCACAAATGATCTCTCCACGAATTTAGGGTTTCTGGAACTCAAGGGGGGATAAGGGAGGCTGTGGAGGGGTATAATGCTCTTTATATAGGGCTCAACCCCGAAAATTAGGGTTTTCTCCATACAGCACCTACTCGCCGAGTCCATCCTTGGGACTCGCCGAGTAGGCCACTTGACACGCGACCATGACCGCGACCTGACTTGTCGAGTCCATCCATGGACTCGCCGAGTCATCCTCTAAAACTTACACTTTTAGCCCTTCAACTCTACTCTTGCGATTCCGGGATGTTACAATTCTCCCCCACTTAAATTAGGCTTCGTCCTCGAAGCCTACGGCATCTCATCTTCAAATTACTTCCCACGACGCGCCACTTGACCTTGACCGAACCAAGTCCCTCAAGGTACAACCATAGAATTAGAAGCTCACTTTCTCCTTCCATACGGTGTCCCCATCACCTACTCAAACCGGTACCAGCTGAACTCTCTGATAACCACACTCAACAACCGAGAATTACCCATGATGCTTTACTGCTCCAATTCTCATCCTTCACTTGACTCATATGGCTATAATGCCACGAACCATCGGATCCCCGATCCGAATTCCACTCTATCCATCCCATGACGACCGAAAGACCCATTCTTCCATTTCGGAGCAACTCCCCTGAGTTCTCCTCTCACAATCACACACACATGCTGATCTAGCTCTAGCACCCTCACGTTCGGATAACCTGATACACCGTTGATATCCTCCAAACATCCTTCCGGGATGAACCGCTGATACATACTCAAAACCCTGATCAGAATCACACTGAGAGTCCAAGACTCTCCCTCTGTATCCCTTTCGAACCCCTCTCCCTGGCTCTACGCCGCGGTATTCCCTCCGCGCCCAGAGCAACATATCAAGCCGAATGAGCTTTTATTCCACCGCCGCAACACACTACTCAAAGACCATCGACGGACCACTCCAATCATAACTCTACACTGCCGCTTTCACTTCCGTGAATTCGCACTCCCTTTTCAGAATTCCATTCATCCCTCTTTCCTTATCAAGGAAACCACTCGTCCGCCCAGTCACCATGACAGGCACCATGGTGCTCATCCCACGCTACATTACCTCTTTAAAGCGTACCCAACATCCATGCATCACCACTACACTAACTCTCATCACAGGGACTCTCAAGCCCATGCACTACCTTCACTGCTCAAGATCGCTACCCGATCCAAGCCTCCCAATGTAATCACACTGCAACATACGCAACCCATAACCTCAATCCGATCCAACAATACTCGCAGAGTCTTCAGCATGATTGGACCGCCTCCCCAGGCCTTCAACCAATCTGGACCACTCTCAGAACCTTCAGCCAATCTGACTGGACCGTTCTCCGAGCCTTCGGTCTGACTGGTACGCCTACCGGCCTTCAGTCTATCCGGACCGCTCAACTAGCATTCAACACTCCGAACCATCCCTTTGGGAAATCCTCCCGTGCATACCGTTCTAGCCCTCTAGGGGTTCCGAACTCTATCTCCATCATACATACTCGATCCCGGCCTACTCCCATGCCATCCTCAATCGACTGCTCTAGGTCTGTATTCCGCCCCGCACGCCTGTTACTCACCCATACGAGCCTACTCTCGACTGATAGAAATACCGCTGAATTCCCCAAGCAGCTAAACAACCTCTCAGGCCCAACGATCATCCGGAGAATTTCCAATTCTCCCCCACTTAGGACACTGACAGTTAGTCACCGGTCGCCATCACCGATCTCCCCAAGCAACCTTGCAGGAATCAACACATGCACTCAAAATGTTTTCGCCAGCACCAACAACTTTCATACAAATCACGTTCCCACGTTGCACAACCCGCTCGAAAGGAACCCAATCTTCAACTATCCATTCCTCAGACTGCAGAATCTAACTGGCCTTCAAACCAACGCCGCATCCGCCACCAATCCTCACAAAGATAATCAACGATATCTCGACGTACTAATCCATAATCATAACGATCCTTCAGGGAACAAAAGATACTAAAACGAAATCTCGATCACAACTCGCCAAACCCTCAAGGAACAACGGATACCACACGAAAACCGAAACGCAATTCCATAACCAACCAACGAAACCAACAGATAACAATACTCCACAACAATCATAAATAATCAAAACATCAGAAAGAAACATACCCGCAGCAGCAAGCTGAAAAAACACGACCCTAAGCCCTTGGGGGCTCCGCTCCACCCTGATCTCCACCTGTGATCCTCAACGTAACCGGTGCTGGAGCCTGCACCGGTCCTGCAGCAAGCCGTAGACAGTTCACCTTCAAATGTCCAACCTGATGACAATGATAGCATATCCTCAAATCCCGAACCGGCACTGACTGCCGACAATCCCTCGCATAGTGTCCCTCCTTTCCGCACTTGCGGCATGCTCCATCGGACCGACAAACCCCGGCATGACCCCTTCCACATTTTCGACAGACGTGGCCACCCTGATCTCCCATCCTGGAATCAACGGTCTTAGACCATTTCGTCGCCGGCTGCGACTGAACCGGAGCTTGCCTCAGCTCACACATCTGTAACTCAATTTCTAACTCACGCCGCCTGGCGGCCTCCTGCAACTCTAGCAAAGTCTCGCACCTCTACGCAGACACAAACTGTCTGATGTCCCTCTTTAGCATACTCAGATACCGGGACATCTGAGCCTGCTCCGAAGCGAACTCAGGGCAAAACATCGCCCGCTCAGTAAACATCCTGGTGATTTCCGTCACCGATTCCGAATCCTGTTTCAACTCCAAGAACTCCTGAGCCAACCTCTCCCTCTCGACCTGCGGAACATAACGAGTGCTCAACATCTCTCTGAACCGATCCCATGAAATCGCAGCCCTCTGCGCATCCGAGTACGACCCCGTGGTCAATCTCCACCAATCCTTTGCTCCGAGCCTCAACCGGTTCAAAGCACACCTCACCCTCTGATCAGCAGGGGATGAACACGTGAAGAAACATCCCTCCACATCTGATAACCATCTCATAGCAACGATCGGATCCTGAAGTCCATCAAAAGTGGGAGGCTTCGTATTATCGAAGTCCCGATACTGAAAACCTCTACTGGCTCCTCCCCCTGCCGCTGCTACTACTGCGGTAGCCGCCGCGGCAGCCGTCTCCGTGAGAGCCGCATAGCGCTCATCAAAATACTCCACCATGGCGGTCTTGATCGACCCAAACAACTCTGGCAGCTCAGCCCGAAACAATGCAGCAACCTCATCATGCAGGATCTCACGAATCCTCGCATCCAACTCGTGCGTACTCATCTGACTGACAACCTCTGGCTGTACAGACCCACCCGGAACTCCCTCTCCTGCTCCTGATCCTGACCCGAATCCACTGCCAGCGTGCCCGGAAATCTCCATACTGAAAATAAAACACCAAATCTCAGACATATTCCACTATCCCGGGAACCAGCTCTCATCCCAACCCTAGAGGTCATGGTTTCCCTGATACGCGTATGAGTCCGTGCTTTCAGTAGTACGGGCCCATACTACCTTCCACACCAACCCATATTTGTATGAAGTACTCCCACAACACCCTAGCGACACACATAACATCGCTCTATCCTCACAGCTAGAGGAACACTAGAAATCTCTCACAAGGAACCCTAGGCTAGCAGGCATCATAAATCACGCAACTCATCAATAAATCCTGAAGATCCCTAGCCTAACTCTAGCATACTGTTCTATCAAAGCTCAATAAAACAATTTTCATGTATGGTATTTTGGGGTTACTTACTGGCTCCGGCTGATCGTACCTCCGCGTCCTCCTTTACTTATTTTGAAAACCATTTTAAATTCTCTTTTTGAAAACTCTCCTCGATTTGAGATTGGAGTCACACAAGTGTTCCTCCAGTTCACTCAAACCAAGGCTCTGATACCAACTTGTAACATCCGAAAAATACAACCAATTTAAATTTTCAAAACAACCCGATTTTCATTAAAATGTTTACAAAAAGGTTTTCAATACAAGTCATTAGAGTATTCCCAGAATCACATTGCTACAAAATCATGAGGAGCGGTACGATCGCGCCTTCGCCTTGCCACAGTCTCCTGAAGAACCTGAAAAACATTAAACCACAATGTAAGCCCAAAAGCTTAGTGAGATACCCCTAAAATACCAACCACGCAGACGCCCTTCCGGGCTGCGACCTTCCGGTCCAAAACATATAAAACATACATAACATAACAGAACATAGAACAGCCATAGATATCGGGTCTACCGTGTGACTGGTCCACCGTATCGGGCCTTCAGTCCAACAGATCCATCCTCCGGGTCTAGTCATGTCCTTCGAGTCTACAGTGGGGTTGGTCCGCCCGCATCGGGCCTTCAACCCACCTGGTCCACTCTCTGAGTCTACAGTGTGACTGGTCCGCCCGCATCGGGCCTTCAGTCGGCCTGGTCCACTCTCTGAGCCTCGGCACGTCTGGTCCGCCCTCGTGGGGCTTACAGCCTATCCGGACCGCTCGCTGGGCCTTCGGAACAACCGGTCCGCCCTGGGTATCTTGGCCTACAGCACAAAGCAGGACCCGCCTCAACCCATCTCCAGTCCAAACAACCATGTGCATAAAACATACATTCATATAACAGCCATAGTCAACAAACCGAGCAAGCAGATCACATAGAATATCATTACCCTAACCGGGTTACCGACCTAACTGGTCACTAGCATAGCATCACTCTGTATGTCGGGAAAACTGACCTTAGTAAGGCCTCCTAGCATGTACCATCCTAGCTACCAGGATGCAGACACATCAAACAATAACATAATAACCATAACCGAATCTCAATACAATAAAGGGCCGGCCTTGGTGCCTTAGACCCTGTTGATATAATGAGGATAACTCACCTCGAAACTGTCGGCTGAAAAGATAAGATCCCGCTGCTCCGAACTCTGACGCGAACTCCTCCACTAAACATCAAAACATACAACTCAATAAATACCCTTAATTACCAAAATACCCCTGGAAGACAACTGGTCAACCTTGGACGAGTCAAAGTCAACCCCTGACTGACCCTACTCGCCGAGTCATCCCGATGACTCGCCGAGTCCTTATGCTCAGAACTTCCCTCAATTAGCGACCCAACTCGCCGAGTCACCCCAAGACTCGTCGAGTCCAACAACTCTGAGTCCACTCGCACCCAACTCACCGAGTCATCCCTTGACTCACCGATTCATCGACTCAACCAGAAATATTGGGACTTCCTCGACAAGACTCGCCGAGTCCAAATGCACTCGTCGAGTCCAAGGCCATCTTCAACCTACTCGCCGAGTTGTTCTTCCAACTCGTCGAGTTCCAGGCCATCTTCAAGCAACTCGTCGAGTCCACCCATGTGACTCGTCAAGTACCACCGGTCTGAATCCATACAGAAGCATCTCAGGCCATGCAATTGATCCAAAACATAGATCCAACCTCTTACAATCCATCCATCACGTAAAGTGGCAAACTTTATGTGAATCTGACAAGATCTAACCCATATTCACCTTAAAACCAAGGTTTGGGACATGGTGGCTTCACTAAGCACTCAAACACAGGATCTTTAATGCACTCTAGGCCTTTAATATTCCAGATCTGAGGTAGTAACCTCAGATCTATCCTCCAAACTCCAAAACATTCCAAGACATACTCCCCACAAACCCCAAAATGATGAAACTAGGAATGCACAGCCTAAGGACGAAGATATTACCTCTAAAAGATGCCTCAATAGCAGCCAAACTCGAATCCAAGCAAAGCCCTTTGATCCAAGCCACTTCTCCTTCAAGATCTCTTCAAACAATACCTCTCCAAGCTCTAATTTGCTCCACAAATGATCTCTCCACGAATTTAGGGTTTCTGGAACTCAAGGGGGGGATAAGGGAGGCTGTGGAGGGGTATAATGCTCTTTATATAGGGCTCAACCCCGAAAATTAGGGTTTTCTCCATACAGCACCTACTCGCCGAGTCCATCCTTGGGACTCGCCGAGTAGGCCACTTGACACGCGACCTGACTCGCCGAGTCATCCTCTAAAACTTACACTTTTAGCCCTTCAACTCTACTCTTGCGATTCCGGGATGTTACAGTATCCAAACCTCAAATTGATCTTGGAGAACCAAGATGCTCCCTGTAACTGGTCGAACAAATCATCGATCCTCGGTAACGGGTAACGGTTCTTGACCGTCAGCTTATTCAACTCCCGGTAACCAATGCACCTCCGGTGTGAACCATCCTTCTTCTTGACAAACAGAATAGGCGCTCCCCACGGCGAGCTGCTCGGCCGAATAAACCCTTTCCCCAGCAGCTCCTTAAGCTGCGAGGATAACTCTTGCATCTCTGGAGGTGCAAGATGATAAGGCACCTTAGCGATAGGCGCGGCCCCCGGGACCAAATCGATACTGAACTCTACTTGCCTCACGGGAGGCACACCCGACAACTCCTTTGGAAAGACATCCGGGAACTCACGCACTATAGGAACCTCCTCCACCGACCTCGGCCTCTTGGAATCAACCCGCGTATCTGACACGTATGCCACAAAACCCTTACAGCCCTGCTGTAGACACTACCTCACCCTAGCGTCCGAAAAAATGCTGATCCAGAACGGGTACCCTCGCCGTACACTGTAAGATCTCCCCTACTAGGGTCTCGTATGGTCACTAGCTGTCGCTCACAGTCGATAACCGCTCCGAACCTGCTCAACCAGTCCATGCCCACAATGACACAGACGTCCCCCATGGCAATAGGAACCAAATCAATCGGGAACTCAACACCGAAAACCTCGAGTACGCACCCACGGATCACCTCCGTGGCATATATCGCCTTCTCGTCAGCTATGAAAACTCTTAGCGGCCGACTCAGCGCCTCGCGACTAACACTGATGTGCTGACCAAAAGCCAAAGATACAAAAGACCGACTCGCACCCGAGTCAAATAATACCAAGGCAGGTACAAAATTCACAAGAAAAGTACCTACACATAACATAATATAAGCATAAAATCTCAACATTACAATAAATAGACGAAAGAATACATACCAGCCACGACATCAGACGCTGCGCGGACCTCCTCCGCGGTCAACTGCAACGCTCTCCCACGTGCCCTCGGCGGCTCGGCCTTCACTGGCCGACTCTCGGTAGCTCTGATGGCGGCAGGGGCAGATCCCTGAAGTGCTCCCTGAGCTGATCCTCGCAACTGCGGACACTCCGCCTTCCGGTGTCCAGTCTGGTTGCAGTGGAAACACACTGCAAACCCCTTGGGGCAGTCCTTGGCCATATGCCCATCCTTGCCACATTTGTAGCAAGATCCAGCTCTACATACTCCATCATGACCGTTGCCGCACTTTCCACAAGTGCGGCCCTTCTGGCTCCCTGATTTGGGATCAGCGGGCTTGGCCCGCTTGGCTGCCGGCTAGAATTGTGTCGGTCGCCGATCCCTCCCCTGAGACTCAGCCTCCTCCCTAGCCTGAGTCTCCAGCTCGATCTCCCGCTTCCGTGCATTTTCCTGAAGCTCAGCAAATGTCCGGTATGAGCAGTTCGCCACGAATTCCCGAATGTCTCGTCTCAAGATACTCAAATACCGGCTCATACGTGCGTGCTCAGTGGATACGTGCTTAGGGCAGAATATCGTCCTCTCGTAAAACATCCTGGTAATCACCGTAACAGACTCAGTGCCCTGCTTGAGGGTCAGAAACTCCTGGGTCAAACGCTCCCTCTCCACCTGGGGAACGTACTCATCCCGGAACATGGCAGTGAACCTCTCCCAGGTCACTGCCGCAAGCTCAGCAGGCGAAAAGTGTGTTGTGACAGACTTCCACCAGTCCTTCGCTCCCAAGCGAAGCTGGTTCAACGTGAACCGTACTCTCAAATGCTCAGGAGATGAGAAAATAAAGAAACACCCCTCTATGTTAGAAATCCATCTCATAGCCGCCACCGGGTCCTGGGTCCCATCAAACTCTGGTGGTTTTGTGTTGCTGAACTCCCAGAACAGCAACGCATCACCACCCTGTGGCCTCGCTGCAGCAACAACTGCGGTGGCCGCCGCAACAGCAGCCTCAGAAAGAGCAGCATAACGCTCGTCGAAAGTCTCAATCAGCACGGTCTTAATAGACCCGAACATCTCTTGTATCTCTGCCCTGATGACCGCAGCCACCTCCTTGTGAATGATCTGACGGATCTCCTCATCACTAGCCCCGACGCCCTCTGACATATGGCGTGTCCTCACCATGATCAACCTCTGAAATACAACATATGATAAATTAGAATCTGCTCGAGCATACTCACACTTGACAACTCATCCCTCCTTGATCCTTGGCATTCCGAAGATTCTTACTTGGACCGTATACAGCCTCGGTGCTTTCAGTAGTACGGGCCCAATACTACTTTCCACACCATTTCAGTATACACCCCAAATCCTCCTCTTCGGATCCCAATTTCCCAAGTACTCTATCACTCAATAACAGATCTCTCATAAGCTCCTTGCTGCTACCTATTCACTCTCGAGCATCTCATAGCAGCTCGCCTCTCCCTAGGCTAAGGCATCACAAATCAGGGCACTCTAGTCCTAATAGGAATACCTATCCTACTCTAGCAAGAGAATACATCATATCAATTTTCATAAACATATAGTATAAGGGTATTTTGGGAAATCGCCGTTCGGGCGCTAACTGATCGTACACACGTTTCTTCTCTGAGTCTCTAAAAATCTTTTACTTTTAGAAAAATTTGGTTCTCTTTTGAAAATATTTTCCAAATTGAGTTCAAATACTCCCGAAGGTGTACCCGAATCCCTCAAACCAAGGCTCTGATACCAAATTGTAACAACGTAAATTTCAAAACAATTTTTTCAAATTTTATAAAACATAATTCACTTAATATTCATAAAACAACCATATTTGAACATTCAATCCAAGTAATACAAAATCCCAAGATCTCAACATCATAAATCCCATGCGTGTGTACAGATCAAGTCGGCGCCTTCCCACGGTCGTCACTAGTACCTGAAACAAATAACACCAAACACTGTAAGCACAAAGCTTAGTGAGTTCCCCAAAATACCACATATAACACATATTAGCGACTCGAGGCTATAACTCTGTGGGTCCGTGCACCCAAACTCTGTGAACTCTCATGTTCTAACTCTGTAAACATGCACAGCATAAATCACAAAGAATAATGCAGCGCAACACATAACATATAAATATTAGATACAAGCACTGTATCACATAACTCTATTTACCTACTCAAGGTAAAGTATAGTGAGAAGACTCACCTCGCATGCCTCGGAAATTCGTAAATCCCTGAAATCACTAGTGCTCGATCTCCCGAGCTATAGTCCTCTTATAACACAATACATCTCTAATTAACACTTTCCCAACTAAGGTTGACTATCCATTAACAAGTCAACATAGGTCAACACTGGTCAATGGTCAACGGTCAACTTTGACCGGACTCGGCGAGTGCACTATAGTGACTCGGCGAGTCTAAGCGCATACACTGATTTCCCTGGGATCCTCACTTGACAAGTCGAGTATTCTCCTAACTCGACGAGTTCCACCTGGAATGATTTGTAGGGCCTCCACGACTCAAATCTCAGAGTCTCAAGAACAACTCGGCGAGTCCCAGCTTGACTCAGTCCACCTGTCAACCAACTCTGACTCTCCCTGACTCACTGAGTCAACCCCTCAACTCGGCAAGAGTACTCGTTGAGTGGTGCTGGGCAATCTTCATGCTACTCGCCGAGTCTGTTCTTCGGACTCGGCGAGTCCATGCCATGCAACGACTCAACCTCACTCCTAAGGTCAGATCTGTTCCACTAACTCATATATCCAATCCTTCCAAGCTTATTTATCACGTAAAGTTGCTATCTTGATGCACATACAACATCTATGTGACCATATATATGATGATTTAGCCACAAATACCACAACTTAAGTTCATAACCTCCATTGCTCTTCATAAAGCTTGATGAGTGAGGCTCTCTGGACCTCTATGGATCCAGATCCAAAGCCTCATCACTAGAAAGGGACTATTTGGGCATCAAATCAATCCAACAAAGGCCACATGAAACCCTAAATCTAAATATACTTCATAAAACAGAAGATGAGCTGAAATAATACCTCAAGTTCGATGATCTAAGCTTCAAATCCACAGTATAGCAACCTCTTTTGCTTCCTCTTGGCTAGGATCTCCTTCTTCTTGCTAAACAACACCACAAAGGTCAAGAATGGCTTCCTTTCTCTCTCAAAACGTTCAAGCACTCTAGGGTTTCTCTCTATGGATTGGTGAGCACAAAAGACGAACATAAGGCCCTTTAAATAGGTCTCAAACCTTGAGAATTAAGGTTTCATTAAAGAGCGTGGACTTGCCGAGTCCAGATGCGAACCTACATCCAAAATCGCGATCCTACTCGGCGAGTTTGAGCTCCAACTCGCCGAGTCCACTCACAATTCTCAAAAATGCACCAATACTAAATACCTGGAAATTCCATGCTTTTACATTTTTCTTCTTTTTTTCATCATTTATCTATATTCTTGATACGTCAGCTTTTGACAATACAGATTTGTACACCATTGAGTTCCAAAAGAGAGGCCTTCCATATTGCCATACTCTACTTTGGGTAAAGGCAGCTGACAGAATAAGAACCGCAACTGATGTTGATACATATATCACAGCGGAGCTACCTGATCCTATCACAGATTCAGAATTGTATGAGACAATAACTAACTGTATGATACACGGCCCGCGTGGACTGCTCAACCCAAAAGCTCCATGTATGAAAGATGGTAAATTCAGCAAGCATTTCCCTAAGCCCTTTCTTGATGCCACATTGTTCGACATGGAAGGATATGTTCGTTACAAACGTAACGCATCTGCACACCATATAAATCAACATAGACAGCTCATAGACAACGGATACATTGTGCCTTACAATAGAAGACTTTCATCACGTTTCTGTAACAGCCCGGAATTTCAGGTATTTCTTTAAATTATTTTTGGGGCATATTTAGGAGGGGACTCGATGAGTTGGTGCCTGACTCGCCGAGTAGGACCACGGTCTTGGTCACAGATTCGCGACTGGACTCGACGAGTCCAGTAGGGACTCGGCGAGTCGACGCTGTTCAGCTGAAACCCTAGCCGTTTTGATTCTGAATCGTATATAATGTCTTTAGGGCCGTCATGTCTCGTCTTTTGGCCGATTGAAGATAACTTAGGAGTCTGTGGGCATCTGGAGCAAGGGTGAGGGCTAGTGGAAGCTTGAAGAGGTTGTTAGACAAGGAGAGGCAAGGTGGTTATCAAAGGAGATTCAAGGGGGTCGAGCTCTGAAGGTTGGGGACACAGGGAACACGTTTTCCAGGTAATCCTCGGATCATTTCTGTAGTTTTGGCGTTGTATATGAATCTAGGGTTTAGGAAACCCATTTAAGGATTTGATAGATTATAGTGTTGTTACAAGTGTTTAAACCGCTGTAATAGTATATGTGAAGGTCCAGGAAGCCCCATATCTATATATTACGAAATCATGCGAACTACAGGAGGCAGTTGATTGACTGCATGGCAAGGACTCACCGAGTCCAATGATCAGACTCGGCGAGTAGCTTGAAGATTCACTAGGACTCGCCGAGTTGTTCTTCAGACTCGGCGAGTAGCTTGAAGACCTACTGGAACTCGTCGAGTCGCTCTTTAGACTCGGCGAGTGGAGTCGGGGTGTCTAGACTCGCCGAGTTGCCTTTGCACTCGACGAGTCCGGTCAAGTTGACCGTTGACCTGTATGTAATTTAGTAGGGTCAGTTGTCTTGTTTGATAAGATCATTAATAAAGGTATGTGGTATTATAGGGAGCCTGCAGATTAGCGGATCGAGTGCGAGTGGCTCGAAGGGTTTATAGCTTGCATACTACGAGGTGAGTCTTCTCACTATACTTCACCCGGAAGGGTTTGACTGCGTGACCGGAAGGTCGTATGTGTTATATTTATGCTATGTCTAGAGAGGTAGATGCTTTATATGTGATGTATGCTTATACGGGCCGGAAGGCGAGACTTTATGTGATAGAAAGAACGGTATGATGTATGACTTATGTGTTATGTGTGATATGTTATATGTGTTATGTTTTATACTATTATGGGCCGGAAGGCAAAATACTATGGGCCGGAAGGCGATATGTTATGGGCCGGAAGGCGATTGTGTTACGGGCCGGAAGTCAATGTTATGTGGACCGAAAGGTCCGGGCCGGAAGGCGTATGTGGGTAAGTCGTATACTGGGGAACTCACTAAGCATTTATGCTTACTAGTTGTGTTTATGTTTTTCAGGTACTAGTGATGACCGTGGGAAGGCGCCGGCGTGACACGTACACACTGCCATTGTTGAAGATCTTGAGGATTCGTTATTTATATTTTTGCAATAAACTTGGAATAAACTCTTTTGTCAAATAATGATGTTTTATTTTAAATGAGAAATTTATTTGAAAATTTGAGCTGTTACAATTGGTATCAGAGCCTTGGTTTGAGGGATTCGGGTGTACTTTCGGGTGCAACTGAACTCAGACCGGGGATTTGAGGAAAAACCTTTTTAAAATAATAAGGACACAACATTTCATAAATGGTAAGGCGGTAAAACAAGAATGGAGTAGTGTGTACGATCAGCCAGCGCCCGAACGGTAAAGATCCCCAGAATACCTTACAATGTTATGTTATGCACTGAATTAGGAATTGTTATGCATGCTAGAAGACTAGGTATACATGATAGGACTAGAATTGCCTGTTTTGTGATGCCTTAGTCTAGGGAGATTGCTTATATGAGATATTTGGTAGCGTGCAAGTAGATAGTGCATACTAGAGGTAGAGTACTCATTATTCGGGATTTGGGGAGGAAGATTTGGGACGAATACTGATACGGTGTGGTCGGTAGTATTGGGCCCGTACTACCGAAGGCACCGGATCAGTGGAAGACCCAAGTAAGAATCCCTGGAAATCGGAGACTGAGTAGGGCGCGTATCGAGAGCAATTGTACTTGGTGGAGTCTCTGATGATTTTATGTTGTATTTCAGAGACATCATGGTCATCACACGCAATGGGGCGAGTTCGAGCGGTGCAAGTGACGAGGAGATTCGTCAGATTATTCAAGAAGAGGTAGCTGCAGCGGTTCGGGCTGAGATCCCGGAGATGTTTGGGTCTATTAAGACCACTCTGATGGAGGAGTTTGAGGAGCGGTACGCCGCACTTACTGAAGCTGCAGTCGCTGCCGCTACCGCAGCTGTGGCTGCTGCTAGGCCGCAAGGGGGTGATTCGTTGTTATTCAGGGAATTCAGCAACACGAAACCCCTGAGTTCGATGGGACGCAGGATCCGATTGCGGCTATGAGGTGGATCGCCGACATTGAGGGGTTCTTCTATACTTGCTCATGCCCGGAGCACTTGAGGGTACGGTTCGCCTTGAACCAGCTCCGTCTGGGAGCGAAGGATTGGTGGAAGTTCGTGACGGCGAACTTCACTCAGGCGGAGATTTCAGCGGTAACATGGGAGAGGTTTACGGAGATGTTCAGGGACGAGTACGTTCCCCCGGTGGAGAGGGAGCGATTGATTCAGGAGTTCTTGACCCTTAAGCAGGGTACTGATTCCGTGGCGGTGATCACGCGGAAGTTTCATGAGAGGGCAATGTTCTGCCCCGAGCTGGTATCTACGGAGCAGTCGCGGATGAGCCGGTATTTGGGCGTTTTGAAGAGGGAGATCCGGGAGTTTGTGTCAAACTCCACCTATCGTACTTTCACTGAGCTTCAGGCGAACGCCAGGAAGCGCGAGATCGAGTTGGAGACTCAGGCGAGGGAGGAGGCTGAGTCTCGGCAGGTGGATCGGCGGCCGGCTCAGTCTCAGCCGGCAGCCAAGCGGACTAAGTTCGCTGATTCGAGGATGGGAGGTCCGAAGGGTCGCACTTGCGCGAAGTGCGGCAAGAGTCACGAGGGGGTGTGTCGAGCTGGTGGTAGCTACAAGTGTGGCAAGGAGGGACATATTGCCAAGGATTACCCTAAGGGGTTTATGGTTTGCTTTCACTGCAACCAGACAGGCCATTGGAAGGCCGAGTGTCCGCAGCTTCGTCAGGGAGCTACACCTACTACCAGGACTACTGAGACCCGACCGGCGAAGGTCGAGGCCCCGAGGGCTCGCGGAAGAGCCTTTCAGCTGACTGCGGAGGAGGTCTGCGCTGCACCCGATGTTGTGGCAGGTATGTTATCATTCACGTATTTACTTAAAGGTCGAAATGTTATGCTTATGTTAATGTATGTGTAGGTAATTTTCTTGTGAACTCTATGCCTGCTCTAGTGTTATTTGATTCGGGTGCGAGTAGATCGTTTGTATCGTTAGCCTTTAGTCAGCGTATCGGCACTAGTCGTGAGCCGTTAAGTCGACCTTTGAGTGTTTCTATTGCGGCCGAGAGGGTGGTTTGTGCTATGGAGGTTCTTCGGGGATGTGTGCTAGAGATCTTCGAGGTCGCGTTCCCGATTGACCTAGTTCCTATTGCGATGGGGGACATCTGTGTCATCGTAGGCATGGACTGGTTGAGCCGATTCAGCGCTGTCATCGACTGCGAGCATCAACTGGTGACTATACGAGACCCTAGTGGGGGAGTTCTTACGGTATACGGCGAGGGTACCCGTTCGGGATCAGCTTTTTGTTCGGCCGCTAGGGCGAGGCAATGCATACAGCGGGGATGTAACGGTTTTGTGGCGTATGTGATGGATACGCGGGAGACTTCCGAGAGGCCGAAGACAGTGGAGGAGGTTCCAGTGGTGCGCGAGTTTCCAGATGTTTTTCCCGAGGATTTACCGGGAGTACCTCCTGCAAGGCAAGTAGAGTTTGGTATCGATCTAGTTCCAGGGGCTGCGCCTATTGCGAAGGTGCCTTATCGTCTTGCACCTCCAGAGATGCAAGAGTTGTCCTCGCAACTTCAGGAGTTGTTGGGAAAGGGATTTATTCGGCCGAGTAGCTCGCCGTGGGGAGCACCGATTCTGTTCGTCAAGAAGAAGGATGGTTCACACCGGATGTGTATCGATTACCGGGAACTGAACAAGGTGACGATCAAGAACCGCTATCCGTTACCGAGGATCGATGATCTATTCGATCAATTGCAAGGGGCATCTTGGTTTTCCAAGATTGATTTGAGATCAGGGTACCATCAGGTAAGAGTGCGGGATGAGGACGTCCAGAAGACAGCATTTAGGACGCGGTATGGGCATTACGAGTTCGTGGTGATGCCTTTTGGGCTCACCAATGCCCCAGCAGTGTTCATGGACCTCATGAACAGGGTATGCAGGCCGATGCTGGATCGGTCTCTGATTGTATTTATCGACGACATTCTGGTGTATTCGCGGTCTAGAGAGCAGCATGAGGGATATTTAAGGGAGGTCCTTGAGGTGCTGAGGTCGGAGAAGCTATATGCAAAATTCTCCAAATGTGACTTCTGGTTACGGGAGGTCCAATTTCTGGGGCACGTTGTAAATCAGGCAGGGATATTGGTTGATCCGGCCAAGGTGGAAGCAGTGATGAGTTGGGAGGCACCGAAGTCACCTTCTGAGATCAGGAGTTTCCTTGGGTTGGCGGGGTACTATCGGAGGTTCATTAGGGACTTCTCCAAGATCGCGGTGCCGCTCACCAGATTGACCCGGAAGGGTGTTACATTTTCATGGGGACCCGAGCAGCAGACTTCCTTCGAGACAGTTCGTCAGAGACTGTGCGAAGCCCCAATATTAGCTCTCCCGGAAGGGATGGAGGACTTTGTCGTATATTGCGACGCATCGATTTCGGGACTGGGTGCAGTGTTGATGCAGAGGGGCCATGTGATAGCCTATGCATCGAGGCAGCTGAAGCCTCACGAGGCGAGGTATCCCACGCATGACTTAGAGTTGGGGGCAGTAGTGTTCGCCCTCAAAATTTGGCGTCACTACATGTACGGAGTTCGTTGTACCATATACACGGACCATACGAGTTTGAAGTATTTGATGGATCAACCCAACCTAAATATGCGTCAGAGGAGATGGTTAGACGTGGTTAAGGATTATGACTGTGAGATCCTATACCACCCAGGCAAGGCTAATGTGGTAGCCGATGCATTGAGTCGTAGGGCGGAGAGCACTCCATTGCGGGACGTATGTTTGAGATTGACGGTGATGACTCCGGTATTAGATGCTATTCGTGGGGCACAGGCCGAGGTTGTGAAATCTGGGATGCAGAAACAGGAGCGGGTCGTCGGGTTGATTTCAGAGTTCGTTATGGATGGAAGGAGACTTTTGACGTTTCAGGGTCGGATCTGGGTACCATTCGTGGGCGGTACGCGTGTTACTTTGATGGAGGAGGCACACAGATCGAAATTCTCGATCCATCCCGGTGCTACAAAAATGTATTTGGATTTGAGAAAGGAGTACTGGTGGCCTTGCATGAAGAGAGACGTCGCCTGGTTCGTTGAGAGGTGTTTGACCTGCCGTAGGGTTAAGGCCGAGCACCAGAGACCGCACGGTAAGTTGCAACCCTTGGAGATTCCTGAGTGGAAGTGGGAACAGATCACGATGGATTTCATCACCAAATTGCCGAGAACTGCCAGGGGAGTCGATGCGATTTGGGTGATTGTGGATAGGCTAACAAAGAGTGCACACTTCCTTGCCATTAGCGAAAGTTCATCAGCAGAGAAGTTGGCAGAGTTATACGTGAGAGAGATAGTATCTCGGCATGGAGTGCCGACCTCGATTGTTTCGGACCGCGATGTACGTTTCACTTCCAGGTTCTGGAAGAAATTCCATGAGGAGTTGGGTACTAAACTGCATTTTAGTACCGCATACCATCCCCAGACCGACGGTCAGAGCGAGCGGACGATTCAGACATTGGAAGACATGCTTAGAGCGTGTGTGTTAGACTTCGGGGGTAGCTGGTATGCGCATCTGCCGTTGGCTGAGTTTTCCTACAACAACAGCCATCATTCGAGCATTGGTATGCCACCTTTTGAGTTGTTGTATGGTAGGAGGTGTCGGACTCCCATTTGCTGGGGAGAAGTGGGACAGAGAGTGATGGGCAGTACAGAGATCGTACTTCAGACGACCGAACAGATTCAACAGGTGAGGCAGAGGTTATTGACCGCCCAGAGCCGACAGAAGAGTTATGCGGACAGACGCCGGTCCGAGCTCGAATTCCAGGTTGGCGACTTCGTTCTCCTAAAGGTTTCTCCTTGGAAAGGAGTGATTCGGTTCAGAAAGTGGGGCAAATTGGGGCCCCGGTTCATAGGTCCATTTCGGGTAATTGCAAGGGTAGGTCGGGTAGCTTATCGGTTGGAGTTGCCAGCGGAGCTGAGTCAGATTCACAATACCTTTCACGTATCACAGTTGAGGAAGTGTATAGCCGATGAAGCAGCAGTGGTTCCGTTAGAGGATATTCAGGTGGATGCGAGCCTGAATTACACCGAGAGACCAGTAGCTATCAGGGATCGGAAGATCAAGGTTTTGCGGAACAAGGATATACCTTTGGTGTTGGTTCAGTGGCAACATCGGAAGGGATCGGAGATGACTTGGGAGTCGGAGAGTGAAATGCGAGAGCAACATCCGGAGTTATTCACAGAGTGAGACTTCGAGGGCGAAGTCTAGTTCTAGTGGGGGAGAGTTGTAACAGCCCGGAATTTCAGGTATTTCTTTAAATTATTTTTGGGGCATATTTAGGAGGGGACTCGGCGAGTTGGTGCCTGACTCGCCGAGTAGGACCACGGTCTTGGTCACAGATTCGCGACTGGACTCGACGAGTCCAGTAGGGACTCGGCGAGTCGACGCTGTTCAGCTGAAACCCTAGCCGTTTTGATTCTGAATCGTATATAATGTCTTTAGGGCCGTCATGTCTCGTCTTTTGGCCGATTGAAGATAACTTAGGAGTCTGTGGGCATCTGGAGCAAGGGTGAGGGCTAGTGGAAGCTTGAAGAGGTTGTTAGACAAGGAGAGGCAAGGTGGTTATCAAAGGAGATTCAAGGGGGTCGAGCTCTGAAGGTTGGGGACACAGGGAACACGTTTTCCAGGTAATCCTCGGATCATTTCTGTAGTTTTGGCGTTGTATATGAATCTAGGGTTTAGGAAACCCATTTAAGGATTTGATAGATTATAGTGTTGTTACAAGTGTTTAAACCCCTGTAATAGTATATGTGAAGGTCCAGGAAGCCCCATATCTATATATTACGAAATCATGCGAACTACAGGAGGCAGTTGATTGACTGCATGGCAAGGACTCGCCGAGTCCAATGATCAGACTCGGCGAGTAGCTTGAAGATTCACTAGGACTCGCCGAGTTGTTCTTCAGACTCGGCGAGTAGCTTGAAGACCTACTGGAACTCGTCGAGTCGCTCTTTAGACTCGGCGAGTGGAGTCGGGGTGTCTAGACTCGCCGAGTTGCCTTTGCACTCGACGAGTCCGGTCAAGTTGACCGTTGACCTGTATGTAATTTAGTAGGGTCAGTTGTCTTGTTTGATAAGATCATTAATAAAGGTATGTGGTATTATAGGGAGCCTGCAGATTAGCGGATCGAGTGCGAGTGGCTCGAAGGGTTTATAGCTTGCATACTACGAGGTGAGTCTTCTCACTATACTTCACCCGGAAGGGTTTGACTGCGTGACCGGAAGGTCGTATGTGTTATATTTATGCTATGTCTAGAGAGGTAGATGCTTTATATGTGATGTATGCTTATACGGGCCGGAAGGCGAGACTTTATGTGATAGAAAGAACGGTATGATGTATGACTTATGTGTTATGTGTGATATGTTATATGTGTTATGTTTTATACTATTATGGGCCGGAAGGCAAAATACTATGGGCCGGAAGGCGATATGTTTTGGGCCGGAAGGCGATTGTGTTACGGGCCGGAAGTCAATGTTATGTGGACCGAAAGGTCCGGGCCGGAAGGCGTATGTGGGTAAGTCGTATACTGGGGAACTCACTAAGCATTTATGCTTACTAGTTGTGTTTATGTTTTTCAGGTACTAGTGATGACCGTGGGAAGGCGCCGGCGTGACACGTACACACTGCCATTGTTGAAGATCTTGAGGATTCGTTATTTATATTTTTGCAATAAACTTGGAATAAACTCTTTTGTCAAATAATGATGTTTTATTTTAAATGAGAAATTTATTTGAAAATTTGAGCTGTTACAATTGGTATCAGAGCCTTGGTTTGAGGGATTCGGGTGTACTTTCGGGTGCAACTAAACTCAGACCGGGGATTTGAGGAAAAACCTTTTTAAAATAATAAGGACACAACATTTCATAAATGGTAAGGCGGTAAAACAAGAATGGAGCAGTGTGTACGATCAGCCAGCGCCCGAACGGTAAAGATCCCCAGAATACCTTACAATGTTATGTTATGCACTGAATTAGGAATTGTTATGCATGCTAGAAGACTAGGTATACATGATAGGACTAGAATTGCCTGTTTTGTGATGCCTTAGTCTAGGGAGATTGCTTATATGAGATATTTGGTAGCGTGCAAGTAGATAGTGCATACTAGAGGTAGAGTACTCATTATTCGGGATTTGGGGAGGAAGATTTGGGACGAATACTGATACGGTGTGGTCGGTAGTATTCGGCCCGTACTACTGAAGGCACCGGATCAGTGGAAGACCCAAGTAAGAATCCCTGGAAATCGGAGACTGAGTAGGGCGCGTATCGAGAGCAATTGTACTTGGTGGAGTCTCTGATGATTTTATGTTGTATTTCAGAGACATCATGGTCATCACACGCAATGGGGCGAGTTCGAGCGGTGCAAGTGACGAGGAGATTCGTCAGATTATTCAAGAAGAGGTAGTTGCGGCGGTTCGGGCTGAGATCCCGGAGATGTTTGGGTCTATTAAGACCACCCTGATGGAGGAGTTTGAGGAGCGGTACGCCGCACTTACTGAAGCTGCAGTCGCTGCCGCTACCGCAGCTGTGGCTGCTGCTAGGCCGCAAGGGGGTGATTCGTTGTTATTCAGGGAATTCAGCAACACGAAACCCCTGAGTTTGATGGGACGCAGGATCCGATTGCGGCTATGAGGTGGATCGCCGACATTGAGGGGTGCTTCTATACTTGCTCATGCCCGGAGCACTTGAGGGTACGGTTCGCCTTGAACCAGCTCCGTCTGGGAGCGAAGGATTGGTGGAAGTTCGTGACGGCGAACTTCACTCAGGCGGAGATTTCAGCGGTAACATGGGAGAGGTTTACGGAGATGTTCAGGGACGAGTACGTTCCCCCGGTGGAGAGGGAGCGATTGATTCAGGAGTTCTTGACCCTTAAGCAGGGTACTGATTCCGTGGCGGTGATCACGCGGAAGTTTCATGAGAGGGCAATGTTCTGCCCCGAGCTGGTATCTACGGAGCAGTCGCGGATGAGCCGGTATTTGGGCGTTTTGAAGAGGGAGATCCGGGAGTTTGTGTCAAACTCCACCTATCGTACTTTCACTGAGCTTCAGGCGAACGCCAGGAAGCGCGAGATCGAGTTGGAGACTCAGGCGAGGGAGGAGGCTGAGTCTCGGCAGGTGGATCGGCGGCCGGCTCAGTCTCAGCCGGCAGCCAAGCGGACTAAGTTCGCTGATTCGAGGATGGGAGGTCCGAAGGGTCGCACTTGCGCGAAGTGCGGCAAGAGTCACGAGGGGGTGTGTCGAGCTGGTGGTTGCTACAAGTGTGGCAAGGAGGGACATATTGCCAAGGATTACCCTAAGGGGTTTATGGTTTGCTTTCACTGCAACCAGACAGGCCATCGGAAGGCCGAGTGTCCGCAGCTTCGTCAGGGAGCTACACCTACTACCAGGACTACTGAGACCCGACCGGCGAAGGTCGAGGCCCCGAGGGCTCGCGGAAGAGCCTTTCAGCTGACTGCGGAGGAGGTCCGCGCTGCACCCGATGTTGTGGCAGGTATGTTATCATTCACGTATTTACTTAAAGGTCGAAATGTTATGCTTATGTTAATGTATGTGTAGGTACTTTTCTTGTGAATTCTATGCCTGCTCTAGTGTTATTTGATTCGGGTGCGAGTAGATCGTTTGTATCGTTAGCCTTTAGTCAGCGTATCGGCACTAGTCGTGAGCCGTTAAGTCGACCTTTGAGTGTTTCTATTGCGGCCGAGAGGGTGGTTTGTGCTACGGAGGTTCTTCGGGGATGTGTGCTAGAGATCTTCGAGGTCGCGTTCCCGATTGACCTAGTTCCTATTGCGATGGGGGACGTCTGTGTCATCGTAGGCATGGACTGGTTGAGCCGATTCAGCGCTGTCATCGACTGCGAGCATCAGCTGGTGACTATACGAGACCCTAGTGGGGGAGTTCTTACGGTATACGGCGAGGGTACCCGTTCGGGATCAGCTTTTTGTTCGGCCGCTAGGGCGAGGCAATGCATACAGCGGGGATGTAACGGTTTTGTGGCGTATGTGATGGATACGCGGGAGACTTCCGAGAGGCCGAAGCCAGTGGAGGAGGTTCCAGTGGTGCGCGAGTTTCCAGTTTTTTTTCCCGAGGATTTGCCGGGAGTACCTCCTGCGAGGCAAGTAGAGTTTGGTATCGATCTAGTTCCAGGGGCTGCGCCTATTGCGAAGGTGCCTTATCGTCTTGCACCTCCAGAGATGCAAGAGTTGTCCTCGCAACTTCAGGAGTTGTTGGGAAAGGGATTTATTCGGCCGAGTAGCTCGCCGTGGGGAGCACCGATTCTGTTCGTCAAGAAGAAGGATGGTTCACACCGGATGTGTATCGATTACCAGGAACTGAACAAGGTGACGATCAAGAACCGCTATCCGTTACCGAGGATCGATGATCTATTCGATCAGTTGCAAGGGGCATCTTGGTTTTCCAAGATTGATTTGAGATCAGGGTACCATCAGGTAAGAGTGCGGGATGAGGACGTCCAGAAGACAGCATTTAGGACGCGGTATGGGCATTACGAGTTCGTGGTGATGCCTTTTGGGCTCACCAATGCCCCAGCAGTGTTCATGGACCTCATGAACAAGGTATGCAGGCCGATGCTGGATCGGTCTCTGATTGTATTTATCGACGACATTCTGGTGTATTCGCGGTCTAGAGAGCAGCATGAGGGATATTTAAGGGAGGTCCTTGAGGTGCTGAGGTCGGAGAAGCTATATGCAAAATTCTCCAAATGTGACTTCTGGTTACGGGAGGTCCAATTTCTGGGGCACGTTGTAAATCAGGCAAGGATATTGGTTGATCCGGCCAAGGTGGACGCAGTGATGAGTTGGGAGGCACCGAAGTCACCTTCTGAGATCAGGAGTTTCCTTGGGTTGGCGGGGTACTATCGGAGGTTCATTAGGGACTTCTCCAAGATCGCGGTGCCGCTCACCAGATTGACCCGGAAGGGTGTTACATTTTCATGGGGACCCGAGCAGCAGACTTCCTTCGAGACAGTTCGTCAGAGACTGTGCGAAGCCCCAATATTAGCTCTCCCGGAAGGGATGGAGGACTTTGTCGTATATTGCGACGCATCGATTTCGGGACTGGGTGCAGTGTTGATGCAGAGGGGCCATGTGATAGCCTATGCATCGAGGCAGCTGAAGCCTCACGAGGCGAGGTATCCCACGCATGACTTAGAGTTGGGGGCAGTAGTGTTCGCCCTCAAAATTTGGCGTCACTACATGTACGGAGTTCGTTGTACCATATACACGGACCATACGAGTTTGAAGTATTTGATGGATCAACCCAACCTAAATATGCGTCAGAGGAGATGGTTAGACGTGGTTAAGGATTATGACTGTGAGATCCTATACCACCCAGGCAAGGCTAATGTGGTAGCCGATGCATTGAGTCGTAGGGCGGAGAGCACTCCATTGCGGGACGTATGTTTGAGATTGACGGTGATGACTCCGGTATTAGATGCTATTCGTGGGGCACAGGCCGAGGTTGTGAAATCTGGGATGCAGAAACAGGAGCGGGTCGTCGGGTTGATTTCAGAGTTCGTTATGGATGGAAGGAGACTTCTGACGTTTCAGGGTCGGATCTGGGTACCATTCGTGGGCGGTACGCGTGTTACTTTGATGGAGGAGGCACACAGATCGAAATTCTCGATCCATCCCGGTGCTACAAAAATGTATTTGGATTTGAGAAAGGAGTACTGGTGGCCTTGCATGAAGAGAGACGTCGCCTGGTTCGTTGAGAGGTGTTTGACCTGCCGTAGGGTTAAGGCCGAGCACCAGAGACCGCACGGTAAGTTGCAACCCTTGGAGATTCCTGAGTGGAAGTGGGAACAGATCACGATGGATTTCATCACCAAATTGCCGAGAACTGCCAGGGGAGTCGATGCGATTTGGGTGATTGTGGATAGGCTAACAAAGAGTGCACACTTCCTTGCCATTAGCGAAAGTTCATCAGCAGAGAAGTTGGCAGAGTTATACGTGAGAGAGATAGTATCTCGGCATGGAGTGCCGACCTCGATTGTTTCGGACCGCGATGTACGTTTCACTTCCAGGTTCTGGAAGAAATTCCATGAGGAGTTGGGTACTAAACTGCATTTTAGTACCGCATACCATCCCCAGACCGACGGTCAGAGCGAGCGGACGATTCAGACATTGGAAGACATGCTTAGAGCGTGTGTGTTAGACTTCGGGGGTAGCTGGGATGCGCATCTGCCGTTGGCTGAGTTTTCCTACAACAACAGCCATCATTCGAGCATTGGTATGCCACCTTTTGAGTTGTTGTATGGTAGGAGGTGTCGGACTCCCATTTGCTGGGGAGAAGTGGGACAGAGAGTGATGGGCAGTACAGAGATCGTACTTCAGACGACCGAACAGATTCAATAGGTGAGGCAGAGGTTATTGACCGCCCAGAGCCGACAGAAGAGTTATGCGGACAGACGCCGGTCCGAGCTCGAATTCCAGGTTGGCGACTTCGTTCTCCTAAAGGTTTCTCCTTGGAAAGGAGTGATTCGGTTCAAAAAGAGGGGCAAATTGGGGCCCCGGTTCATAGGACCATTTCGGGTAATTGCAAGGGTAGGTCGGGTAGCTTATCGGTTGGAGTTGCCAGCGGAGCTGAGTCAGATTCACAATACCTTTCACGTATCACAGTTGAGGAAGTGTATAGCCGATGAAGCAGCAGTGGTTCCGTTAGAGGATATTCAGGTGGATGCGAGCCTGAATTACACCGAGAGACCAGTAGCTATCAGGGATCGGAAGATCAAGGTTTTGCGGAACAAGGATATACCTTTGGTGTTGGTTCAGTGGCAACATCGGAAGGGATCGGAGATGACTTGGGAGTCGGAGAGTGAAATGCGAGAGCAACATCCGGACTTATTCACAGAGTGAGACTTCGAGGGCGAAGTCTAGTTCTAGTGGGGGAGAGTTGTAATAGCCCGGAATTTCAGGTATTTCTTTAAATTATTTTTGGGGCATATTTAGGAGGGGACTCGGCGAGTTGGTGCCTGACTCGCCGAGTAGGACCACGATCTTGGTCACAGATTCGCGACTGGACTCGACGAGTCCAGTAGGGACTCGGCGAGTCGACGCTGTTCAGCTGAAACCCTAGCCGTTTTGATTCTGAATCGTATATAATGTCTTTAGGGCCGTCATGTCTCGTCTTTTGGCCGATTGAAGATAACTTAGGAGTCTGTGGGCATCTGGAGCAAGGGTGAGGGCTAGTGGAAGCTTGAAGAGGTTGTTAGACAAGGAGAGGCAAGGTGGTTATCAAAGGAGATTCAAGGGGGTCGAGCTCTGAAGGTTGGGGACACAGGGAACACGTTTTCCAGGTAATCCTCGGATCATTTCTGTAGTTTTGGCGTTGTATATGAATCTAGGGTTTAGGAAACCCATTTAAGGATTTGATAGATTATAGTGTTGTTACAAGTGTTTAAACCCCTGTAATAGTATATGTGAAGGTCCAGGAAGCCCCATATCTATATATTACGAAATCATGCGAACTACAGGTGGCAGTTGATTGTCTGCATGGCAAGGACTCGCCGAGTCCAATGATCAGACTCGGCGAGTAGCTTGAAGATTCACTAGGACTCGCCGAGTTGTTCTTCAGACTCGGCGAGTAGCTTGAAGACCTACTGGAACTCGTCGAGTCGCTCTTTAGACTCGGCGAGTGGAGTCGGGGTGTCTAGACTCGCCGAGTTGCCTTTGCACTCGACGAGTCCGGTCAAGTTTACCGTTGACCTGTATGTAATTTAGTAGGGTCAGTTGTCTTGTTTGATAAGATCATTAATAAAGGTATGTGGTATTATAGGGAGCCTGCAGATTAGCGGATCGAGTGCGAGTGGCTCGAAGGCTTTATAGCTTGCATACTACGAGGTGAGTCTTCTCACTATACTTCACCCGGAAGGGTTTGACTGCGTGACCGGAAGGTCGTATGTGTTATATTTATGCTATGTCTAGAGAGGTAGATGCTTTATATGTGATGTATGCTTATACGGGCCGGAAGGCGAGACTTTATGTGATAGAAAGAACGGTATGATGTATGACTTATGTGTTATGTGTGATATGTTATATGTGTTATGTTTTATACTATTATGGGCCGGAAGGCAAAATACTATGGGCCGGAAGGCGATATGTTATGGGCCGGAAGGCGATTGTGTTATGGGCCGGAAGGCAATGTTATGTGGACCGAAAGGTCCGGGCCGGAAGGCGTATGTGGGTAAGTCGTATACTGGGGAACTCACTAAGCATTTATGCTTACTAGTTGTGTTTATGTTTTTCAGGTACTAGTGATGACCGTGGGAAGGCGCCGGCGTGACACGTACACACTGCCATTGTTGAAGATCTTGAGGATTCGTTATTTATATTTTTGCAATAAACTTGGAATAAACTCTTTTGTCGAATAATGATGTTTTATTTTAAATGAGAAATTTATTTGAAAATTTGAGCTGTTACAGTTTCCGCGCACACATCAATGTTGAATACTGTGGATGGAACATGATGATAAAATACCTATTCAAATACATGTCGAAAGGAGCAGACCGTGTTAGATACGCAATCGAAAAATCATAACTACCCGATGAATCCACCTCCGTTACAACCTGTGGTGATCAGGACGCGCCGCAAAATCATGAAGTTCTATCTGTGGACGAGGTCAAGAATTTCCTAGATGGTCGTTACATATGTCCACACGAAGCATCATGGTGCATTCTAAACTTTCACATACACCATCAGCATCCACCTGTTCAGGTTCTCTCCGTACACGAAGAAAACATGCAACAACTACTGTTCAAGGAAGACTCGACAATACCTGAAGTGCTATCAAACACATACAACACCATCACAACTCTTCTAGGATGGTTTCGCAGCAATACAAGAGACCCAGCAGGCCGTCACCTTACTTACCTAGAATACCCAAAAGCTTATAAATGGGAAAAGTCTTTCAAGTCGTGGATCCCTCGAGTTGATCAGTCATCAAAGATGATAAGGCAACTTGTCTTTGTCCATCCTACGTCGGGCGAATTATTTTATCTACGTATGTTGCTCTGTCACCAAAATGTTTGCATGTCTTTCGAAGACTTACGGACTGTCTCCGGTACCATTTACCCAACCTTCAGAGTCGCTTGCAACGTACTAAACCTAATCGACAACGACACCGAATGGCTCACCGCTTTCACTGAAGCATCTGTCTGGGCCACTTCGCCACAACTTCTCTCTCTTTTCTACCAACTTTTGCTTTTCTGTGAAGTTAGCAACCCGCAAGCCTTCTGGGAATTCACGTGTGAAAAAATGAAGGACGACTACTTACACACAATGAAAAGGGAAATTCCAGATGAGGATGTCGCCTCTTTTACGGATTTGATCCAGCAGCAACTACTAAACGATCTAGATCACACCCTCCGTTCTTCTGTCCCATCTAAATCAATGGCTGCTTTTGGTCTCCCAGTGCCTTTAAATAAAATCCATGGTGTTTTAGAAAATCGACTTCTCCTTGAAGAGATGAGCTATGACAGAGAAGCCCTAAAAAGACAGCATCAGAACCTCCTGCCAAAACTAAATATTGATCAACTTTCAGTTTATAACGTTGTGACAAACTCGATTGAAAATAGAAAGCAAATACTGATGTTCGTGTATGGACACGGAGGTACTGGAAAGACGTTCCTATGGACTACAATTATCTCCTATCTGAGGTCTAAAGGAAAAATTGTATTGGCGGTTGCAGCTTTCGGGATCGCATCTCTTTTGCTTCCTTCTGGAACAACGACACATTCAAGGTTCAAAATACCAATCGACCTAACAGAAAAAAAAAATCCTGTGATATAAAGAAAAGGACATTTCTTGCTGAACTTTTACAGCGCACATCACTCATTGTTTGGGATGAAGCACCTATGAGTGACATAAGATGTTTTGAATTTCTGGACCATTCACTTAGAGATGTATTAGATTGTGATGACCAGCTGTTTGGCGGCATATCCGTTCTTCTTGGTGGTGACTTCTGGGAAACACTTACCGTCCTACCGAAATCTACACGATCAGAGATCATTATTTTAACTCTACCGAGTTCATACCTATGGCGGTTCTTCAGAATCTGCTTACTACATAGGAACATGAGAGTTTACTCATCTGAAATGACCTCTAATGGTTCGATGTCTGCATCGGATTTTGCAATATGGTTGTTGCGCATCGGAGACGGAGTCATTGGTGTACCAGACAAGGACGACCGACAAGACTCAAGCTTTATCCAAATTCCAAATTCTCTCCTGATAAAACCGGGATCTGAGTCTTTGAAAACCTTAATACACTTTGTTTATGGAGACAATGCACTTACGAACCCAACCGCGGCTGACCTTTCGGTGAGAGCAATTGTGTCACCTATGAATGATATAGCTGATGACATAAATGAATAGATCCTAAGGATGGTTACATCGGACGGTAGAACATAAAAAAGTTTGGATACAATCCAACCAAATGGAAAATATACGTCGGATTTCGAAGGCCTATATCCGATTCACTACCTAAACCATCTAACCTTTCCAGGAATACCCCCACATGAGCTGAAACTTAGAATACATTGTCCAATGATGATGTTACGAAACATCAACCAAAAAGAAGGCTTATGTAATGGCACATGTATGATAGTTTCCCAATTGCTACCAAACGTAACTTAAGCAACTATCATGACTGGAACTTGCATTGGAAAATGTGTATACATACCATGTATAAAGTTTATACATAAGTCATCAGACATACCGTTCACTTTCTCACGAAAACAGTTCCCATTGAAAGTCTGCTATGCAATGACCATCAATAAAAGCCAAGGGCAATCTTTGCGTAGAATTGGAGTGTATTTACCACAGCCCGTCTTTTCACACGGTCAACTTTACGTCGCCCTTTCCCGAGCAACGTCACCAGATTCGATAAAAATACCTATACAAACTACTAGCCCGACACAGAAGAATCAAACAAAAAACATCATTTTTAAAGATCTATTATAGAAACTTACTACAACCAAGGTCTATCGTATCACTGCCAACCATCTTTACCATATTGTCAAACCGTTCCTCAACCATTATCCAAATTTTCGTTCTCTTACTTATTATTATTTTTTTTCCATCTGTCAAATGTCACACATTTGAAACATCTTTTTTACATACTGCACCATATTCACATCCGAACATAGCACTAATTCCCATATATTTGTTGCAAGTAGACAGTTGACACCACCGATGACCAACATCTCCGACCTGATAGGCGGGATCAGGGGTCCCTTACAGGTTAGGATACTACGGAAGTGGAAACATGATGTCCGACACTATGAAACCTGGTACCTAGGTGTCAACAAATTTGTAAGTTGTTTCCAAATAAATCTATTGAATCTTTCAATGAACTTTTATAGACTAACGATTCTACAATTCGATACCAAACGATCACTCTTTAATTTCTAGAAAATACAACTTCATTCTCCTATCCTTAACCCAAAATAATATCATTACATTTTTTCCCGACTAACAAAAATCTTATATTAGATTCATCTTTTATTTTTGTAGGGCGATGCCATACAGATTCTTGGCCAACGAACCAACCAGAGTTATATTGAATCTGTACTAAACGTCCTGGAATGTTACACAATATCAGATTACAGTTGCCCGAAGCTAGACAAATATCAAAAATTCCTTGAAAACGACTTCTACATTGACATTGGACTGATGTATGTAATTCAACACATTCCAGACACAATAGCTATACCCAAAACTTGGTTCCGTTTCCTCACCAAAACAAATCTTATTGAACTCGAAGAAACACCACCTTACTACCCAGGTACTTCTCTCAACCCTCCACGTTATACAATACCTTTCCCTCATACACTTATTTTTTACTTCTTTTCAGACTACATCGGTGTCTTATCGAAAATCAGAGACTGCACGAAAGTAGGTGGAGAATCATACGTCCTGCTCATACTAACAGACGAAAGGTATATATCCCAACTAACAAAATTTAATAACCAATTCTCTTATATGGAACTAATACAAAACAACAATTTCAATGTATCAGTGCAGCGAAATCGCAATCAATCTATGGAAGGACTGTATAGGAAATCCACAAAACTTCAACCGTGCCTCCCTACATCCACCACCCGCAACAACAGTGGTTGCAGTCACCAACTTAAAATCATCCATCTCAAACGGTATTATACCATATATACCATCACACACATACTGTCAACAACTATCAGATTGTCCCTGGTCATATATCTAATGTTCAAATGATTTATGTATAGGAGCACTGCATCACGGCTCATCACATGCTACGCATATCTATGTCAACCCCGACATACCAGAAACAACATCTCTTATAAACCTTTAACCCACAGATATTATACACACAAAATACATACACCACATCAGTTTTACAGGACCCTCATGACTGCTACCACCACTACTAGGAACACCCACTAGTCTATACGAGATGAAGACAAAAAAACAGATCAGAACTCCTGGTAATATCAAACTACTACTAGTCCATTTACAGATACCAATCATCTCACCCGTTTCCATCAAAATACAAGACAAAACCTTCCTTGTGCGTGCATCCATTAAAGAGTTTGTCTTCCAAAACAGCTGGTACCAAACGACCTGCCCAAATTGCAAGGATCCCATCTTTAGAAGAGGTAAAAATTGGTTCTGCAACGCTCATGGACATATCAAAAAACCAAACTACACGTAATCTTCGTTCAATTAACATAATATACTTAATCACTCTAAATACGCGATACCAATGAATATGTCATGTTAATAGGTACAAATTCTCCGTAATCGTTAGCAATGCGACCTACACCATCTCCGCAACCATGTCAGAGACATCATGTAGAAAACTTCTAAAATCAACCCTTGACTACTTCCTATCCAATAACCCGCTAACAGGTGGACGTATTCTTCCTCCAGCCATTACAAATCACAAGGAAGAACCGAAAAAATGTCCATCCAAATGCTTAGAGGATTGTCTCCAGATAACCTACGTTTTATAATAATAGACCACGAAACGTTAACAACCACGACCGACATGTCTATCCCGACAACACCGGTGCCAACCCGAATAACAAGAAAGCGACAAAACAACACATCACCGGAGCCATCTACAGCTGTTCAAAACGTCGCACGGTCCTTATCCTATGACCCTTCGGGTACATACACATTCACATACAAAAAAATTTACATACATATGTTAAAACACCCTACTGACACTTAATGAACACACCACAGGTTCCACACCAGAAAATATTCCAACGCAGTCCAACGAATAACAACCAGGATGCATAATCAACATAATCACCTTCTTCCAGCTCTACTAATGTCTCTATCTTTTGTGTTACGACAATAACATCATCATCCCTAGCTTCTGAAAACTAACACCCTCTTCCCTTCTATATGAATGATGTTATTGCAATTCACTTTCCGTCTCATACATACTCTTCCACTCCCTCTCCCTCTCTCTCTCTCTCTCTATATATATATATATACATATATATATATATATATATATATATATATATATATATATATATATATCCGAATTTTCGGTTGTTCTCATTCTCTTAATTCACACTTTCAGATTTTGATACTTTTTTTAACACCGGTTATTTAACCCATTCACTTTCACAATTATGAGACACATACATTATAAACAGCTTCAAACATATACCTTTACATGTCCAAATTAATAATAGTTAGTAAAAAACACACACACATCAAATAATAAATATATAAAAGAATTGTCTGACAAAACAATCCAAATAACCACTTTATCATTATATACGTTATACCTTATCTACACCCACTGTCTAAACAATCAACGTTCAAAATATAAACAAAATGAAGAAAGTCAGAAAAATCAAGGCTTCATTTATATAAAAAATAAAAAAGTAACCATTCACATTACAACTCATACATACATTTACAACCAACATTAAATGGAATATCTAACCCTATACCCTAAAGCTACCAAAAAAAGCAAAAACCAACTGAACCTTCATTACGTCTCCGCAGCCATCCCATTTGCATTACTTCCCAGATGATAATTAAATACCCATACTTACTGCAGTTCAACTACCACTTTTTGACCCTATAAAATCAATCCAACATCAGTCGCGATTAAACCATAAAGCATACAACCACCATGGAAACCATCATGTAGAAACTCATCGGCTACCTCCAGATGATGAAGACCTCCTTAGCCAATCTCCAACAAACATACACAATAGTCAACACATACATGCAGACACTCCTACATGATGCTCCAGAAGAACTGCCATACAAGGAGCTCACAGTCGCCACCCACGTGATCGCTGACCTTGACAACATAACCGTACTAATGCTTGATATGTTCGGGATGATGCAGGAAAACATGTCGGAAGCAATCGATGTGTGCAACAAAATCCTGCACGACCATCAGACACCGTGACATACCAACACCACTCTCTTCTGCAGCATCAACCTCTTTTGCATCAGCTTCTATGAAGTAAAATCATGTAATAACGTTGTAATGAAGAAATCTTTTGCATCTGTTTATGTAATCTAAAATGATGTAATGACTATGTAATAAAAAAATCCTTTCGTCCGCATTTTGTAACACGTCCCATACATCAAGTATAAACATAAAAACAGTCCATACATCCAGCGTAAACACGATCACAAAAAAAATTATGTCGTTAATCCAGAAAAATGAAACGTCACAACATTCGCTATAACCCCCGCGTAGCGGGGTCACTTTCTAGTTACAATTAAATTTTTGTACAACATTTTTTACATTAAACTATCTTTTAGGTGGGATGGGTATTGTAATTTTTTCTACGTCTAAGGGTATAATGACAGACGGAGAGGCTCGACTTCAAAGAATAGGCGGAAAATTTTGTGTTATATATATATATATATATATATATATATATATATATATATATATATATATATATATATATATATACACACACACACACACACACTAGATTATAACTCGTACAAACCACGGTTTCAAATTTTTTATCATATAGACAAAAACAAGACTAAATGTCAAAATAATAAATAAATAAATAAACAACGTATTTTAGACTGTTAGTAAAGTCGGACTAATTTGATAAGTAAAAAGGAAAATCTTTTAAATTACATTTTGAAACATTTCGTTCTATACATCATTTGACGTTTTATTGGTTAAATTATATATATTTTTTAATCTAAAATCAATAACTTCAATTTATATGTTCATTTTTCTAGATAAAACAACATATAACAAGAGCCAATGAAAATTGTCTCATTTTGGATTTGAAAGGAATTTTGAAGTCCGAAGGTCATAAAGACAATTTTGAAATAAAAGTTCAATGTTCGATATTATTTTCAGTTATGATTTTCTCAAATTCTCATACTTTTAGTGTCAATTTAATCCATATTGTTTATAGAATCTGCATAAGAGTGTTGCAAAAGACTATTAGTTAGTTAAACAAAAAGAAGGTAAGAATAAATCGTATTATTTTGAGATCTTTGTTTTTAAAGAAGTGTTTAATTGAACTAAATAGTATATAAATTGTAATATATTGTAATGAAAGGTTTAATGAAATAAAATAATGATCCTTAAACAAAAAAAATACATTTTATATTATCTGATTCATATGAATATTATAATTTATAAATATTATGTGATAAACTAATTGTAATTATTTATTTTTACTATGGACTTTGTATACATTTAAAATTAAATATAATGATAAAAAAAAGTTCTTGTTGTTTTTGTAGCACGTAAGTACATAATTATGTGTACAAATATAATATTTATGAAGAATGTATGACCTAAGTAATGTAATAAGTTATTAATTAAATTTAATAGCAATTGCTAATGATTTTTGTGTTTTTACTTGCAATATAAAATACATTTTTTATATTTGATATTTTTTCCTATATTATAACTTAAAAAAATACTAACCATAATGTTCATAACTTGTAAAAGAAAAATATATCAAATGTCTTATTAAAGTATATCATCTTCATATATTTGTTAAATAAGTATGTAAGTTATCTATGTAGAATATAGGTGAGAGGGGAGTTTAAATGATTATATAATATATATATATATATATATATATATATATATATATATATATATATATATATATAATATATATATATATATATATATATATATATATATATATATATGTATAATAATATATATATATATATATATTATTATACATATATATATATATAATAATATATATATATATATATATATATATAATATATATATATATATATATATATATATATATATATATATATATATATATATATATATATATTGCAAACATGAAAAATATATAACCTTTTTATAAGGTATATAAAAGGAATATGTACTATATAAAAATGTATAGGTAAATATATAATTCATATTAATATTACAATTTATGAAATGTATGTAATAAAGTTATTATTATTGTATATTATTACTAAGCACTTTGTATGTATAAAACTTTTTAAAAATTAAACGTTAATGATGAAACATTAATTTTTTAAACTAAAATTTAACAATAAAAATTTATTGTGTTTAAAAAAAATGTAAACGTATTTCTGATTGAAAGTAAAATAATATAATTTTTCATAATTATTTAAAGATAGAAAAGTAATTTGACTCATGCTAGTACACTAAGAAAGTATAGAGACTAAATTCAAACTTTAAATAAGAAGTATGAAATGAAATTACATGATTTATACGAATTTTTAAATCAAAGATTGTTTAACAATTAAAAAAAAAAAAAACAACGGAAAATTGAAAATTCCTTATAAGTACTTCTTTGTTTTTCGAATATTTAGGCTATTAGGATAGGATTTTTTTTAAATGAAAGATTTTTACAATTACAAAAAAAAATGGAAATTTAAATTTCAAATTTTGAATTTTGTTATAAATACTTTTCGGTTTTCAAAAATAAACAATTACCAAAAAATAATAAATGAAAATTAAGAATTTCTTAAAATTTGTCAGTGTTAATTAGCCTATTTAGAAAGGAACATGTGGCATTTAAATGTTTTGTTTATTAGAAGAGGTATATATATATATATATATATATATATATATATATATATATATATATATATATATATATATATATATATATATATATATATATATATATATATATATATATATACTAATAAAAAAGTAGTTCTTTTACCATATTTTATTATATTAGACCTCTTAATTAATATGTTGCTACTGTCAATATATTAATTCTTCATTTTAAATTTTTAGACATTCTCATTAATGTAATGCTATTTGTCAATATATTTATTCTCTATTTTAAAATTTAGATTTTATATTAATGCTTTCAATAGTTCACAAATAAAAAATGTCTAGTATATATTAATAATTAATTTTATATATTTATTTGAATCAACAATTATAATTTCGCATAACTAAAAAAATATCTCTTAAATTAATAATTTATTTAAAATAATTGATTAATAATTTTGAATATTTACTATAAAAGTTTAATTAATTTTATAACCGTGGTTCCCATGGGAAATAAACTAATATATATATATATATATATATATATATATATATATATATATATATATATATATATATTTCCGAATTCAATACGAAATTTCTTATTTGTGAAAAAGAAAAAAGAATGGTGTTTTACCTATAATGAAAGAACAAAAATGAATTTATGAATAGGGACGGTTTCACTATGGTTCTCATAGTTGCACCCACAACCCTTGTTTTTTGTTTTTTTTAGATACAGTATAAATTTTTGAATCTTTTGTTTTTTCTATATTTTGTGCCACTATGTAAAAGGAAAAACGTGCTACCGACAACACCTACATGCCACCGGCAACACCTACAGGACAATCATGGGTCCGTCCCTATTCATGAGTGTTTAATTACTGAATTGCTTCCCAATGCATGTTTCGGGTTCGTTTAGATAATGTAGATACGATTCTAAGTTATCTGGATTATGTTTTAAAGCTTTTCTCCAAAGAATAAACAAATAAAACTTACGAACAAAGCCCATTATGAAATCCATATATATGTCTTTTGTTGAAATTCAAGGTGTTACATTTATCTTTTTTCTTTTCTTTTTTCTAAGACGACAAGCAATATGTTAGGAAAAAGTGCGAGAGCATGAGATATAACAATGATCTTATATAAAAGGCCACCAAAAAATTAAATAAATGGACCTTGAGAATGGCTTTGTAAAAGGCATAAAGATTCTTCAGAACAACCAAAACCCGCTACAAATTCTACATTTGGTCAAGAAGCACCTTTATAACATGTTCAAATTGACTTCTACAAGAGCTCCTAACTAGCAACGAACTTCATGTTTGTGGAAATAATCCCCTTAGGATTGCATTGTATTCTCATCTCTATACAAAGTACAATATGTAAAATACACAAAGGATACCTATACTATACATGTGTATGTAACCTACACTAGAATAAACAAACAAATAAATACATTAACACTCTCCCTCACGTCAGGTCCCCGAATGTTTAACTGTCACCAAAATCCAAAAAATAGTATTAGTAGGTAGTCCTTTGGTGACGATATCTACAAACTGATGAGCCGATGGAATATGCAACATTCAAACTTGACCAATGGTAACGTGTTTCTTAACAAAATGTAAGTCTATTTCCGCATGTTTAATTCTTTGGTGTTCTGGATTAAAAGCTAAATACATAACACTCAAATTATCATAAAAACACAACCGTCGATTGAGTTTGAGGGCACGAAAGTTCAAGTAGATATTTTGATGCTAAGCAGTTTCGGCAACTACACTAGCTACCCCTCGATACTTAGGTCATTAACGAAAAAGAAAGCATCTTTGAAATCCATGATTGAACCTTTTTTTTTCATAGATAAAACCACCATAAATGGATTAAACGAGTGGTATAAATTGACAAGCTTGTGTTCTATTTTGATATGAACTTAACTAAAGAAAACCAAAGATCAATAAGCATTCGATTAAGCACTTGGTTGGCAGCAGGTGAAAGTACACATCCACTGATTGAAAACAAAAGCGACATCTATTTTTTTACGCAAGAAAATCCATGACCACGTTCTCTTCTCTCCCTCTATCTTCAGACACTTCTCTCTTGGTGAATCGGAATCCATGACAAAGTTAAAAAATTCTTGAGAATCCCAACAACTTCTACTGTATAAATATGCAAAACCAATGGAAAAATCAACAAAAATTCACTCGTAATTGTTGCTTAATGGTTTCATCAACGACCTAGAACTTGTATCCAAATTTGATGCATCAGTTGACTGCAAACACCCACAAAGATACTGATTATTCTATTCTACTATTAGACCAATGCGAAAATCCCTCCATGCTTTAAACCCTCTGATCAAAGTTTAATCTAAGAGCTTAACTCATGAAAATTTCTTCGATTTCTATAAAAGAGTCGTAACATCAAATCATAAACCTGATAATTACACTTTACGTTCTTGATCAAGTCTGTTGTGTAGTTATAGAATAAGGATTTGGGTTTGACTGTACCTGTGACTGAATTGAAATAGGTGTCGATGGAAACCCACATGTTTAAAAAGAGTTAATTATTATGTACGCTGGAATGGGTTTTCTTGGGGAGTTAAAGACTTGTTTTTTGACATCCACTGCCCAGAATTGGTAACTCGTACAACAATGGTGATTCCTTAAGATTATGAAATATAGAATTCGCACGCCATATGTTTGATAAAATGCCCGACCGAGATGTCATTGCCTAGAACACGATGATAGCAGGGTATATGATTCGGGGAGACTTAAAAAGAGATAGAATTGTTCAATATGATGGAAATGAAATCAATTATATTTGTCAAGATTAAATTTGGAGTTTTATCTAATAATGTATATATATATTTTCTATTTGTTCAATATGAATAGTTTGGAAGTCATATTCACTTCGGGTAATAAATTGATGTGGCCTAGTAACTAAGTTGTTAGCTTATACAAAGGATTAATTTATCAATAATTAAAGCCAAAATTATCAAATATAATTTATGATAAAAACCCAACGACCATATTTAAACATTTGCAAATAATAAACATTGGTAAGACGTTTTAAACGATTTCTTATATTTTACTATTTGATTAAACATAAGAATATTTCAGCAAATTAAAATAGAAGAAAGATACTTAATTATTTTCTTGTGATATAAAAAGAAACTTCCATTTGGAAAAGTAATGCATATATATGATGCATCATGTTAACTTTGTATATGAGAAAAGAATGTTATAGAAAACATTTTTTAAATCAATACTTGAATGCAAAGCAATCTAAACAAATATAAGTTGATGTCTTGAGATGTGCACATGTTAATGCCTCTCCAACCCTCATTGTATATATTTTATTTTAATGTTAAGGGTTACATGTCTTCCATTTTCCATAGAATTTAAACTTGTATGTATATCAAAAAAGAGAGAGAAGATATGGAAGAGATTAATCATTTTAGTCATAAAAGCCATCCATTAAAGCTGGTCAACGTAGAGATGATTCTAGGTGCTAGTATCCACAGCCATGGTGCGGATGAGAAACCAGGTGTAATTGGTTGCTATGCATGTCAAAACCCAATATCAAGTGGCTTTGTATATGGATGCATCCAATGTCATCATTTTATGCATACAAAATGCTCACAAGTTGCGCCCATTCTCGATCTTCCTTCCATATACGAGCATCCTCTAACAGTATTCGATTTCGGATATGAAAAATCCAATCATTGGTCGTGTTATGTTTGTCGTAATCAACATAAAATTAAGGGGTTTTGTTATTTCTATAGCAAACCTGAGTACAACATTTTATTTAATGCTTGCATCAATTGTTGTCTTGTTGAGATTTCTCGCAAGGCAGAAGCTAATGCTATCAAGGAGGAGGGAAGGATCAAGATTGAACACGAATGTCATCCACAACACACTTTAACCCTCCAATTAAGACCTGGTTCATTTCGGTGTGACTTTTGGATCCACGAGACTTGTGCTTTCTTAGACACTTCCATTAATCTACCCCATCATCATAATCACCCACTCTTTCTCGTCTATTCGCTTCCAGAAAAGTTCTTTAAATTCGCGTATTATTGTGAAATTTGCAGCATATACATCCGACGGAATGACTGGTTGTACCATTGTGCAAACTGTAGATATTTTGTCCATATTAAGTGTGCCTTAAATGCAAAGTTCTCTTCTACCACTACAAGGTAAGAGATTTTTTTTTTACATTTTATTGTTTTTTTGTGAATGCTTATTTTTTTTTCTAATCAAGAACATGTGGTCTCAGAGAGGGTCCGAGTACTTCTACAATTGATGAGGATGAAAATGGTTTGCTACATTTTCCCATGTCAAACGAATTTACAGATCCATTGAAGCTACTACATATTAAGAAGTTAACTCAAGAAAATGATGAAACAACTAATAGTGTCCATTGGAGTCATGAACATCCATTAGTCCATCATGTTCAACCTCAACATCAAGCTAACAACATGCCTAGTTGTAGTGATCCAATAGAGGTATGTTTCGGTTGTGTACGGCCCCTATCCCTTCCATACTATACTTGTAAAGATGGATGTTCGTTCTCTCTCCACAAATATTGCGCCAAGTTACCACTCAAATTACAACATCCACTTCACCCAAATCATTCTCTTGACTTGATAAACATATGGGTTCAAAATATTTACCATAGATGCAATGGTTGTGGTAGCTTTGGCAACACGTTTTTATATAGATGTGAAACTTGCAAGTTTAACCTCGATGTCAACTGTGCATTTCTACCCAACACCATCAAACATAAATCCCACAAGCATCCACTTATGCAAGTTATAGATCTTGAACCTCTTTGTAACGCATGCAACATGTGGTCTAATAATATGAGTTATGCTTGTAGGGATTGCAAATTCATATTAGACATGTATTGTGCAATGAGATCGCCATATTCCCTTGGTCATAGGTATTGCAAAGGACATGAAATCCCATTGACATATCCCCCAGTCATGGATCATCCTGAAGATTTATTTTGTGATATTTGTGAGAATGAAATGCATCCCAAGTTCCCCCTCTATTATTGTGGTAATTGCAAAAATTCTTATCACTGTTTCTGCATTAATCGATTTAAGCGTTTTGCAAACGTTTTCCATGAGGGCACATTAAATGTTCTATATCATAAACATCCATTAACGTATATCCGAAGAAAGAAGACGCCCAAGTATGTGTGTTCTAATTGTAATCAAGATATTAATGGTTGTTTGATCCTCGAATGTCGGAGAAGAGTCTGTAGCTTCAATATATGCTTTAATTGTGCTTATGATAAGCAAATGGGTCCTTAATCATGTCATATGATTAGGAACTAAGGAAGGGCCATATATGTGATTGTTTCAATAAATTATATATATATATATATATATATATATATATAATATATATATATATATATATATAGGCTTTCTCTTCTTCTTGTCTTATATAACTTCTTCAAGTGTGTGTTAGTGTGTTATGGAACCATTCCAAATTAGATAAAAATTTGCAATAGTACATCGAATCTGGATTCACTACATATAACATGTTTTCAAATTAGATCCATTACATTCTTCTATTAATTGAACCAAAAGAAAATCAAAGAAGAATAACACACAAACATTATATCTGGTAGGCAGCAGACGAAAGCACACCTCCACTCACGCAGAAGAAAGGCACACACCGGTTCATGGAGAGAACAAAGCCACATTTGTCAATTGCACATTAATCTAAAGATCATCAATTTAATTTTATCTTATTTTTATTTTGTAATTTCTTGGTTTACTTTTTTTTACAACAACTTTATATTTTACTATTAAACTAGTTGTGAGACCCATGTATTACATGGGTTAATTTTAAAAAAAAAAGTTAAGTATATAAAGGTCAAAATAATTAAAAACTTTGAATTTATAAGAAAAAAAGAAAAATAATAAATTATTATAATGCAAATGTTTTTTATCTTTAAAATTTAAATAATAAAAAGAAACTAATAAACTTTAATTTTAGGAATTTTGAAACTAAAATGTGTGTTTATTAATGAAATTGATATCCATTTATTGCTAAATTTATTGCAATTTTTATATTAAATATTATGTGGAATTTAATAAAATATAGAAACTCATAAAATGACATGTGGAAAAATAAATTAATCCAAAAATAACCATAAAATGACATTTGGCAAATTAAATGAGAGTGTGACAAGTGAAAAAAAAAAAAAAAAAAAAAAAAAAAAACCTTTCATTTATTAGAGAGGATTTGATCATTAGGTGTGATATAAACCAAAACCAAACTCAAGTTAAATACTAAAAACAATTTATTCTAGTTCGCCTATGAATATAAAATGAGTGATCGTGTAAACCATGTACTTCTTGTGTTTTCTTAGTATTTATTTGTATACTTTAATTGTGTGTTTGGCGGTCGATGCAAAATTAGTGGTCATTTTGCTCAAATAAAAAGATTAATAATGATCATTTTTTAAATTGTTTTCCACAAAAACGGTTATCTTTATGATTTCGCTCCATTAGACCTCCCAATTATTAAGTAATTTCTTTTCTAAAACACTAATATCTTACACATATTTCCTATTCTTTTGAACCCCTGAATCATGCTATTTATTATTGACGTATCACAATCCTGAAGATTTCTATTGTGATATTTGTGAGACGGAAATGCACCCCAAGTTCCCCTTTATTATTGTCAAAAATGCAGAAATTCTTCACCTTCAATGCATTAGTCGATCTAAGCTTTATGCAAACATTTTCCATGAGTGCATCTTGAATGTTCCATATCATAAACATCCGTTAACATATGTCAAAAGAAAGAAGACACCCACGTATGTGTGTTCTAATTGTAATCAAGATATTAATGATTGTTTGATCCTAGAATGTCGGGTAGAGTTTGTGTAGTTTTGGTATATGCTTTGAATTCGATTAATAGAAGGTAATGAATCGTTAATCATGTAATATGTTTATGAACTAAGGAAGGGTTATGTCATTGTCTCCAAAGATTATAAATTATATATATGTTGGCTTTCTCTTTTTCATGTCTTATCTTCAAGCACTATGCTCATAGCAAACTTGAACTATTGCAATTCACATAGCAATTGGTAAAAGTACATCTAATATGGATGGTCAGAAACCCAATTTTTTTTGTGAAATATTAAAAAGTAATTCCAATTGGTAAAAAAGATATATGGTAATTTTGAATGTGGATGCATCATGATAACTTCATATATAAGAAAATAATATGTTAACTTCATATATGAGAAAAGAATATTCTAAATGGCATTTTAGAAACACTACTTGAAAGCAAAGCAATCTAAAAAAATTAATTTGATTTCTCCGGTTGTGGAAATTGTATCACCTCGGCCTCATTTTCTATAAATTCAAGGATTAAATAAATGTCATTTACCATTGAAGTTCACTTACTTCTATGGATATCACAAAAGAGAGAGAAGATATGGAAGAGATTAATCATTTTAGTCATAAAAACCATCCATTAAATCTCCTTAACTATGACATGATTGTAGTTGGTAGTTTCCACGGCAGTGGTGGTGATGATGAGAAACCAGGAGTCATTGTTTGTTATGAATGTATAAAACCCATATTAAGTGGCTTTGCATATGGTTGCATCCAATGTGGTCATGACTTGCATAAAGCATGCGCACAACTTCCACTCACTATCAATCACCCTTCCTTATATGAGCTTCCTCTAACACTCTCCTATTTCAGAACCAAAGAAGCATGATCTTCGATTTTTTATGTTTGTTGTAAACTAAGAAAACCTAAGGGTCCTGCTTATAACTTTATGAACTCTGAATATAACATTCACTTTAATGCTTGTATCGATTGTTATCTAATGGAGATTGCTCACAAAGCACTATCTGTGGCAATTATGGAGGAAGCACAGATGAAAGTTAAACATGAAAAATCCAACCACAACACACTTTAGCCCTTAAATTAAGACCTAATGTGGTGTTGTGTGATGCATGCAAGGCTATGTATGAAGGCTTATTCTATGAGTGTAATGGTTGTGATTTCTGGATCCACGAGACCTGTGCTTCCTTAGCCCCTACCATCCATCTACTCCATCACCCTAATCACGAGTTGGTTCTAGTCTATTCATTTCCTAAAAAATTCTTTAAATTTGCATATTATTGCGAATTTTACAGCATATACATCTGACGGAATGACTGGTTGTATCATTGTGCAAACTGTAGATATTTTACCCATATCAAGTGTGCCTTAAATGCAGAACAACCTTATATTCCAAGGTAAAACTTCTTTTATTTTTCTTTGTGTTTGTGTATTTTTCTTTTAAACAAGAATATGTCCTTTCAGATATGGTTCGAGTACTTCTTTGGTTGATGAGGATGAAAACGGTTTGGTGTATTTTCCCATGTCAAAAGAATTTATAGATCCATTGAAGCTACTACATATTGAAAAGTTAACTCAAGAAAATAATGAAACAACTAATATTGTCCATTGGATTCATGAACATTCATTAATCCTTCATTTTCAACCTCAAGCTAATAGTATGTCAAGTTGTATTGTTCCAATAAAGGTATGTCACGGGTGTGTACGACCCTTTTCCCTTCCATACTATAGTTGGATGTTCATTAAATATCCATAAATATTGTGTCGAGTTACCACTCACATTACAACATCCACTCCACCCAAATCATTTAATTGTCTTGATGAACACAAGGCGACATAGGAACTACCATAGATGCATCGATTGTCTTATTACTGTCAACACGTTTTTATACAAATGTGAAACTTGCAAGTTCTACCTCGATGTCAATTGTGCATATCTACCCAACACCATCAAACATAAATCACATAAATATTCTCTTTTCGAAGTTACTGATTCTGAACCTCCTTGTAACGCATGCAAAAAATAATATAAAGGTATAAGTTATGCATGTAAGGCTTACAACTTCATATTAGACATGTATTGTGCAATGAGATCGCCAGATTCCCTTGGTCATAGGTATTACAAATGACATTAAATTCCATTGACATATCCCCCAGCCATGGATCATCATGAAGATTTCTATTGTGATATCTGTGAGGAAAAAATGCACCCCAAGTTCTCCCTCTATATTGTCACAAATGCAAAAATTCCTTTAACTTTGATTTCATTAGTCGAGTCGATTATTGTGCAAACATTTTTGAAGAGGGCACCTTGAATGTTTCATATGACAAACATTCATTAACATTTTTCGGAGAAAAAAACGCCCAAGTATGTGTGTTCTAGTTGGTTATTTGATCCTCAAATGTCACGAAAGAGTCTGTAATTTCAATATTTGTTCTCAATGTCAAAGTAGAAAGCAATGAATCCTCAATCATGTAATACGACTATGAACTAAGGAAGTGCCATGCCTTTTTTTGTAAATTCTCTTGATATGTTGTTTTTCTTTTCTTCTGAGTCTTAAATTCAAGAGATCTCTACTCATAGCAAGTATATTTTCAATTTGTCTTCCTTCAATAGATAAATTTTGGGACGTTACAATTATATTGTGTACTCTACTTTTATACTCTTTAAAACCAATTTAATCTATTTAAATAGTATTATGATAGTCTTCTGCATAAATGAATATGAATATATTATGGATGAGATGTGAGATTCAATAGATAATTTTGTGTACGTACAAACATCACTAAAACCAAATTATCTAGGTGATTATTCTCTTTCAATACATAACGATTAATGTCCTTGTGAAAACAGTTAAATAATACATAAAAATAATAAGCATTGACAAGACATATTGAACAAGCTCTTGTTTTTATTTTTCAATTAAGCTTAAAAATTAATCAACTAATTAAGATAAAAGGAAGAAATAAAATTCTTTCGTGTAACATAGAAAGAACATTCCAAATGGAAAAAGTTATGTAGGGTAATTTTAGCTTGATATAGCAGGAAAGAATGTTGTAAGAAACATGTTGAAACCTATACTTAGAAGCAAAGAAATCTAAAAACGTTAAGTTGATTTCTCTAATTGTTGAAATGTATTTCGCCTCCACTAATTTAAGGAATAAATATATATTATTTTCTAAAAAAAGTGAGAAGATATGGAACATATTAACCACTTTAGTCATAAAAACCATCCATTCAAGGTAATCAACTTTGAGAAGATTATAGATGCTAGTTTTGATAGTTGTGATTAAAAAAAAAAAAAAAAAAAAAAAAAAAAAAAACCCACAATTGCTTGGTTGCTATGGATGTGAAAAACTCATACCAAATGGCTTTGCATATAGTTATATCTAATGTCACTAGTTTTCATAAAGCATGTGCATAACATCCGCCCACTATCCGCGACCCCTTCCTTATATCATCATCATATAGCACTTATTAACACTTACTGATGTGAAAAATCCATATTCCAAATCCTGGATGTGTGCAGATATGGGGTATTTTCGTATACCTTTCTTAAGGATAAAATGTACATCGTTAAAGCTTACATTTATTGTTGTGTTGCTAGGTTTCGCTTCCAGAGTTATTCTTTAACTTCTTGTATTATTGTGAATATTGTTTTATGAATCTGTTAGAACTATAAGAGAATAGGAATAATTGAATGAATCAAACAACACCAAGAAGAATTTGACAAAACTCCCTTATTAGTTAAAGCCACATAAATAACAATATCCACAGTGGCTTTAACAATAAGTATAGTACAACAAAAAAGACAATTACTTCCACTTGTCAATGTTTAAAAGACCTAAACAATGTCTAAACTTCACTAAAGGTAATGACTTTGTTAGTGCATCAGTTTGATTGTCTTCAGTCCTCACTTACTTCACGTGAATTCTTCTTTATGAACGAATAAAATGATAAAAAAAATTCTATATGTTTTGTTCTTTCATAATACACTGTATATTTAGCCAAACAAATTGCAATAAAACTATCACGGTAAACAATAGTTATATCTATGAAAACCAAGATCTCAAAGTAATCCTTTCAGCCAAATTCCTTGTTTTGCAGCCTTTGTAAGAGCCATATACTTAGCCTCTATAGTGGATAAAGTTACCAAAGTTGCTTTCCAACTCACTAAAGCATTTCTAACTACAAAAAACATATCATGTTAAAGTTCTTCTTAAATCAAGAACAGTTGCATAATCTAAATCTAAATGTCCAGTCATTAAACATACTTCTTTTCCTCCACAAATGAGTCCAACATCAAATGTGCTTTTTAGATATCTGAAAATTCGTTTCACAGCAACCCAATGTTCCTTACAAGGATAAGCCATATAGCGAGAAACCATGCTGATAGAATGAATTATATCATGTCTTTTACAAACCATGCCATAGATAAGATAACCCACAACACTAGAATAAGGAACCTTCTTCATATACTCAATCTTAGACTCAGATTGAGAACTAATAGCTTTAGATGGCTTGAAATTTGCTAATAATAGGGTGTTTAATAATTTTGCTGAAGTCATTCCAAAACAGGACAAAATCTTCAAAATGTAACTTTTCTGGGAGAAAAAAAATTTACATCTTGACCTGTCTCTAATAATCTCCATACCAAGAAAAACCTATTTAGCATTATACTTGCTAGATAAAAAAAATTTAGCAACATGCTTTCTCTAATAACCTATTTACATCTTGACCTGTCTCTAATAATCTCCATACCAAGAAAAACCTATTTAGCATTATACTTGCTAGATAAAAAAAATTTAGCAACATGCTTTCTGTACAAACCTTTTTTAGCAACATAATTTGTAGACAACCGTATTTTTAGCAACATACTTTCGATAAAATCCTTTTGAGGAACATCGTAGAAATTGTAATCCATGAATTGAACCCTAATTAAGAATATTTTTAACTAAAAATAATAAAATTTTCAAAACGGCCAACTATTTTCATTAGGTTTTTTTCACATAGATCCTGAAACTCCCAGCAGCCACTAGATTTTGTTTTATATCCAGTCTCCTAAAATAAGTAAAATGATTATTAGCATTGTATAAGTATTGATATATGTTTATGAAATAAGACAAAATAAATTGAATTCTAAGCAACCTTTTAGAAGTGGATGTTTTACTTGGATCGAACTTTCAGATGCAATATTTTTGCAAGTCTTTTCATAGTGTCCATGCTCATCACATCGCAGGATCATGATGTATGTATTTGCTGAGAGATTCGAGGAAATGAATCTCGTTAGTATATCGAGACTTTGCAAGTCTTAGTTTATGTTTATGTTGCATATATCAGTTATCGCTTCCCCAACCTTATTAAATGAATAGAAACATTTCTTCAAAAATAATTTTACTGGACCAAATTTCACATTAATGAATAAGATCTATATTAAATCATCATAAATGTAAATGGATTGATTTGGTAAATCAATGATTCTTATAGTGTGGGCCTATGGTTATTTAGGTTGGGCTAAACCAACATGGTAGTCCATGGAAGTTTAACACATGGATCCTAAGTAAGATGTAAGGTCATGCACATTAGGGTTTACATGGATGTAACCCTAATCCTAGCCACACTATATAAGGATCCCTTTAGCTCATGAAATCGGCCACTAGTGTGCATTGTAGAGCCATAACCGATTTTTGAGTGCTAGTATTCTCTGTAAAAAGTTCTGCATTGTTGGTGGTGTTTTGTGAAGCATTTGAAGCATCACATTTCGGGTGTTAGGCCCTTAAAGGCCCAAGTTAACAAGCTACAAGAAAAGGTGTGTCATTCAACTACTTTTTGTTATGTAAGTACCCATAGTTTTGTATGTTGGTTAGGAAAATGCTTTGGAAAATCAAATTGCATGTATAATTAGAGAAAAAATAGATCTAAAGCATTTAGGGTTGTATGTGCACCTTAAGGTTGTTAGAGTTCTCAAAACCCATTAGTGGTATCAGAGCCTAAGATTGTATTCTGTTATACTTGATGTTTATTCGTTTTAAAAGTTGAAAAAAATTGAATTTCTGCTTTCTGACCAGTGAACTCACTGAGTCCACTCAGAAAATGACCAACTCGACGAGTCTAGTTCATGTACTCACGGAGTTGGTGCTCCAGTGTGCAGAATTTTGAGTTTTAGCCAGAAATTGGATTAGGATCATTACCCCAAACTATTTTTTGAACCATGAAATCTGTTTTTCATAAGGTAATGATCATGCTTGTCCAATTAAAAGATAATTGTCAAAGTTTCAAGATTTATATTAGTTTATATGATTAGCTAATTTATTGAAAATTATTGATGTGAACTATCTTTTCTTATGAGTTTAACCAGATTATAGATATTATTTGACACTTCTGTTAGTTTAATTGTTGATCTAAATGCTTTTTAATGGACTCCATAACTTGTCCTCAAGTTATGGAAAACCAAAAGTCTTTTCTTTAAAAGGTCATTAAACTCATAATTTATGGAAATGAAAGATTTTAAATAGTTTCAAAACTTGTCGTCAAGTTTTAGAATTAGTAAAGTCACACTTATGAATACTTTAATTCCAAACCCTAGAATTTTAAAAGTTTAAAATTCAATCTGTATACTTTATAATATTATAAGTTTAATTATATATATATATATATATATATATATATATATATATATATATATATATATATATATATATATATATATATAAGAAAAAAGTTAGTCTTACCGTTAGTAGGCATCATTCACGAAGCCGGTTTGTAAGGGGGTATAAGGTTACTGCCTATAAAATGGTGGTTTAATGGGTGTCCACTCTCACCCACTGCTTCCTTGACTGGTGGAGGGTCGTTAACCAAACGAGTAGGATAGGACATTAATTATCTTTAAAAGTATAATGATAACTATCAAGTAACTAAATGTTTTATTAAATTCCTAATCTTAGTTACTTTAGGAAAAATGTAAAATGGATGCTAATCCATGAAATTGCACTTTGCACCCTGCTAAGTCGTTAATGGAGTGTGTGTGGTTAACCGACACATTAACTTTGACTAGTAAAGGTGGCAAAGGGTAGCTTGATGTTTGTCATCGATCAGTGGAGTGTGTGTGGTTAATCGACACATCGATTAGGTGATAAATGACATCAAGTGTACCAAGTAAATTTGCATGGTTATTCACGCCTTCTTTGTGATCCTCGGTAACGCAATCACAAACTTGAAGGGCATAATCGAGATTTAACCATGCCATTGAAAAGTTCAATAAATCTCAAAAGAATCTAGGAATTTCAATCCAATTAAAACTTAATAATCTATTTTGTTTTTCGTGGTGGAAATTAGTAAATTGTCATTTACCTACCTTCAAATATTTTGCAAGTTGGATTACGGTATCCCTCTTCCAAGTTGTAAAATATTGTGTTGGTTCCTGGTCTTAATGTTTCATTTGGGTGTTATATTAAGCACTATTATCTAATATAAACTTTGTCTTTCTTTTCTAGATGTATTCCATCACTGCTTCTAGCTCAAACCCTTCTAGATCCTTCTCTCTCATGAACTTGTGTGGGAGAGTCATCTTTGATGGCACTAACTCCAATGATTGGATCAGGAACATATCGATGGTCACTCACTATGAGGATAAGGAATATGCCCTAGACAAGGAGATTAAGGAAATTGATGAGTCTTCTGCTACTCCAGAGGAGATCTCTGAGTTTAGGACTCATGAAAAGGATGCCACCAAGGTGTCTTGTATCATGATGGCTACTATGACACCTGAACTCCAAAAGTCATATGAGGACTTCTACCCTTTACAGATGTACCAAGACCTGATGGAAAGATACCATCAGAGTGCTCGTCAAGAGAGGTATGAAATCATCTCTTCCATGATAACAACTAAGATGAAGGATGGAGAGTCCATCACGACCCACTCGCATAAAATGCAACGATTTATGGACCGTTTACTAAAATTGAATATGAACATCGGTGAGGAGCAGCTGGCTACAGATATCATTCTACACTCCTTACCTCCCTATTATGATCAATTCTTCATGACCTATCATATAAATAAGGAGGAGGTCACACTTAGCAAACTTGAAGGTCTTTTGAGGACTGTTGAAAGTAGTCTCAAAGGTAAATCAATTGTTACTACTCCTACTACTGCCCCTGTTCTGGCAATCGGGCATGGAAAAAGGAAGAAGAGGAAGACCCCTTCCAAGGGTCACAAGGGAAAGTCTCTTGATGGAACCTCTTCAAGTGGAGCCAAAGGTGGTTCTGCTACTCCCTAACCAACCCAAAGAAGCAGACTGCTTCTATTGTCATGATAAAGGGTACTGGAACCAAAGCTGACCCAAGTACTTGCAAGATGTTAAGGATGGGAAGGTTAAACCCACGCATGCAGGTATTTACACTATTTTATCTAAAAACTCATCGCATGCTAACTCTTGGGTCCTTAATATAGGTTGTGGATTTCACATTTGTTCTAATACCTAAAAAGAAGTAAGGATGTGGAGCACAGGAATATAAACTTGATCATGGGGAATAGGAAAGTCTCACCTATCACCAAGATTGGAGTTTACGCTTTATTGCTTAGTAGTGGGTTAGAAATAGATTTGAATAATTGTTGTTACTCATCCGATATGGCAAGAAATATTATTTCCTTTCATGGTTTGTACAAACAAGGTTTTAGTTTTTCATTTGATAATGAAATTGGTGCTATTAATGCTTTTTATAATGGTGTATTTTATTTTAAAGCATTACCTTGTAATGGTGTATATGAAACTGTGATGGTTGTAGACAACTTAGGAAATAATGTATTACACACTGATTCTTCCAATAGTTTGGATAATGCATCCTTGTGGCATTGTCATCTTGGACATGTCAACAAGAAGCGCATAGGCCAACTCCAACAGGCTGGAGTTTTGGAGTCTTTCGACTTAAGGTCGGATGACACTTGCGAATCTTATTTACTTGGAAAGATGACTAAGTCACCCTTCACTGGTACTTGTTAAACGGGTGAAGGTTTTCTGGATCTCATACACACTGATGTGTGTGGGCCCTTCAGAACCGCCACAAGGGATACTAACCGCTTCTATGTGACTTTTACTGATCATTACAGTAGATATGGCTATGTCCACTTAATAAAACATAAGTCAGAAACCTTTGATAGGTTCAAAGAGTTTAAGCAAGAAGTGGAGAATCAATTGGTCAGGACGATAAAGATGCTCCGATCCGATCAGGGTGGTGAGTATCTTAGTATCAAGTTCCTTAAGTATCTTAAGGAATGTGGAATTGTTTCACAGTTGACGCTACCTAGGACACCACATCTTAATGGTATAGCTGAGAGGCACAATCTAACCTTGATGTACATGGTTTGTTCCATGATGAGTTGAGCTTCGTTACCTATCTCATTCTGGGGGTATGCCTTAGAGACTTCCGTCCATATCCTTAATTGAGTCCCAACGAAGAAGGTTGTCGAAATGTAACATCCCAAAATACGGGCCAAAATTTCATTTTTTTTAAGTGATTTGCAAAACGTTTGTAACAAAATACCATACGATCATATCATTTAATAAAGCATGTCTCGTAACTGTAAACCAAAACGTAAACATAATATTGTCAGAGTACAAATCCCAGAATATCTCGTAGTGCGGAAAACAAAGAGCGTGTGTGTGATATGTCGCTACCACGCCAGCTCCTTCCCTTGGCTGAAGAGGCACCTGATACAACAACTGAAAATTGTAAACACGAAGCTTAGTGAGATCCCCCACCGTACCACATACCATATAACCACATAACTTACATATATTGTCTGGCATATCTGGGTGTCCGATCTACCCCTTCGGTCCTCTCGACTAGATACTGACAAGCATATATGGGTGTTGGTCTCCCCATCGGTCCTCTCGACCGGATGCTGACTAGCATATCTGGGTGCTGGTCTCCCCTTCGGTCCTCTCGACCGGATGTTAACTAACATATATGGGTGCTAGTCTCCCCTTCGATCCTCTCGATTGGATGTTGACTAGCATATCTGGATGCTAGTCTCCCCTTCAGTCCTCTCGACCGGATGTTGGGGACTATTTCACCCCCTACTACTACCACATAACACATATTACATAATCTATCTAGCATGGTTGGCCATGATTGCCCCTTCGGCACTATCGACCAGTAATCTGGGGACTATCTCCCCTACTGTCACTAGCATATAGCATCATATCATACTAGCACATAAACATATCACAGGTAGTAGCAACCCTAGATGAATATCATAGAGACAATCATCTAATCATACAACTCCTACTAGTGGGCCGACATTGTGGTTGTAGACCTACTGCTAATGGAAGGTAACTCACCTCGAAAAGTAGTTGTTGAAGGTCTACTTCCTAAGCGCCTGACTGCTGAACCGGTAATCCTCCGGCTATAAATCATAAACATAGCTTAGCCACTCATAAACACCCTTAGGTCAGATGACTGACCCACCCCTGGTCCAAGGTCAACTCCTTGGTCAACGCCAACTTCCAGTTCACTGGACTCGCCGAGTCATGGCACAGACTCGCCGAGTCCTTCTTCTACTAACCCGGTCCTACTCGACAAGTCCCTCTTCTCACTCACTGAGTCACCCTTAACTCACTACTTGGGATGAAAGAACCAACTCGCGATCCGACTCGCCGAGTCCAAGAACAACTCGCCGAGTCCCCATGGGCAGATCTCCTACTCGCTTCCAAATCCTCACCAGAGCATCCTTTATGAGGATTTGGGTTTTTGGGACTATTGCCACACGTTAAATTGCTAATTCCACGTGTAGATACGAAGGGTTGGACCTTCAACACCTAAACCCCTCTTACTCAGTAACAGTTCATATGACTCGCCGAGTTTGAAGAACAACTCGTCGAGTTTCAGGTAATCTTCATAGGACTCGTCGAGTTGTTCATCCAACTCGCCGAGTCTAAGACCATCTTCATAGAACTCGCCGAGTTCTACTTTGGGACTCGCTGAGTCCCTTCAACCCACTTCCCATACAGACCAAATCTGAGACATGAAACGCTTCCAAACCATAGATCTACGTTCCTAGGGCATGCTTATCACGTAAAGTTGCAAACTTTATGTGCATGCATGGCCCTATGAGCTCCAAAACGCAAATCCAATATCTTTATGAGGTCATACACTCAATAGGGACCTCAATCACTTCAACCATAGAGACTTTATACTTCTAATACATCCATAAGGTCTAGATATGAAGTCCTTTCGGATCATAGAGCACAAACACATGGAGTTTGGTGTTTTAGGGATTAAAAACCACCAATTAGGGACAAAAGGGGGTCCAATGAACTAGTGATCAAGGTAGGGACTTTTCTACCTGAATGGAAGCCTCTTGCAGGGTAGATGTCAGATCTACTTCCCCTCCTTGCACTCTTCCACCTCTTTCTTCTTCTCTTAAACTTCAAACTTCCTTCACAAGGCCAAAATCACTCACAAGGACAAAAGGGGTCTAGGGTTTCGCTCTACAACTCTTCTGGAAGTGTTAGGGACAAGGGAGGTCAAGTTAGAGTGTTTAAATACGGTGTAAACACCAGGGTTAGGGTTTTTGCCCAAACAGGGCCTACTCGCCGAGTCTGGGAACCGACTCGCCGATTCCAAGGCTTAGACCCCGCGTCTCATCCCGCTTCTACTCGGCGAGTTGGTCCTTCAACTCGCCGAGTCCAAGGCAAAATGCATTATTTAAGAAATATTAATTACAAGGAATACGTACCAGGAACCAGGTGCTACAAATCTCCCCCACTTATTTTAGACTACGTCCTCGAAGTCTGCTGCTCGATCCTGAAACAGCTCGGGGTAGTGCTCCATCATCTCTTCCACCGGCTCCCAAGTCCACTCCGATCCCTTCCGGTGCTGCCATTGTGTAACGACCAAAAATTTCAACATAATTTAAACTTTTTAAAACAATCCACTTTAATAACGTTATTACAAAAAGGTTTTCAATACATTTATTATCAGAGTATTCCCAGGTCCATATCATAAAATATAAACGCGAGGAGCGGTACGATCACGCCTTTGCCTTGCCACGGTCTCCTGAAGAACCTGAAAAACATTAAACCACAACTGTAAGCCTGAAAGCTTAGTGAGATACCCCCAAAATACCAACCACATATACGCCCTTACGGGCTACGACCTTCCGGTCCAAAACATATTGCCTTACGGCCCACAACATATTGCCTTCCGGCCCATAACATAAAAACCATACATAACATAACAGAACATAGAACAGCCATGCATATCGGGTCTATTGTGTGGCTGGTCCACCGTATCGGGCCTTCAGTCCACCGGGTCCACCCTCCGAGTCTAGTCATGTCCTTCGAGTCTACAGTGTGGTTGGTCCGCCCGCACCGGGCCTTCAACCCACCTGGTCCACTCTCTAAGTCTACAATATAACTGGTCCGCCCGTATCGGGCCTTCAGTCGGTCTGGTCCACTCTTCGAGCCTCGGCACGTCTGGTCCGCCCTCGTGGGGCATACAACCTATCCGGGCCGCTCGTTGAGCCTTCAGAACAACCGGTCCACCCTGGGTATCTTGGCCTACAGCACAAAGCAGGACCCGCCTCAACCCAACTCCAGTCCAAACAACCATGTGCACATAACATACAATCATATAACAGTTCATAATCAACAAACCGATCAAGCAGATCACATAACATATCATTACCCTAACCAGGTTACCGACCTAACCGGTCACTAGCGTAGCATCACTCTACATATCGGGAAACCGACCTTAACCAGGTCTCTAGCATATACCATCCTAGCTACCAGGAGGCAGACATATCAAAGCAATAACATAACAACAGTATCCAAATCTCAATCCAATAAAGGGTCGACCTTGGTGCCTTAGACCCTGTCGATATAGTGAGGATAACTCACCTCGCAAATGCCGATACTCTGAACGGAAGAAGCAGACTCTCGAACCACCAACTCACTGCAAATCCCAAACTAACCAACATAACAAGCATAAGCATTAGATCAAACATACTTCCACTTATCGGGCCAAGACCAAAGTCCAAATCTCACACAAGGTCCAACATTGGCCCAATTTACCAAATTGGGCCCACCTCACCAAATGGGCCTAGATACAATGTCCATAACATTAATTGCGCCCAAAATACTTTATTCGTAATTTCCAGACATGGCCCAAACAGCAATAACCCACAAATGGCCCAAACTCAAAAGCCCAAAATGAAAGTCCACAGGAGGAGTACGCTGGGCGTACCCTCCTTGGTACGCTGGGCGTACTGCAATGATCACCAAAAGAAAACGGGGCACAGGCCCGCTACGCGGGGCGCACACATAGGTTACGCGGGGCGTAACTGCAATGCTCAATAAGTCCTTTTAACCTCCTAATGGCTTAAGCTCTTAAGCCCAAACTTCAGATCCATAGGTCAAATATGACTAGAATTCATAAAGTCTCAGACTTTATCACTTGGGACGTCCTTAAGCTCTTAATCCAAGGTCTTAATCCATTAAGACCTATATATTTCATACATGGAACAACTACAGCCCTTGGGATCTCATTTTTATCACTTAAGACCTCTCCAAAGGTCTGAAAGGATAAATAAACTTGACCAAATCGAAATATGCAACAAGGTGAGGACTTTTGGGACAAGAATGGTGACAAAGCTTCAAAATACATAGATCTATGCAATATGAAGGTCAAGCAAGAAGCTTTATACCTCAAACAAGCTCCAAAGGGTGGTATTTCTTTAGATCTAGAAGCCCCACACGTTCTTCTTCTTCTTTGACAACTTCCCTTTTCTCCTTCAAGCCTTTCTTTTGCCAACAAGAGCTTTCCAAGGTCAAACACACCCAAATATGGAGAGAATACGAGATCTAGTGTTTATATGAGGTTGAGGATGAGCATAAGGAGGCTGAGGGGTGAACCAACATGTTCCTTATATAGTGGCTGACCCTAAATTAGGGTTTGGAGTTTCTGGGAGTACGTTAGGCGTACTCACCCGGCCAACTCGCATCATTCACCCAATTACGCAGGGCGTACGTCCAGCTTACGCTGGGCGTACCCAGCCAGACTTCAAGATCAAAAACATGCATGCATGCCATGTATGCATGGGACCATTTTCCTCTTATTCCACAAAGAACTATAAACAATAATCATCTTCAAAATACCTCAACCCCTCTAATCTAAACCCACTCCTAAATAACTTTGCATTCATACGAGGGTGACGAGAAGCCCAATACTTCTAACACATACACCAGCCCGAAACCTTCTAGGATGAAACTCATTTCTCGAAAAGGACCAGAATTACCTTTCCTCTTAAATCTCAGGGACTCATAATTACACACTTAAAGAACGGGGTGTTACAATTCTCCCCCACTTAAATTAGGCTTCGTCCTCGAAGCCTGCGACAACTCTACTCCGAAACTATCCCTACAATGCTCCACCTGGCACTCACCGGACCAGGCTACCCAAGACTCGACCATCGAAATCCAAAACCCAACTTTACCTTTCTTGCCGACAGGATGAAACGAGCTTCAACCCTAGAGCAACTCCCACGAGTTCTCTGCTGCAATCTCATAACCGCACCAAACTGGCTCTAGTGTCCTCGGGTTAGGAAAACCCCGATACACTGCTGAAACTTCCAAACACCCTTCCGGATGCATTTTCACCACATAAACAAATCTATCTGGAATTCCGAAATTTCCATCCATGCATTCCTGACAAGCCTCGGCAATCATCCTGCCCGGATGTGCTCCCATACCTCTGCCGCAATCTTGCTGCTCAATGTCCATAATTGGACCACTCCCATCATAACTCTGTGCTGCTACTTCCACTTCCATGGATTTACATTCCCTTAGCATGACCGCTAACCATGTGACATACATGCCCTGAATCTGCTCGCAAGGACTCTCTAGTCCATGCACCACCTCCACTAATCACAATCAATACTCGGGGCCAGACCTTCTAATGCTAACACATCACAACATACCCAACCCATTTCCTCGAACCGATCCGATAATACCTGCAGAGTCTTCAGCATGACTGGGCCACCTCACCAGGTCTTCAGTCAATCTGGACCACTCTCAAAACCTTCAGCCAATCTGGGCTGCCCTCCCGGGCCTTCAGTCTGGTTGGACCATCCCCCGAGCCTTCAACCTGACTGGTACGCCTACCGGCCTTCAGTCTATCCGAACCGCTCAACTAGCATTCATCATTCCGAGTTATCTCTCCGGGAAATCCTCCCATGCATACTGTTCTAGCCCCCTAGGGGTTCCGAAGTCTATCTCCATCATACATACTCGATCCTAGCCTGATCCCAGGCCCTTCACAATCAATGTCATAGGTCTGTATCCCACCCCGCACGCCTGTTACTCACCCATACGAGCCTGCTCCCGGCTGATAGCAATACCACTGAATCCCAAGCAGCTAAACAATCTCTCAAGCCTACTACTATCTGGAGAATTTCCAATTCTCCCCCACTTAAGACACTGACTATCAACCACCGGTCACCATCACCGACCTCCCAAAAAAACCTTGCAGAAAACCCAACACTTACACGCGGATTGCTTCCCACCAGCACTAGCAACCTTCAACAAAATCATATTTCCACACTGATCATTCTGCTCAAAAGTACTCAATCCTCAGCTAACCACTCCTCAGACTGCAGATGCTACCCGACATTCAACCAACGCTACATCTCCACTAATAAACCTCACGAATGATAACCAATGATATCCCGAAACACTAATCCATAACCATACCAAACCTTCATGGAACAACGGATACCAAAATGAAAACCCGAAACACTAACCCATAACCATACCAAACCTTCAAGAACAACGGATACCAAAACGAAAACCACCCAACGTGACTAGTAGATAAACGATACTCCACAATAATCATAAATAAACAAGACAACAAGAAAGAAACATACCCGCAGCTGCATACGGCACTGCTCTAACCTCCTCCTCTGCAAGCTGAAAAGCACGACCCTAAGCCCTTGAGGGCTCCGCTCCACCCTGACCTCCACCTGTGATCCTCAACGTGGCCGGTGCTGGAGCCTGCACCGGTTCTGCAGCAAGCTGTGGACAGTTGACCCTCAAGTGTCCAACCTGATGACAATGATAACATATCCTCAAATCCTGAACCAGCACTGATTGCCGACAATCCCTCACATAGTGCCCCTCCTTTCCGCACTTGCGGCATGCACCACCGGACCGAAAAACTCCGGCGTGACCCTCCCACACTTTCCACAAACGTGGCTGCCCTGATCTCCCATCCTGGAATCAACGGTATTAGACTGTTTCGTCGCCGTCTGCGACTGAACCGGAGCTTGCCTCAGCTCACGCAACTGCAACTCAATCTCTAACTCACGCCGCCTGGTGGCCTCCTACAACTCCAACAAGGTCTCGCACCTCTGTGCAGACACAAACTGTCTGATGTCTCTCTTTAGCATACTCAGATATCGGGACATCTGAGCTTGCTCCGAAGCGAACTCAGGGCAAAACATCGCCCTCTCAGTAAACATCCTGGTGATTTCCGTGACTGACTCCGAATCCTGCTTCAGCTCAAGGAACTCCTGTGCCAACCTCTCCCTCTCGACCTGCGGAACATAACAAGTGCTGAACATCTCTCTGAACTGATCCCATGAAATCGCATCCCTCTGCGCATCCGAGATTGACCCCATGGTCAATCTCCACCAATCCTTTTCCCCGAGCCTTAACAGGTTCAGAGCACACCTCACCCTCTGATCAGCAGGGCATGAACACGTGAAGAAACACCCCTCCACGTCTGATAACCATCTCATAGCAGCGATCGGATCCTGAACTCCATCAAAGGTGGGAAGCTTCGTATTATCGAAGTCCCGATACTGAAAACCTCTACTCGCTCCTCCCCCTGCCGCTGTTACAGTCGTTGTAGCTGCCGCGGCAGCCGTCTCCGTGAGAGCCGCATAGCGCTCATCAAAATACTCCACCATGGCGGTCTTGATCGACCCAAACAGTTCTGGAAGCTCGGCCCAGAACAATGCAACAAACTCATCATGCAGGATCTCACGAATCCTCGCATCCAACTCGCGCGTACCCATCTGACCGATAACCTCAGTCGGAACTGACCCGTCTGCAACTCCCTCTCCTGACCCGGATCCACTCCCAGCATGCCTCAAAATCTCCATACTGAAATAAACCACCCAAACCTCAGACACTTCCCACTATCCCGGGAACCAACTCTCAACCCAACCCTAGAGGTCATGGTTTCCCAGATATGCGTATGGGTCCTGTTCTTTCAGTAGTACGGGCCCATACTACCTTCCACACCTACCCATATTTGTATGAAGTACTTCCACAACACCCTAGAAAAACATACATAACAACGCTCTACCCTCACTACTAGAGGAACACTGGAAATCTCAAACAGAGGAAAACCCTAGGCTAGCAGGCATCACAAAACAGGCAATATTATCATGAAATCCTGAAGATCCCTAGCCTAACACTAGCATGTTGTTCTATCAAGCTCAATAAAACAAATATCATGTATGGTATTTTGGGGTTACTTACTGGCTCCGGCTGATCGTACCTCCGCGTCCTCCTTTTAGTTAATTTGAAAACCATTTTAATTTCTCTTTTTAAAAACCCTCCTCGATATGAGACTAGAGTTACACGAGTGTTCCTCCGATTCACTCAAACCAAGGCTCTGATACCAAGTTGTAACGATAAAAAATTTCAACATAATTTAAACTTTTCAAAACAATCCATTTTAATAACGTTATTACAAAAAGGTTTTCAATACATTTATTATCAGAGTATTCCCAAGTCTATATCATAAAACAAAAACGTGAGGAGCGGTACGATCACGCCTTTGCGTTGCCATGGTCTCCTGAAGAACCTGAAAAACATTAAACCACAACTGTAAGCCCGAAAGCTTAGTGAGATACCCCCAAAATACCAACCACATATACGCCCTTCCGGGCTACGACCTTCCGGTACAAAACATATTGCCTTCTGGCCCATAACATAAAAAGCATACATAACATAACAGAACATAGAACAGCCATGCATATCGGGTCTACTGTGTGGCTGGTCCGCCGTATCGGGCCTTCAGTCCACCGGGTCCACCCTCCGAGTCTAGTAATGTCCTTCGAGTCTATAGTGTGGTTGGTCCGCCCGCACCGGGCCTTCAACCCACCCGGTCCACTCTCTAAGTCTACAGTATGACTAGTCCGCCCGTATCGGGCCTTCAGTCGTCCTGGTCCACTCTCCAAGCCTCGACACGTCTGGTCCACCCTCGTGGGGCCTACAACCTAACCGGACCGCTCGTTGGGCCTTCGGAACAACCGGTCCGCCCTGGGTATCTTGGCCTACAGCACAAAGCAGGACCCGCCTCAACCCAACTCCAGTCAAAATAACCATGTGCACATAACATACAATCATATAACAGTTCATAAACAACAAACCGATCAAGCAGATCACATAACATATCATTACCCTAACCAGGTTACCGACCTAACCGGTCACAAGCATAACATCACTCTACATATCGGGAAACCAACCTTAACCAGGTCTCTAGCATATACCATCCTAGCTACCAGGAGGCAGACATATCAAAGCAATAACATAAAAACAATATCCAAATCTCAATCCAATAAAGGGTCGGCCTTGGTGCCTTAGACCCTGTCAATATAGTGAGGATAACTCACCTCGCGAATGCTGATACTCTGAACGGAAGAAGCAGACTCTCGAACCACCAACTCACCGAAAATCCTGAACTAACCAGCATAACAAGCATAAGCATTAGATCAAACATACTTCCACTTATCGGGCCAAGACCAAAGTCCAAATCTCACACGAGGTCCAACATTGGCCCAATTTACCAAATTGGGCCCACCTCACCAAATGGCCTAGATCCAATGTCCATAACATTAATTGGGCCCAAAATACTTTATTCATAATTTCCAGACTTGGCCCAAACACCAACAACCCACAAATGGCCCAAACTCAAAAGCCCAAAATGAAAGTCCACAAGAGGAGTACGTTGGGCGTACCCTCCTTGGTATGCTGGGTGTACTGCAATGATCACCAAAAGAAAACGGGGCACAGGCCCGCTACGCGGGGCATACACAGAGGTTACGCGAGGCGTAACTGCAATGCTCAATAAGTCCTTTTAACCTCCTAATGGCTTAAGCTCTTAAGCCCAAATTTCAGATCCATAGGTCAAATATGACTAGAATTCATAAAGTCTCAGACTTTATCACTTGGGACATCCTTAAGCTCTTAATCCAAGGTCTTAATCCATTAAGACCTATATATTTCATACATGGAACAACTACAGCCCTTGGGACCTCATTTTTATCACTCAAGACCTCTCCAAAGGTCTGAAAGGACAGATAAACTTGACCAAATCGAAATATGCAACAAGGTGAGGACTTTTGGGACAAGAATGGTGACAAAGCTTCAAAATACATAGATCTATGCAATATGAAGTTCAAGCAAGAAGCTTTATACCTCAAACATGCTCCAAAGGGTGGTATTTCTTCAGATCTACAAGCCCCACACGTTCTTCTTCTTCTTTGACAACTTCCCTTTTCTCCTTCAAGCCTTTCTTTTGCCAACAAGAGCTTTCCAAGGTCAAACACACCCAAATATGGAGAGAATACGAAATCTAGGGTTTCTCTGAGGTTAAGGATGAGCATAAGGAGGCTGAGGGGTGAACCAACATGTTCCTTATATAGTGGCTGACCCTAAATTAGGGTTTGGCGTTTCTGGGAGAACGCTGGGCGTACCTCTAGTACGTTGGGCGTACTCACCCGACCAACTCGCATCATTCACCCAATTAAGCTGGGCGTACGTCCAGCTTACGCTGGGTGTACCCAGCCAGACTTCAAGATCAAAAACATGCATGCATGGGACCATTTCCCTCTTATTCTACAAAGAACTATAAACAATAATCATCTTCAAAATACTGCAACCCCTCTAATCTAAACCCACTCCCAAATAACTTTGCATTCATATGAGGGTGACGAGAAGCCCAATACTTCTAACACATACACCAGCCGGAAACCTTCTCGGATGAAACTCATTTCTTGAAAAGGACCAGAATTACCTTTCCTCTTAAATCTCAGGGACTCATAATTAAACACTTAAAGAACGGGGTGTTACACATTGCACCTTCACGAGTTCCACCCTCTTGTTCCTCAGATCCTTCGACTTCCTGTCGAGGATTGCCACAGGCCGCTCGATGTAATTCAGGCTGTCATCGACCTAAATATCCTCCAAAGTCACCACTGTCGAGTCGTCCACCAAACACTTCCGTAATTGAGAGACGTGGAAGGTGTTGTGGATCTAGCTGAGTTCGGCTCGCAGATCCAACCTATACGCCACCTTGCCCACCTGGGCTACAACCCTGAATGGCACGATGTACCTTGGGCCCAACTTGCCTAGCTTTCTGAATCGGATGATGCCTTTCCATGGCGACACCTTCAGAAGAACCATATCCCCGACTTGGAATTCCAAGTTTGAACGGTGCTTGTCAGCATAACTTTTCTGCCAACTCTGTGCAGTCTGAAGCCTGATCCGAACTTGATGAATCTTCTCGGTCATCTTCAGCACCACTTCGATGCTCCTCATGACCCTCTGGACAACTTCACCCCAATATATCAGGGTCCTGCATCTCCGCCCGTACAACACTCGAATGTAGGATGGTCAATACTCGTGTGGTAGCTATTGTTGTATGAGAACTCAGCTAGAGGAAGATAGGTATCCCAACTACCACCGAAGTCTAGCATGCATGCCCGCAACATATCCTCAAGAGTCTGGATGGTCTGATCACTCTGACCATCTATCTGCGGGTGAAAGGCGGTGCTAAAATGCAGACGAGTGCCCAACTCGTCGTGAAACTTCTTCCAAAACCTGGAAATAAAACGCACATCCCTATCTGAAATCACTGATACTTGCACCCCGTGCCGCGCCACTATCTCCCTGATATAGATGTCGGCCAACTTTTCAGTCGACATGCTCTCCTGAATTGGAATAAAATGGGTGCTCTTGGTCAATCGATCCACGATGACCCATATTGAATCCACTCTTCCCGCGATCCTGGGACGCTGCGTGATAAAATCCATCGTAATATCTTCCCATTTCCACGACGAGATGTCCAACGGATGCATCTTGCCGTGCGGTCTCTGATGCTCGGCCTTAACCTTCCTGTAGGTGAAACACCGATCAACGTACCAAGCCACATCGTGCTTCATACAGGGCCACCAATAGTCTAGACGAAGATCCCTATACATCTTCGTTGCCCCGGGATGAATGGAGAATCAGGATTTGTGTGCCTCCTCCATCAAGACCTGGTGTACGGTGTAGTGTCAATAATCCTCGGCTATCATAATCAAAGGAGGTAACTTGACCCACTATCCGCTCGCTCTTCTGATGTTCCTCCTTCATAGCCTCCTGCTGAGCTTCCCGAATCTGCTCTGATAGGGGAGTCACCACCATCATCCTCATGCACACGCCTCAGATTGGCGCTGCCTTGAGACTAAGCACATCGGCCACCACATTGGCCTTCCCTGGGTGATAAAGGATCTTGCAATCATAATCCTTTACCACATCCAATGACCGACGTTGCCTCATGTTTGGATTCGGCTGATCCATGAGGTACCTCAAACTCTTATTGTCCGTATAAATGGTATAGCGAACCCCATAGAGGTAATGACGCCAAATCTTGAGGGCGAACACAACAACCCCCAACTCCAAGTCATGCATCGGGTAATTCGCCTTGTGAGGCTTCAGCTGCCTCGACGTGTAGGCGATGACATGCCCTATTTGCATCAACACCGCGCCCAAACATGGACGCATCGCAGTACACAACAAAATCCTCCATTTGGCACATCGTACAATCTTTGTCTCAGTGTCTCGAACGATGCCTGCTACTAAGCCCCCAACGAAAGACCACGGCCTTCCTTGTTAGCATGGTCAATGGTACGGCTATCTTGGAGAAATCATGGATGAATCTTCGATAATAGTCTGCTAATCCCAGGAAACTCCAAATCTCAGATGGAGACTTCGGAACCTCCAATCTCATCACGGCCTCCACCTTGGCCAGGTCTACCGAAATACCATCCTGGTTGACAAGGTGCCCAAGAAACTGCACCTCGCGCAACCAGAACTCACACTTTGAGAACTTAGCATATAAGCTCTCTCTCCTCAGGGTCTCCAAAACCTCTTGTAGATGCCTCTCGTGCTCCTCTTCCGTCATGGAATAAACCAAGATGTCATCAATGAAAACTATCACAGACCGATCCAACATCGGTTTGCACACACGGTTCATGAGGTCCATAAACGCGGCAGGAGCATTGGTGAGCCCAAAAGGCATCACCACGAACTCATAATGGCCATAGCACGTCCGAACCGTGGTCTTTTGCACATCCTCCTCTCTGACCCTCATCTGATGATAACCTGAACGCAAATCAATCTTAGAGAACCAAGATGCTCCCTGTAACTGGTCAAAGAAATCATAAATCCTTAAGAGTGGGTAACAGTTCTTCACTGTTGCCTTGTTCAGCTCCCGATAATCTATACACATCCGATGCTAACCGTCCTTCTTCTTCACAAACAGATTCGGGGCTCCCCAGGGTGAACTGCTCGGTCTAATGAATTCCTTGTCTAACAGCTCCTGCAGCTGTGTAGACAACTCCTACATCTCGGGAGGAGCCAACCGGTGTGGTTCCTTGGCTATCGGAGCCACACCAGGGACTAGGTCGATCCTGAACTCTATCTGTCGCTCCAGAGGTATTCCAGGAAGCTCCTATGGGAACACATCAGCGTAGTCTCATACCACCGGAACCTCGCTCACCATCGCCTTACCTGCCTCCCGGGTATCCATAACATACGCGACATATCCCGCGCAACCCTATTGAAGATAGCGCCTAGCTCTCACTGCTGAACATACTGTGGGTCCACGTTGTGGCCTCTCACTTTGGATCACCAACTCTCCCCCACTTGGGGTCTTGATCCACAACTGCTGTTGTGCGCAATCTATCACCGCCCCATTATAGCTCAACCAATCCATGCCTATAATCACCTTGTTCCCACGCAACGGAATGGGAACCAAATCCACCAAGTAGTGCTCCTCAAACAACCTTAGAACATAATCTTTGAACCCTGCTGATGCTCGCACTGATCGATCATCAGCAATCTCTACCTCTAAAGGGTAATCCAACATTCCCGAAGACTCATTAAACCTTGTTGAGATTAAACAAACCTTTAATCTATAAAGATCGATTAGATCTTGAACAAGTAACTAAAAAATGACGATATGAACACAATAAAAGAACAAGACAAGATTGAATCAAACGTGTTGAATGATTAAAACAAAATCCTTAGAAGAGCTCGATTAAGAACATCAACTGTAGAGGATTGGAAGGTTACAAGTATGATCAAAGAAACCTTTAATCGTCTGGAAAATATCGTATTCTCAGATCTCTCAAAAACCTTAACCTAATATGCATGCAAGCATAAGCTTATATACAAAGCATAAAAGACACACGGTTGGACAAGCCCAAACCGTAATACAAAGAATTATAAACAAACGAGCCCAAAAGACGCAATCTTCTAAGCCCAACAATCTCCCCCTTTGCGTCAATTTGGGGCGAGATCTTCACTCTGTCTTCAAAGCAGATGGCTTCTTTACCGTTTGAAAAATTTTCGGTATCAAAGCTAGAATATGATGCCTGAAGGTAATATACCAATGAAGCATATCTGTAAAGTTCTTCTTATCTGCTGTTGTATTCTGTTTGCATCGGTGAATGATATTGATGATGTGCTCCAGACACTCTGTAGAGAACAGATGCTTGTCTACCAACGCAAACAGAAACTTGTGCTTATCCCCCCTTGTGAACATAACTGTCAGATTGGAAGAATCAATCTGCCCCAACTTCATTTTATGGACATCTCCGGTTTTGGAAGTGGGCTTGACAGTCGGTTTCTTATTCATCACCTTTGCTATTTCCTGATCCATAGTGGCTAGCTCATGGACATAGGAAGCCAACATTCTTTTAAGATGAGAAAGAATTGGTTCATATTCTCTCTGGTTGGAGAGAAGAATGTTGTATAGCAAGATCCAATCGTGGGGGTTCAGACTGGGAAGATCTGCCAGAGAAATAAGATGTTCGGTGTTGGCAGTTCCTCTGTTGATTTTGAAATTGACGTTTACAAATTTCCCAGCCTGGGTTGGTTTCAGTACCTTGACTCTTATAATTTTCTGGGCACTCCAAGTCAAGTACTGAGGTTGACCGAATTTCAGATAGAAATCGATAAGCTCCCTGTCAACCTTCGGGTTCGGATGAGGGACGTTTACAGTGACATCAAAGCAGTGAAAAGTGAAGGCTTTACGCGTAATGGGCATGTCGAACTGCGAGTCTTTGGAGTTTTCACACTCAAAAGATGCAATCGGTTCCAACCAATAAATAGAAGGAAACTCAATTGCTTGAGTGATGAGTGTGTCTCTGTCCCAATCTGGGAACAGAGTCTTTTTAGCTTGAATTGCCTCCTCATCCTCCCGGATTTTCCTTTCTCTGGCTTCTGCCTCACGAGCTATCTTCAATGTTTCATCAAGCTCTCTGTCCCGTTTCTTGCGTTGAAGAGCTTCAGTAATGGTTTCATCTGATTCTGATTCGCTCTCAACTAGGACATATTTACCAGAACCCGAAGCTACATTACCCTTCGGTTCTTGTTTGGACATACCTTCCTCTCCCCCTTGTCTCGGAAGAACATGCTTCTCCGAGACACCCTTCATTTCACTTAGGATAGTGATTGCCGGAAGGAGTTTCGCCTGGAGATGCTGACGAATAGTGAGGGTTAGGAAGGGATCATGGGAGTCAAGAACACCGGTTAACATATTTTTAACCTCACCAGCGCAACTCTGAAGAACTGCCCGTTGAGTTTGAAGTAAAGTGATTTCTTGTTGTGCCTGGGCCAGTTGAACTTTCTGTAAGTCAATAGTTGCCTGGTGCTTGATAACTTCTTCCTTCAGGGTGCTCTCGGCTGCTAAAGAGGCAAAACGTGAATCCAAAGATTTGAGAATTGAAGTGGATTCAGTTTTGAGGTCAGCACGCAGAGCCTCAAATTTCCTGGTTTCTCCCTGAAGGGTGGCTGCGAACGAGTCTACTGACGCTTGAAATTTGGAAGCATTTGAATCAGCATGAGCCTTGAGAGAATCAAGAAAGATCTGAGTTGTATGAACAACCTCAGAAACTTCCTTAGTGGCTTTGGAGCATGAGGCTGCTGAATTGTCTACAGCGTCAGTGGAGCGATCCAAGGCTTCGGTGTAAGTCTGGATTGCTGACTCGATGAAAGCCTTCAGCACAGCACCCCCATATGCTTTACTGTCAGCCAGCAGACTGTCGAGTTTTGCGTGAATCTCTTGAAGTTGCTGACTTGACACAGGGGTATCTGTATCGGTGTCGGTAGGGATCCGGTAAGGGCTGTAATAGATGGAATCAAATTCATCATCATCACCCCCTAGGGTAGCACCGGAGTTGGAAGATGGAGAAGGGGAGGATTGCGGGTTGATGACCGGGGTTTCAACCACAGAAGCAGCCCCCATATCAGATATGTTGACCGTTACTGGTGGTTGGGTTGTGGTGATGGTGATAGATTCTGTGAGAATAGGTTGGGAGATAGAAGATAAAGGTTGAGAAATGGTGAAAGGAATAGTGGTTTCGGTTGTGGTTTGGGAAATTGATGTTGGAACAGAACTTGAGATGTTCTGTTTGGGTGATTCGGTTGGGGTTGAAAATTTTGGGGAAGTAGGAGGAGAAGGAGATTTGGTAATTTGGGGAGATTTAGGTGGGGTAGGTGAGTTTTGTGGAGACGAAACGGGTGCAGTTTCGGTTTGAGGATTAACGTCTGGTGGGGTAGGAGAGTTTTGTGGAGACGAAACGGGTGCAGTTTCGGTTTGAGGATTAACGTCTGGTGGGGTAGGAGAGTTTTGTGGAGACGAAACGGGTGCAGTTTCGGGTTGAGGATCAACATCTTCTGTTTCGGATGGTACATTCTGTTTTGATTCAGAAGGAGATCCTTTGGCTCTTTTAGCCATCTTCTTGACCCTTTTCGATCTCAGCTGAGAAGGTGCCTCTGCCTCGGATTTGCGTTTGAAGGACCTTCTCTTTTTCTCCTTTTGGGGTGCGGGTTCCTTCATCTCAGCCTTCTCCTTTTTGCTCGCTCTTTTGCCTCAGTTAGCAGGCTGATCCAGAGCCTCAAGAGCTGCACGTTGTTCCTCGGAAAGAACCCTAGGAGGTAGGGGGGTTCTGGAGCTGTAGTCCGCCATAATCTTGCTGTGGGGCGTGACACATCTGTACATGGACTCAGGGATTAGTCCATAGTGGGGGAACTTACTTGGATCTGAGAGAATGATTTTCTTGGTGTGGTATGTGGCAATTGAAGCCATAAGAACATCCTTCATGACAGGGATGTTAAGAGAATCAATGGCTCTCCTGGTGATGAGGGTCCAAAACCTGGCGCATGAAATTTCTGAGTGCCTTGCGGTAGAGTTGAGACTCTGAACCACTTGAGACCAGAGAATCGACCCATAGTCCAGATTGATCCCGTTGTAAAGCCCATACAGCATTGTGAGAAATCCTTTGCTAGTGGTGTCGGAACCACCACATCGCTCCGCTAAACCCTTAATTAAAAGGGTAAGCAATCCATTCCACTGAGATGGAAGACATGATTTCTTGACTTTGCCAACAGATGTTAGAACATTTGTATACCCCATCTCGTACATCATCTTAAAAATCTGGGCGGTTGTGATGAAGTCTGGTGAAATAACAGAAGCATCTACGGCAAGCCCTAGAAGAGAGCAAAACCGTGCTTTGGAAACGGAAGTCTTCTTGTCGTGAATAGAGAAATAGATACGGTCTTTGTGTTTGTCATAGCTTGCGGTGGAGTAGACTTGAGATAGCAGGGACATTGGAACTGCCTCCACCTGCGTTAATGCCAATACCAATGGGGAATATGTGAGGCATTCCACCACGTAGAGCATATATGAGTCATAGACGTATGGAGACAACTCTATGATCATGTTCTGATTTGGTTTGATTGCAAGAAAAGAAGAAGAAGCAGACTGATCGTGAGTGGAAGAAGAAGTCGCCATTGTTGAGTTTTTGGAAGAAGATGAACAGGGGCAACTTTTTCAGAGAGATAATGCTTTGAGAGGTAACTGCCAAAGAACACGATCACGTCTTATTTATACCGTTCCCAGGAGAGAGAAAATCGTGATGATTAGGAACCCAAAACGTCGCCTGAAGAAGCGCGATTAGAAGTTATGGTGTATTCAATGAAGACGTCAGCACACGTGGGGCTGAAACGAATCCTTTGCACGCGCCCAAATCTTTTTCGTACCGTTTGAAATCCCTTGTGCCCTTGTTTGGTAACAGTTGAGACTTAGAACCATGTGCCAAACAGTAATTAGAATGTGGGAAAATAATTCCGTGCATAAGAGTGTGAAAGACAAGGAAATAAGTCTAATGTGTTTGGTAGTGCGTGTTGTCTAAATAAAAGACAGAAGGCAGAAGATTCCGGGCAAGAATCGCTTCCTTCAGAGTCAAGAGAGACCTGAAGTGTTTGTGTGGTATCCCGAGAAATACGATCAGTTGTTTTTAGAGAAACAATGAAAGGCGTCTTCTGATGATGGCTGAGAGGTGGCTGAACTCAATCCAAACATTAAGTCTTGACATAAAACTCAAGTGTTGGTAGAGTTACCTGTGAGACCGATGTGATCTGTTGAACAGGTAGGTGGGAAGAATTCTGTGATGGGAATGATATAGACAGAAATCTCAAAATAAATTAAACTGGATCTCTTTGGGAAGAAATGTCTTAGGACGAGACAGTCTCATAAAAGATCACTCATAAAGAAGATTTCCAAGTAAAAGCTTGAGTTAATAACTCACCGTCAATGCTATTTAGGTGTTGGATTTTGGGTTTCACTCAGAACGTGGTAATCGAAGCTAAGATCATGAACTCAGATGTTGTGCAACCATAAGCCTCAGTGGTAAAGACTGAGAGCATCAAGGGTTACTTTGGGGAGCGAATGTAAGTGAAGAAGTTGAAGAGATGGTTAAGAGACCGAACGTACCTTCTGCTACATAAATGGGACAAAGCAGAGCAACTCATGTTTCAGATGAGTAAAAGAAGGTAGCTCTAGACCGAATATGAGAGAATAGCCTGATTGGGAAGAAACGATAGGTATTGATCGAATCATTAAGGCATGCTCAAGGTCATAGAGGCTTGAGACGACATACAGCAGCATGCTTCTAGGGACGTCTAACTAGTCTTATAAGAGAAAAACATACCTGGATGAACGTTCCATAAGGAGATACTTGAATTCACTTGAGCAAGAAGTACATATACTAGAAATATGAAATATTTTTGAAATTTTGAAGTTTACATAGAGATAAAAAAAATACTGAAAGACAAAATATTTTTGTTAATTTTTAATTTTCTGAAAAAGAAATAAAAACAGAAAGATAAAATATTTTTGTTAAATTTGAATTTTCTGAAAAAGAAATAAAAAAAAACAGAAAGACAAAATTTAGACAAGGAAAAGTAGTAGAGATTAGGAAGAACCGAGTGGTTTGATTGAATGAGTGCCTATCTTGTAGAGACAGAGAGAGACCGAGCGATCTGGTTGATTTGGTTCCGTTATGTTACTAGAGCAGAGAGCAACAGAGCATTCTGCTAGGTTCAGTTCTTTGATTTTGCCAGAGCAGAGAGTAACCGAGCGGTCTGGCGGATTCGGTTCCTTGATTGTACTAGAGCAGAGAGCAACAGAGCGTTCTGCTAGGTTCGGTTCCTTGATTTTGCCAGAGCAGAGAGTAACCGAGCGGTCTGGCGGATTCGGTTCCTTGATTGTACTAGAGCAGAGAGCAACAGAGCGTTCTGCTAGGTTCGGTTCCTTGATTTTGCCAGAGCAGAAAGTAACCGAGCGGTCTGGTTGATTTGGTTCCTTGATTGTACCAGAGCAGAGAGTAACAGAGCGGTCTGTTAGGTTCGGTTCTTGAATTTTACCAGAACAGAGAGCAACCGAGCGGTCTGTTAGGTTCGGTTCTTGAATTTTACCAGAACAGAGAGTGACCGAGCGGTCTGTTAGGTTCGGTTCTTGAATTTGACCAGAACAGAGAGTGACCGAGCGGTCTGTTAGGTTCGGTTCTTGAATTTGACCAGAACAGAGAGCAACCGAGCGGTCTTTTAGGTTCGGTTCTTGAATTTTACCAGAACAGAGAGTGACCGAGCGGTCTGTTAGGTTCGGTTCTTGAATTTGACCAGAACAGAGAGTGACCGAGCGGTCTGTTAGGTTCGGTTCTTGAATTTGACCAGAACAGAGAGTGACCGAGCGGTCTGTTAGGTTCGGTTCTTGAATTTGACCAGAACAGAGAGCAACCGAGCGGTCTGTTAGGTTCGGTTCTTGAATTTTACCAGAACAGAGAGTGACCGAGCGGTCTGTTAGGTTCGGTTCTTGAATTTGACCAGAACAGAGAGTGACCGAGCTGTCTGTTAGGTTCGGTTCTTGAATTTGACCAGAACAGAGAGCAACTGAGCGGTCTGTTAGGTTCGGTTCTTGAATTTTTTTTTTTTTTTTTTTTTTTTTTTTTTTTTTTTTTAAATAGATACATGAGGATTTGGGACCGATTCTGCAACCATCATGCCTAAGCCTTGCAATATCTGATTGAATGATGCTTCAGGAAGAGCTTTTGTAAAGATGTCAGCCAGCTGATCAGTGGTTCTTACGAAGTGAACTTCGACATTTCCATCTTCCACATGATCTTTGATGAAGTGATACCGTAGTGCTATGTGTTTGGTTTTGGAGTGTTGCACTGGGTTATGACAAATCCTAATTGCACTTTCGAAGTCACAATATAGTGGGATCTTCTTCATATTGAGTCCATAGTCTCGAAGTTGACTTTGGATCCAAATCACTTGTGATGTGCATGATGCAGCTGCAATGTATTCTGCTTCGGCTGTAGATAGCGACACGCATGTCTGTTTCTTGGATTGCCAGCTAACTAACTTCCCGTCAAGAAATTGACATCCACCAGTCGTGCTTTTTCGGTCGAGTCCACATCCTCCAAGGTCAGCATCAGAATAGGCTTGAACGAAGAAGCCTGAGTTGGATGGATACCAAAGACCTAAGGAGGTGGTTCGCTTGAGATATCGAAGGATGTTCTTCACTGCAAGCATGTGAGGTTCACGGGGGTTTGCCTGAAATCGAGCACAATAACACACAGAAAACATGATATCAGGTCTGCTAGCAGTAAGATACATTAACGATCCAATCATTTGACGATAGAACGTGATATCAACAGCTGGTTTGTCTAGAGATGGGGTAAGCTTAGTGCCGAATGCCATTGGGACTTTGACTTTTGAGTCTCCCATCATACCGAACTTTGCTAGGAGAGTCTTCGTGTAAGCTTCCTGATTAATAAAGATGCCTTCGGGTCCCTGTCTTATGTTTAAACCAAGGAAAAAGTTAATAGGACCCATTGAGCTCATTTCAAACTTAGTCTCCATCAGCTTTCTAAATTCAGCCGTTAAGCTTGGATTTGTGGAGCCAAAGATGATATCATCGACATAAATTTGAACTATCATAAGGTGGTTACCTTCCTTTTTGCGAAAGAAGGTTGGGTCAACCGAACCTTGTTTAAATTTAGACATCTTTAAAAATTTTGTAAGCGTTTCATACCAGGCTCTCGGAGCTTGTTTAAGGCCGTACACAGCTTTATCCAGAATATAGCAATGATTTGGATGCTTTTCGTTCACGAATCCAGGAGGTTGCTCTACGTACACCGTCTCTTCAAGTTCTCCATTGAGAAATGCACACTTGACGTCCATTTGGAAAACTTCAAAGTTCTTGTGAGCAGCATAAGCTAGGAATATTCTAACAGATTCTAGCCGAGCTACTGGAGCGAAAGTCTCTTCGTAGTCTATCCCTTCCTCTTGACAATATCCCTTGACCACCAAACGAGCCTTGTTCCGTATAACATTACCTTCCTTGTCCATTTTGTTCCTAAAGACCCATTTGAGACCAACAACCGAAGCATCTGGAGGAGTTGGAATTAGGCGCCAGACTTTGTTTCTTTCAAATTCGTTCAACTCGTCTTGCATTGCTTGAACCCAATCAGAGTGGTCGAGAGCAGTGTTAACTGTCTTTGGTTCAACTTTTGATACGAATGAATTGAACATGCAAAACCCTACCTTTGAAAATAAGGAAGTCTGTTTTGCCTTCAGTTGTGATCGGGTCAGAACCTTTTCAGATACATCCCCAACTACCTGAGAGACAGGATGATCTCTGGTCCATTTGATAAGAGGAGGGTAATTTGGATCAACGGTTGGGTCTAAGTCGGCATTGATTATTTCTTCTAGTTCAGATTGGCTATCATAACCGAGTGTCACATCGTCATGTTCTACCTCAGTTGGTGTACTTTGGAAGATATGAGGTTCGTGTGATTCTAGTGGACCTGAGCTCGCTGGTGTTGAGACCTCTTCGGTTGAAGTTGTGGAATTTGGCTCCCCCTGGACTTGAGCATGTGGCTCCCCCTCGACTTGTGTGCATGGCTCCCCCTCGACTTGAGCACTTGGCTCCCCCTCGATTTGAGCTTCGTTGGAAGGAGAGTCGTTACAGATTGATTCTTCTTCATACATTCTCCTTGCAGCTTCTTCAACAATCTGCTCCATGTGATCAACTTTGTTATCTGCTGCACCAGCTTCAGAAAGTGAAGCATTCTCTGGTTCGTCAAAGAGCTCCAGAAATGTCTCGAATAGATTAGCAACCGAGACTGTAGTCATGCCATTTGGAGAAAAGATTTCCCCTGTGATATTTTCTTTAGCCTGTAGCTTCTTGACATAGTTGTCGTCAAAGGTCACATAATACGTCTCTTCAATTTTTCTTGAACGCTTATTTAGGACCCTGTATGCCTTGGATGTGAGAGAGTAACCCAGGAAAATTCCTTCGTCGGCTTTGACATCAAACTTGTTGCGGTGTTCTTTGGAATTGAAGATGAAACACCTTGAGCCGAACACATGGAAAAATTTCACATTTGGCTTCCTATTGTTCAATATCTCATATGGGGTGAGTGCGAACCTTTTGTTGAGATATGACCTGTTCTGTGTAAAACAAGCAGCACAAATAGCATCAGCCCAAAAATAAAGAGGTAAAGAAGCGAAACTTAGCATAGTTCGGGCAGCTTCACACAAGGATCGGTTTCGTCTTTCGACTATTCCGTTCTGTTGTGGTGTGTAGGGAGCTGAGAAATTATGACTAATTCCCTTCTCTGCAAGAAACTCTTCAAACTCCCTGTTCTTGAATTCGAGACCATTGTCACTTCGGATGTTGCGAACAACCTTTTTGAGCTGTACTTCAATTTGCGTAATAAACGTTTTCAGCTTTTGAGTCGCTTCAGATTTGAGCTTTAGAAAGAACACCCATGTAAATCGAGAAAAGTCATCAACGATAACAAGAATATACTTGCTACCACCGATGCTTTCGATAGATGAAGGACCACACAAATCAATATGAATTAATTCGAGTGGTTCAACAACTTTTGTGTTGATAATAGATGGATGACTTTGACGACTCTGCTTTCCCATTTCGCATGCAGCACATAGATGATCCCTGTCGAACTTGAGTAATGGAAGGCCCCTTACATGACCTCCTGTAACAAGACGATTGATATCTTTGAAGTTAAGATGAGATAATCTTCGATGCCACAACCAGCTTTCATCGGATTGCGCTTTTGACAATAAGCATACAGCTGGGTTTCCTTTGATGGGTTTCATGTTTAAGGGAAACATTTCACCCTTTCACTCTGACTTGAGAATTATTTTATTTGACTTTTTCTCTATAATCTCTGAACCTTCATCATCGAATGAGACTTTGAGACCTGTACCTCCAACCAGTTGAGATACACTAATGAGGTTGTGTTGGAGTCCTTCCACATAAGCCACCTTCCTTATAGAGAAGTCCCCATTGGTTATCATCCCGTATCCCTTTATGGTGCCGAAAGAATTGTTTCCGAACTTGACATTGCCACCATTTGCAAGCGATCTGTACTCCCTAAGCTCTTCTTTCCTCCCTGTCATGTGACGTGAGCAGCCACTATCAATGTACCATTCTTCATCAAACTGCTCATCACTTATAACCTGCAAAATTTAGAGAGATTTAGGAACCCAAAGTTTCTTGGGTCCACGTGAGCTTTGCATGGAAACAGGAGCTATGAGAGAGATATCAACAAGATAAGTTCTTTTTACGAGAGTTGTTTTATCTTTCCTTTTAATGGTGTACACTTTTATTTTGTTAAGATTAGTTGAGTTAGATTCGGTCTTTGATGTGGATTTATCGGCTTTCTGCTTCCACTTTTGCTCAGTTGATGAATGAGATTTAGAACGAGATTGATATGAAACTGAGGATGAAGAAGAATTGGAAGAATGAAAAGAATCAGACTTAGAAGGAGACTTTAGGTGACCCTTTTGTTTTTGATCATTGGAGGGACCGACCTTAGAGTTTTGAACTCTTTTGTCTTCAGAACCGAACCTTTGTGTTTGGTTCGAGCCACTTTTGGAACAGAACCTTTGGTTCTGGTTGATATCCTTTTCAGAACCGAACTTCTGCTTTCGGTTGTTGTCCTTTTGTGAACCGAACCTCGGCTTTCGGTTTTTGTCCTTTTGTGAACCGAACCTCGGCTTTCGGTTTTTGGGACTTTCAAGCTTTTCTTCAGGAATATCTTCATACTTTAGATTCTTGTCTTGATGAGTGAAGTATGCATTCTGGGAACGCCAAAATTGTTTCCTTTCCGAAAGGTTCTTCCGGTATCTGATGTTCCTTTCTATCTTCCTGTTCCGCATCTGAGATGGTTGATGATGAACATTTGCTTTTGTTTTTGCTGACCCCTTGATCGGTTCCATTTGAACTGCGGTGGAATTACTTTGAGCTGAAGAAGCCGAAGGAATGGTTTCTGTTGGTGAGTGAACATCCTTCTGAGGAGTATCTTTTGTACCACTAGTGCTCGGCTCACTGAAGTTGTTTGGCTTATTCAAAGGTTCGGGTATATATCTTCCTTTGCTCTTCCATGAAGTTCGTTCAGATAAACCAATGGTTTCGTCTGCATTATCAATAGGAGCTTCCCAGAAGTATTCATCACAGCCATCAGCATTGTCTTTGTCTACAATGGCTGCAAGTTCGGCTGTTTGATGTTCAGTTACTCCTGTTACCTTGTATACTTGATTTGGAGTAGTCCTGACCTTTTGATACACAACAGCTTTCTCAACTAATTTCGGGGACTTTTGATGGGACAACCGAGCGAACTCTACAGAATTTTCAGAAATAAGATTCTTGTGATTTTCTGGCTCGGTTTTAATAAATTCTGAGCAGTCAACCGTGTCCTCTACAGAAATTTCACTCATATTGTCATCCTCATCAAGCTCAGATGCATTTTCAACATCAATTTTGTTTTCTGAGCTTACTTTGGTGTTTAAAGAGTCAAATTTTTGCATGGTTTCGGTCCTCAGTTTAAGTCTGTCATTTTCATCCAAAAGATTTTTAAGCATGAGCTTGTGGTCTTTAGATTTAATGAAGGACTCAATTTTGTCCAGTCCATACATGTAGGTGGGATTTATGTTATCAGATGATATCACACTTTCACAGTTATAAGCTTCGGCATCGATTTCATCTTCCTTAAATTCCAGGAAGGGCAAAATCATGCGGTGAATTCTTTGGCCTATTTCACAATCCAGGTGGAGCTGAGTAATATTAGAATACAGACGTTTAGCAATTAAACAAAAAACATTTCGTTGTTTTAACAATTTCAAATTGTCTCTTTGCAAATAAATGTTTTCATCTTTAACTCTGACTAATTCCGATTCCTTTAACTCTATCCACATTCTCCGCTCCTCACTCTTCGACGCTGCCCTGCTCAATTGATCAGTTAGGTTAGAATTTGTGACCCGAGTTTGAGTTAAGCTACTATCTAGATGAGATATTCTTGTATTAACACCTTTTAGTTCTTTCTCATAAGAGGATGATGGTATTTTACATGAAACAAAAACAGATTGTACCTTCTTTATCAGTTCATCAAGCTCATTGAACTGCTGGCTGAGTGGTTTGGCTGTGAAGCACATATCCTCTTTTGCATTCTGTCCATCATTGCCTCCATCGGTGTTGTATCCCCTCAATTGAGATACGTCAGAAACCATAAGGCATTTACCACCACTGCCTTCTTCCTTAGACACGAACGCCTTTCCATGAGTAGGCTGCCTCACTTCCTCGTCTTCTGAGTCAGTAGACCAAACTTCCGTGCTACCGAACTCATCACCTGGAACAGAACCCTGCACAATAAGGGCATTACAAGGCGGGTTAGTAGCAGACTTCTTCTTTCTCAACTCATCTAGCCTTTTCTGCAACACAGCTTCCTCATCGTTTCCATCATCTTTCTCAGCCATTTTCTTGAGGACACAGTCCTTAGCATAATGATTTTTCCCACCACAGTAGAAACAGCTCACTCCAGAGTCGCCGTCAACCTTCGGTTCCTTCTTGTGCTCCTCAACTTTCGGTTCATTAACCACCTTTTCTGAGCTGTAACTTCCCTGCCAGTTTCGGTTTTTGTTGCTGGGAAATTTCTTCTTTATGAACCTTTTAGGATTGGATACCATCAAGGCATAATCTTCTGATGTGAGATCATATTCTTCCAGGCTGAGGTCTTCATCCTCCATAACGGCTTTACTTTTTGACAAGAGAGCCAACGAACCGAGACCGGAAACGACATTCTTTTCTTGCACCACATTTTTCTCTTGAGACTTGAGAATTCCCACCAGTTTCGCCAAAGAGTATGATTTAAATTGCTCATGGGCTTTAACTGTGGAAACTACTGCTCTCCACTCAGACCTTAGACCATTCAGGAATGTAACTTTCTGTTCGATGAGCTTCCTTTCGATATCATGTTTGATCATCTTGCTGAGAAGATGATTGAAGCGATCGAATGTCTGGGTTACAGATTCTTCAGCCCCTTGTCTAAATTCACCAAACTCAGATAGAAGCAGAGTTTGAATGGAATGTTCGAGATCTTCGTCTGTAGAATACAATTCACGAAGTCTGTCCCATACATCCTTCGCCGTCGTGCAAGAGCTAACCAATCTGAATGTATCGGACTGAAGGGCAAACCGGATCAATCTTAGTGCTTTGATATTGCATTGGAACTTGTCTTTTTCATCTTGTGCAATGTCTTTCACGTCCTTAAGCAGATCATTGTATTCCTTTTGAGTTTTAATGACTCTGGACGTTGCAGAATGAGAAAACGGTCCGTTGGTGATGGCTTCCCAAATCAAATACCCATTTTCCTCCGACCCAATAACGTAGTCTTCGAAATGATGTGCCCATACTTCATAATCGTTGGTGTATAAGATCGGAATCCTTGTCGTCGAACCAATGCTGTTTGAAATATTGATAACGTTTGATTGTGTCGCGTCCATTATGATCGTAAAAACCTGTTCAAAGATCAGACTTGTAATAAAGCGGATTAGGGCAAAATAATAAATATCAAGATACGTCAATAAAGATGACGGCTCAATAAATATTAATGATTGCGGAAAAACCCTAATGAAAATCTTTTTCACAGAAAAGATGTGTATCAATTACACAGCCTCCTGCTCTGATACCAATTGTTGAGATTAAACAAACCTTTAATCTATAAAGATCGATTAGATCTTGAACAAGTAACTAAACAATGACGATATGAACACAATAAAAGAACAAGACAAGATTGAATCAAACGTGTTGAATGATTAAAACAAAATCCTTAGAAGAGCTCGATTAAGAACATCAACTGTAGAGGATTGGAAGGTTACAAGTATGATCAAAGAAACCTTTAGTCGTCTGGAAAATATTGTATTCTCAGATCTCTCAAAAACCTTAACCTAATATGCATGCAAGCATAAGCTTATATACAAAGCATAAAAGACACACGGTTGGACAAGCCCAAACCGTAATACAAAGAATTATAAACAAACGAGCCCAAAAGACGCAATCTTCTAAGCCCAACAAACCTCTTGCTAAGCGCAAGAGAAACAAACGATCGGGTGGCACCCGAGTCACACAACACCTGAACGGGGATACCGTTCACATGGAACGATCCCGTCACCATATTGGGTGCGACGCGTGCCTACTCGGTAGTCAGCTGAAATGCCTGGCTCCTCACCATTGGAGCGTCTGCCTTGCCCTGCTGGCCATCAGTAATTCACAGGGTTGCTGGAGCTGGCGCCTTCACTGGTGCTGCTACAGTCAACTGGGGGCAATTGGTCTTCTTGTGGTCCTTATGGTTATAGTAGAAACACAGCAACTCAGACGTTCGAAAGACAGGCGTAGGGGCGGTACAATCCCTACTGAAATGCCCCAACTTGCCACACTTATAGCATCTTGACGATCCCAGCTTGTACGCTCCTTCGTGCGTCTTGCCGCATTTCTTGCAGCGGCATCGCCCCTGTTGGCCTTTCGGCCCAGCATCTGATCCCTTGGGCTTCTTCCCCGAAGCCCCTGTAACCTGTCCCTCCTCTGCCTTCCTTTTCTGGATATGCTCTAGATCAATCTCCCTCTCCCTAGCCCTGGCAATCATGGTATCCAGGGTAGGGAAAACTCATAAACTAACATGCTCCCGAATGTCAGCTCGTAGCATGTCATGATAGCGGGTCCTCATCATATCCTCATCTCCCGCATACTGAGGTACCAGCAATGCCCTCTCCCGGAACTTGGCGGTGATCTCCGCCACTGTCTCCGTAGTCCATCTCATGTCCAAAAACTCCCTGGATAGCTGCTGAAGCTCTACCGCTAGTGCAAAATCTGCTCGGAACTGGGTCACAAAATCCGACCGTGTCATAGACTCAATAGCCGAGGCTCCCAATGAGTCACCAACAGACTCTCACCAGTCTCTAGCTCTGTCTCTCAAACACCCTGCTACGTATCTCACCTTCGACCCCTCGGGGCAGAAGCTGCTCAATTGTGCAGACTCAATGTCCATAATCCATCGTCTGGCAGCAATGGGGTCCTTTGCCCCATGGAAATCCGGCACACCACTGCCCCTGAAATTCTTGAAGGACAGTGTGCGAGATCCTGACTAGCCAGATGCCATGTCACTCCTGAACACCCTGAGGCAGTCCTCCATCAGCTCAACTATCCCTTCTGTGATCGACCTGAAAATGATGGGGGTCGACTCAAGGATGCCTCTAGTGATCTCTGATGCGATGAACTCGCATAGCCTCTCATCTACTGGTTCGGAAGCTGATCCCGAACCCGATCCCTCTCCAAAACTGCCACCTGCTGGCCTCTGACGTAGTACCACCATTCTGCAATACACATAGGCAACCATTAGTGATATTGATACCTCTAAAGGGATCACATCTATTACAAGTTCGCTGATCTTGCATCAGCCTTCCTTAACTCGGGTACGGATCCTCTGCTTTCAATAGTACAAGCCCATACTACCTTCCATATCTATCCGTACCTTCCTCAAGGATAGCCTTGACTCCACCAAATCCCTTTCTCCACTACTGACCCTCTGCTATTCCCATTCTAGGCTTTCCCTAGGAAAAATCTCTGACTCCACCCAAATCGGTCCTCAGCCGCTGAAGACCTCCTTGTAATGCCAGTTAGCCATTACCTGAATACCATCATATGTGATGAGGCCCAGATAATCCTTCGAGTAACATACTCGTCCCTACAATGGTTAGACTCAAACAAGAGCTGTGCAATAGGTCGAAATCCAGTACTCTGAGATTATCCAACCCTGATCACATGTAATGTGACGTATTCACCTAATGACTAACTTCCATCACGCAGAGTCCCACGTAGCACAAAGCAAGCAGAATTCGGATGGAGGAAAAATACTCAAACAAATCTATCTTCAACATGAGAAGCTAAACTAGCACAAAATGCTAAGCTCATACTACCAGGCATAACCTAATTACGATATCCTACTACTGTCTACCCAATACTTGCATGCAATTCTCATAAGCTGAAGCACATAAGGCATCACTACTAGATCCTTAGTCCTATTCTAGCATGTTGTTCTACTGAAATTGTTAAACATAACATAAGCTTGTATGGGTACTTTGGGGAATACTTACTTGAGCTTGGCCGGTCGCGCACATCACACACTTCGTTCTTTCTTAAAACTCTTTACTTAATCCTTTAGAAAACTTTTTCTTTTTCGAAATTCCTTAATCCCTTGATTTGGTTTAGACACTCCCGAAGGTGTGTGCAAATCCCTCAAACCAGGGCTCTGATACCAACTTGTAACATCCCAAAATACGGGCCAAAATTTCATTTTTTAAAGTGATTTGCAAAACGTTTGTAACAAAATACCATATGATCTATCATTTAATAAAACATGTCTCGTAACTGTAACTCAAAACGTAAACATAATATTGTCAGATCATAAATCCCAAAATATCTCGTACTGCGGAAAACAAAGAGCGTGTGTGTGATATGTCGCTACAGCACCAGCTCCTTCCCCTTGGTTGAAGAGGCACCTGAAACAACAACTGAAAACCGTAAGCACGAAGCTTAGTGAGTTCCCCCACCGTACCACATAACATACATATATTTTCAGGCATATCTGGGTGTCCGATCTACCCCTTCGGTCCTCTCGATCGGATACTGACTAGCATATCTGGGTGCGGGTCTCCCCTTCGGTCCTCTCAACCGGATGCTGACTAGCATACCTGCGTGCTGGTCTCCCCTTCAGTCCTCTCGACCGGACACTGACTAACATATATGGGTGCTGTTCTCCCCTTCGGTCCTCTTGACCGGATACTACCTAGCATATCTGGATGCTGGTCTCCCGTTCGATCCTCTCGACCGGATGTTGGGGACTATTTCACCCCCTACTACTACCACATAACACGTATTACATAATCTACCAAGCATGGCTGGGCATGACTGCCCCTTCGGCCCTATCGACCGGTAATCTGGGGACTATCTCCCCTACTGTCACTAGCACATAGCATCATATCATACTAGCACATAAACATATCACAGGTAGTAGCAACCCTGGATGAATATCATAGAGACAATCATCTAATCATACAACTCCTACTAGTGGGCCGGTATTGTGGTCGTAGACCCATTGCTACTGGAAGGTAACTCACCTCGAAAAGTAGCTGTTGAAGGTCTGCTTGCTAACCGCCTAACTGCTAAACCGGTAATCCTCCGGCTATAAATCATAAACATAGCTTAGCCACTCATAAACACCCTTAGGAAAGATGAATGACCCACCCCTGGTCCAAGGTCAACTCCTTTGTCAAAGTCAACTTCCAGTTAACTGGACTCGCCGAGTCTTCTCCTACTAACCCGATCCTACTCGACAAGTCCCTCTTCTCACTCACTGAGTCACCTTTAACTCACTACTTTGGACGAAAGAACCAACTCGCGATCCGACTCGTCGAGTCCAAGAACAACTCGCCGAGTCCCCACGGGCATATCTCCTACTCGCTTCCAAATCCTTACCAGAGCATCCTTTATGAGGATTTGGGTTTATGAGTATATTGCTACATGTTAAATTGCTAATTCCACGTGCAGATACGAAGGGTTGTACCTTCAACACCTAAACCCCTCTTACTCAGTAATAGTTCATATGACTCGCTGAGTTTGAAGAACAACTCGTCGAGTTCCAGGAAATCTTCATAGGACTCGCCGAGTTGTTCATCCAACTCGCCGAGTCTATGACCATCTTCATAGAACTTGCTGAATTCCACTTTGGGACTCGCCGAATCCTTTCGACCCACTTGTTGGATAAGGTGTCTAAGTCCATAACTTATTTGGTATATACTTGACCCGACCCGGCATGGTCCATTTGGGTTGCACTTCACCCAAACTATTTATGGATAATTTTATGAGAGATATACACATATGTTTATTAATATATTATAAGTTATAATATATTAATATGAAGTTATGTTATTTAATTAGTCTTAGTCTTAAATTAATTATGAATTAATTTAGAGATTAAAGGAAGACTAATTAGATTGTGGGCTATTGGTTTTATATGGTGTGGGCTAATACTCATTTGTTAATGGGATAGGCTTATATGGAAGTCCATGGATGATCCATGGAGCTTTTAACCCATGGATCCTTGGAAAAGGAAAGGTCATGGGTTATTAGGGTTTCACCCTAACCATGTACATTATATAAGCATGCTTATGTTGCATGAAATAGTCACTAGTGTGTGTGCTTGTGTGTGGCCGAAAATTGCAAGTGTGTGTACTCTCTCTAAAGCTTTCCAAGTGTTTGTGGTGATTTGTGATTTCCATTTCAGGCATTCACATTATTGGTGCTTGGATCTCAAACTCCAAGGAATCAACCTCATCAAAAGGTATGTAATCTTATCTAACTTCTTTATGTTTAAAAGTTCCCCATGCCATGTTAGATAGGTAATGAACCTTGGAAAATTATTATTTTGCATGTATTAGACAAACATAGATCCAAGGTTTATTAGGGTTGCATGTACACTTAGGAAGTGTTAGATTGCTCAAAACCCAACAGTGGTATCAGAGCCTAGGCTTGCTTGTTTGATACTTGATGCAAAATAATCTTTGTTGTCTGCATGATGGAATCGCCGAGTCCATGGGGGGGACTCACCGAATCCAAGGCAAAATTCAACCTACTCGGCAAGTAGGTTCGAGCACTCGGCAAGTAGAAGCTTCAGAATGCAGATTTTCGAATTTTGCTGCTGGAAATGGACTAGAAACTTTACCCTAAACTGTTTTGATGTTTTAAAACTTATTTTAGTTGGTGTAATGGTTGTTCTAATCCATTTACAATAGCATATATCAAAATTTCATGCTTTGTATGTGTTCATATAATTCTTGAAACTTTGATGATCATGTTCATGTTCTTATGAATTTAGAAGATGATAGGAATTATTTGCTGAATTGTTTAGGATTAATTCTTGATCATTTATGTATTTTAATGGAGTCCATAATTTGTCCTCAAGTTATGGATATCCAAAGGTCACTTTTCTATAACACACATTTAAAACACATGAGTTACATGAAAATGAAGAGTCTTCATTTTTATGAACCTTTAATTCATAAGTTATGAAATGAAAAGTCTTGGATAGTTACAAAACTTGCCCTCAAGTTTTGGAATTTGTAAAGTTTCACACACTTTAATAAACTTTAATTCCAACACTTAGAACTTTAAAAGTTAAAATTCAACACTTGTACTATTTATAACATTAATGGTTAATAATATATATGTATAAGAACAAGTCGTTTTACCGTTAGTAGGCCTCATTCACGTAGTCGGTCTATAAGGTGGGTATAAGGTTGTTGCCTATAAAATGGCGACTTAATAGGTGTACACTCTCACCCACCGCTTGCTTGACTGGTGGAGGGTCGTTAGCCGAACGGGTAAGACAAGGACTTATAAATTCTCATTAAGTATGATGAATATTATAAAGTAACTAAATCTTTTATTTAATTCCCAATCTTAGTTACTTTAGGAAAAATGTGAACATGGTGCTAACCCATGGAATTCACACTTTGTACCTTACCAAGTCGTTAGTGGAGCGTGTGTGGTTAACCGGCACACTAACTTGGACTAGTAAGGATCACGAAGGGTGACTTAATGTTTGTCATAGATCAATGGAGCGTGTGTGGTTAACCGGCACATTGATTAGGTGATAATATTAAGGGTACCAAGTGAATTAGCATGGTTATTCACACCTTGTTTTGTGATCCTCGGCATCCCAGTCACAAAACTTGAAGGGCAGAATCGAGATTGAAACATGCCATTGAAAAGCTAAATGAATATCAAAAGAATCTAGGAATTTCAAATCCAATTAAAACCTAATAATTCATTTTGTTTTTCATGGTGGAAATTGGTGAATCGTCATTCACCTATCTTTCAAATATATTATTACTTAGATTACGACATCCCTCTTCTAAGTATAATATATTGTGATTGGATCCTAGCCTTAATATTACATTTGGGTGTCTTATTAAGGATTCTCTATATCTAATCTAAACTTTCTTTCTCTTTCAGATGTCTTCCAACACTAATGCTTCGGGCTCTAACCCAACTGGTTCTTTCTCTCTCATGAATCTTTGTGGGAGAGTCATCTTTGATGGTTCCAACTTCATGGACTGGATTAGGAACATCAGGATGGTGACTCGTTATGAGGACAAGGAATATGTCCTCGATAAGGAGTTAAAAGAGCTTGATGAGTCTACTCTACTCCTGAGGAGATCGCTGAATTCAGGACACATGAGAGAGATGCTACTAAGGTGGCATGCATCATGATGGCCACGATGACAGCCGAGCTCTAAAAGTCCTATGAGGACTTCTACCCTTTTGAGATGCACCAAGACCTGATGGAAAGGTACCATCAGAGTGCTCGTCAAGAGCGGTATGAAATAATCTCCTCCATGATAACAACCCGCATGAGGGACGGTGAATCCGTCACGGGCCACATGCAAAAGATGCAAAGGTATGTGGACCGTTTGCTGAAGCTGAATGTGAGCTTCCCTGAGGAGTTGGCAATTGACATCATTTTGCACTCCTTACCTTCTTGTTATGATCATTTTCGTATGACATATCATATGAACAAGGAGGAAGTTGCTCTTAGCAAACTTCAAGGACTCTTGAAGACCGCTGAAACCGGTCTTAAGGGCAAGTCGGTTGTTACCTCTACTACATCTACTCCAACATCTACCCCTGTTTTGGCTATCGAGCAAGGAAAAGGGAGAAAGAGGAAGACCCCTTCAAAGGGTACCAAGGGAAAGTCCCTTGAAGTCTCCTCATCAAGGACCAAGAGCGGTTCTGTCACTCCTTCTGCCATTCCCAAGGATGCTGATTGCTACTATTACCAGGACAAGGGGCACTGGAAGCAAAATTGCCCTAAATACTTGCAGGATCTGAAGGATGGGAAAGTGAAACCCACCCACGCAGGTATTTACACAATATTGTCTAATAACTCACCATATTCTAACTCTTGGGTGCTTGATACAGAATGTGGTATTCACATATGTTCTGATTTGCAGGGCCTAAGAAGAAGTGAGGATGTGGAGCATGGGAAGATAAACTTGATCATGGGGAATAGGAAGGCTTCACATGTTTCCAAGATTGGAGTTTATACTTTGTTGCTGAATAATGGGTTAAAATTAGATTTGAATAAATGTGTATACTCGTCTGAAATGGCGAGGAATATTATTTCCTTTTATGCTTTGTAAAAACAAGGTTTTACCTTTTCGTTTGATAATGAATGTGGTGGTATTAATGCTTTCTTTAATAATATGTTTTATTTTAAAGCATTACCTTGTGATGGTGTGTATGGAACTGTGTCGATTATAGATAACTTAGGAAATAATGTGTTATATATTGATTCTTCTACTAGCCTAGATAAAGCATCATTGTGGCATTGTCGTCTTGGACATGTAAACAAGAAACGCATAGGCCAACTCCAAAAGGATGGAGTTTTGGAGTCATTCGACCTTAAATCGGATGATAGTTGTGAATCTTGTCTACTTGGAAAGATGACAAAATCTCCTTTCACTGGAACTTGTGAAAGGGGTGAGGGTTTGTTGGACCTAATACATACGGATGTATGTGGGCCATTCAAAACCGCCACAAGGGATACTAATCGGTATTATGTGACTTTTATTGATGATTTTAGTAGATATGGTTTTTTCTACTTGATCAAACATAAGTCAGAAACCTTTGAAAGGTTTAAGGAATTCAAACAGGAAGTAGAAAATCAATTGGGCAGGAACATTAAGATGCTTCGATCCGATCGAGGTGGTGAGTATCTTAGTACCGAGTTCCTTGACTATCTTAAGGAGTGTGGGATTGTCTCACAATTGACTCCTCCCAGGACACCACAGCTAAATGGTGTAGCTGAGAGGCGTAATCGAATCTTGTTAGACATGGTTCGCTCTATGATGAGTCAAGCTACGCTACCAATCTCTTTTTGGGGGTATGCCTTAGAGACTGCCGCCCATATCCTTAATCTAGTCCCTACAAAGAAGGTTACCAAAACACCTCATGAGATGTGGACTGGGAAGGTTCCTAATTTAGACCACACCAAGATTTGGGGTTGTGAAGCTTTTGTGAGGCGTGAAACTCATGATAAGCTTGAACCCCGAAGTGAAAGGTGTATTTTCATTGGCTACCCATAGAAATCCTTCGGTAACCTCTTCTACAGACCCAGAGAGAATGTGGTCTTTGTAGCAAGAAGAGGGGTCTTTCGTGAGAGAGAATTTATAAGCCAAGGAGACAGTGGGAGGCAAATTGATCTTGAAGAAATTCAAGAAGTAATTAGTGAAGGAACCTCAGACACTAGCAATCAACCTGAGGAGGAAACTCCTGTTGAGCAAGCTGACGAGTCTGTACCTCCGAGGCGTTCCACACGGGTTAGGAACACACCTTCGTTTTATTATGTCTTTCATATTACTATGGAAGGTGATACGTTTATCAGTGATACTACACTGGTAAATTTGGATGAACCTAGCAGTGTTAAGGAAGCCATGGCAGGCCCGGAGTCTGCTAAATGGAAGGAGGCTATGGACAGTGAGATACAGTCCATGTATGACAATAAAGTTTGGAACTTGGTTGACAATGTACCAGGCCGTAAAACCATCGGGTGCAAATGGATCTTCAAGAAGAAGACCGACATGGAAGGAAAAGTGCATACTTATAAGGCTCGACTGGTTGCGAAGGGTTTTACTCAGACTCAAGGTATTGATTATGATGAAACTTTCTCTCCGGTGGCAAAGATTAAGTCTATTAGGGTTATGCTAGCCATTGTTGCATTTCATGATTATGAAATATGGCAAATGGATGTCAAAACCGCTTTTCTTAATGGAAAGTTAGTTGAGGATGTGTACATGAATCAGCCAGAGTGTTTTGTCAGTGCAGAGTACCCTAATAGAGTATGCAAGCTTGAGAAATCCATTTATGGATTAAAACAAGCATCTTGTAGCTGGAATCTTTGTTTCGACGAGAAGGTCAAAGAGTTTGGCATCTCGAGAAGTTAAGATGAGTAAAGTATCGCACTTTTTTTATCACAATGTAGGGGAGTATGTGATGGAATGTGAAACCCCATATCTGCAAGAAGCCACCGTAATCAGATAATCTCACATGTAGTCATAACCATAAAACAATGCTCGGTCTCTATGGAAGATCTAAAGATAACGAATTGTTTCTTGCTCTTCCATGAAATTAGAGACTCTCCAAGAAATACACGTAATCTTGTGGTGAATTTACGATCATGAAGATCACCATCCCAATCAGTGTCACTATAATTGTAACTCAAGAGATGATGTTGAGGGAAACAAGAGGGTAAGAAACTCAGTACCACGAAGATATCTCAGAATATGGAGTACAGTTCCCAATGAACAAATGTAGGAGCATTAACGAACTGTCTGTCAACATGAACAATGTGAACTATATTTGGGATGGCTAGTAACTATGAGACAAACCAAACTTTCCACAATAGTCTGGTAAAGATTCATATCGGATAAAGGAACACCGTCAGTAAGAGAGTATCGTGCATTGGTTTCAAGAGGAGTATGTACAGTTCGATTTTGAGAGATGAACACTCGTGTAAACAAGTCAAATATATATTTAGTCTGAGAAAGAAGATACCTTTCTTAGAACGCGCTACCTAAATACCCAAGAAACAACACAACAAGCCCAAATCCTTCATAGCAAACTGATGGGCTAGATCATGCTTCAAAGACTTAATACCACCATGGTTATCACTAGTAATAATCATGTCATCCACATATAAGGAAAAAAAAAAAGAATATGTCTTGCACTTGTGCATCTAATAAACAAAGTCGAATCATGAATCCTCTAGACAAATATAAAAGTGGTAATCACTATGCAGAATTTCTCAAACCAAGCACAAGGTACTTGCTTAATACCATATAAAACTTTGCGAATCCGAAAAACATCATCCGGCTGGTGTTGAACGCATGGGGGAGACATATAAACCTCCACGTGTAGGTCACCATTCAAAAAGGCATTATTGAAATCCATTTGAAATATCTTCCACTGCCGAACAGATGCAACCACAATCATAATACGAATTGTCTTCATCTTTGCCATTGGGACGAAGGTGTCCTCATAGTCAAAATCGTACTGTTGGGAATACCCTTTTGCCACAAGTTTGGCCTTGTATCGCTCAACTGATGCATCAGGCTTTGTTTTTATCTTGTACACCCAATGAAAACCAATTGTATGTTTACCAGGAGGAAGATAAACCAAATCCCATGTATGAGTCTAATAAAGAGTAGTGAGTTCCTCATCCATAGCATTCTGCCAAAAAGGATCTAACACAGCCACTCTATACGATTCATGTTTAGACAGATGATGGATGTTGACTATAAATGAAGCAAATAATCTTGAGTATGTCGAGTAAGAAAAATATGGAAGCTTGGTGGACTTGATAATACGAGTAAACCTCCTGAGGGGTGTTGGAAGTGGTTATACAATCTCAACAGTCGAAGGGGTAGACTCAGGAGGAGTCGAGGAACACTCTAAAGGAGTGGGCGTGTCATCTTGAACTGGAAGATCAGATGGCATAGATGAATCCCAAGCCTCTATATCCACATCAAAAGGATCGATATGAAAAATATCTTACTTCATTATAGGGTTGTAGCTGAAATCAATTAGAAGGCAATATGTTCTAAAAAGGTGACATGCCGGGAAACGTATAACTTATGAATCACAGGATAATGTCAACGACATCCTTTCTGTCCAAAATCATACCCTAAAAATACACAAATAACATATTTGAACCTCAACTTTTTCCTCTCAACATGAGGACAAAGAACAAAACAAGTACATCCAAAAACTCATAGAGTGGAATAGTCTGGTAGGTGACCATATAGCTTCTCAAAAGGAGACATTCCTGGATTCAATGCACTAGGGATACGATTAAGCACATAAACAACAATTAAGACTACTTCTCCCTAAAAGGTATTAGAGACTTGCTCATACAAGAGCAAATAGTGAGCTATCTCAACAATATGATGGTATTTCCATTCTACTACGCCCTTTTGCTGAGGAGTGTCAGTACACGATGACTAGTGTACGGTACCATTTGAAGCAAGTAACCAAGTGAAATCATTAGAGGTATATTCACTTCCTAAGTCACACATGAAATGCTTTATCATATCCCGAAGTTGAGTTCTAACAAGAGTCTAAAATTATTGTAAATGCCAAGGAAAGCAAATCAACGTTTCATAAGAAAACTCATGTATAACGAGTATAATCATCTATGAAAGATACATAATAAGTCAACCCACCCTTTGTGGATACTAATGAGTACAATCATCTATGAAATATACATAATAGGTTAACCCACCCTTTGTGGATACTGGTGTAGGACCCCACACACCAAGGTGAATAACATTAAAAGAAGCAACTAAACAACACATACTTTTACAGAAAGGTAAAGAAGAGAATATTTCCAGTTTACAACCACTACAATTATAAATATCACAAGTGTTCAAATGAGCCAAAACACTAGTAGATTCTAGAAAATGTAAACACGATAGAGATACATGTCCTAAACGAGAATGCAAAATATAAAACTGAGATGACAAACGACTCAAACAAAAAGAAGACAAATAAATGTTGGAGGAAGCAACAATAGATACTTTGAGAACCTCCAAGACATAAATTTCCCCCACCCTATGACCGCTCTGAATCACCATCTAAATCTGTCAATCCTGTATAACACATAAAAATGAGAAAAGAACACCCACTTACCATACTTACACAGCTGACTGACTGAAGCATGATTCAAAGTGAGTTTGGGAATGTAATAAACAACAAGGAGAAAAATATAAGGGATAAAAACAAACCCAACACCCTCAAATGTCGTAGATGTATCACTAGAAGCCATGACAGAGATAGATGGGATTCTTGTTAAAGAACTTGTAACGTCCTGATTTTTCAACCCAAAATTTTCATTTTTATTTATTAAAATATATTACAGTATGATTACATTGTGCGGAAACATGTTGCGAAAGCACATGTGTATAATCTAACCTTGCTCTTCTCACGAATCGCTTAAGTACCTGAAAAACATTTTTATTCAAGTAGGTAAGCACGAAGTTTAGTGAGTTCGCTAAAATACCATATACTACAATACATACATTGGTCCTTGCCTATTAAACATACATAGCGGGCCCCACCTAATTACATAATGGGCCTTGCCCAAGCTAAATATAAATGCCCCCACCCCCCCCCCACTACATAATAGGCCCCACCCAACATATATAACGACCCCCATCCAACATACATAACGAGCCCCGCCCGACATACATAACTACATTACACACAAAGAGACTATACTTTTAGGCTCTACTACTACTGGCACATTGAGGCTATACTTTTTACTATATTAGCCTCAAGTATAATAACATTGAACACATAGTTACTATACTATCGGATTTACTCTTATATCCTATCAAACATGAATATGTATTGTAATACACATTATAGTGAAGTAACTCACCTTGACAATTACTCTAATGATTGATAGTTATCTGTGATTCTACTAGCAATCCAATAGGCTGGCAACACACTTTACAAGTATTAATCTATAATACTATAACTTGTTAATCCCTATGAAAATTTGGTAATGAAAGCTAGATCCTTCACTAATCCCAATGCCCACTGAGAGTTCTATCAAATAAGGATCAACCAGACAAGAAAGTTGGGAGGCAAGATCATTTCGGCATATACTCTTTCTGAAATACAATAACCAAGCCAACATGACCATCCTAGACACCTCTACCATAAGTACAATCAGTATTATGAATGGAATTACTAATAAATCTTATTTACATATTCATAACAACGACTATGAATATAAACATAAGTTACACTAAAAGCGTAGCTTAACTTAGAGGGATCCTAGCGAAAACCGGAATTTGTGCTGGCAGAACTTTGACTCAAGCACCTCTTTCTACTAGCTCTTTGATTTTGCAAGTCCTCGCCTAAGTACTCCAAAAACCCAAAAAGATCAGACTCGAGGGGTGGGAGGTCTCCAAAGAGTTTGGAGTGAAGAGGGCATGAGGAAATGAAGGAAATCAGATATGTCTATTTATAGCAAGGGTGTGCATCGTAAACAATAGATGTGTGTCATGCATATTTTTTAGGCTGGTGATTTGGCTTCATCCAAAGGGTAAAACATGGCAAAAATCTAGTGGGCCACGTTGGGCTATCTTTGCGCACCGCGCAGCACGTGCGTAAGCATACAATTTTTCTAATTTTTGTAAATTTTATAACTTCTTCATACGATCTCCATTTTTATATCTTTATATCCACAAGTAGATATTGACAAGATCTACAACTTTCATTCAGACTCTGTCGGCTAATTCATACTTTATTTTTGAAGTTATATTATCAACAGGCTTACACTGTTAAAGCCCGTATAATAATCATAACTCTCTCATATGAAGTTTGTTCTCGATTGTCTTTATATTGACGAATAGGTATCAATGAGATCTTCAATTCTTGTTTAGATTATTTTTCCCAACAATCGACTAATCTCCATTTCGGGATCTGTGTCGCATACTGTTACGTTGTAACTTCTAAAAACCATAACCTCCTCTTATGAAGTCAGGTTTGGACGCTCTCTATATGCACGCTCTCAGTTTTTTCGTTTACTATAAAAATCGTAAAGAGTATTTATCCTAAATAGTCCTTTATCAAAAATGTCTATTTACATAACTATTTGATTATATTATATGGTGAAAATGAAGGGTTACAACTCTCCCCCACTTATAGAGATTTCATCCTCGAAATCCTACTCCTAACGCACTTTACGATAATGCCTCCACAATATCCTATTAGGTTTTATGAGATCGACCTAATATCTAGCCATCGTTTTCCACGTCGAATTCGTCTATATGTACTTGTTTGGCCATTTAACTTCGTTTTCTACCACATACGTTCTCCCAAGCTCCTCGTGAAGTCTTCCTAAACCGGGAATTCGTCAGTTTGGACTTCCAAAATTCACACGCTACGTTTGAAGATCGATTTCAAATATAAAATGTTGATACCAGTGATCGGTTACTAAGTGGTTAAACATGGAATTTTACCTACGACATCCTAACAAAATCCATTTTCAGGAACATGCCTAAAAAGGCTTATTCTATATTGGTAAAACAACACCACGAACCTAGATTAAAACGGTTTCGATACTTAGTTCAGGTGTTCTAACATACTGAATTTTAACCATAACTACTATAGCAGGTATATTAGCTTGAAAGCACTGAAAACAATACTCTAATATTGGCGATGGACTCATAAAAAGGATTTCTATCTTCAAGCTTACTAGACTATAATGAAGACTTAATAGCCCTCTCGCAAGGCCCTAACTATATTACCTATATCTAGGTACAACTATTATTCAAGTAATTATGTAATGTCCCATAATTATGAGGTAAAAATTTCATTTTTAATTCAATGAAAACATTAATTATCTTTAGGACAACAATCAATATTCTTTTGTCTAAACATTCAAAAGTACTTTATAAGAAAATAGTGATCAAAGTACAATCCCAAAATCATCATAATACGGAGATATGGGTGGATGCGTTCAAGTTGATCATTCCCTTTCGAACCGGAAGTACCTGAAACCATAACCATAAAACCCATAAGCACAAAGCTTGGTGAGCTCCCTAAAATACCACATACCATACATAATAAACATATACTAGGCCCCGCCTTTCATCGAGCATCGCCTGACATCGGGCCCCAATCGGGATACAAATATTTCAGTCATCAGGCCCCATCCGGTACACATATGTGTTGGATTAGGTGTCTAAGCCCATAACTATTATTGATATGTACTTGACCCGAGAGTAGCATGGTCCATTTGGGTTGCATGGCATCGGAACAATTTGGATAGACTTTTGTGAGAATAGGATATTTTTGATTTATTAATATATTATAAGTTCTAATATATTAATATGAAATCATATTATATTATTAGTATTGACCAAGAATTAGTTTGGAATTAATTTTGTGATCAAAAGAGACTAACTGAATAAATGGAAATTGATTTGGTAAATCATTCATTCTTATGAAGTGGGCTTATGATCCATAGTTCTTCATTTTGGGCTAAACCCATGTGGTGACCCATGGATACTCCATGGAGGTTAAAACGCATGGATCATGAGGAATATGGTAAGTCATGAGTTACATGGTGTAACCCTAATGTGAACACTATATAAGAAGCCTCATAGCTCATGAAATTAGCACTAAGGAGTGGCTAGTGATAGACACATGAGGGCTAGCCGGTTTTGAGTGTATATATTCTTCTCTCAAGTTATTCTAATTGTTGGTGGTGTTGTGTGAACCATTTGAGGTGCAACACTTAGGGTACTAAGCTCTTTAAGGTACAAGGAATCAAACTACAACAAATGGTATATCATTCAACTATATTTCATATTGTATATACTCCATAATATGCTTGTTAGGATGATACCTTGGAAAATTGATATTTTCATGTATAATAGAGAAAACATAGATCCAAGGTATATAGGGTTGCATTAACACCATAGGAGTGTTAGAATGCACAAAACCCAAAAGTGGTATCAGAGCCTAGGCTTGTTTTCTTATATACTTGATGCAAATTGCTTAAAAAAATGAATTTTTTGCTGTGTGGACAGTGGACTCGCCAAGTCCACTGATAGAATCGTCTAGTTGCGTGCATTTTTCCTTGGACTCATTGAGTCCAGTAATGGGCTCGACGAGTTGGCAGTCCAGATTGCGGTTTTTCGATGTTTTTGGTTGAAATTTCACTAGGATCATTACCTTAATTTGTTATTGAATTTATAAACTTGTTTTTGATGTGGTAATGATCATGCTTATCCAATTTAAAATATAATTATCAAAGTTTCATGTTTTGTATTAGTTTATATGGTTAGGCTAATTACATGAAATTTGTTTGACATGAATTGTCTTGTTCTTATGAGTTTAATTTAGATCATAGACAAATTGATTGGTTTTTGTATGTTACAAGTTTGATCTAAATGTTTTTTTGATGAAATCCATAACTTGTCCTCAAGTTATGGAAAAGTGAAAAGTCTTTCTTTTAAAAGTCATTAAAACTCATAGGTTATAGAAAAATGAACAGTCCTTTTCATAAATGGTTTTATGAACTCCATAACTTGTCCTCAAGTTAGGGATTTTCAAGAGTCTTTTCATTTAAACAAATATTAAACTCATAAGTTATGGATTCTAATGGTTTTGAATAGTTTCAAAAATTGCCCTCAAGTTTTGGAATTTGTAAAGTCACTTTAGAATACTTTAATTTCAAACCCTAGAATTATAAAAGTTTAAAATTTAATCCTTATACTATTATAATATTATAGGTTTAGTGTTTATATATATGTATAAGAGTAAAGTCAGTCTTACCGTTAGTAGGCCTCATTAACGAAGCCGGTCTATAAGGGGGGGTATAAGGTTACTGCTTATAAAATGGCAGTTTAATAGGTGTCCACTCTCACCCACTGCTTCCTTGACTTGTGGAGGGTCGTTAGTCGAACGGGTAGGATAGGACTATAATTCTCCCTTCATTAAAAGTATAATGATAAATACTAAGTAACTAAACACTTATAAATTCCCAAATCCTAGTTACTTAAGAAAATGCGAATATGGTGCTAACCTATGAAATTGCACTTTGCACCTTGTTAAGTCGTTAATGGAGCGTGTGTTGTTAAACGGAACACTAATCTGGACTGACAGTACATGGAAAAGGGTAGCTTAATGTTAATCATAGATCAATGGAGCGTGTGTGGTTAACCGGTACATTGATTAGGTGGTTGTAACATTGGGTGTACCAAGCTAATTTGCATGGTTATTCACACATTGTTTGTGATCCTCGGCATCCCAGTCACAAACTTGAAGGGCACAATCGAGATTTAAACATTTCATTGAATAGTTCAATGAATGTTAAAGGATCTAGGAGTTTCAATTCACTTAAAACCTAAAATTCTTTTTCGTTTTTTGTGATAGAAATTGGTAAATCATCATTTACCAACCTTCAAATATTTTGCAGTTTGGATTACGACATCCCTCTTCCAAATTGTAAAATATTGTCTGGGGTTCCAAGCCTTAAAATTTCATTTGGGTGTTATATTAAGGACTGAAATCAACAAAACCTAAATTTCTCCCATTTGTAGATGTCTAGTTTAGACAACTATGGTCTTCCCAAAACTTTTAAGAACAAGCTTTCCTCTTAAAAATGATTTTCCACAAGGCAATCAAGCTGAAAGATTAATCCCCTCTTCATGATGTAGTGGAACTCCACTTCCTCCACCTCCTCCAATTATTCTCCATAACCCACAAGTTCTTGAAAAGTTCAAGGTCACTCAATCCCTATTGGCAACCAATGTCTATATGTGCTCACATCTTGGAGATGAAGTCATATATTGACAAGCTGGGAGAGTTGGGTGTCGAAGTCTCGAGGAAGTTGGTTGTTGACTGGGTTCTTTAGTCACTCCCTGACGACAGATCACGACATGACACTTATTGATCTTACCTATTTGCTTGTTGCTGCTGAATCAGCAATGATTTTGCGCATAGGAAAAGCAAATTTGATTGGACGATCTACTCCCCAAACTTCCATGGACATTGACAATGGAAACATTGGAAGTTCGGAAAAGATTTCTCTTTCCAAGGGAAAGAGAAAGGATAGGTATGAGATTTTCGCATGTACTATTCCCAAAGAGTCCATATGTTTTTATTTCCAAGAGAAGGGGCATTGGTTGCGAAGCTGCCCTGACTACCTGAAAGATCTAAGAAAAATGTAGAATCAAAAAGTTTGACTCTGCTTCAGGTAAGTCTACTATCCACCTCTATTAAGTTCCTAATTATTGATTCTTAATACATGACGTAACTAGGTCGCATCTTGATGTTTTGTAGAATCAAAGCAAAGAGAAGGAAGCTTCAAGTTTCAATGGAATTTGTAAAAATTGATGTTTGTGTATTTCTATGTTAGCAATATGAATTTGATTCTATCATTTGTGGTAGTTGTTGGAATAGTGTCTAAGGCTGTAACTATATTTGGCAAGTATTTGACTCGGTTGAGCATTGTCCTTTTGGGTTGCCTTCACCATAGCAACTTGACAGGATGATTTATAATGAGAGAAGAAATATTGTATTATGAAAATAATACAAGGAATAATAATATTGTTATTTGATTAATATAAGTCATAAATTAATTAGGAATTAATTTGGTGACTTAAAGAGGTTAAATGAATAAAGGGGCATAAACTGTCAAATGTGTGATAGTTGTATTTTGGGCTATGAATCTTTATAGATGTGAGGGTGGACGATTTTAGGGTTTGGAGAAACCTAGAAATCGTCCAAGGCCTAGTCTATAGGGATCATTGGATTGCTTAGGGCCTAAGTTATTCAATTAGCGTTTAAGGTGTAACCCTAGTAGCTTATAGTATATATAGACCCATTGGGTAGAGGAAATCGACACGCATGCAAGACAAGAAACCCTAGGGCCAATTTTCTCACCCTCCCCTCTCTCTATTATCATCCTCTTGCTAGTTGGTGTTTGTAAGCCATTAGAGGAGTGATAATTGTGACTCTAAGCTCCAAAGACAAGAAGATTCAAACAAGCAACTCAAGGTATTCCTTTAGATCTGATTTCATTTGTTATGATTTGAATGTTTATACTAGATCTATCAATAAAAGTCTTGGATACATTGCATGTTCAATTAGAGAAACCTAGATCCAAGCATTAGGGTTTGCATGTCCACATAGGAAAGTTCTTATGGCTCAAACACATCAGTGGTATCAGAGCCTTGATTGGTTTCTATTAAATTGATGCATTGGTTGATTGTTTGTTGATTGAAAAAATCGATTTTTGTCCATCTGCCTGATGAACTCGGCGAGTCCATTGTGGTACTCGGCGAGTTCGGGCGTCAGATGGAGCTAGTTTCAGGATTTCTTGCTGTTTTTCTTATGTAAACTTGCCTTAATCATTATGGGTCAGTAAAATTTAAATTTTAACATATATGTGAGTATATTCTTGACCTAACAAAAGATATTTACCAATTAGTTGAATAATAATTTCCTTATATGATATTAATTGATTATTTTAATTAAATTGGTGAATTGTTTTGAAGAAACATTTAAATAAATCAAATATGGATAATTATGAGATTAAATGGTTAATTTAAATTATTTGTTATTTGATCCCTTATGTTTTGAAAATTTAAAAACTAATCCTCAAGTTTTGAAATTTAGTTTTGTGATTAAAAGTTTAATTTGGGCAACTTAAATTTCAAACCCTAGAATTTTACAAAGTTTAAAATTCAACCCTATACTAATATAATATTACAAGACTAATATATATATATATATATATATATATATATATATATATATATATATACATATAATTAAAATGCTAGTCTTACCGTTAGTAGGCCTCATTCACGAAGCCGGTCTATAAGGTGGGTATAAGGTTGTTGCCTATAAAATGGCGCTTAATGGGTGTACATTCACACCCACCGCTTGCTTGATCGGTGGAGGGTCGTTAGCCGAACGGGTAGGATAGGGCAACCCTATCTCCTCATTAAAAGTATAATGTTAAAATACAAAGTAACTACATGTTTTTCAAATTCCCAATCCTAGTTACTTTAGGAAAAGTGAATTGATGCAAACCCATGAAATTACACTTTGCACCCTTGCTAAGAAGTTAGTCGAGCGTGTGTGGTTTACCGGCACACTAATTGGTTCTAAGCAAAGGTGGCAAAGGGTGATTCATTGTTTATCATAGTTCAGTGGAGCGTCCGTGGTTTACCGGCACATCGAATAGGTGATAGTAACAATGAAGGCACCGTGTAGATTTGCATGGTTATTTACACCCACTTTGTGATCCTCGGCATCCCAGTCACAAACGAGAGGGACATATCGAGATTTAAGCATGCCATTGAAAAAGTTCAATGAATCTCATCGAAATCTAGGAATTCTAAATGCATTTAAAACTTAAAGTTATGTTTTCATGGTGGAGAATTAGTGAATCGTCATTCACTTACCTTTAAATTGTTTGCACGTTGGATTACGACATCCCTTTTCTAATGTGTAAATAATGTTGTTGGATCCTAGCCCTAATTTTTCATATTGGGTGATAATTAGGGATTCAAGTCTAATCAAACTTTGTCCTTTTCTAATTGTAGATGTCGAACGCCAACAACGTTTCTGCTAGCTCATTCACGTTAATGAGCCTTTACCAAAAAGTGAATTTCGATGGTACGAACTTTAGCGAATGGATAAGATACATTCGCACTATTTCTCACTACGAGGACAAGGAGTATGTCCTTGACGAGAAGCTTGAAAAAGTCAATCCAGAAATCGCTACTCCGGCTGAAATGACTGTCTTTGAGACTCATGAGCGTGATGCAACGAAAGTTCATTGCATCATGATAGCCACAATGAACGTCGAATTCCAAAAGTCCTATGAGGACATGTATCCGTACGAGATGCATCAAGACTTATTGGAGAGATACCATCAAAACGTGAGGTAGGAACATTACGAGATCTTCACTAACATGATCACTACTAAAATGGGAAATGGATAATCTCTAACCGTACACTTGCAAAAGATGCAAAGGTATGTCGATCGTCTTCGCAAGTTAAATGTCAACATTGGGGAAGACTTGGCTATCGACATGGTCCTTCACTCCTTGCCTCCGTGTTACAAACAATTTAGGATGACCTACCACATGAACAACGAAGAGGTCACCCTAAGCAAGCTCCAAGGGCTCCTAAGGGTTGCTGAGAGCAACCTTAAGGACAAGTCTGTTGCACAAACTCCTAATCCACCCGCTGCTCCTGTTTTGGCTATAGGGCAGGGAAGGGGAAAAAAGAGGAAGGCTCCATCAAAGAGCCACTGCAAGGGAAAGTCCCGTTATGGTTCCGCTTCTAGTGGGACCAAGGTTGATCCTGCTAAACCCAACCGTAACTCGAAGGAGGCAAAGTGCCACCATTTCCACAAAATAGGGCATTGGAAGAGAAGCTGCCCAGAATATCTACAAGCCATCAAGGATGGAAAGATCAAGCCGTCATTTGCAGGTATTTACACAATTAAATCTAATGATTCATCTCATGCAATTTCTTGGGTTCTTGATACCGGGTGTGGTTACCACATTTGTTCGGAATTGCAGGGACTAAAAAGAAATAGGGATGTGGAGCATGGAAGAATAAATCTAATCATGGGAAACAGAAGATCATCGTATGTCACCAAAATTGGAGTGTATTCTTTAGTGCTAAGTAATGGATTAAGTTTAGATTTGAATAATTGTTGCTACTCGCCAGATATGGCAAGAAACATCATTTCATTTCATGGTTTGTTTAGACAAGGATTTAGATATTCGTTTAATAATGAGAATGGTTCAATTTATGCTTATCTAAATGGTGTTTTATATTTTGAACCAATGCCTTGTAATGGAATTTATGAGACTGTTATGATTGTAGATAACCTAAGAAATGATGTTTTATGCATGGATTCTTCCAATAATAAGGATAAAACATGTTTGTGGCATTTTCATCTTGGACATGTCAACAAGAAGTGTATAGCCCAACTCCAAAAGGATGGAGTGTTGGAGTCATTCGACCTTAGGGAAGATGACACGTATGAGTCTTGTTTGCTTGGAAAGATGACCAAGTCACCCTTCACTGGTACTTGTGAGAGGGGTGAGGGTTTATTGGATCTCGTACATACCGATGTATGTGGACCCTTTAGATCCACCACAAAGGATGTGAACCACTTCTATGTGACTTTCACCGATGATTATAGTAGATATGGGTATATTTACTTAATCAAGCACAAGTTAGAAACGTTTGAAAAGTTCAAAGAATTCAAACATGAAGTGGAGAATCAATTGGGCAGGAAAATCAAGATGCTTCGATCCGATCGAGGAAGAGAGTACCTAAGTCTTGAATTCCACGACTATCTCAAAGAATGCGGAATAGTTTCGCAATTAACGCCACCTAGGACACCGCAGTTCAATGGTGTGGCAGAAAGCCATAATCGAACCTTGTTAGACATGGTTTGTTCTATGATGAGTCGTGCTTCACTACCTATCTCATTCTGGGGGTATGCCTTAGAGACTGTCGCCCATATCCTTAACCGAGTCCCTACTAAGAAGGTTTCCAAAACACCTCACGAGATGTGGATAGGGAAAGCTCCCTCGTTGGCACATATCAAGGTTTAGGGTTGTGAGGCTTTCGTAAGACGAGATACTCACAACAAGCTCGAACCTCGTAGTAAGCGATGTATTTTCATCGGCTACCTGCAGAAATCCTTTGGATATCTCTTCTATATACCGAATGACAATGTTGTCTTCGTTGCGAGGAGAGGGGTTTTCCGAGAGTGAGAACTCATAAACCAAGGGGACAGTGGGAGGCAGATCGAACTTGAAGAGATTCAAGAATCGAGTGATGAAGGAACCTCTACCGCTGGCGCTCAACCTGAGGAGGAAACTCCGGTTTAACCAATTGATGAGTCCTTACCTCTTAGATGTTCCAAAAGAGTTAGAGTTCAACCCCAGTTTTATGGTTTTCATATTACTACCGAAGGGGACACGTATATTAGTGATGGTACACTAATAAATCTAGATGAACCTAATAGCTATAAGGAAGCCATGGCAGGCCCAGAGTCTACAAAATGGAAAGAGGCAATGGACAGCAAGATTCAATCCATGTATGACAACAAAGTTTGGAATTTGGTTGATAATGTGCCCTGACGTAAGACCGTTGGGTGCAAATGGATCTTCAAGAAGAAGACCGACATGGATGGGAATGTACACACATATAAGGCGTGATTGGTTGCGAAGGGCTTTACTCAAACTCTCGGAGTTGACTATGATGAGACCTTCTCACCAATTGCGAAGATAAAGTCTATTAGGGTAATGCTAGCTATTGCCGCATTTCATGATTATGAGATATGGAAAATGGATGTCAAGACCGCTTTTCTTAATGGGAAGTTGGCAGAGGATGTTTACATGGCTCAGCTGGAAGGTTTTGTTAATCTGAAGCATCCAAATAGAGTGTGCAAGCTTGAGAAGTCCATTTATGGGCTTAAGCAAGCGTCTCGCAGATGGAATCTTTGCTTTGATGAGAAAGTTAAAGAGTTTGCATTTGTACGAAACGAAGATGAATCATGTGTATATGTCAAAGCCAATGGGAGTATAGTTAGCTTCCTTGTTTTGTATGTCGATGACATACTACTCATAGGAAACGACATCCCAACACTACAGGAGGTTAAGTCCTGGATCGGGAAGTGCTTCGCTATGAAGGACCTCGGAGAGGCTTCCTATATCTTGGGAATAAGGATAGTGAGAGAACGAAGTAAGAGACTAATAGGACTTAGTCAGAACACTAACTTAGATAAAGTATTGAAACGTTTTAGTATGGAAAATTCAAAGAAGGAAGAATTACCGATACAAAGTAATGCCAAGTTGAGTAAGACTCAAAGTCCGAGTACCGAAGCCGAAATAGCAGAAATGAGCTGAGTACCATACACTTCCGTAGTTGGCTCAATCATGTATGCTATGACTTGTACTCGCCCTGATGTAGCCTTTGCTTTGAGCATGGTCAGTAGATATCAAGGGAACCCTGGCAGAGCCCATTGGATTGCAGTTAAGAATATCCTTAAGTACCTTCGAAGGACCAAGGAATGGTTTTTAGTCCTCAAAGGGAGTGATGACTTAAAGGTGAGAGGGTATAGTGACGCCAGCTTCCAGACCGATAGGGACAACTACCGTTCGCAGTCGGGCTGGGTCTTTACCCTGAATGGAGGAGCAGTAACTTGGAAAAGTTCCAAGCAGGAAACCGTAGCTGAGTCAATGTGCGAATCATAGTACATTGCAGCAAGTGAAGCATTGAAAGAGGCAATATGGTTGAAGAACTTCATTGGTGATCGTGGAGTTGTACCTGCCATAAAGGAACCTGTGGAAATTTTCTGTGATAATGAAGGAGTGGTTGCCTTGACCAAGGAACCGAGGGATCATGGTAGATCTCGCCATATCGATAGAAAATATCACTTTATTAGACATCGAGTAGAAGAAAGACATCTCGTGGTTAAGAGGATATCATCAGAAGATAACCCAGCAGATCCGCTTATGAAGGGACTGAGTAGGGTTAAGCACTTGCAGCATGCTAGGAATATTGGGCTGAAGGATGATATTAGTTTAGATTAGATAGTTTTACAAACTTGTAATAGACAAATATAATTGACATTTGATGATTAAATAAAGGAGTATTATTTATAAGTAAAGTTACTGTCTTATGGTAATTGTTTAACTATTGTTTCACTTTGCATGTTTTGACTTTCTGAATAATTGAGTTATTAAGAATAATTGAATTATTCGAATGGTCCACAATCGTTCATATGTTGGAAGTAGATATGAAAGAAGATTGTCATGAATTGGTATTTAGATTGTCTAAATGGTATTAGACATAGCAAAGGTTTGCTGCAACGTTCATGAGTGCTTAAGAACTGATTTTGAGCATTGAAACAAACCCGCGTTTGCTGGAATCACTTTAAGATATAAGTGATCGCAAGATGATAATATCATATGGTCTTTAAACCTAGATATATGGTTTGTTATTTAATAATTAGTTGTACATTGATGATGCGAAACCGCATCAGTAAATTGATGTTATAAAATGCATTGTTGTGTATGATTGATTGGCGAATAAGTAAATGCATATAAGTCGAAGTTTATTTATTACTTTTATCCTAAGAAGGTAAAAGTGATATCTCGGTCGCTCGATGATTTGATTTGACTTATGTGTCAGGCCCGGTCAGAACTAAATTGATGTGTTCAATTCAGTTCTATGTCGAATAAATCTGAGATCGAGAAACTAAACGATGGACTATGATTGTGTCTGCATGATATCTGAACAGAGGACTGTACGATCCCTTATCTAAAGGACAAGACTGATAAGATCATAGTTTGACAGCATCTTCGAGAGCTACGATTGCTAATCGGATTGTGCTTGTGTATATAGTTACTGGACTTATCCAAGTGGGAGACTGTTGGAATAGTGTCTAAGGCTGTAACTATATTTGGCAAGTATTTGACCCGGTTGAGCATGGTCCTTTTGGGTTGCCTTCACCATAGCAACTTGACAGGATGATTTATAATGAGAGAAGAAATATTGTATTATGAAAATAATACAAAGAATAATAATATTGTTATTTGATTAATATAAGTCATAAATTAATTAGGAATTAATTTGGTGACTTAAAGAGGTTAATTGAATAAAGGGGCATAAACTGTCAGATGTGTGATAGTTGTATTTTGGGCTATGAATCTTTATGGATGTGACGGTGGACGATTTTAGGGTTTGGAGAAACCTAGAAATCATCCAAGGCCTAGTCTATAGGGATCATTGGATTGCTTAGGGCCTAAGTTATTCAATTAGAGTTTAAGGTGTAACCCTAGTAGCTCATAGTATATATAGACCCATTGGGTGGAGGAAATCGGCACTCATGCAAGACAAGAAAAACTAGGGCTGATTTTCTCACCCTCCCCTCTCTCTATTATCATCATCTTGCTAGTTGGTGTTTGTAAGCCATTAGAGGAGTGACAATTATGACTCTAAGCTCCAAAGACAAGAAGATTCAAACAAGAAACTCAAGGTATTCCTTTAGATCTGATTTCATATGTTATGATTTGAATGTTTATACTAGATCTATCAATAAAAGTCTTGGATACCTTGCATGTTCAATTAGAGAAACCTAGATCCAAGCATTAGGGTTTGCATGTACACATAGGAAAGTTCTTATGGCTCAAACACATCAGTATTCTCAAGAATTTTCCAAATAAGGAAAGATTCTCATCACCCAACTTTCAATTGGAAAAAAACTTGGAATCATCCAACTTGTAGTGTGTGATGAATGAGAACTGTTGTCTTTGGGAAATTAAGACAAATTCCTTGATCACATTTATATGTGAGTCAAGTGAAGGACTAAGGGATCGAGTATACAATCGTGTGCACTGGTCAAGGTCCGCCACAAAGATTGATAAGACTATTTCGTTATGATTTACTAAAGTTTAGTAAATATGGTTATATTTACAAGTTTAAGTATAATTCTGAAACATTGGAAAAGTTTCAATGTATAGCAGAACGAATGAGAAGAATCAAATTAGGCAAAAAGATAAAAGTTTCTCCAATCTAAAAATATGGGAAAGTACTTTAGTATCGGGTTTTATGATCATCTTAATGATTATGGAAAACCATATCAAGAGGATGAGTCATACTTCGTTCCAAAACAAGTCTTAGAGTCATACTCCAAGATTGAAACCTTGAGTAACATAATCTTAAGAAATGTTTAAAACACTTATCAAATGTAGAGTAAAAGTTTTTCTACTCTTGTACATTTGAAATTGGTAAGTTGTGATGTTTTGGATAAAACAAAGACCAACTAAGACTAATTGTGTGAAGTGATTATCTTGGTAAGGATCTGCACTAACTCTTGAATACATGTTTGTCAAGTAATGTTCCTTGACAAAAGTGAATCATATATGTCAAGAGGTCAGTAGCAGTCTTAAAGATCTTGACAAGTTTCAGGAACTAATCAAGAGTAAACATGTTGTTAAACACTAGCACACGAGTTGAGGTTTGGAACCTATCGTGTTGATATATTCTTGTTTCTGTGTCTATTCCAGTTAAGATAATTATGCATGTGAGTTATATGAGTTCTCTATTGTTTGGATAACAAACTTTGAAGCAATGGTAGGCCCATGTGTTGTTAGGTGGCAAGAAATTAAGATTGAACAAGTCTGATCTATATGAGTTTGGATTTGACACTAACCTTGTCTTGGGATGATAGTTATGACAAATTCACATTGATAGGAACACATACATCATAAACTGTAAGTGGCATATAGTTTCTCTCCAATTCATGAAAATGATTGTGAGGAAATGCTTTCACTAAGTAGATTTTAAGGAGATAGCAATGGTGATATTTGCATTCTTAAATTCGATTATGATTATGTCATCCCTTTTCATAATTCGAATTGTGAGAATTGGCAAAAGGTCTAAACATTTGAGACGTATTGTTGTAAGTTCTTAAAATGATTAGACACACATGTGAGCTATCCAAGGAAAGGTGTATGATTTTGAGATGCCTAGATAAAGTCCTATCAAAGCATCTCATATCATAAATATGAACTTTGGCAAGAAAGTCAACAAAGTGTTGATTTCTAGAAGTCCAACTGATTTTTGAGTACATATCAAAGCTAGTGGGAGCATAAGTGCTATGCCAGTAAGATAATAATTATTATGCTAGTAGGAGCATAATTATTATGGAAAATGTTGCCAGTTAGCAATGTTAATTATAGGAAACAAAAGTTTCAATTCGCAAAGTTGTGGTTATGAAAAGTTGTTTTGCTATAATTAAGGGAGAGGAATTCATACTTCATTTCAATTCTAAAAGCTTAGATTGAGATTTTAATCATATTTAGTCAAATATATATATATATATATATATATATATATATATATATATATATATATATATATATATATATATATATATGAATGTTATGTTGGAATGGTTCAACATAAGGAAATTATGTATATGGCAAGGATAATTGCGTTCTCAAAATTTGGTTATGATTACGGCATCCCTTTTCATAATCTAAATTTTGAGAACATGGCAAATAGAAAATTTATATCAAAAGACTGATTAAGTATCATGTCCTTATGTTAGACATTATGAATTGTATCCCATATGCTTCGGGTATATGATCGATTGCATATGCTATAATATTATTATGTTCTAAATTTTCCAAATGTCTAGGGCATTAAGAGGGAAAAGGATTAGAATCGGTAATGACTAAAGTGGTTGAGCAACTGTTATGGACAATCTAAGGTTCGCAAAAGATTGGTCGCTTAAGGACAATTGGAAGTATAGTATGAATGGACCATATTGACATTATTATGAATAGACAGGAGTCTATTAATAATGAATTGTCATATGGCAAATATGGAAGAAATTTAGAAACTTTTATGCAAGAAGCATGTTCAAAGGTATGTATTATGAATTTGAGACTTCATTTCCATGAAATTGTCCTGTAACAATCTCCAAGGGAATATGTTGTAATATCATTGGTCAAGTCTCTATGAATTTTGGTACCTAGACATGACAAAAAATGATTGCATGATAGTATAGAGTGTAACACTTTCTAGCAGTGACAAGAATTTGGAATTCTTACACTTCCAATAAGGCTTTTGAATTGTGAAATGAGCATCATTAAAATGTTTTTCAATTGATCTATTTCACAAAGTAAGGACCATAAACAAACATAGTGTGCATGCTTGGAGCATGTCATAACTATTGTTTAGACAAAAATAGCGTGCATGCTTGGAGTATGCCATGACTATTGTTTTAATTCAAGTATTTAGTTGATTATTCGAAACATTAGACAATGAATAATGATTAATCAATATGGCTCAAAAGTTTTTGGGCCATATATGAGTAGTATTATTCTTGTGTTTCACTTTGCATGTTTTAACTTCACGAATAACTAGCTTATTCAAACCATCCACAGTCGATCATACTTTGGAAGTAGGTATTGAGGCAAGACTATCATGAATGGGTCTGTATTTTGTCTAGGACAAAGTGGTTGCAGTGTTCATGAGTACTCCTAGAATAAGATTCGAGTATTAGATTCAACCCACGCTCATTTGAATCACTTCATGGATTTTATCACGAGTGATCATGAGACGATAATATCTTATATTCTTCAAACGGAGACGTGTGAGTTGCAGTTGCGACTCGGTTGCACATTGACATATGTAAACGCACCGGTAACTTGGTTGTTATAAAACATATCATTACGTGTAATTTGATGAGTAAGTACAAGTGAGCATTTGGGTCGAAGTTTATCCGTTCCTTTTACCCCATGTGGATAAAAACGATATTTGTGGGTCCCTAGATGATTTAATGATGACACCCCTAAGTGCTTGGCCAAACCTGGACTGATTTGATTTGTTCAATTAGTCGGTCGTCATAGATTGAAAATCGGGAAACAATAGATGGACAGAGAGAATGATTATAATCTATGTCTCAGTCCATACGATATCTAGAATGGAGGAATATATGATCCCTTATCTAATGGACACATCATTGACTAGATCAGAGTTCGACTGCGTCTTTTAAGAGCTACGATTGCTAGTCGGGTTGGAGTCATGCTTGCAATAATATTTATTAGACTTATCCAAGTGGGAGACGGTTAGATTAGGTATCTAAGCCCATAACTATTATTGGTATGTACTTGAACCGAGAGTAGCATGGTCCATTTGGGTTGCATGGCATCGGAACAATTTGGATAGACTTTTGTGAGAAGAGGATATTTATGATTTATTAATATATTATAAGTTCTAATATATTAATATGAAATCATATTATTTAATTAGTATTGATCAATAATTAGTTTGGAATTAATTTTGTGATCAAAAGAGACTAATTAAATAAATGGGGATTCATTTGGTAAATCATTCATTCTTATGAAGTGGGCTTATGATCCATAGTTCTTCATGTTGGGCTAAACCCATGTGGTGACTGATATGTGCATAATTAGTTAATTATTTAGCATACATTTTTATTCATTTTTAACTAATTATGTGTATAATGTGGACAAAAGGTACTTAATAATGCTTAAATTTTGTTTTCAGTCCAAAAGACATGCTTGGGAGTGAAAGGGAACAAGGGGAAGCAATTAGAGACCAAAGAATGAAGAATGAGGGACAAAAGCTAAGCTACTCGGCGAGTACACTAGAATATTCCAGAAGATAAGTCAAGACTCCTGGTATAAGACGGATAACAAGCATCTACTCGGCGAGTTGGGTCTGCTACTCACCGAGTACACCCTGTTTTGTGATAATTATAAAGATCAAACCATTATCCGAATGAAAAAGACTTTTGGCAATTTTGAGAGCTGAACCTGCGAAAAAGAACCCTTGGAGGAGCTAAGGAACCCTAACCTTCAATCCTTTGAAGAATCAAGGAAATTAGGTTATTCATTCCACTTAGCTTTAGGAATTAAGTATGTTTAGCTTAGTTGAATTTGCTTTTGAGTTTGTTTTTGCTATGACTATGAACTAAATTCGTTTTTTTCTGTTGGGGAAGACCAATTTACTTCTATGGTTTAGAATATACTTTTTGATGGATTGTTATTTGGTGATTTTATTAAATTAAGTTTGTTAAAGAACCTTATGCATTAATGACATCTATTTTCTGTTAATTGGAAGGTAATTAAGCTGCATGAACATCTCTTAATTACTAAACTCATATGTTATGTGAACACTTCATCATATGCCTAGGAATAATGAGTATGAAACTAGGATTAATTAGAGAATGGGTAAATTAATATGTGAGCTTGTTTGAGAAACCAACAAACAAGAAGTTAATTGAAACACCAACTTGATTAACCAATTACAAATCTTATTTAATCCAAACAATTGAACTAGGGAATTAATTAGTTTAAACAATTGGCCACTGCTTGAATTGATTAATTGTCTAAGGGTTAGGAGTAATGAACATGAACCTAACCACTATAGTTGGTAACCAATAATAATTAATTTATCATTTAAATAACCATAGGAGTGAATTGGTTGAACCTAAACAGAAACCCTTTAATAAATTTGGTGAATTTGTCATTTGCTTTAATTGTTTAGTTAGTTAAGTATTTAAGTGCTTTGTTTAAGTTTCTAGTCTTGTAAAACTAGAGAAAAAAACATTTTACTTTTATTACTTGCTTAGTTAAAATTAGTTATTAGATTAATTTCTGTTCCCTGAGTTCGACACCCTACTTATCCAACTATACCACTAAAAGACAGATTCACTGCCTTTGTGTGCTTAATTTATTAACTAAAAGTAGGATTAAAACTAGCTCGTTTCACACACATCAAGTTTTTGGCGCCGTTTCCGGGGAACGGTTCTAAATAATTTATCTAATTCCTAATTTTTTTCGATCCTTTGTGTGATTTTTCCGGCGACGAGTTAGCTCATACCATGGCTAACATTGATGAAATCCCCATGGGAGAGTGGAAGAAGAGGATCCGTGATGACACCGGCCTGGGACTTGTGCAACCCGTAATTCCCTCTACTGCTACTTTCGAGCTAAAGGGTCACATACTCGCCCAGCTAAAGGAAATTCCTTTCTATGGAAAAGACCACGAGGATGCCTACAAGCATTTGGATGAATTCAAGGATGTAGCTGATTACTTTAATGTTCCAAATGTGCCTCGCGAGACTCAGCTACTTCGCATGCTTCCAGTGACATTCAAAGGTGCTGCAAAAGACTGGCTCAAGTCACTTCCCCCCGGATCAGTCACCACATGGGCCAAGATGAAAGAAGAATTCATTGATCACTTTTGCCCACCTTCCAAGATAGCCAAGTTGAAGAAGGCCATTGCTAACTTTGAACAACAAGCTGGAGAGTCGCTATATGAAGCTTGGGAGAGGTAAAAGAGCTTGCTAAGAAACTGCCCACACCATGACCTTAATAGCCAACAAGAAGTCTCCATTTTCTATGATGGATTCAATGTCACAACCAGGCAGTTACTTGACTCGCAAGGCCTGCTCATAAAGAAGCCACCCCCGGTGATCAAGGAATTGATTGAAGAATTCTCTAAGCACTCTAGAGAATACCACAACCCAAGAAATGATGTTACTAGGGGAGTCGCATATGCAGCTACTGAAGACTTGTCCGCGGTCATGGCTATGCTAAAAACCATGGATAGGAGGATGGATAAAATGGATCAAACGATCCATGCTATTCATGTGGGTTGTGAAAATTATAATGGACCTCATCTTACTAGAGACTGCGACTTGGATGAAAATGGCAACAAAAAGGTGAAAGTATGTTACTTGAGTGGGGACCGATATGATGAAGACTGGCGAAAACCAAAGAAAGAGTGGCTCCCTTATGAAGAGTACAAGAAGGCTAAGGAGGAGAAGTACAAGCAGAAAGGAAGAGGTTTTTTCCAAAAGGAGGAGCCGGCACAAGAAAGAAAACCAAGTTTGGAAGATATGCTACCAAATTTGTAGTTGCTTCAGAAAAGAGACATGGTGATCATGATGTTGCAATTCAAGAAACCAGAACTATCCTTAGAAACCAGCAAGCATCTATCCATAACATAGAAACGCAGCTAGGGCAACTTGCTCAACAAATAAACCAAAGGTCACCAGGAGAACTTCCTAGTAAAACCGAAAATAACCCACGAGGTGCGCACAAAAATATAGTTACAACAAGAAGTGGGAAAATAATCACTCATCTGACCCCTATTCAGAATGAAGCACCCAAAGAATCACAGAAGGAGGAAGCAGAAAATCAAAATCTTCAATTTGACATCTCTACTCACCGAGTACCAAATATGGACTCGGCGAGTCCACTGCCAAATCCGAAGGATCAGACCCCCGAAAAGCTTTACCAGCCTCCATTGCCATACCCAGCCCGAGCTAAGAAAGAGAAGCAGGAAGAGGAGTACCATAGGTTTTTAGATCATATCAAGGCTCTTCAAATCAACATACCCTTCATCGAAGTTGTCGTACAAATGCCTAAATATGCAAAGTTCCTTAAGGAACTTCTCACTAATAGAAGGAAGATGGAGGAAGTGAAGAAGGTAGTCCTCAATGAAAACTACTCAACTGCTATGCTAAATAAGCTACCAAAGAAGAAGGGTGACCCAGGGAGCTTAACTTTACCTTGCCAATTTGGCAACTTGGCAACCATTCATGCTTTGGCCGATTCAGGAGCAAGTGTGAACCAAATGCCATATCCATTCTTCAAGAAGCTGGATCTCCCGGAACCAAGACCAATTCACATGGTGATTCACTTAGCAAACAAGACAGTCACTTTCCCAAGAGGCATATGTGAAGACTTACTGGTCAAGGTGGAAAAATTCGTATTTCCCGCTGATTTTATAATTCTAGATATGGAGGCGGATCCTCAAGTCCCGATCATCCTCGGAAGACCCTTTCTCAACACTGTGAATGCTATAGTAGACATGAGGGATTAGAAGCTTACTTTGCATGTAGGTGATGATTCAGTAACTTTTGGGGTTGATCAAGCCATGAAGTATGAAATGAACAGTGACGACACGGAATTCTAAATTGACATGCTAGATGAGTTGTTGGAGGAATGCATAAGTTAAGATTCCAGCAAGTCCACAATATTTGATGAAGAATTTGATGCAGAAAAAGACTTAATGGAGATCGAAAGGCTGCTGGAAGAAGCTGAGTTTGAAGAATTGGTGAAGCAATCTGACAGCTCTACTCGCCTAGTAGGGCCGAGCTACTCACCGAGTTCATCCTTAGAAAAATCAGAATTCATAAATGCAGCTGCCAACTCGCCGAGTCCCTTACCTGCACTTGGCGAGTACAACAATCAGAACCCAAAATTAAGCTCAAAAAGTTACCAGAACATTTGGAGTATGCTTTCCTTGTAGATGGCAACCAAAAGCCAGTAATCATAGCCTCTAACCTATCTAAATCGGAAAAGGAAGAGCTAGTGCAAGTTTTGAAGAAGCGAAAACGTACTCCCTTAAGCAACCGTGATCATCTTGCTTAGTACGCCCAACATACATTGATGTACACCCCACGTACCGACCTTAACACTAGTACGCCATGTGCGTACTTATGTACGCCCCACGTACTCGGTTTAACCCTAAAACCACCAAACTTCTTAATGCCATAACTTCTTCATTCTAAGTCCATTTATGAAAATCCTTATATCCACAAAAAGGTGACGAGAATCTCTACACTTTGATCTACTTATCTTTGCCTTAAAACTTCCAAAAAAAATCCAATGTTTATAAAAGCCTGAACTAACAGTTTACCGATATACCCCTTGGCTCCAAAACACAAGTTGAACTCCCGAATCATTTAAGTTACATTACCCAAACCCAAATGGGTATAAATCTCTCCCTCCCCAATGGCCATAAACCTGATGATAACCGGTCTTCGGGTCACCGCCCTGCATAAGGAAAACGATTCGGAACACGGCATTACAAATTCATTCGTGGTACGTCGTGACACTTATCCAACTACTGGGATTTTGATGCTAGATCGCTCTTGTCATCACCCCCCCCCCCCACACACACACACACACACACAAGTCTAAAGACTTACGATCAACCTTTTAGTAGTCTTAAAGACTCACAACCATTATCTGACTATCCTAAGGTAACCTAGTTATCCTCCTGTCATCATCCCCCTGCCACATAATTATCCTACTAAAACCATAATCCAATGCCTTGACCCAACCGGTCTCTACTAGGCCTCACCTACATTGTCATAATCACAGGGGTCTCACCCAGTCTATACCAACAAAAGGGTCATGCCCATGGGTCTCACCATATTAAGAGCTACACATGTCCAACCTTAACTCAACCCCAATGGTCCCCCTTGCCCAAGGCACAATCTGATCCTCCTTTATACTCACAACCACCCCAACGATGGTCTACCTCAATCTAGTGAATGTTATGAACCCATTCAGTCTTACAAGACTTCGATACTATCTGCCAATCCAGTGAATGCTATGGCCATCCTGTAGTCTTATAACATGTCTGACCCGCCATGGTTACCGCCCATGGTCCTACCATATCAACCCCAAATCACGCCGAGTCGGACCCGCATCCAACTAAATCCCGATCAGGTGTTCAGATCATGCTTCGAATCCCAAAGCCTTCATCAAACAAGAATAGGCATCGAGGCTCTAACATAACCCTCACCTTGATCCATCCACATGTGTGTTATACATCACAAAGAAGACGCCGACCAGCTTTTAAAAGTTTCTTGAACTCCTAACTTACAAAACTTCAAAAAAGATGGCAACTTGAGTCATCTTCCCTCCCGAATGGGATGTAAAACTCATCCTAGTTTCACACCTGATTCAGCTCCTGTAAATTTGAATAATTCTCCCCCACTTGGATTCATCGAAGCTCTCCCAACCCACAAAATTTTATGGATTCGCAACCAATCTTACCTCTTTATAAATTGAACCGTTGATGACCTGTGCTTACCAATACTAGCGTTCCATTACTAGCCAATATCGATTATCGCACAACTCTTGAAGTCCAGATGAAAAATTCGTGAAATTTCGGCGAGCTCGATAACCCCAATCGATTCCCATGATACAGCACCAAATTCTTAAGTGCTTCATGATGGTGACAAAGACCATAACTCTTGCTCTGAACTAGAGAATCTTCACTCCAACTTTCCATCCTCAGAAGGATCTCTAGATTCTAACCCTCTTCAAGCTTTGGGATTATAAAATTCCCTTGGCACTTCCAGTGACTAAACAAACACATGTGACTGCCACACCCATCTTCTTGCTACCACACATTCCCAAGCAACGGTAGTGATTGAACTCAAAAATCCTTTCTTGGACGATTGCCAATCCTACCGGAAAAAATAATAACACGATTGAACTCTCACTTCATTAGATAACTAACCAACTAATTTGACCATAGACCTTCCAAATGATATGCCTGAATTGACCCTATCAAAGAACCGAAACAACAACCAGACAAACCGAAACTCGCTCAGCATGATATTGTAACGTCATGTTCCGAATCATTTCCTAATGCGGGGTGGTGACCTGAAGACCGAGTATTATCAGCCTTGTGCCCATTAAGGAAAATATATTTATACCCATTTAGGTTTTGGTAATGTAATTTGGATGACCTGAGAGTTCGGTTTGTGTTTTGGAGCCAATGGGTATTTCATAGTTCGGGCTTATGGAAATTAGATTTTAGTTCAGGAAGATTTAAGGCAAGTATGAGTTGATAGAAGTATAGAGATTCTCGTTACCTATTCGTGGATATCAGGATCATCGGAAACAGACTTATAACGAAGAAGTTATGGCCTTCATAAGATTCACGGTTTTAGGGATAAAGCAAGTACGCGGGGCGTACACATGTGTACGCATGGTGTACTAGTGCTGAGGTCAGTATGTTGGGTGTACAATAGTATACAATGTGTGTAGTAATCCATATGATCGTGTAATCCTTATGGAGTACGTTGGTCATACCAGAAGTACGTTGGACGTACTCCAATCAGACTTATAACCTAATATAGGGTCTTGGACCCTATTTAAGCATCTTAAATCACCACCAAACCCTATTATCTACAACCTCCATCCCTCTGAACCATATAAAAAAACTATCCCTCATTTTGGTGGTTTTTTAGCTTTTGGGTGGTATTTCATGTTTTTTAGTGTTCATAGAAGGAAAAGGAACTTCTTGGAGAAGTGTAGGGTTGCTTGAAGCTTTTGGATCTAGACTTGTTGCATATTGATCTACATTTTGGAGGTATAAAGTTTCTATCTTGATGAATATAGGTGTTAGATCTGGTTTAAAGATTAATTTGGGTTCTTTTTGGTCCTTAGAGTAATCCTTATGTGTATAAACTACTCTAAGAGCTTAGAATGATGGATCTTGGCCTTTGGGATGTCCCTTGTTCATAAAAATGTCATCTTGATAAGTTATTGTGGTGCATGCATGAGTTTGATGATTATTATGGATTTTATTAAGGATTTTGAGCCATTAAGCCTTGCAAAGGAGCAAAGTTGCCAACTTTACGTGTTAAGACACTTCATTAGGGTCATATCCAAGTTTGGAAGTCATTGTCTTAACAATTAAGAGCTTAGTTTGGATTTTTGGACCCTGGAGGAGTAGGATAGGTGTACGCAAGTGTACGCTTAGTTTTATGCATCAAGAACTGGTATGTTGTGTACGTTGGGCATACCATTCTGGTACGCAGCACGTACTCCCCAGCTGGTCATTTTGGGCTTTTTGAGGTTTAGGCATTATTGGGCGATTGGGCTTCTGACTTTGGGCCATGGATGGACTTAGGGTTTTCTTTGAAGAAGGTCCATGATGGTTTTGGGGCCCAATCGGGTTATCAGGCCATAATGGGCTTTTGTTGCTTTTAATTTGGGCTTTGGATTGCCATTTTAGCTTTTAGGGTTTTTATGCATTTTGGTTTAGGCATTGGTTATGGAACAAGTGAGAAAAGGGTAAAATGGTTTGTTACCCTTTAGGAGGTTGGCTTATGGAGTGGGTCTGGGATTTTTAGATTATCAGGTTAATTATTGATTAAGATTGTATTTTTTTGTTAGTTGGCACGAGGTTATCCGATTCAGCGGTCCGAGCAGTTATTTGGTTATCAGCGGATTAAGGTGAGTTTCCTCACTATGTTTAGCGGGTCAAAGGCATCAATGATGGCCCATGGTTTTTTATGCTTAGTATGCTTTTTGTTTGCGTGAGTCTTATATGTGTTATGTGTTTTATGTTTACTGGGCAGGACTCGATGCCGGGTCGGGCCCGATGCTGGACGGGGTCTGATTTCGGGTGGGGACCGATGTTGGGCGTGGCCCATTATATGTTGATATGTATGTTGGATTAGGTGTCTAAGCCCATAACTATTTTTGGTATGTGCTTGATTTGATTACGAGCATGGTCCTTTTGAGTTGCCTTCACTCATGCAACTTGATAGGATGACAAGAGGAGAGAGAGTATGATTTATTATATGAATCATAAATTGGTACTCAAAATGGTTTTATTAATATATTACAAGATTAATATATTATTTGGAAGTCATATTATTTAATTAGTATTGATCATAAATTAATTTGGAATCAGTTTGTTGATCAAAAGAGACTGGTTAAATTAAGGGGACTGGTATTGCAATTAACTGTTAGTTGCTAGTTAGGCTATGGACTCCTAATAGAAGAGATTGGACGAAATCTATGGGATTCCCATAAGGATTTCGTGCAAGGGGCCTTCTAGAAAGGTCCCATGGATTGCTTCAAGCCTAAGAAAGGAAATTAGGGTTTCCACCTTAAAACCCTAATAGCCTCAACTATAAACAGACCCTTATACACAAGAATTCGGTCCGATGTCTTCTTTGAGTTGCCCTAGTTGATTTCACCTCTCTCCTTAGTCATCTTCTTGCATTGGGTGTTTGTGACTCCATTAGAGGTGCAACACTTGGGGCAATAGGCTTTCAGAAGTCAAGATCAAGAAGGATTAAACTTGTTATTGCTACATAAGAAGAGAGGTAGAGACTCTAACCCTAATCCTATGTGATTTTCGATATATGTATGCTAGTCATAGGGTTATTGCTTTTGTATTCATAGTTGTATGTTCAAATTATAAAAACCTATATCCAAAAAAATTAGGGTTGCATATACACCATAGGAATGTGACAACCCGATATTTCGAATCAATATAATGACCTAAAAAGTCAAAAATTTGTAATCTCTTTTGATATAATGAAATTAGCATCAAAAATAAAATATTCAAAAGTCTCTATTGGGTTACCTAAAATGATACTTACCATGTCAGGATTTTCAGAAATATACAGAACACTGAAAACCAAGTTATAACGAAGAAGTTATGACCAACCAAAGATTCACAACAAACGTCATCAATACGGTTAAACGTAAAACGAAAATTTTCAATAAAATACTTATTAGTCTTAAGTATCTAAATAAAAGTCGTATTTATCATTAAACCGTGAACACACATAAAAAGAACGTCCAAATCTGACCTCGTATGACGAAGTTATAATTTTTCGAAGTTTCGGAATAGTGGTAGACAGTTAAAAACTTGAAACAGAGATTGGGCGACTTTTGGCCGAAACAACCTAAATGAGAATCGAAGGTCTCGACAATGGTATTTCAACGGTAAAAACTCTGGCGAAAATAGACATCGGATGAAGAAGTTATGGCATTTTAACGGACTTTTCCTGCCCCGGCCTTTTAAAATTAAATAATAAAAATAAAGTTCATAATTTGCCGACGGAGTCTAAACGAAAGTTGTTGAGCATAGTCTCACCTATGCGTGGATATAAAGAACGTCGAAAACGGAGTTTGTATGAAAATGATATGAATTTTTGAAGTTAATTAAATAATTAAAATATAAAATTTAATTTAAAACCCGGTAATATCCGAAGGAGGAGTCACCGGACCGATCCGAGTTACGCCCAGCGTACCCTCGTACGCCTAGCGTACTCAGGTGCTAGGCCTCAGATCGTCCACTTCGCCCCTATGCCTCTATGCAGTCCCATCCGAAGTCCGGCAAACGAGGATGCGGTAAGCCATGACGTACGCGTACGCCCCGCGTAACCTTGTACGCCCAGCGTACCGACGGTCTTCAGCCCCCTATAAAAGGGATGCGAGGGTTCCGGGAAAAGTTGCTCAATTCCTCTCTTTCTCTTGAGTTTTTACTCCGATTTGCGTGTAAGAAATATCCCAAAGCCCCAGTTTTCATACCTAAGCCCCGAAGGAAGTTTACGCTCCCGAGAAAATCCGCCTTCTCGAGTCAAAGTTTTGCTCGTTTTTCGTCTCACCTTCTTCAATCTATCAAGTAAGTTCATACCCCTATAAACTACATTTTCAAATGTTTTATCAATGCTTTTTATACACTTTTACGGGAGGGAGGGGGGAAGAATACAAGTAAACACATGGTTATTATCGTGTGCAACATAAAGTTTCATTATATACTTTGTTTATCAAGTAAATCATATGTGATTCATAACTACTACATAGGAACTTTCGTATGCAATATATATTCTCGATAACATCTTGTCTTTTGGAAATAAAACATGTTTATATATATATATATATATATATATATATATATATATATATATATATATATATATATATACACACACACACACGAATCAAACACTTTATTTATTCTTTAAGTATATGTGATCATTTATGTCACTATAAATGTTATATTTTACATAACAAGTGAGCATTACACTATGGTTTACTATACGAACGAAACACACATTTTGAAAAACTTTAATAGGTATAGTTTACGAGAAAATAACGAACATTTACATACTAGAAACACTATATCAAAGAGATATTTTCATACACAAGAACAAATGGACATTTTCGTACGTAAATCTGTTTTATACTAAGTTTGGTGAGACATTTCACGTACTATCGAGTATGCATTTTAAGTCCTGCAAAATCTCTTGTAGGGGGAGCGTGATACTTGTGTATAGATCTATACGGGATTGATAATCCCGCACCTAAACTGTTAGCTACAGTTAGACCAGTAGGTCTGGGGTGACAAACGTCATAACACTCCAACGCCTGAAGAACATTGTTGCGGGCAGTCTGGGTCAATAGCATGGTTGTAAAACTCACATGGAGTATTAAAAACACGTTGATTTATTGGGATATCAAATGTATTAGCGATTTTATACACACATAAATCTACTATTCTAAGCATGAAAAACACTATTGCATTATAGTTTTGGAACATTTAAACTGCCACCCACTTACGGAAAAATATTGGATTTCTAGAAGTAAACATTCAAAACGGTCAGGTTTTAGTAGAAGACTACATTTATACTATTAGAAAATATGGGATTTTCTAGGAGTTTTCAAACATCTATAAACAAATTTATTCAAATTCATACAAACATCAACATCAAATACTTATGAACTCACCAGCTTAAATGCTGACCTACTCTTTCAAATCTACTTGTATTTCTCAGGGATTCAATAATACAAGTAAACCCCAGCTTTTGGAGAAGTGATGCTAAGGCTTCAGTTTTAAACTCATTTTGGCATCATATTGTAATTTGTTTTTGAAACAAGTATCTTATAACAATGTGACTTTTAAATTATATATATGATGGTTGTGTTTACTTTCTTTACTATGTATTCAATTGTTTTGATACTACATGAAGTCATCCGCCCCCGAACGATTCCGCCGTTCTAGTTTGGGGGTGTGACAAGGAATGATGTTATGCTCAAAACTCATCAGTGGTATCAGAGTCTAGGTTGTTTTCCTATTGAATAGATGCAAAAGTGAACTGCCATAGGATCAAAAAGTTGAAATCTTTGCTATCTAATAGATCTACTCGACGAGTCCATGTATGGACTCGATGAGTTCCATAGTGGACTCGACGATTCCAGTGATCTGCTACCGGGATTTGTATTTTTTGGCCAGTTTGTTATTAGGATAATTACCAAAACTCGTTTTTCTTGCATAAATTCGATTTTTTATGATTGGTATGGATATCCTTATCAAAATTGGTGGATTTGGTTAAATATGGATAATATAGGATTATTTTGATTCAAATATTTAACCTAGTAATTTTGAAAAAGTTTTAAATTACACCCTTTAGGTTTTATAGTTTAAATTTGAAATTAAAAGTTTTAGTTTTTGAAATTTATATAGTTAAACCCTAATATTTTGAAAAGTTTTAAAATTTGTCCTCAAGTTTTGGAATTTAAAATTTAATTGAAAGGTAATAATTTTGAAATGTTAAATTTTAAAACCCTAATATTTTGAAAAGTTCAAAATACACCCTTATGGATTTTATTAAATTAATTAAGTGTTTAATTAAAGGAGAGAATTAAAAAATCCATAATAATATGATTTAAGTTTAATCAAATTAAAAGTATAATTTATTAATAGATTAAACCACTTAGTATTTTAAAAGTATAAAAAACACCCTTATACTATATAAAATTAAAAGTCTAATATATTATATATGTATAAGTAAATGTCAGTCTTACCGTTAGTAGCTCTCATTCACAAAGTTGATCTATAAGAGGCATTCAAGGAAGCGGCATGTAAAATGAACGTCATTGGGTATCCACTCTTACCCACGACACCCTTGACTAACGGAGGGTTGTTAGCCGAACGGGTAGGATAGGATACAACCTTCCATTATAAGTATAATGAAGTATGAAGTAACTAAACACCTTTTATAAAATTCTCAAATCTTAGTTACTTTAGGAAAAATGTGAAGTTGGTGCTAATCCATGAAATTGCACATTGCAACTTGTTGGTCGTTAATGGAGCGTGTGTGGTTAACCGGCACATTGATTAGGTGAAAAACGTCTTCGAGAGTACCAAGCTAATTTGTATGATTATTCACATCTTGTTTGTGATCATCGGTATCCCAATCACAAACTTGAAGCGCATAACCGAGATTAAACGTGCCATTGAAAATTTCAATGAATCTCAAAAGATCTAGGAATTTCAATTCATCTAAAACCTAATATTCAATTTCGTTTTTCATTGTGGCAATAGGTAAATCGTCATTTACCTACCTTCAAATATTTTGCAATTGGATTACAACATCCCTCTTCCGAATTGTGGAATATTGTGTTAGGTCTTGGCCGTAATATTTCATTTGGGTGTTATATTAAGGACTTAAATCGACTAACTTAAATTTCTCCCTTTTGTAGATATCAAATTCTAACAACTATGGTCTTCCCGAATCCTTTGGAAAAATATTTCCACATGAAGATGATTTTCCACGATTGGATCATGGAAACAGAAATCATTCTTCACTTCTTCCAACTCCTCCAATGGTTCTTCCTGGCCTACGTGTTCAAAGACTTGAAAAGTTCAAGGTCACTCAAGCCCTATTGGCAAGCAAAAATGAAGATGGAAAGTCTATATCACGTCTTGGAGATGAAGTTACATATTGACAGGTTGGGAATGTTGGGTGTCGATGTCTCAAGGAAGCTAGATGTTGACTTGGTTCTTCAATCACTTCCCGAATCATATAGTGAGTTCATTAAAGATTACTATATGATGGAGCGTGATGTGACCCTCATTGATCATACCTATTTGCTTATTGCTACTGAATCAACAATGATTTGGCGCACTGGTAAAGCAAATTTGACTAGTATGTCAACCTCCAAAACTTCCATCTATATTGACGATGGCAACATTAGAAGTCCATAAAAGTCTTCTCTTCCCAATGGAAAGGGATTGGCCATGGTCAAACCGTTTGACCGGATGGTAAAGAGAAAGGTTGAATCTAATATTATCCCATGTGTTGTTCCAAAAGAGCCCATTTGTTTCTACTGCTAAGAAAATTGGGCATTGGATGCGAAGCTGCCATATTTACCTGAAAGATCACAAGGATGGGAAGTCAAGATGTATGACTCTGCTTAAGGTAAAAATCCACTATCTAACTCTATTAAGTTCTTATTTATAGATTCTTAATACATGATGACAAGATTGCATTTTGATGTTTTGTAGGATCGAAGAAAAGAAAGGAAGCTTAAAGGAAATGTATGCTTAGTCTGATCGTGAAGATATGGATTTCAATCGCATGGCTCGATGATCGGATTTTTGAGTTGCTGCATAGGAGTTATGATAGATTGCTTAGGAATATATAGTAACATAGTTTTCATTTGTAATTGTGTTATAAGGACAAGTTTTTCCGCGTTTTTATAAATAAAATAAACTTTGATTTTTGTCTTATTTATATATATCCTTTCAATAACTTTTGTGAAAATTGATGTTTGTATGTTTCTATTGTTAACAATATTGAAAATGGATGTGATTCTTAGTTATGTTATTTGTGGTAGTGTCGAAAATTTACCAAATAAGGAATTATTCTAATCACCCAAGTTTCAATTAGAAATAAACTTGGAATCATGCAACTTGTATTATATGATGAATAAGAACCTTCGTATTTGGGAAATTAAGACTAATCCCTTGTTCACATAAGTATGTGAGTCAAGTGAAGGACTAAAGGATCTAGTACGCATTGTTGTGCACTAGGTCAAGTCCACCACAAAGAACGATAAGAATATTCGCCATGATTTGCTAAAAGTTTAGTAAATATGGTTATGCTTACAAGATTAAGTGAAATTTTGAATCGATGAAAAGGTTTCAATGTAAAGCAGAACGAATAAGAAGAATCAATTGGGCAGAAAGATAAAAGTTTCTCCAATCTAAAAAGAAGGGAGATTACTTAAGTATCGTGTTTTATGATTAACTTAGTGATTATGAAACCGTATCACAATTGATCCTCTAAGGACACCTTAGTGCACTAGTATGGCTAAGAAGAGGTATCAGAAATTGTTGAAATGGATAAATCAAAAGTTGGATCATACTTCATTCCAAAATCGAGTCATAGAGTTGAACTCCAAGATTGTGACTTGAGTGACACATATTAAGAAGGTTTATAACACACTTATCAAATGTGGAGTAGAAACATTTCTTACTCTTGCACATTTGAAATTGGTAAGTTGTGATGTCTTGGATAGTACAAAGACCAACTAAGACTAATTGTGTGAAGTGTTTGTCTTGATAAGAATCGGCACTAACTCTGGAATATTTTTTTGTCAAGGAATATTGCTTGACAAGAGAATCTTATATCTCAAGAGGTCAGTGGGAGTCTTAATGGTCTTGAATAGCTTTAGGAACTAATCAAGAATGAACCTATTATCTATCACTAGCACAAAACTTGAGGTTTATAACCTGTCGTGTTGACATATTCGTGTTTCTGTGTCATTCCAGTTGAGTTGACTATGCATGTGAGTTCTATGAGTTCCCATTTGAATGCATAAAGGCAAAGCACCTTAATCAATGAAATTTCATTGATTCGAATGGGTGAGTTGCTCAGCTACTTGGAAGACATGGTAGCCCTTGTGCTACCAGATGGCAAGAAATAAAGATTGAACAAGTTCAGTCCATATGAGTTTGGATTTGTCACAAACCTTGTCTTGTGATAATGGTTATGACAAATTCACATGGATAGGAATGCATACACCATAAAATCTAAGTGGTAAGGTTTCTCTCCACTTCATGGAAATGATTATGAGGAAACGATTTCATTAAGAAGATTTAAGGAGATAACAGTTGTGATATTTGCATTCTCAAATTCGATTATGATTACGACATCCCTCTTTTTAGTTCGAATTGTGAGATTTGGAAATTAGTCTGAACATTTGGGACTTATTGATATATGGTTTGAAATAGTTTAGACACACATACAAGCTTTCTAATAAAAGGTGTATGAGGTTAGATAAAGTCTTATCGAAGCATCATATATCAGAATTATGAACTTTTATAAGAAAGTCAATAAGTATTGATTTCTAAAAGTTCAGTTGTTTTCTGAGTACATGTTAAAGCTAGTGGGAGCATAAGTGTTATGTTGGTAAGAATATAATTATCATATTAGTGGGAGCATGATTTTTATGTTAAGTATTGCAAGTTAGCAATAGTAGTTATAGAAAACAAAAGTTTCAATTTGCAAAGTTGCAGAGATTGAAAAGTTGTTTTGCTATAATTAAGGGGGAGAAATTTATACTTCATTTAAATCTAAAATCTTAGATCGAGAAGTTTTAATCAAATTTAATCAAATGACATATATGAATGTTATGTTAAAAAGATTCAACATAAATGAATTATATATGTAGCAACATAAGGGAATTCTATATGTAGCAATATTATAACGTAAGAGAATTCTATATGTAGCAAAAGAAGAAATCAAACAACAAACAAACAAAAATAGCAGACGAACAACAACAACAAATCGATCCGCACTGCTACAAAACCTTAATTCAATCAACATTTCAAACCTTCAGTCTCTCATACAATGATAATAGAACAATATTCATATTGAAAAAGAGAAACTGTGAATTCTTCGTTAGAAAGTCTTAGAGCTACAAACAAGAAGAAAATAATAAATAATTAGCTAAAGAATCAAACCCATATGGGCTAAAGACAAAAACACTGTAAACAAACATGCTAATAACATATAGCTAACAATTTTTTCAATAACAAATTAACATTACTTCCTAATATTTTCAAATTTGCATAAAGTAAAAAAAAAAAAAATAGTTATACAAAATGATAAATTGAAAAGGCTTATTTTGTATAAATCAAAAAATGTTAAATAGAAATTAGGAAAGAGTGAACGACCTTGACACACGCCAATGGCAAGTACTCTCTTTAATAATTCAAAGACGGCGTCTTCATCTTTAGACTTTAATAATTCAACGCGTTGAAAACGAAAGAATATCCAAGGAAACTACAACTCATTTTTTTTCTCCTTTATAAACCTTCCCACCAATTCAAACATCATTCATCGTCTCCCATAGATCTCTACAAACATAAACAACTTGAATCAATAGCTTCATATACATCAAACATGAATTCCATTTTCAGTTCCTTCGACGCTTTATCTGCAGGATTCATGTGCCAATCTTTGCGTTTCTTTAACACCAAGAATCCTGTTTCTACCATTCAAGATGATCAAAAGAAGGTGACGCATAATACCACCAAGAACGCCGACGTCGACTGTCACCGGAGCAAGAGTGTTTCCGGTGCTCGCTGGGCGCCGGAGTTGGATGGGCTTCACTGCTTCGAGTCTCTCGTTTTTCATTAAGATTTGATATTTTTTCTTTAGGATATCTAACGGAGTTAATTTTGATATTATATTTCTGGTGTTTTAAGAAAGATTATTATTGATTAATATACTTGTCGAAGATTAATTTGGATCATTTGTATCGATTACTAAATGATGTCTATAAGAATGCGTTTGTTTGATGAAAGTATATATGGGAATGGAATGCAACTAATCGATTAAACTTCAGATTTCTTCCTCCATCTTCTTCTTGTTCTTTAGGAACGTTGTAATTATGGCCATTGAAGATGTTACAAGAACTTAAGTCTTGTAAATCATGCAAATGAAACGACCTTTATTGTGATAAGAATCAACATGATGGTATGAATATACATATTTAATTAAGATATACTCAATTCAAAAGCGTGTTAATCATTTGATGAAAGTCGGAGATAATGTTTTTAAATACATGGACATCAAACAATCGTAGGTCTACTCGAACAAACAAATTTTTATTCATAATCAAAGAGTAATCAGTAATTAAATATGATACAATTATTTAACATGTATATATGAACTAATCAATAATCTTTCTCAAAAACCCAGAAAAAATAAATCAAAACTTATTTAGATCCTCAAGAAAAAAGGATCGAATCTTAATGAAACACTAGAGACTCGAAGCAGTGAAGCCCATCCAACTCCGGCGCCCACCGACCACCGGAATATTCCCTCTTGCTCCGGTGACAATTTGTGTTCTTGTTGGTTTCATGCGTTACCTTCTTTTGATCATCTTGAATGGTGGAAGCAGGATTCTTTATGTTAAAGAAAGAAAAAGATTGGCACATGAATTCGGCAGATAAAGCATCGAAGGAACTGAAGATGGAATTCATGTTTGATGATGAATATGATCAAGTTATTGACTCGATTTGTTTATGTTTTCAAAGATAGGAAGACGTTGTATGGATTTTGAATTTGAAGGAAAGGTTTATATAGAAGAAAAAAGGTTGAATCATTGTAGTTTCCACTTTTAGAAGAAGATGAGTATGACTCATCGAGTAGACCAAAAGTTCAAACGGCTTACCGACCAAACACTAAATTTGATAATCGAGTTGCCGGGCAACTGGCCGGCACTCTTTGTCAAAGAGAGTAGCTTTCTCACGCCTCTTCGTATCATCTAACTACATATTTTTTAAAATATTTTCAACATGTCATATAGAGGTGGCAAAGCCAAAAACTATACGAAATGTTAATAGGACACTAGGGTGTAGGTAAGATATTGCATCGAGGTTAATTAAAATGGATTGATATGACATGACAACAAAAACTAAACAAATAAGGTTTATGACTTGAAAATGATCGTTTATTTATATGCAAACTTTTTAATTCATTTTATAAATTAGAAAGACTTAAAGCCAGAATCATATGTAGAAGAAAAACTTTGGATTGAGTCATTTTGTAATGTCGATACGATTAGGTTATGTTTGAACCGCTACAGAATGATATGTTAGTTTATTTTTCGAGTTTTTTTAAGTTAGTGTGTTTGGCAGGCTAAAAAATAGTTTATAAGCTTAGATTATAAGCTAGTTTTTTAAAAAGCTATTTAGATTAGCTTTTCAAGAGCTTTTTAAAAAAATTTAAATATATCTCTTAATTAGTTATAGAAAATGTATTATTTTTAAATGTTTTTTTGTCATTTTATATCTTTTAGCTAGTTTTTCGGTAATTTTACCAAACGTCATGTTTTACCAGTTAGTTATTTATGTTACAGCTAGATTTTCAACTATCAGCTAGCTTCTTAGCTAATAGTTAGTTTTTCAACTAGTACGTCAAACTACACAATCCCCTTAACCACTCCATCCTTCACATGATTCCGCCCCTCCGCCTCCCCAACTCTCACTCGTTCCATTTTTTCCTTTAAACTTACTATGAATTTAGTCTTTATACCTCATAACTACTACTTTTCCCAATTCTTTATTTAATTTTTATTTTTCTTTTCATTTTATCCAACTCATATTTCTTTCAACATGTTTAGTGTTTCAACCTCACATGTTAGCACAAATTTCAAGGTCTAAACTTATCTCAAAACCCAATAGATACTCAACACGAAAATAAATGGGTTGACATATCACGACATGATAATTACGCGTGTTGGGTTAGGGTCAAGCTTTGTCAACCCGTTTATTATTTCAACACGTCATGAATCCAATAAAACACAACACGTTTGTTGGTCTAATGTCATAGACTTCATGTTTGAAACCCTACTTTTTCAATGAATAAATGATAGGCCTGGTGTGGAGACAAAGTAGAGTCTCAAGCTTTAGAAGTCACAACGATGCCATAACATGTTTTAAATGATGAATTAGAGGGCAATTTTGTATATTGATTGTTTATACAAACGGCAAAATAATTCAAGGAAATCAAGTCTACTATTCTACTAGTAAGATAAGTATCTATCAAGGTTCAAATGGTAACACATGTATCCTATATAAGGTTCACCTGTTTCACTTGATACCAATAGCTTGAATTTTATTGATCAAATTTCCATTCATGTGGGGATCATTAGAAAATGAGTTTTTACCCATTTTGAAACAAAAATATTGTCTTGTACAAGGTCAAAACGGAAAGATATTAATAGGGTTTTTGTTCACTAACACAAGTTTTAAACATATTTTTCTGTTACATTTTTTGTGATTAAAGATCATTACAGTTTGTATATTTAAAGACAATTATGCATCATAATGGCGACGGTTAACTTTGTTGCTATGTAAATATAGGCACCAAGTACACATAAAGTAGAAAAAGACTGAATCTGTTTTAAGAAAAACATGTTTTCACACACTGCACCTTACTCATATAAGATCATTGTCTATGATCCTCGTTTCCACTATGCTCCATGAGACATTAAAATCACCACAAACTATCAAACAACCAACTCAAGAAAGCAGAATTTCCCTATTATTCCAGCAGCAAGAGAACGATATTTCAAAATAAATACATGTACACCATCATACTCTCTCATCATCATCATAAGCTGCAACATCAAATCTAACAAAAGATGACCATAAAAAAAAACAAATTACAATTGTATTCAAAGTAAGAACAAGACCCCAACCCCTCACCCCTCCATGCAATAACCAATTATCAATGCTTGGAAAACCACCATACTAAAAAGCAATTAGCAACACCCACAAGAATCTTTTCATATACCCTTTGCTTTAAAAAAAAATCATCACAACCTTCTTCCCATTTTAGCAAATCTTCTTGCAACTCCAAATATAACTGCTTTTGTCAACAATCCCCTATCAACAGTACATGCAAGTGCAATAGCACCTCCTACCACCAAAATCTTTCCAAGATTCTTCCCCGATGGCTTCTCATCATTCACTAATTCTTCACATCTTTCGATTTCTTGTGTTGAATCGTTTGTTGTGTTGTTGTTCAAGTATCTTAAATGGGCTTGGCTAACTTTTGAATTGATGTGGGCCATGTATCCACAATGAGAAAGTGGGGCCCCCGATGACATGTGTTTTTGATACCACCGTAAACCTCGGTCAATCTTTTTTACTGCTCCCCACATTCCTTGACGTACACCAAGTTTTGCAATTTCCCATGGGATTCCCATGTCTTCGTGATGAAAAAGCAGTACTTCACATGCACTCATTTCTCCATCGCCTTTTCTTGATTCAACTGCGCTCACAAAAAAAAATTTATGTTAATACAAGTTTCTGCAAAAAGGTTATTCTGTCAGCAACCCCTGAGCTGGCCCACACCAGCCTCACATAAGTCGCACGGCCCAAAGCGAGTTCAATCCACGTTGGAATTGAAAATCTTTTAGTGTTGTTGTTGAGACTCGGACAATTTACCAAACTTTTGGGATAGGACAGTGTGGGGACCACACTGTCCTGTCCTAGTTAGGCGACTCAGAAGGAGCCAAATCCACATTGGAATTATGTGTCTGCTCGGACTTTAACCTTAACCCTTGACCATTTCTAAAAGTATACCACCTCGGAACAAACTAGGCTATACCCTAGGGGTAATTTAGTAAATTTGGTGGTTTTATTACCTGCACGAATCATCCAACTTGAATAGTACAAGTCAACGCGTCTTGGTTTAGTACGGCGAGGCACGGAGGGGTATTGTACGCCCTGAAATACGTTTCATTGAATTCTAAGTAATTATATAAAATTGTATTTATGAAATTTGTTAAATGCAAGAAATAGTAACGTATTTTCATGTATTCGTTTATTATAGCGCCTTATTTTCATTTTCTTCCTATGCTAGTATTAATAATAAATAAGTGACAAATATATAATCTTTAGATATGTTACCTTTGTAACACAATAATACGTTTTATCTGAATCCCAAATTCGACGCCCAATTATGTATTCTCTATCGCTACAAAAGAAGGGGAACTACAAAAACAATTAAAGCATGTAAGTTTATAAAACAATCCACAATATAGAATTTCTTATATTAATCAAATTTATATTTAATTTATACCTTGCGAACCCATTTAACCACCATTGTTCCATTTTCTTGACACTCTTCCAATGTTTCGGCTTCAATTAACATGTCATCCCACTTTAATCGGAATTCATCATCCCAAAAGAAATCCCTCATTAATTCAGGAGTAGTATCTTCATACACACTTCTTGAACGATATTGTGGAGGTCCAATCTATAAAGAAAATAATAGTTTTAGTCACTAACTCGATATAAATAGACATATTGTAATTTGTAAAGTAAAACTCTCAATGTTGTATGACAATTCAAGAAATTGCAATGTACTTTTATTGATTTATTTATGAAAGTATCATACTTGATACTTCATAAATGTTATCCAATACTATAATTGGATAGAACTTTAATAAGAACACAAAATGAAAGTGTTCGATAGATTTTTCATAGTTATTGAATTGGAAATTGGAATTACCTCAGGCTCTCTCTTCCAAGCTTGATAGGACATATTTGAGGTCGATTTTTCCATCATACCAATCCAAGAAGGACCTTCATCTTTCTCTTCGACAAGTTTGGATAAATGCTCCAAATCACCTTCTCCAACGAAATTCTTTCTTTCTGTATCCAATTTCGATGAACTGAAAACATATATATGAAATTAGAACACGAATTCCATCTTTTTTTGGATTACACAGATTATAGTTGATGAAAAGTTATCAGGAAAAGGGAACTGAGATTAACCTGGTATCGGAGAATGAAATTGAAGCCGGTTCGGACGAGGAAACCTCCGGCGACCCATCGGAGAACGGGAAAAGACAACTGGGGAGTTGAGATTTTAACGAATTGAAGCTCGGAATTGAAGAAACGATGTCGATGGAAGAGTAATTCTTTGGGGGAAGACAAGTGGTGGATAAGTTATTAATGGCGGAATTAGCCCATCTGGGTCGCCAAACCCACCCAACCAAAACCCCAAAAAGAACCGCCGTCCAAAGAGGCAACATGAACATCATAAGATCCGGCAACACATTCCATAGATTAGGTCCTTGTAAGATCTTCAACATAGCCCCAACCAAATCCATACCCTCAACCTCCCCTACCCAAAACCCCAAAAAAAATACCCAAAACCCTAGTCCAATCGAGTTACAAATTGAAGATTTAGAAACGTTCGATGGACTAAAGCGGTGAAAGGAGTCTCACAAAGAGGAAGATAAGAAGGTGTAGAAGGAATAAAGTATAAATTTTGGGGTGAATAAGACGACAAAAGGTATGGATTAGAGGATGAGAGTAAAGATAAGAAGTGTAAGCGATAGATAAAGAATCGTAGCTGATTTCCGTAGGGCCCGGCACTCTGATTCGCTTCTGTGTGGTGCAGAAAGTCGGACAAAAATTTTCCGGCCACCACCCACCGGCTGCCAGCACGGCGGATGAATCTGATGAGATTAAAAACTTTGAAGATAAGAAAAGCAGAAATTTTTGATGGGTTCTTTTAGAAATGTTAATGCTGAGAATCTACAAATGGATGAATGAATTGACTCGATTATTTATTGGTTAGGTTTTGTGGTTTGGTCAGTCTTGTGATTACAATTTTATTAGCACCGCGTTCTTCTTTCTTTCATTCTCCTCTCGTTTTCCACGTTCAACCAAAATTACATACGAGTATTTGTTTTGACTAAAAAATGTTTGACTTTCATGTTCAAATTCTATTGATTATATTTTTTACTAAAGTAAAGATTATTAACTAATTCACATTATTATTTTTTTGGATTAGTGTTTATTTTAAGTGTGCTTGATTGATCAATAAATAATAAATTAGTTTATAATTACTTTTTTGAGATAAATTCTGACCTAGCATCTAACATTGAGTTTTGAGTTTTACAGGGTGTCTATGGTAGATTTTAGGTTATGTTTGGTGTACTAGCTGGTAGCAAAAAAGCTAGATGTTAAATAGAAAGCTAGCTGATGGTTAAAAAACTAGCTAATAAAAAATGATGTTTGCTAAATCTAGCTGAAATATATAAAATTACATAAAAAGACATTTAAGAGTATGTGTTTCTATAATAATTAAGGTGTATATTTGTAAAATTTAAAACAAAAAAAAACAAAAACAAACAAAAAAAAAAAAAAAAAAAAAAAAAAAAAAAAAAACTCCTAAAAAGCTAGTCTAAGACTGTGTTTGGCGCACCACAATTAACTGATAAGCTAGCTTATTTTTCGAGTTTTTTTATGTTTTCGTGTTTGGTAAGTCAAAAAGTAACTTTTAAGCTAGCTTATGAGCTAGATTTTTGAAAAATTACTTAGACTAGCTTTTTAGGAGCTTTTTTACAATTTTCCAAATACATCCCTTAATTAGTTATAGAAACACATACTCCTACATGTTCTTTTATATAATTTTATATATTTCAGCTAGTTTTACCAAACGTTATTTTTTATCAGTTAGTTTTTCAGCTATCAGCTAGTTTTTTATTTAACAGCTAGCTTTTCAGTTATCAAGTAGCTTTTCAGCTAATAACTAGCTTTTCAGCTGGTACATTAAACATAACCTAAGTAGCTTTTAAAAAAAGCTAGCTTATAAACTACTTTTTGATTTTCCAAACACAGCAACATAAAAAACAAAAAAAAAAAAAAAAAAAAAAAAAAAAAAAAAAAAAAAAAAAACCCTAAAATGACATAATTTGTTTAGTTGTTTTTATTTGGCATTGAAATATTGTCAAATGTGGCTTCCATTATAATATTTAGTGGTGTAACGAGACCTCTGGAAAAATTAATTGACATATATAGTACAATTAAAAAATAAACGATGTTTTCAAAACGGGTACTATTCTACGACATTAACTGTGTTTAATATGTATGTTATCTTCTACGTTAGAAGAAAACCAAAACTAATAATTCGATGTATAAGATTACTTAGGATACATAAATATATCATCACAAAGTTAGTTCCAAACAAGTTTATTTACAAAGACTTTCGAGTTTGATATTACTTATGTTTTATATCGTTTTAATTGCAATATAATTGTATCTACCCTATAAGAAAAAAAAATATATTACTCGTAGACTTTAAAAAATACGTTGCATTGTTTTTTATATGGTTGACAAATTATCATTTGTGGTTTTTGGTGGTTTATATCGTTGACAAATTATCACTTGTGGTTTTTTGATCGAGTAAATCATGATAGAAGCATTGTTACACGTTGTTTATATTATCATTTGTGGTTTTTTGATTGGATAAATCATGATAAAAGCATTTTCAACCATATAAACCTTTAATTAAATTGTCATATACGTATGCATATGTTTTTGTTTGTGTATGATATAGTAAAATTTTCAACCATATAAAATTTTAATTAATTTGTCATATACATATGTCTTTGTTTATATATGATATGGTAATGGAAATGGACAGAAAACCAACTCGGCGTATATCCACAAGTTTATGTGGCTTACAACCGTGTCATATTGCCTAAGGAAACAAAAAACCAACTTCAATGACATCTTTATACTGATATACCCGTCTTTTGCATATCCATATAAAATTAGTGGTAAAGAAAGATGCAAGAGTTTATGAGTTAACAATCAAACGGAGTTTTCACAATTTGTTTTATCAAATATATTGATATTGATGGCTATATTATTGCTAACTTATATATGTTATAATAACATATGATCATATTTTTTTAGAAATTGCAAAATTGACGATCATTTTCGAAATTTGATGAAGTTTCAAGTTACGAAGTCGAATCGTACTCATTATTTAAGGGCTATAAATAATAGAAACCGAAAAAGTTTGTCTAGCATTACACTTCAAGTTCATTAGCTTATTAGAGTTGAGCCATGTTCTTTCCAAAAGGTTCTTCAAGTTAGGGTTTCAAACACGAAAAACAAATTTAGAACTAACGAAAGAATTTAAAACTCTTCAACTCAGTTCAAAACTATTTATTTATGAGCTTATTTTATTGATTAGTGTGTTAACATTATTCGTAGGTTATTATTAGTTATCACACGTTAAATAGGTAAAAATGGATTAGTATTTCATATATGTTAAAATGCGGTGACATTAATTAAATTGATTATCGGGAATGAATGATTTAATTACAATGATAATATTTTTTGTTTTTGGAATATAATCATTTTGTCCGGAATAAGGAATTTTACATTACTATTCCGGATTTCAGGAGGTAGTAAAGAGTTTTTTTTTTCCAAAATTTTCCATAATGAATTCAATGTTGAAAATCCAATTGTCGGCTTCAAAAACTATATTGTTTGAATTCATCTGTTGTTAAGTTGTGGAGATAGGGAATTTTTGTTTTTGGAAAATAATCGTTTTGTTCGGAATAATGAATTTTTCGTTACAATTCTAGATTCCAGACAGTAGTAACAAGTTTTTTTTTCCAGTTTTTCCATTATGAATCCAATGATGAAAACCAATCAGTTGCGTCTAATACTATATTGTTTGAATATGTCTTGTTAAGTTGTAAAGATTGATTCATCTTTGACCTTATAGTCACAAGGCAGACCAAGAACGGGGTCCTATTTTGTCAATGTTATCTGAGCTTGGCCTTTATAACATCCACATGTGCATGTATCATATATTGTTCATTTTGGAGCTATCCGGGTGGAAAACTTCCTAGAGGGTCACCCATCCTAGAATTTTTCCCACCCAGTCTCGCTTAACCACCAAGTTTTTCATGGGATCTACAACCCTCACAGTTTAAAAGCATTATGGTAGGTAGATATCCATATCCCAACACTACAAGAAAAATACCCTTTAATGTCACGCTAACAATGACACGCACTGATTTACGATACGCATTTTTTGTGTGTCCAAAAAATAATGTCAGACTCCCAAATTTTGAAGGATAAAGGACATGCATTTGTGCGTACTCTAAAATTATTGTCCCACAAAAACAATTACAAGAACAGAGGGTGCTTATTTTAAATGTGTGTCCTCTGTGAATGTAGCTTTCTAATTTTTTTTTTTTTACTCAAAATGCGCGTTCTCAAAAGGGGAAAATGAAATCCTCTTAAAATTATAAAATTTTAAATACCTAGCTTTAAGATCTCCCTTCATTCTCTTTTTCCCTTCTCTCTACAAACCCTAATCACGATATTATCTCTTCTATACACCTCCAACAACTCATAGCCCTATTCAACATATGTTACATATGTCGACTCTCGAACGAACTCTCTCGGTGCTCTTTGGCCTATGCAACAATCAAAGGTCTCATAGTCCATTCCACACAAATCAATAAAATGTCACCCGAAGAAGAAGGACGAGCATTTCACTCTTTATTTCCCTAACTCTTTCTCAATTTCCTCCTTAACCTTGAAAGAATCGGCGAACAGCTAGGGTTTTCATCATAATCGCACCTCCTCCATCTACTTCTATCTTAGAGCTGGCGATTTAGGGCCTTACAACTTCTCATCCCTCACAGGGTCGAAGATGATGCTCGTGATTTTTTGTCATTCTTAAAATCCCTACGTCGGATTGAACTAAGGTATGCTTTCCTTCTTGCTCCGGTTGTTATGGTTGCACAGATGGTGGTTGTAGTGGTTTTCATGGTGCTCGTTTACCATCTTATGAAAAACAATCTTCTAGAATAGCAAGCCGTCGACCACAGCTAACCCACAACGGTAGTAGGGCCATGGGCCAGGGCATCATTCATCTAGGGGCATCAAGTTTTCGAGAGCTTTTATGGTATGTATAGTTTAATTGGACCAAAATTAATCGTATATTAATTTTTTTAGCCTAAGGCAATGGAGCTGAACACAAACACGAGTCAAATTACAGCATCTCACGCCGAAGCAATCGAACAGATTTCTAGGGAAACTCACACACCTAAATTGAGGAGTTGCCTCGTTATCAATCGTCACCGATTATCCTTCTTCTTCTCTTCTCATCATTCTCGACATCTCCACACTCTAGGTCTCCAGTTCTCCTAAAAGCCAAATCGTCAATCAATTCATTAATTCCAAAGATTCAAATACAAATTTGAAAGGCGGTATATCCGGTTTAAAGAGAAGAATCAAAAACCATTTCTAATTTTTAGAAATACTATCTTCTTTGATGTTTTTGAATGAATTTTGTTTGAGGTATGCTTCTTTGAATCTGTGTTTCTTGTTTTTGAGATATTATGGTTTCTTCAAGTTTTTTTTTTAATAATTTATTTATTGACATCACAATACATATTCCATACTTTTTAAGTGAAGTTTCTTAAAACCATTCAGAATTGTATCTATTGGTTCTGATTTCTCAAGATCTTAACTATGAAAGAAATGAAGCATTTGATCGAACACCCAAAGGTCAAATTCAAATGTACTGGAAAGGACATGGAAAATTGAAACTGCAAAGATCTTAACTAAGATTACAAAGTAGCTATAGTGACAAAAAGATAAAGATGTTTCTCCTTTTTTTAACAAAGCAGTCAAGTTATATGAAGGACTAGCAAAGAAACTTATACATCAAGGACATGTTCTTGATGTTTTTGCTTGTACTCTTGATCAGACAATCTTTCCTTAAAATCTTGTCACTTACATTTATGATTCCATTACATATGGATTCAATACTTAGCTAAGTTGAACTAAGAGTTTATTTTTCTAGATTGGGGTAACTGAGCTTAAAGTTGCAGTTGAAAAAACGGGAGGACTTGTTGTGTTAGCAGAAAGCTTTGGTCATTCAGTTTTTAAAGATTCTTTATTGCGTGTTTTCCAATCGGGTGACACTAACTTGGGTTTACCATCAAAGTAAGGTTTGATTCAATCTCTTCAATCCATAACACATTGATATGTCATATGTTAATGTTGACTCAGTCAGTTCTTGTATTTGTTTGTATATTGTGAATTGTAATGAACTTCTCACTTTTTGCAGTGGTATATTTGAAGTAAAGTTTTCAAAGTGAAATTCAGGGTATTCTTGGTCCATGTGCATCACTTGAGAAGGTTCGTATAGTGTTTTAAAGAATGTTGACTCTTTGTTGGTTGATTGTTGTTTTTTGTGCAGAAAGGTGTTTTAAGTTCTGATACTAGTATTGGTCAAGGGGGTACTACTACATGGAAGATGTGTGGACTTGACAAATCGATTTCCTTATGCTTAATATTTGAAGTTGTGAAAAAGGAAAGCTCAGATGTTATTCGTCAAGCTGCAAATAATCAGTTTTATTTCTAATTTTTTACTTGTTATCAGCATTACAGGGGACAAATGAGGCTTAGAGCCACCACTCTATCAAGAAGATGGGTCACAAGCCCAAGAAATATACTAATGGATTTTATACAAACAATCCTATGTGAGCATGCAACTCTAGATACGGATCTATGTTTTCACTATTAGTCATACAATATTATGAACACGAAAGGAAACCTAGCATGCTCCTAGTAATTTTGAAAATCATAAGGAAGAATGGAATACATATCTCTTGTTGTTATGTTGTAATAACAACTTGTTTCTTGAATCTTCTTGTCTTTGAAAGCAAGTACCACAAGTGTAGTACCTCTAATGGCTCACAAACACCAAGAGAAAATGGAGAGACAAGAGAGAGAGAGAGAGAGAGAGAGAGAGAGGGGGAGGTATGAAATTCAGCTCTAGGAACCCTAGGTATCAAGTGGCCGAATTTCTTATGCCAAGGGGTCTTTATATAGGTGTAGGAATTATGGTTTCAGTCCTTATCCTTATCTGATTGCTTAGCCACCAAGCAGCCCAAAGGATAACCCTAGAAACCTTATAATGGACGAATTCTAAGGCCTTATCCCCTTGAATTCATTCACCCTATCATATAGGGCATGCTTTGCCCTACTTTGCAACTATCACATAATTACAGTTCAGTACCTCTAGTTCAATTAACTTCTTTTGATCACAAAATTAATTCTTAATTAATTTTCATCCAATGTTAACTAAATAAATATGATTTCTCTTTTAATATATTATTCATATAATATATTAATAAACCATAATAACCTCTTTCTCTATTATTTCTCCAGTCAAGTTGCTTTGGTGAAGGCAACCCAAAAGGACCATGCACAACCAGGTCAAGTACTTACCAAATATAGTTACCGGCTTAGACACTAATCCAAAAGTCTCCCACTTGGATAAGTCTAGTAACCATAAATGCAAGTAGAATCTGATTAACAATCGTAGCTCTCAAAGATGCTGTCGAACTCTGATCTTATCAGCAACCTATCCTTTAGATAATGGATCATATATTCCTCCATTCTAGATATCATATAGACATGAGTCATAGATTATAATCATTCTCCCAGTCTATGTGTTCTTTCCCGATTTCCGATTTATGACGACTGACAACAAACTACAATTGAACACATTAACTTAGTCCTGGCTTGGCCAAGCGCTTAGGGTGTCATCACTAAATCATCGAAGGGCCCACAGATATCGCTTGTATCCCACTTTGGGTAAAAGGAACGGATAAACTTCGACTCGAATGCTCCCTTGTACCTACTCATCAAATTACACTCAACGATATGTTTTATAACACCAAGTTACTGGTGCGTTTACATATTATCAATGTGCAACCGAATTGCAGAATACAACTCACACATCTCAGTTTTAAGAATATAAGATATTATCGTCTCACCAATCACTTGTGATAAAATCCATGAAGCGATCCAAGTGAGCGTGGGTTTAATCCAATACGCTTGTGCTATGTCTAAACACTTTAGACAATCTATAGACGGATTCATGACAGTATTCTTTCATACCTACTTCCAAAGTATGAGCGACTGTGGAGGGTTTGAATAATCTTATTATTCGGCAATTCAAAACATGCAAAATGAAACACAAGAATAATACTAATTCTATATGGCACCAAACTTTTGAGCATAAATAAAACACCTTTTATTTAATCACCATATTGATTACTCATTATTTGTTGTTTCGGGTAATCAACTTCTTACTTGAATTATAACAATAGTTGTCCCATGCACCAAGCATGCACACTATGTTTACCTATGGTCCTTACTTTGTGAAATATATCAAATGAAAACATTTCCAATGATGCTCATTTCACAATTTCTAATCCTAATCATTAGTGTAAGAATACAAATTTTCGCCACTACTAGAATATGTCAAATTCTAGCATTTTATGCAACGGTCCTTTCGTAATATCACAGCGCCAAAGTCACCAAGACTTTGCCAATGAAATTACAAAGTGTTTTATTAGACATCCTTCTTTGATAAAATTTTCTAATCTAAACATAAATTATTAACGTCCAACTCCCAATAAGGAAACATTTTCATATTTTCCATATGACAACTCATTATAAATAGAATCTTATCTATTCATAATAATGTCAATATAGTCCATCCATTAGTATACTTCCAACTGCTCACAAGCGACCAATCCTTGGTGAACCTTAGATTGTCCTTGATAGTTGTTTAATTATTTTAGTCAAATCTGGTTCTAGTCCCTTTTTCTGTCTTAATGCCCTAGAAATTTGAAAAATTTTAGAACGGTCAAATATTATAGCATATGCAATCGATCCTATACCAGAAGCGTATGGGACACGATTCACAATGTCTTACATAAAGGCATGATACCTTATCAGCCATTTCCCATAATATTTCTATTTGCCATGTTTTCACAATTCGAGCTATGAAGAGGGATGTCGTAATCATAATCAAATTTTTGAGAACGCGGTTAATATATTCTTGACTAAATTTGATTAAAATTCCTCGATCTAAGCTTTTAGATTGGAAACAAAGTATAACATTCTCTCCCTTAATTATAGCAAAACAACTTTTCAATCCCTGCAACTTTGCAAAGTGAAACTTTTGTTTTCTATAATTAATATTGCCAACTTGCAAAACTTAAAATTATAATCATACTCCCACTAACATGATGATTATATCCTTACAAGCATAACATTTATGCTCACACTAGCTTTGACACATATTCAGAAAACAGCTAAACTTCTAGAAAACAATACTTATTGACTTCCAAGGTTCATTGTTTCTAATATGATATGCTTTGATAAGCTTTTATCTAAACATCTCAAACTCATACACCTTCCCTTAGATAGCTCACATGTGTGTCTGAACTATTTCAGAACTTATATTACTAAGTCCCAAATGCTCAAACTAATCGCCAAATCTCACAATTCGAACTATGAAGAGGGATGTCGTAATCATAATCGAATTTGAGAATGCGATTTACATAACAACTATCTCCTTAAAACCTATATTAGTGAAAGCGTTTCCTCACAATCATTTTCATGAAAGAGAGAAACCTTATAACACTTAGAATTTATGGTGTATGTGTTCTTATCCAAGTGAATTTGTCATAACCACAATTATAAGATAATGTTTGTGACAAATCCAAACTCATATGGACTGAACTTGTTTATTCTTGATTTCTTGCCATCAAGGGTCCCACAATTGCTTCCATGTTATTTAGCAGCTCACTTATACTAGTCAATGTACTTTCATTGAACAAGGTGCTTGCCCTTATGCAGTCTATTGAGAACTCGTAGAACTCATATTCATAGTTTACAAAACATCAAATGTAATCTTATCACATCATGTATTAAGAATCAAAAAATAGGAACTTATAGACTTAGTTAATGGATTTTTACCTGAAGTAGAGTCATACGTCTTGACTCTCCCATCTCTTAGATCTCTCAGGTAAATAGGGCAGCTTCGTCTCCAATGCCCATTCTCTTGGCAATATAAGCAAATTGACTCCTTTGGAACAGCACACGAAACTACCTCAGACTTTGCCTTTCTCTTATGGTCAAACTTTTCGACCATGGAATGCCTTTCGTTGCCATTGCCTATGTCCATGGAGGTTTGGAAGGCAGATCTACCAATCAACTTTGCTTCTCCAGTGCGCCAAATCATTGCTGATTCAGCAGCAACAAGCAAATAGGCGAGATCGATAAGGGTTACGTCATGGTCTATCATATAATACTCTCTTACGAACTCACTATATTAGTCAGAAAGAGATTTAAGAACCCAGTCAACAGCCAACTTCTCACATATAACGACTCCCAACATTCTTAACCTGCCAATGTGTAGCTTCATCTCTAAAACGTGTGCACACACTTACTTTCCTTCTTCGTGTTTACTTGACAAAAGGACCTGAGTGAGCTTAAACTTTTCAAGCCTTTGAATTTGTGGGTCAGGGAGAATAATAGGAGGAGGTGGAGGAAGTGAAACATGATCTCTTGTTCCTCGATCGAAATGTGGAATATCATCTTCATGTGCAAAGCTTGTTCCAAGGGATTTGGGAAGACCATAGGTTTCATACTTTGACATCTACAAAATGGGAGAAAATTAAAGGTAGTTGACTGATTCAGTCATTAATAAAACATCCAAATGAGATATTAAGACTAAGACCCAACGCAATATCCTACAAATTGGAAGAGGGGTGTCGTAATCTGATCGCAGAATATTTGAAGGTAAGTGAATGACGATTCACTAATTTTCCACTATGAAAAATGAAAATGGAGATTATGTTTTAAATGTATCGAAAATTCCTAGATCTTTTGAGATTCATTGAACTTTTCAATGGCATGTTTAAATCTCGATATGCCCCTCATTTTGTGAATGGGATGCTGAGGATCACAAAACAGGGTGTGAATAACCATGCAAATATACATGGTGCCCCCAATGTTACAGTCACCTATTCGATGTGCCGGTTAACCATACAAGCTCCATCGAACTACGACAAACATCGAGTCACCCGTTGCCACCTTTGCTTAGAATCCAATTAGTATGCAGGTTAACCACACATGCTCCACTAACGTCTTAGCAAGGGTACAAAGTGTAATTTCATGGAATTGCATCAAATTAACATTTGCCTAATCTAACTAAGATTGGAAATTTTGTAAACATTTAATTGCTTTATAATTCATTATACTTTTAATGGAAAGGGTTTGCCCTATCCTACCTGTTCGGCTAACGACCTTCACCAATCAAGAAAGCGGTGGGTGAGAGTGGACACCCATTAAACGACCATTTTATAGGCCATAACCTTATACCCCCTTATAGATCGGCTTCGTGAAGGAGGCCTACTAACGGTAAGACTAACATTTAAGTTATACATATATAATATTAGACTTCTAATGTTATATATAGTATAAGAGTGCATTTTACACTTTTAAAATACAATGTGGTCTAATTTAATAAATTACACTTTTAATTTAATTAAATATAAACTATATCACTATAGATTTATTAACTTTTTTTTAATTATACATTTAATTAATTTAATAAAACCATAAGGGTGTAATTTGAACTTTTCAAAAAAAAAAACCTAGGGTTTTAATCAAATTTAAAATTTCTAAAATTTAAAACCTTTTAATTTAAAATTTTAAATATTAAAACTTTGATTTAAATTATCCCAAAATTAAACAATTAATTCGAATTATCAAATCTTGAAGGATTATCTACTAAATTAAACAATAATTTAACCTATCCTTTAAATCCCCTAAAATTCGAAAAAAAATGGGATGGGATTATTCAAAATCTTTAATTACCATATTTAAACAATTAAGGGATAATTACAAGATATGGAATTATCCAAATCCCTAAAATTTAGGGATCTTATCTTGGGGAGGAGGCAAATTTCGAAACCCTAGGGTTGGATAACCCTAAAATTCGAAATCTTGGAGGCTAAGGAAAGGGTTTGGAAAACCCTATCAAATTTCAAAATCTAGGGTTTAAGAACCCTAATTTCAAAAATATTGCCTCTAGGGTTTAGTGGCTATAAATCCTAACGTGTCAAATTTATACATTTGTATAAAGCTAATTGAAAACAAAACCAAACGCTCTGATACCACTAATGAGTTTTATACAAACAATCCTATGTGAACATGCAACCCTAGATACGGATCTATGTTTTCACTATTAGTCATACAACATTATGAACACAAGAGGAAACCTAGCATGCTCCTAGTAATTTCAAAAATCAAAAGGAAGAATGGAATACATACCTCTTTTTGTTATGTTGTAATAACAACTTGTTTTTTGAATCTTCTTGTCTTTGAAAGCAAGTACCACAAGTGTAGTACCCTAATGGCTCACAAACACCAAGAGCAAATGGAGAGATAAGAGAGAGAGAGAGAGAGAGAGAGAGAAGAGAGAGAGAAGAGAGAGAGAGAGAGAGAGAGAGAGAGAGAGTGAGTGAGTGAGGAGATATGAAATTCGGATCTAGGAACCCTAGGTATCAAGTGGCTGAAATTTCTTTTGCCAAGTGGTCTTTATATAGGTGTAGGAATTAAGGTTTCAGTCCTTATCCTTATCTAATTGCTTACCCACCAAGCAACCCAAAGGATAACCCTAGAAACCTTATAATGGACGAATTTGAAAACCTTATCCCCTTGAATCCGTCCACCCTATCATATAGGGCATCCTTTGCCCTACTTTGCAACTATCACATAATTACAGTTCAGTCCCCCTAGTTCAATTAACTTCTTTTGATCACAAAATTAATTCTTAATTAATTCTTGACCAATGTTAACTAAATAAATATGATTTCTCTTTAATATATTATTCATATAATATATTAATAAACCATAATAACCTCTTTCTCTATTATTTCTCCAGTCAAGTTGCTTTGGTGAAGGCAACCCAAAAGGACCATGCACAATCGGGTCAAGTACTTACCAAATATGGTTATGGGTTAGACACTAATCCAACATATACAGGCATGCTTATTCATCTATCCTATAAGTTACTTTAATTGTTAATTTATCAACATATATGAACTTTCTTCTTTAGTACTATGTTTGTACTATTGTATATGATATCAGTTTTGCACTTTCTCTGTGTTTCTGTAGTAGTTTTTTCACATCCATTCTTCCCAACTTCAAATATAACCATTTTCTAATGCTTCAAATGTGAATATATTCATTACCATTATTGATTAACCGAAATTCAAACTTGGTTTTTGCATTTTCTAGGATTTGGTTGTTAGGTTTAACCAAGAAGCAGCTATTGTAGTCATGGGATGTCTAGTTTCTTTTAAAATGGAAACAGGGGTATCATGTTAAATCTATCTTTTTGTCACTATAGCTACTTTGGAATCTTAACACTTTGATTTTTTTTCTATGAAAAGTTTCCATTTCTTATTTGATGGTTGTTATTATTGCTCACTGTAATGTAATCCTAGTGCTTCTAAGTCAAGTAAAATACAATGTAAGGTTTATTTATTTTTCAGTAGGCATCATAAAAACTTACCTTAAGAGCATTAACAACAAACATATTAGCACCACCTTACTTCATTTGTTGTATTTCAAATTTTAAATCTAAACTTCATATGGTTTTACAATCTGAAAGAGACATGCAACATTTGTTAGTATATATATATATATATATATATATATATATATATATATATATATATATATATATATATATATATATATACACTTCGTGGTTAAACTTTCTTGGGTGAGAGAAATTACAAAATGGTTGATCCTTGGAAAGTTTTCCACCCGAGTAGCTCTACAACGGACAATATATTATGCATACATCTAGGGATATTATGAACCGAATTAGAGTTAGGATAGGGTGATTTTCGACATTTGATGGGGACGTTGAACTCTTATGAGGGGGGAGAAGTGGTGCACCAGCATCCCATATTAGTTGGGAAGGAAAAGAAGCACTCCTTACAAGGGGGTATGGAGACCTTACTTACAAGATGCATTTAAAAAACTGTGAGTGCCTTATAGCCCATGAGAACTTTGTGGTTAAGCTTGTTTGGGTTAGAGAAATTCTATTATAGGTGACACCTTAGGAAGTTTTCCATCCGCCTTGCTCCAAAGAGGACAATATCTTGTACATATGTACAATATCTTGTATATACGTACGTTTGGGATGTTACAAACGGTATCAGAGACAGGGCATGAAGATGTTATATGTTCAATAGGGAATTCGACCCCTTATGAGGACAAATACTTGATGTAAAACAATGTAAGTGTGTTATCTTAATGTATAATGTTTGGATTTGCTATGTTTCATTTACACTCAATTGTTATGATACTACACAATGACGTCACCAGCCTCCGGACGTTTCCTCCTGTAACGTCCATAAAAAATTCAACCAATTTTAAACTTTTCAAAAACAACCCAATTTCATAAAGTCATTACAAAAAGGTTTTCAGTACATTTATTATCAGAGTCTTCCCAAAACCATATCAGAAACATAAACATAAGGAGCGGTACGATCACGCCTTTGCCTTGCCACGGTCTCCTGAAATACATGAAACATTTCAACTGTAAGCCCGAAAGCTTGGTGAGATACCCCCAAAATACCAACCACATATACCATACACATAACATGTCATATCATAACAGAACATAGAACAGTCATGCACTTTGGTTCTACTGTGTGACTGGTCCGCCGCACCGGGCCTTCAGTCCACCTGGTCCACCTTCCGAGTCTAGCCATATCCATCGAGACTGCAGTGTAGTTGTTTCGCCCGCACCGGGCCTTCAACCCACCTGGTCCACTCTGAGTCTACAGTGTGACTAGTCTGCCCGCACCAGCCTTCAGTCGGCCTAGTCTACTCTTTGAGCCTCGGCACGTCTGGTCCGCCCTCATGGGGCCTACAGCCTATCCGGACCGCTCACTGGGCCTTCGGGATATCCAGTCCACCCTGGGTATGTTGGCCTATAGCACAAAGTAGGACCCGCCTCAACCCAACCCCAGTCAACCAACCATGTGCACATAAACATATAACCATGTAGTAATTAATCATCAGTCAACCGATCTAGCAGATCATATACATAGCATACTCTAAACAGGATACCGACCTAACCGGTCACTAACATATACCATCCTAACTACCAGGATGCAAACATAGCAAAGCAATAACACAACAACAATACCCGAATTACAATCCGATAAAGGGACGACCTTGGTGCCTTCCAAGGGTAAATTGACCATTAGATCAATCCCGAACTAGCCAACATAACAGAATTAACCATTAGATCAATCATATTATCCTTCCAAGGGTAAATTGACCAATTACCCTTAACTCAATCTAGTCCATGACTAAGGCCCACAACACTTTTCAAGTCCATCGTCCTCTTATTGGTCCAAGGCCCAAAGTCAAATTCTCATACAAAGCCCAATATTGGCCCAATTTACTAAATTAGGCCCACCTCTACAAACGAGCCTAGATCCAAGGTCCATAATAATTGATGGGCCCAAATTGCTCCATCCATACTATGCAGTCAAGGCCCAAGCTTTATTATTCCATAGACAGCCCAATCAAATAAGGCCCAAAATCGAAAACCCAACAGAGGGAGTATGTGGGGCGTACCCCTCTTGGTACGCTAGGCGTACATCCATGCTCACGGATTGCAATCGGGACACAAACCCATTACGCAGGGCCTACCCCAATTTACGCGGGGCGTAACCTTGCTGAACTACAACTCCAAATAAGTTCTTAATGGCTTAAGCTCTTAAGCCCATACTTCAGATCCATAGACCAAATGTGCCTAGGATCCATTAAGTCTCAAACTTTATTACTTGGGATGTCCATAAAGCTCTTAATCCAAGGTCTTAATCCATTAAGACCTATCTATATCACATATGAGACAACCAAAGCCCTTGGGACCTCATTTTTCTTACTCAAGACCTCTCCTAAGGTCTAAAAGGACAGCTAATCTCAGCCAACTCGAAACATGCATCAAGATGAGGTTTTTGGGACAAGAATGGTGTCAAAACATCACAATACATAGATCTACACAATATGATTGTCAAGTTAGAGACTTTTTACCTCAAAAGGGCTCTAGAAGATGATCCCTTTCCAGATCTACGAGCTCCAGCCACCCCACTCCTTCAATTTCCTCTTTCTTCTTCTTGGCCCTCCTTTGCTAAAATAAGCTTTCCAAGGTCAAACACACCCAACAATGGAGGTGGAACGGCTATCTAGGGCTTCTGAGGATGAGAGAGTGTTTATGGAGGCTAGGGTGAGAGCCATTATGTTCCTTATGTTGGGTTATGAGCATTCTAACACTCCTAAGTGTACATGCAACCCTAAATACCTTGGATCTATGTTTTCTCTATTATACATGCAAATATGAACATCCAAGGTATTATCCTAATCTAGCATACAATATTATCAATATAACAAGATAGAATACATACCTCTTGATGGTGCTTGTCTTCATGAAGCTTGAGTGCCTAGTTCCCCAAGTGTGACACCTCAAATGGTTCACACAACACCATAAGCACTTGGAATAACTTAGAGAGAAATTAGAACACTTCATGAAATCGTCTAGCCCTCATACACACACATAGTCACGATTTCTTGAGCCATGAGTTTCTTTTATATGGTGGCTATTAGGGTTACACCATGTAACTCATGACTTTACCCATTCCTTATGCTCCATGGATTTTAACCTCCATGGAGTATCCATGGGTCACCCCATGGACTTAGTCCAACATAAGGAATCTTGGATCACAAGCCCACATATATAAGAATGAATGATTTACACAATCAACCCATATATTTAATTAGTCTCCTTTTGATCACTTAATTAATTCTTGATCAATACTAATTAAATAACCTTATTAATATATTAGAACTTATAATATATTAACAAACCTTAAGTGTTATTTCTCTCATTTTAGTCTATCCAAGTGCATGATGCCATGCAACCCAAATGGACCATGCCGGGTCGGGTCAAGTTTTACCAATTATAGTTATGGACTTAGACATTAATCCAACAGTCTCCCACTTGGATAAGTCTAAAACTATTATTGCAAGTATGACTTCAAAACCCGACTAGCAATCGTAGCTCTCAAAAGCTTCTGTCGAACTCTGATCTTGTAGATGAACTCTGACCTTTGTCAATGACTTGTCCATTAGATAAGGGATCATATATTCCTCCATTCTAGATATCATAAGGAATGAGACATGGATTATAATCATTCTCTCTGTCCATTTGTTGTTTCCCGATTTCCGATTTATGACGACTGACTAATTGAACAAATCAAATCAGTCCTGGCCCGGCCGAGCACTTCCATTTGTCATCATCAAATCATCGAGGGGCTCACAGATATCGCTTTTATCCCGAAGGTAAAAGGAATGGATAAACTTCGACTCATATGGATTGTTCTACTACTTATTGAATCATACACAAAGACACGTTTTATAACATCGAGTTACCAATGCGTTTCGTGTAATCAATGTACTATCAACTCATAGTAACAAATCATATCTCTAGGTTTGAAGAATATAAGATATTATCGTCTCATGATCACTCGTGATAAAATCCATGAAGTGATTCCAATGAGCGCGGGTTGAATCCAATACTCAGAACTTATGAGCACTCATGAGTGTTGTAGCCATTTGTCCAACACCTTAGACCTCTACAAGCCAACCCATGACAGTCTTAATTCATATCTACTTCCAACATATGACCGACTGTGGATGGTTTGAATAACTTAGTCATTCCGAAAGAATAACCTAGTTTATTCGGGAAGTCAAAACATGCAAAGTGAAACACAATAATAATTGAATCCAATATGGTCTCAGAGCTTATGAATATAAATAAAACACTTTTTATTTATCACCATATGATTACACATTATTTATTGTATATTGTTTCAGCTATCAACATTATTCTTGAATTTAAAACAATAGTTGGCCCATGCTCCAAGCATGTACACTATGTTTTCTAAACACTAGTCATGCCATACACCAAGTATGCATACTATGTTTGTCTATGATCTTTACTTTGTGAACTAGATCAATTGAACATAATCTTCAATGATTCTCTTTTCACACTCCCAAATCCTTACTGCAAATGCAAGAATTCCAAATTCATGTCATTTACTGAAATCTGTTAGATTCTAAACTTATATGCATTGATCCTCTTGTAATGATTATGCACAAAGTCAGAAAGACTTAACAACAATCATTACAGAGCATTCCAAAGGAGATCAAGTCCTTGGAACCATCCTTCTTGCATTAAGTTTCCTTAATCTTACACAGATTGAAAATTCTAACTTTGAAACATTTCCGAATTCATTTTGACTATCACTTCTGAACAAGAGTTGCCTCTTTACAGATTATGTCAATATGGCCCTTCCATAATTATCACTATACTTCCAACTGTCCTTGAGCAACCAATCTTTGGTAAACCTTAGATTTTCCTCGACAATTGTTTAATCCTTTTAGTCATATCCAGTTCTAAACCTTTTCCCTTCTTAATGCCCTAGGCATTTGGAAAATTTTAGAAAGGATGAATATAGCACATGTAATCGGTCCTATATCCGAAGCATATGGGACACGATTCATGATGTCTCACATAAAGACTAAACCAGTCTTTTGCTATAACATTTCCATTTCTATTCGCCAAGTTCTCATAATTCAGATTATGAAAAGGGATGCCGTAATCATAATCGAATTTTAGAACGCAAATAATGGACCCATATACAGAATTTCCTTATGTTGAGCCATTCCAACATGAAATTCATATATATCCTTGACTAAATGATTAAAACCTCACGATCTAAGCTTATAGATTTGAGATGAAGTATAATTTCCTCTCCCTTAATTATAGCAAAACAACTTTTTCCCAATTGAAACCTTTTGTTTTCTATAATTAACATTGCTAGCTTGCAATACTTATCATAATTATCATGCTCCCACTAACATGATGATTATTAGCATAGCACTTATGCTCCCACTAGCTTTGACATGTACTCAGAAATCAGCTGGACTTCTAGAAATCAATACTTTATTGACTTTCTTACCAAAGTTCAGATTTCTGATACTAGATTTCCTTGATAAGACTTTATCAATATCATACACCTCTCTTAGATAGTTCATATGTGTGTCTAAACAATTATGAAGAGGGATGCCGTAATCATAATGGTTAGACCTTTTTGCCACTTCTCACAAGTCCAGGTTAGTGTGCCGGTAAACCACACACGCTCCACTAACAACTTTGAGAATGCAAATATCATAATTGCTATCTAACTAAAATCTACTTAGTGGAAGTGTTTCCTTACCATCATTTTCATGAATCGGAGAGAAACCTTATGACACTTAGATTTAATGGTGTATGAGTTCTTATCCATGTGAATTGTCATAACCATAGTCACAAGACAAGAATTATGACAAATCCAAACTCATATGGATTGAACTCAATCTTAACTTCTTGTCACCTGGCAGCTCAAGGGCCTACCATTGCTTCCAAGTTGTTGTGCAACACATTGAGAACTCTAAGAACTCATATGCGAAGCCAACTTTAACTAGAATGGGCACAGAATATGTCAACACGATAGGTTATAAACCTCAAGTCGTGTGCTAGTGAAGAACTTCAGGTTTCATTCTTGATTAGTTCTTGAGAATTTCAAGACCTTTAAGACTCCCACTGTCCTCTTGACCTATAAGACTTCCTTGTCAAACATCCAAGAGATAGTGTGGATTCTAATCAAGACAAACACTTCACACAATTGGCCTAAGTTGGTCTTTGTTTTATCCAAAACATCACAACTTACCAATTTCAAATGTACAAGAGTAGAAAACTTTTACTCTTACATTTGATAAGTGTTCTTAAACCTTCTTCAAGACATGTCACTCATATTACAATCTTGGAGTATGACTCTAAGACTTGTATTGGAACGAAGTATGACTCATTTTCTTGATTTAACCATTTCAACAATTCAAGATCCCTTCTTCTTAGTCATAAGAATGCACTAAGACTTCCTTAGAGAACTAATTTTGATATGCTTTCTTAATCATTAAGATGATCACAAAACTGATATTAAAGTACTCTCCCATTTTTTCAGATTTGAGAAACTTTTATCCTTCTGCCAAATTTGATTCTTCTTATTCGCTCTGCCTTACATTGGAACCTTTTCCAATGTCTCAGAGTTACACTTAAGCTTGTAAGTATAATCATATTTACTGAGCTTTAGTAAACTATGACGAATAGCCTTATATCTTTTGTGGTGGACTTAATCAGTGCACATGACTATGTACTCGATCCCTTAGTCCATTACTTGACCCACACATCCATGTGAATAAGTAATTAGTCTTAATTTTTCCAATACTTGAAAGTTCTCATTCATCATGCTATACAACTTGCATGATTCCAAGTCCCGGTCCAATTGAGACTTTGGATGATGAGAGTCTTTCCTTATTTGGTAAATTTAGACATTACCACAAATGAAGGAATCAATTTCATATTTCCACTCTTGCTATTAATGGAATCATATAAGCAACAATTTTTCCTCAAATGCCATTGTAAGGATATTTTAAAATAAATAAAACCAAAATTTTTCTTTTTATTTTAAAACTATGCGGAAAAACTTATCCTTACAACCCATATGAAAACTTGTTGTTATCTATTCCTAAGCAATATCTCATAACTCCTAAGAATTAGCTCAAGAATCCGATCTTCAAACTACGCGATAGAAATCCATCTATGCGATCAGATTCAGCATATTCTTTCTTTAAGTTTCTTCACTTTTCTTTGATTCTTAAAACATCACCATGTGACCCAGTCACATCATGCATCAAGAATCTCAAAATAGAAACTTAACAGAGTTAGAGTAGTGGACTTTACCTGAAGTAGAGTCAACCTTATTGACTTTAACACCCTTAGGTAAATTTGGCATCTTCGCAAATAATGACCCTTTCTTTGGTAATATAAACATATTGACCCTTTGATAATGGTACACGGGACTATCACAGACTTAGTTTTTCTCTTTACCATTTGTTCAACCGAGTTGACTATGGCCGATCCCTTTCTATTGGGAAGAGAATGCTTTTTCTGTATTTCCAATGTGACTATTGTCAATGTCCATCAAGTTTTGAGGAAGTTGATCTTAACAAATAGATAAGATCATTAAGGGTCTTGTCATAGTCTGTTTCATAGGTGTTCCAAAAGAACTCACTATGTGACTTAGAAAGTGATTGAACCGCCAACTTTCTCTAGACTGTGACACCCAACTCTCCCGGCTTGTCAATATGTGACTACATCTCCAAGATGTAATCACACCTAGACCTTGCCTTGCCAATAGGGCTTGAGTGACTTTGAACTTGTGGGTTAGGGAGAATAATCGGAGGAGGAGATAGAAGTATGATATCCATGGGACATCATCTTCATTTAGGAAAGCTTGTTTCAAGAGATTTGGGAAGATCATAAATGTCTAAACCAGACATGTTTTGGGAGATATTCAAGATAGTTGATTTTAAAGTCCTTAATATGACACCCAATATGAAATATTAAGGCTAGGACCCAACAAACTATTTTATAACTTAGAAGAGGTATGCCGTAATCCAAGCTATAAAACAATTTGAAGGTAGGTGAATGACGATTCACCAATTTCCACCAAGATAAACGAAATGTATTATTAGGTTTTAATTGGATTTGAAACTCCTAGATCTTTTGAGATTCATTGAACTGTTCAATGGCATGTTTCAATCTCGAGTGTGCCCTTCAGGTTTTGTGACTGGGATGCCGAGGATCACAAAACAAGGTGTGAAGTAACCATGCAAATTACTTGGTACCCTTAAGTGTTTATCCCTCAATCGATGTGCCGGTTAACCACACACGCTCCATCGATACTATGATAAACATTAAGTTACCCTTTGCCTACCTTGTTAAATACGAGTTAGTGTGCCGGTTAACCACACACGCTCCACTAACCGACTTAAACAAAGTGAAAAGTGTAATTTCATGGATTAGCACCTTATTCACATTTTCCTAAGCAACTAAGATTGGGAATTATTAAGAGTTTAGTTACTTAGTATTTATCATTAATACTTTTAATGAAGGGAGAATTATAGTCCTGTCAAACCCGTTCGGCTAACGACCCTCCACCAGTCAAGCAAGCGGTGGGTGAGAGTGGACACCCATTAAGTTGCCATTTTATAGGCAACAACCTTATACCCACCTTATAGACCGGCTTCGTGAATGAGGCGTACTAGCGGTAAGACCGACTTTACTCTTATACATATATATATTATTGACTTATAATATTATAAAGTATAAGGGTTGAATTTTAACTTTTAAAATTCTAAGGGCTAACTTGGAATTAAAGTATTCATAAGAGAAAACTTTACAAATTCCAAAACTTGAGGGCAAGTTTTGAAACTATTCAAAACTAATTAATTCCATAACTTATATGTTTAAAGTAGTTTTAATCCAAAAACTCTTCAAGTTCCATAACTTGAGGACAAATTATGGAAGACTTTAAACTAATAAAGAATTAACTTTTTCTTTATTTTATAACTTATGAAATTAATTAAGGTTACATATTTTATTTATTTATTTATTAATGAAGTGACTCTTGAACCTCCATAACTTAAGGACAAGACTCTTCATCTTTTGTAACCATTGCCAACTTTTATGAGTTTTAATGAAACTTAAATGTGACGTTTCATATAACTTGAGGACAAGTTACAAAAACACATTTTAGAATCAACTCTTAGATTAATTTGGATTGAAAACAACTTTTTCACTCAACTTTTCTATTAATCTAAGCAACTCATAAGAACAAGATAATTCAAATCAAACTTTTTCATGTAATTAGTCTAACCTTTAAACTAATACAAAACATGAATCTATTGACAATTATCTTTGAAAATGGATTAGCATGAACATTACCACATTAAAAAACAACTTTATAAGTTCAAAACAACTTAGGGTAATGTTCCTAGTCCATTTCTAGCCAAAAACCTCGAAGATATGCTGTCTGGGGTCCAACTCGTCGAGTGCATGAACACAACTCGGCGAGTTGGATGCATTTTGCCTTGGACTCGTCGAGTCCCTTCAGGGACTCGGCGAGTCAGCTGGGCTGACAGCATCAAAACTCGATTTTTCAGCTTCTATTGCAGGTATAACAAGAAAACAAACTTGGCTCTGATACCACTGTTGGGTTATGAGCATTCTAACACTCCTAAGTGTACATGCAACCCTAAATACCTTGGATCTATGTTTTCTCTATTATACATGCAAATATGAACATCCAAGGTATTATCCTAATCTAGCATACAATATTATCAATATAACAAGATAGAATACATACCTCTTGATGGTGCTTGTCTTCATGAAGCTTGAGTGCCTAGTGCCCCAAGTGTGACACCTCAAATGGTTCACACAACACCATAAGCACTTGGAATAACTTAGAGAGAAATTAGAACACTTCATGAAATCGTCTAGCCCTCATACACACACATAGTCACGATTTCTTGAGCCATGGGTTTCTTTTATATGGTGGCTATTAGGGTTACACCATGTAACTCATGACTTTACCCATTCCTTATGCTCCATGGATTTTAACCTCCATGGAGTATCCATGGGTCACCCCATGGACTTAGTCCAACATAAGGAATCTTGGATCACAAGCCCACATATATAAGAATGAATGATTTACACAATCAACCCATATATTTAATTAGTCTCCTTTTGATCACTTAATTAATTCCAAATTAATTCTTGATCAATACTAATTAAATAACCTTATTAATATATTAGAACTTATAATATATTAACAAACCTTAAGTGTTATTTCTCTCATTTTAGTCTATCCAAGTGCATGATGCCATGCAACCCAAATGGACCATGCCGGGTCGGGTCAAGTTTTACCAATTATAGTTATGGACTTAGACATTAATCCAACACCTTATATAGTGGTTCATCTTAAATTTAGGGTTTTTGGAAGATAGACGTACGCTGGGCGTACATCGAGAGACCCCTGCGTTCCTTTCCTTCATTACGTTGGGCGTACGTCCAGCTTACGCTGGGTGTACCCAGCCAAACTCATACATACATGCTTGGCATTCATGGGACCCCTTTGCTAATCTTCCCCCTTAGGGACCATTGCTGCCAATATCTTTAATTTACAACATTTCCTCCATCAAAAGTCCGTTCTCGTCAACTCTTTATCCACATTAAGGACCGAAACGCCCTTAGTCTTGATCTCGAGAACCCATAAATAGATATTTCAAGAACGGGGCATTACAATTCTCCCCCACTTAAATTAGGCTTCTTCCTCGTAGCCTACTGTAACATACACAACAAACAACCCCTACACTGCAGATTCCGATTTACCCATCAACTTAGGTTCTTGCAACCTTACTACTGCGTCTTCTCTATCATGGTCTCTAGGCTCTTGGCCTCCGATCGAAATCTTTTATACCATCTTCAACATCGATCCAAACTACTCCCGAGTTTGTTAACCTGTTGTCTTACCTTCCTCTGTTCTAAATATCCACTCTGGAGCCACTAACCTCCTCCTTTTCCAAGGAGACTGAAAATATGTCTGAGCATCACTCAAAATTGCCACTACCTTGACGAGCAGTCAACCCGCAGATGTTTCCGTATATCTGGTACAATCCAGTGCCTCATACTAATGACTGAGGCACAACGGTCATCCATTTACTCCACTTCATCCCCTAACGGAGGACCCACACTCATTCCGGATCCACATACCTTTTCCTTTCCAGGAAATCCACCCGACAACTCCTACGCACCTACGCGTGCCACTGAGCTAAACTCTACTCTACACTATCTATGAAGCAACAACTATTCCTAAAATTTACCTACGTTGATTTACCCACAAGGACTCCCGAGTCCATGCACTGCCTTCCACTAACATGATCAAAACTTGGGGCCAAACCATATCAATTTCCATATCCTGGCGACTTATTCTCTCATTCTCCTCATACTGATCCACTAACACATACAGAGTCTTCAACATGACTGGACCACGTTACCAGGCCTTCAGCCAATCTGGACCACTCTTAGAACCTTCAGCATGTCTAGACCGTTCTCTGAGCCTTTGGCCTGAATGGTACGCCCACAGGCCTTTAGTCTCTCCGGACCACTCAGACTATCGTATCTCATCCCGAACTATCCTTCCTGGGACTCTCTCCCACATACTGTTCTAGCCCTCAAGGGGTTCCGAACTCTAACTCCCTTCCGATCCTGGAATCCTTTCCATGGCCTAACACAGGACTAACATCAAACATTGTCTACCCTGAATCCATGGTCTGCTTCCTGCCCCCTACTAGTCTGCCTCTTACTCATTCTAGTCCACACTCATGGCTGACTGAAACACCGCCGACTTCCAAACAGCTAATCGAACTCAAATACTTGTCAATCATCCTGAGAATTTCCAACTCTCCCCCACTTAGAACACTGACCTCCAAATACCGGTGACTCATCCGGCCTAGAACAATCGTCTTTATCCCAAACCTTCCTTATTCATAAACTGCTTTCCTCTGAACAAGTAACCTTCACAAAACTACTCTCCCAACACTTTAACATCTCCAATCCCAAAGGAGTCTGACTTCCAGCTGATCACTTCTCACATCGCGAATGCTATACTCAACAACAAGACCATACAACCAAATTTTGACCATCAATCCCTTGGATACTAACTGATTCCTTAATAATACCATAAACCTGAAAAAAAAATGAACAAATGCAATACCATGAACTATGCGAACAAGACTAGCATATATAATACTCCATAACAACCATAAGATAACAAGATATCAAGAAGGAAACATACCCGTAGCTGAATCCGACTCTGCCCTGACCTCCTCTGCTATAAGCTGAAATGCACGGCCCGGAGCCCTTGGGGGCTCTGCTCCACCCTGACTTCCACTCGTAATCCTCAAAGTGGCCGGTGTTGGAGCCTGCACCGGTCCTGCAGTAAGATGTGGACAGTTGGCCCTCATGTGACCAACCTGATGACACTGGTAACAAATCCTCATATCTTGAACCGGGGCTGACTGACGACAATCCCTCGCATAATGCCCCTCTCTCCCGCACTTGCAGCACGCACCACCAGACCTAAAAACTCCGGTGTGACCCTTCCCGCACTTCCCACAAGTGTGGCTGCCCTGACTGCTCAAACTGAAATCAACGGTCTTAGACCATTTCGGTGTCGGCTACGACTGTACCGGAGCTTGCCTCTGCTCTCTCAACTATAACTCGATCTCCAACTCCCACCGCCTAGTGGCTTCTTGCAACTCCAACAATGTCTCGCACCTCTGTGTAGACACAAACTACCAGATATCCCTCTTCAGCATACTTAGATATCAGGACATCTGAGCCTGCTCGGAAGCAAACTCAGGGCAAAACGTCGCCCTCTCAGTGAACATCCTGGTGATCTCCGTCACCGACTCGAAATCCTGTTTCAGCTCCAGGAACTCCTGTGCTAATCTCCCCCTCTCAACTCACGAAACATAGCGAGTACTGAACATCTCTCTGAACTGATCCCAAGAAACCGCAGCTTGTTGCGCATCAGAATATGATCTCGTGGTCAACCTCCACCAATCCTTCGCCCCGAGCCTCAAAAGGTTCATAGCACACCTCACCCTCTGATCAGCAGGGCATGAATATGTGAAGAAACATCCCTCCACATCTGACAACCATCACATAGCATCAATCGGATCCTGAACCCCATCGAAGGTAGGGGCTTCGTATTATTGAAGTCTCGATACTGAAAACCTCTACCGGCTCCTCCCCCTGTCGTTGTAGCTGCTGTGGCAGTCATCTCTGTAAGAGCTGCATAGCGCTCATCAAAATACTCGACCATGGCGGTCTTGATCGACCCAAACAGTTCCGGCAACTCGACCCGGAACATAGCAGCAAACTCATCATGCACGATCTCATGAATCCTAGCATCCAACTCGTATGTGCTCATCTGACTGATAACCTCGGGTGGTGCTGATCCACCCTGACTGCCCTCTCCTGCTCCCGATCCTGACCTAGATCCACTCCCAACATGCCTCGTAACCACCATACTGAAAAACACCGCAAACATCAGAAACCTCCCACTAACCCGGGAACCGACTCTCAACCTAGCCCTAGGGGTTGTGATTTCCTTGATACGCATATGGATCCTGTGCTTTCAGTAGTACGGGCCCATACTACCTTCCATGCCTACCCATATTTATATCAAGTATCACCACAACACCCTAGAGAAAAACAGGCATAACAAGCACTCAACCCTCACTCCTAGAGGAACATTGGAAATCTCATACAAAAGTAAACCCTAGGCTAGCAGGCATCATAAATCAGGCAACACTATCATGCAATTCCTGAAGATCCCTAGCCTAGTACTAGCATGTTGTTCTATCATATCACATAAACAAATAACTTGCATTGTATTTTGGGGCTACTTACTGGCTCTGGCTGATCGTACCTTCGTGTCCTCCTTTACTCATTTTGAAAACCATTTTAATTTTTCATTTTGAAAACTCTCCTTGATTTGAGACTGGATTCACACGAATGTTCCTTCAATTCACTCAAACCAAGGCTCTGATACCAACTTGTAATGTCCATAAAAATTTCAACCAATTTTAAACATTTCAAAAACAACCTAATTTCATTAAGTCATTACAAAAAGGTTTTCAGTACATTTATTATCAGAGTCTTCCGACAACCATAGCAGAAAACATAAACATGAGGAGCAGTACGATCACGCCTTTGCCTTGCCACGGTCTCCTGAAATACCTGAAACATTTAAACCACAACTGTAAGCCCGAAAGCTTAGTGAGATACCCCCAAAATACCAACCACATATACCATACACATAACATGCCATATCATAACAGAACATAGAACAGTCATGCACTTCGGGTTTACTATGTGACTGGTCCGCCGCACCGGGCCTTCAGTCCACCTGGTCCACCCTCCGAGTCTAGCCATATCCATCGAGTCTGCAGTGTGGTTGGTCCGCCCGCACCGGGCCTTCAACGCACCTGGTCCACTCTCTGAGTCTACAGTATGACTGGTCCACCCGTATCGGCCTTCAGTCGGCCTGGTCGACTCTCCGAGCCTCGACATGTCTGGTCCGCCCTCGTGGGGCCTACAGCCTATCCGGACTGCTCGCTGGGCCTTCGGGATATCCGGTCCGCCTTGGGTATGTTGGCCTACAGCACAAAGCAGGACCTGCCTCAACCCAACCCCAGTCAACCAACCATGTGCACATAAACATATAACCACATAGTAATTAATCATCAATCAACCGATCTAGCAGATCATATACATAACATACGCTAAACAGGATACCGACTTAACCGGTCACTAACATATACCATCCTAACTACCAAGATGCAAACATAGCAAAGCAATAACATAACAACAATACCCGGATTACAATCCGATAAAGGGTCGGCCTTGGTGCCTTAGACCCTTTCGATATAGTGAAGATAACTCACCTTGCAACTGCCGAAACTCTTAACTGAAAAGCAGACTCCTGAATCACCGACTCACCGAAAATCCCGAAGTAGCCAACATAGCAGAAGTAACCATTAGATCAATCATATTATCCTTCCAAGGGTAAATTGACCAATTACCCTTAACTCAATCTAGTCCATGACTAAGGCCCACAACACTTTTCAAGTCCATCATCCTCTTATTGGGCCAAGGCCCAAAGTCAAATTCTCATACAAAGCCCAATATTGGCCCAATTTACTAAATTGGGCCCACCTCTACAAACAGGCCTAGATCCAAGGTCCATAATAAGTATTGGGCCCAAAATACTCCATCCATACTATTCAGTCAAGGCCCAAGATTTATTATTCCATAGACATCCCAATCAAATAAGGCCCAAAATCGAGAACCCAACAGAGGGAGTACGCGGGGCGTACCCCTCTTGGTACGCTGGGCGTACATCCATGCTCGTGGATTGCAATCGGGACACAAACCCATTACGCTGGGCGTACCCCATTTACGCGGGGCGTAACCTTGCTGAACTACAACTCCAAATAAGTTCTTAATGGCTTAAGCTCTTAAGCCCATACTTCATATCCATAGACCAAATGTGCCTAGGATCCATAAAGTCTCAAACTTTAATACTTAGGACGTCCATAAAGCTCTTAATCCAAGGTCTTAGTCCATTAAGACCTATCTATATCACATATGAGACAACCAAATCCCTTGGGACCTCATTTTTCTTACTTAAGACCTCTCCTAAGGTCTAAAAGGACATCTAATCTTAGCCAACTCGAAACATGCATCAAGATGAGGTTTTTGGGACAAGAATGGTGTCAAAACTTCACAATACATAGATCTACACAATATGATTGTCAAGCTAGAGACTTTTTACCTTAAAAGGGCTATAGAAGATGATCCCTTTCCAGATCTACGAGCTCCAGCCACCCCACTCCTTCTTTGATAATTTCCTCTTTCTTCTTCTTGGCCCTCCTTTTCTAAAACAAGCTTTCCAAGGTCAAACACACCCAATAATGGAGGTGGAACGACTATCTATGGCTTCTGAGGATGAGAGAGTGTTTATGGAGGCTAGGGTGAGAGCCATTATGTTCCTTATATAGTGGTTGGCCTTAAATTTAGGGTTTTTGGAAGATAGATGTACGATGGGCGTACGTCAAGAGACCCCAACGTTCCTTTCCTTCATTATGCTGGGCGTACCCAGCCAAACTCATACATGCATGCTTGGCATACATAGGACCCCTTTGCTAAACTTCCCCCTTAGGGACCATTGCTGCTAATATCTTTAATTTACAACATTTCCTCCATCAAAAGTCCATTCTCGTCAACTCTTTATCCACATTAAGGACCGAAACGCCCTTACTCTTGATCTCGGGAACCCATAAATAGATATTTCAAGAATGGGGCGTTACACCGCCGTCCTGGTCCAGGGGTGTGACATATACTGCAACATCCAACTCATTAACTACACCTTTGTATAGCAGGTACTTTGGAACCAGTTCAAGTGGAACCAATTCAAGTAGTTCCAATTCAAGTGCATGATCCTGCACAACCTGTTGATGATGTTCAAGTAGATGATCTTGCTCCACATGTTGATGTTCAAGTAGATGCTCCTGTTAAAGATGTCCCTGCTCAACCTGTTGCAATTGGGAAGAAGACACGAAAATACTTAGAAAGAATTGCCACAATTGGGTTGAGTAGAAAGGTTTTGAAGAAATAAGGAAGCACTGATCACCACCCACTGGTGTTGGAATGAATTTATGTTTTAATATTTTTAGGAAGACAAAATTTTAGTCTTTTAATTATGTAATTGGGAAAACTTTTAGTCATGGCACATCTTTTGACATATTAGGACAAATATGGGGACAACTTTTGTAATGGTGCACATGCTAATGGAATCTTACAAGTTTGTCTTTTATCTATATTATATGATTTGGTGTTTGACTTAATCTGGACCATTTAGCCCTTGAAATGTTTGATGTTGTTGTTGTGGTAAATAAAAAAGATTTAGAAATGTTTGATGTTGTTACTGTGGTTAATTTGGACCATTTTACCCTTGGATCACATTAAGACATTAACAATTGATTGTTGTTATGCTTAATCTAAACCATTTTACCCTTGCATAATGTCCAATTCAATAACCTGTTAAACACACTAATATTTCTTTGAAACCACTCAAAACATCAAACTATCATTAATAAAAAATAAAAAAAAAAAGATTTAGTCTTAATTCATTAAGAAATGTTTGATGTTATTCTTGTGGTTAATTTGGACCATTTTACCCCTTCATCATGTACAATTCACTAACCTGTTAAACACATTAATATTCCTTTGAAACCACTCAAAACATCAAACCGTCATTAGTCAAAAAGATTTAGTCTTAATACATCAAACAAAATACAACATTGTCTTTGAATACAGCTTCACTAACTACTTCTTAAACACAAACAACATAAAGAACACAATCATCATAACTTTATGAGTAAATAGCTTCCATTTGATTTTTCAAACTATTGTCTAACAAGCATATTTTCTTGTTCCGTCTTCATCTTACATAACCTGATCTGGTTTTCCAATGTAGAAATTTTGAGGGTTAAATTGTACAGTTCTTTTTGGTCCTTCCCAGAACTAACTTCATTCTCAGGGTTTTTAGGCTCCAACCATTCCCAAAACTTGCATTTTGGTCCTTCATTCTTAAAAAAAGTAACAAATTGGTTAAAGAAAGAAGATTAAACCAAAATGATAAAAACATTTGATTTACCATGGAGTTAGGGCACAATCTAAAATTTTCCCCTGGATTGTCTTTCACTCGTGAAGTTCGTACGCGAGATGGTAATCCACAATAACAAGGATTTTCAGGTTGAAATTCAGCATTTCGTTTGGATGAGATAGAAGAAGAAGAAGAAGAAGAAGAAGAAGAAGAAAAAGAAGAAGAAGAAGAAGAAGCATCCATGTTGATCTAGGGCACAATTGATTAGAATGACGCATATTGCAGCTTAATATTGTATAACTTGCATTTAATAAGCCAAGTGTATGCCACATAATGCCACGCAGTATCCACATATGCAGTTACTTACAACAATCGGTTGCGAGGGTTTTGGTGAGCAGGAATACAAAGTTCAATGGTATAATAAAGACAAAAAATTAACATTTCATAGATACCTAAGATGTCATTTTCCCATATTAAATGGAAAGGGTTCATGGGCAAATTCATAGATACCTAAGATTTCATCATTTTCAAGACACTTTTACCAATATTTTCATAAAATTAACATTTCTCTTAGTGGGTTGGTTGAAAAAGTTAAAAGGTGTCAAAAAAAAGTAAATAATTCTTAGATTTATCACCCAACAAATAATTATTATATAAGTAAGATTATAAAATCATGGTAGAAATAAAATATCCCTTTTTTAAACATATGAACCTTTTTATTTGTTTCAAAAGGAACAATATATCATAATGTATTTGTTGGAAATTTAAAAGGCGAAATTGCAAGTCGTCAAATTTTCTTAGTCTCATATAAGCTAAATTGCAAGTTGGTATTCTTCTTAAATATATAGAGTTTTCTATTTCTTTCAAAAGGAACTATTTACAAATGCATATAGGTCATAATGTATTTATTAGAAATTTAGAAGACTAAATTGCAAGGTGGTAATTTTCTTAGTGTGATATAGGCTAAATTGTAAGTTGACAATTTTTTTCTTAAATATATGGAGTTTTTGACTTCTTTCAAAAGTAACCATATACATAGACATATATATAGGTCATAATATATTTGTTGAAAATTTAGAAGGCTAAATTGCAAGTTGGTGATATGTATTAAATATATGGAGGTTTTGATTTCTTTCGAAATGAACCATATATGGACTTATAGGTCGTAGTATTTATCGGAAGTTTAGAAGGCTAAATTGCAAGTTGACAATTTTTCTTAAATTCATGGAGTTTATGTTTTTTTTTTAAAAGGAATCATAAGAAATTTATGTTTTCTTAAACATCAAAATATCATATTTACCTAACTTAATTTCTAAATATTATATTTACCCTTCATAAAATTTTTAAATATCATATTTACCCTTCATAAAAATTCAAAATATCATATATATATATATATATATATATATATATATATATATATATATATATATATATATATATATATATATATATATATATATTCTTTTTAAATATCAAAATATCATATATGCCCTTCTTAAGTATCAAAATATCGTATATGTACTTTTTAAACATAAAAATATCAATGATAATATCTAAAATATCCTTCATCTTCAAAAATGATAAAAATCAACAACAACAAAAACTAAATAATCAAAATATACATTTCATGGTGAGGGTTAAAGACGAATCTTTTTGTTTGTCAAGAGGACGACATTCCAACAATTTAGAAGTTCGCATTCCATTACCGTAGATGTAAGAATAATATGGTTACATTTTTTAATAATTATAATAATTCTAAGGTATAAAAATGATTATAAAATATTAAAAACATTATAAAAAGGATTTGGGTAAATATGATATTTTGAAGGTTTATGAAGGGTAAATATGATATTGAGAAATTAAATTGGATAAATATGATATTTTGAAGTTTAAGAAAGGCATATATGAAATTCTCTCTTCACTATATTTAGATGTACACGTCATAATGTATAGGATGGAAATTTAGAAGATTAAACACAAGTTGGCAATGTTTCTTAAATACATGGAGTTTTTGATTTTTTTTTTTCAAAAGTAACTATATATACAAACATATAGATCGTAATGTATTTGTTGGAAATTTATAAGGCTAAATTGCAAGTTGGCAATTTTTCTTAATCTCATATAGGCTAAACTGAAATTTGACAATTTTTCTTAAATACATTGAGTTTTTGATTTTGTTTTTTATTTCTTTCAAAAGGAACCATATACATGGACATATAGATCATAATGTATTTGTTGGAAATTTAGAAGGCTGAATTGCAAGTTGACAATTATTTAAAATATATGGAGTTTTTGATTAGTTTCAAAAGGAACAATATATAAAAATTAAAAACACATAGTTCATAATGTATTTGTTTGAAATTTAGAAGGTTAAATTGCAATTTATCGATTTTTCTTAGCATCATATAGGCTAAATTGCTAGTTGGTATTTTTCTAAAATATATGGAGTTTTGACTTCTTTCAAAAGGAACTATATACAAAGACATATAAGTCATAATGTATTTATTGGAAATTTAGAAGTCTAAATTGCAAGGTGGTAATTTTTCTTGGTGCCATATAGGCTAAATAGCAAGTTGACAATTTTTATTAAATACATTAAGTTTTTTGACTTCTTTCACAAGGAACCATATACATAGTTATATAGGTCCTAATGTATTTGTTGGAAATTTAGAATGCTAAATTGCAAGTTGGTAATTTTTCTTGAATATATGGAGTTTTTGATTTCTTTCAAAAGGAATCATATACAGACATATAAGTCACAATGTATTTATTGGAAATTTAGAAGGCTAAATTACACGATGTCAATTTTTTTAGTCCCAAATTGGCTAAATTGCAAGTTAATTGTTTTCTAAAATACATGGAGTTTTTTATTTTTATTTTCAAAAGGAACAATATACATATACATATAGGTCATAACGTTTGTATTGGAAATTTAGAAGGTTAAATTACAAGTTGGCATTTTTTTCTTAAATACATGGAGTTTTTAATTTCTTTTAAAATAACCATAGACATAGATAGGTCATAATGTATTTGTTGAAATTTTAGACGGCTAAATTGCAAAGTTGACAATTTTTTTTAGTCCCGTATAGGTGGGTGAAAGAACTAAAAGAGTTTATAAGCTTTTTTTCTCATTTTAAGTTTTCAAAGACTTTATTTGAGATTAAACGAAGGGCTAAGCCCACACATAAATCTAGCTAGGTCGAGATGTCATATCTAGGGTTTTTGCCCTAGCCAAAACTCATGACATGTTGTAAGTCATGACACCGTTAATTAATGTTTTTTGGCAGCTCTCTAGGTTTTTGTGACTATAACCCAAAATCGAGATTTTTTCCATAGTTGGAGCAAAGAACAAGAATCTACATTAAATATCGGGTTTTATGATGAAGCTTACAACTACTAATCAACGTAAAAACGTTAAAAGACTAGACTCATTCTGTTGCAATTTCAACAATCAAGAATCAACGATCTTAGGATGTTTTTAACTTTTCCGTCTCGTATTTAATTCTTCCACCAACGGGACACTAATGATTAGTCTTATTTTCGAACAAAACATGGTAATTAACTAATAATAATTAGATTCACTATTTGAGACTCGATTTAACATATAATTATCAGTATTATTTTGTTGGCTTGTTGACATTTAGGGGGTGTTTGGCTTAGCTTTTCAAAACCAAAAGTTATTTTTGGAAAAGAAAAAAAAAAAAAAAAGCAAAAAAGATGTTTGGCAAACTAGTTTTAGAAGCTCTTTTGAAGTTTTTACATAAAGAAAAGCAACTTTTTGAAAAAATCAGGAAATCCTAATTTTTTGTAACTTTTCCAAAAAAAACTTTTGGAGTTTGAAAAGCTAAACCAAACACCCCCTTAACATTAGTAACGATTTGATGTTAGTTTACAATACTAATTGTCGATCAAAAATACAATAATCCTACTATCTTAGTACCTTACTTATTTAATTTTCTTCAAAGTGTTTGTAAACATTACATCTACTGCCGTCCACCATCAACATCATACAAATCTTGTTAGTATGAAATCACTTCTTTAGCTATCACTCAATCATCTCATTATAAACGTTTACTTTTCACTTCTTGGTATGAAACAATTCTTGAAAAAACTGCTTTAGATTCAAGAAACGGTTTTCAATGGAATACAATCCACAAAAAAACCAAACCAGTTAGCAATTAGACACATCACTCACCGGCCTGCCAACCCTTTATTAGGCACGTTTTTTACGTTTAAAATCCAAATTCACAGCAATCAAAAGACCCTAAAAGATTCACACTCTCATGGACCCCACATGCGTTCATAACTTTCCACCATGTGATCATCGATTTCAAGAACTGAAAAGTGACGAATAGTCGAATACCCACAAAATTAATCATCTTTTTATCCAAACAAGAAAGTAATCCCGCTTTCATATAAAGAAAGATCGATGAAAAATGGAGATTTGTGCTCTTGAAATCGTTCTCAAAAGTAATTAATCGCACTTTCCATTCAAAGATTTACAATCGCATGATGTGTATCAAAAGATTAGCATACGATCCATGATCATAATGAACTAATTACTAATTTACCAATTTACTACCCTACCCTTTTCCAAACCAGACTTCATATGTGCAAAATTGTTACTTTTTTTTAATCAAAAAGGGCAATTTCGTCATTAGAAACTGGTGTGCCAGATGGCGTCATCACCTTCACCACACACCTTGTGTACATCTTTCATTCTTTCAACTGATTTGCATATCCCACTACAACTCCAATCGAATGAAGCTGCACACATGTTTCCTGCTTGTGCTTTCCACTCGCAATCTATTTGGATAAAAAAAAGTTATCAAACATTCAATTCAAAGATTAATTAACAATTTATTTCAATGAAAGTATATTAAAATGGAAGCATATAAAGAATTAAAGATAAATTACTTATTTTACTAATGTTCAATGCTTTGATCCCATTTTTTAAATGAACTTGTAGTTGTAGGGTTTCGAGTCCCTAATAAAGAAAGTAGTCTTTTACCAAAAATAGAAATCAAGAAAGTATACCCGTAATGTTCATTTGTGACCTAATGAGAAAAATGTAAGTTATTTGGACATAAATTAGTGGAAAGTTGGAAATTGTTTCAAGATTACAACATTTAGCACGTGTACAACGTCTTTGGTTACAAACATGGACTTTTCATTATAAGGATGATCTTCATTTCACTCAAGAGTGACACTTGATTTTTACAACATATTATCCTATCTAACATTTATCAAATGTTAAGTTCATATTCTTAACGTCTATTCAAAGAAACAATGTGAGTTGCATGGGCTTGAAAAGGAACGACACGGTTTCTCCCCCTCTAAGTTAATCCTCATGTTTAGCAAAGTTAGTAAGGTCTCTTAGGGGATGTATGATTTTTATTAAAAAAAAAAAAAACAAACCATTTCTAGCAATCTGGCTGCATCGGGCAAAACACTTGCCTTTCGCATCTGGTTGTTTTTTTAAAAGACTTCGGACTTAAAAACTGTTGCGTGTGTTGCGCAGCATTAGACCATCCTCTTCAAATCACTTCCCACCTTACTTTAAGTTGTATTATTCAACATAGATTTGTTTTATTTTTTTTCAACGTGTTTATTATTTTAATAACAATTCATGTATACTTTACATAATTTCAAAACTGTTTGGTAAATTACATTCTAATACTGTTTTGTGATACATTGTCTATAACCAAATATTAATAAATTATAAAGTTAATTACTAAAATTACCAGATCTATTGAAGCTAACTGAAGAAATAACCATTGTTTTGGAAAATTTAACAAAATCAACATTTTGTTTGCTAAATTAACAATTTTATTTATTTTTATTTAGCAATTATTATGTTTAATTATTTTATATAAATGTGTTGAAAAATCATATCACCACAATGATCTTTATATTCGATTTGCATATGATTAAAACTAAATGAATTTTTATATTTAGAATTATTTTTAACTATTGTATGGTTAATTTCAATTTATTTCAGCAGCCTACAGACGTTAAAAAACAAACTTCTTATTGCAGTTTGCAGACATTTGATCCACCTCTTCAACTGCAGAGGGTTGAAGATGCGGTCCATAGACTACAGACGCTTTAGCTTCGAAAAACAAACAACACCTTAGTTTCTAGCTTTTTAAGGCCCTGTTTCGCAGACTAGCCAAAAAGCTAGCTGGTAGCTGATATCCTAGCTTATGAATTAATACTTAATAGTGTTTGGTGAAAAGTAGCTTATAAGCTAAATTGCAAATGTAAAATGACATAAATAGACATTTTTAGATATATAAGTAAAAGCAAAAAAAAAAAAAAAAAAAAAAAAAAAAACTAAAGGAGCTACCAGGTTTTGGAACCAAATTTTTGTTCTTCGAAAATAAAATAGATATAATTAAGGTCATATTTGGAATACTTTTGAAAAAGCTCCATAAGCTAGTTCATAAACTAAAATGTGCTTATGAAGTCATGTTAAAGTCAAAGAGAAAGGTAATTATAGCTTGTATAAATAGCTAGTGTGTTTTTGTTTCTCATTCGTAATAATTCAACAAAACTTAAATACTTTTGCTACTTTTATGACCATAAGGGCTAACATATAAGAACATTCTCCCTTCGAACTCTTAAATCTATCTAAAATTTTCAAAAATCTTATCTTTTTTATATCTACAATATTCTTTGTGACATGTGAAGGAAACCATTATATATGAAGTGGTGGGAATTTTTACCCGGGGGTGTTTGGCAACAAAGGCTTCGATCATCAACATGTTCAACATCAAGACCGATAAACCAAGACCCTAATGAAACATCTTCATTTGCATACTTGTGAAGTATGTTCCTAAAAAAAGTTGAGAACTAGATTTAGACAAAAAAAATTAATAATAATATTAAAGTTGACCAAAAGTGCTAACCGGTTGACTGAAATAAAAGTGGCCAAATCTTTGGAAATCGCATATATTTGTCCCGTTGCATGCCTAAAATACTTGTTTCCATCTTCTCCAAATTTCCAGTATTCCGGTTCATGGTATTTCACCCCTCTATATTTAACAAATATAAAACAAGGGTAAAATTGTCTTTTTATCAAAGTAAAAATATTTATATCCACATAATTAAATTATAAATCTTACTTTTGTGCAAGGACAGGACCGGATTTCATGCAACCAATATAAACACGAGGCTTTGAACGATGACGAAGCAAGGTGGACCCAATCATACCTGTAGAAAATGACCAAATTACCCTCCTAACCTATTTTAAAGATTTGTTAAATAGATTATAAGTTTAGCTAACCAAGATTGATATGAACATCATCATCGACTTTGATGTAGAAATCAGCATCCCACTGTGCAGCAACAGTTGAGAAATAAATTTGAGTTTTAGAAGACAACTCATGGTATCCCTCCACGTGGTTCTTCAAGTTCAAAATGGTTAATTAGGAAAAATGTCTTGAAGGGTATTTTCGTAATTTAATAAATAAATGGAAGAATAGATACCAAGCGTAGAAAATCTTGATGTTGTTTGTCTTCGATATCAATGGCGTCATCCAAAAGCCCTCCCGATGTTGCACTAAATCACCAATAATATTAAAATTAGGGTTTACAAACACAAGAAATAGCAACGTATTGTTTTGATTTGTTTATTATATTGTTTAAAAAATCTATCAAATTAATTACTAATAATTAATACCCACCTGTGTCCTATGACAAATCGTATGATAATTCCCTTTTCTTTCTCCAATCGAAGTAAATCCTTTCCTGAATCGATAAAACAACAAGTTTTACACGAAGAACGCAAAAGCAAATAAACACAATTCGAAAAGGATCAAAAAGAGAAATTGAAATTAAAACCTTGAGGCATCCATGTTTCTCTAATGGATTCTCTTCTCTTTCTGCTGCTAAATGCTGTCATGATCCCCATCACGAAGAAATACTTTTGGTGTTGATTTGATGTTTCGGGTCTCTTTGCAGATCTTGCTGACGCAAGCTCTGTTTCTAGTGAAGAGATTGTTTTATCTAATGTCCTGAAAGTTTTTATTGTTTTAGAAATTATGAGATTGTTTTGTGTAATTTAGACATTTGATGATTTGTAGTTTCTTGATATAATGTAAATAAGTGAAAGAAGAAAGTTTTACATGATGACATCATGCGTATGTGAAACTTGAGAGAGAATATCTTTAGAATCCTGTAAAAAAAAGTAAAATATTGTAGAGTTAGAGGTGTAAATGAGGCAAAAGTATAATGTTATAATAGGAAATATATCGATTACATGCCTCGTTTTCGCACTCAATAACATGATCCACTTGTTGTTTTTGTTTCTCATCCACTTTGATATGAAGGGAACTTATTCCAAACCTACAATAATAAAATGAAAAACATAATTATGACACTTGTAAACAATTGAGCTTTATTTTGTTTTCAAGAATGATTAAAACAAGAGGTTATCCAATTTGAACACACCAATTCTCAAGATTATTTTCAAGCCAATAAGTAGCTTATAACCGAGCTTTTAAAAAGCTACTTGTACTAACTTTTCAAGCTTTTTTTAAATTTTCCAAATATACCCTTAATTAATTAAAAAAATCAGATTCTTCTAAAGTTGTGTTTGGCGTGTCACAGCTAGCTGATAAGTTAGCTTATTTTTCGAGCTTTTTTTAAATTCTCATGTTTGGCAAACCAAAAAGTAGCTTATAAGCTAGCTTTTTTAAAAGCTACTTAGACTAGCTTTTTAAAAATTTCCAAATATACCCTTTAAAATTAATTATAGAAAACATATTCTTGTAAATGCCCTTTTACGTCATTTAATATCCTTTAGCTAGTTTTACCAAACATCAAATTTTATTAGCTAGCTTTTAATCTATCAACTAACTTTCCAGCTAGCTTATCAGCTAGTTTTTACCATACTCCATTTTTATCAGCTATCTTATAAGCTAGCAGCTAACTTTTCAACCAACAACTAGCTTTTCAACTATCAGCTAGCTTTTCAGCTAATACAATAAGCTCTACGGGTTTAAAAGAGTAAATAAGCTCAATCTTTCAATGCCTATAATTGGTTTTTATGTGTTCTAAGAGTTTCATGGAGTCTTTATCTTTGTATGTAATGTAACTTTAGAAAACAATTAAGCCATAAGGAAAAAAAAAAAGTTAATCTTTTATTTTTCTTATGCCATCTTGGACATGTTCTAATCTATTATGATTCCACCATCTTTATGCCTTTTGTTTCCTACTTTCCTTTATTTATGTTTAATGTAAACCTTTCTCACCACATGTTTAAAAGAAACTGCATTTACAATTCCGAATATGCCTATCGATTTAAGGTTTAAGAAGATCCCAAATCCAAGTGAAGCAGTTTAACAACAGAAAATCGCATAATTCATAATTCATAATTCATGATTCATAATTCTATTCGATTCATTTTCAAAAAAATAAGCTTCCAAGAAAGTGACATCGAACCAATAAAATAGATGAAACATTCGATCAACAACAAACAAACCATCGCCATTCCCCATCTGGGTCCATTTCAAATAAAAGAAATTAAAATAAAAATTTATAAAAATTGCACACAACATTCATCCAAATTTCGAAATACGAATACAAACAAACTTCACGAATCTAAGGAAACATCAAACTTGAACACCATATCTGTAATTAAGAACACAAGAGAGTATTTTACATACCTGTTAATGAAGACGACACCGAAACAAAAACTAACAATGCAGAAGACTGCAACCCATCTGGCGGAGACGCCGCCGGAGCTGGACCCGAGCTTGTAGTTATGGGTTTGTTTGGCCCCATACTTAAACCCCATCTCGGAAAAAAGAGAGCTTTTTTCTTCTTTATGCTAATAGTAAAGATAAAATCAAAAAAGATAGGTGTTTTTGTTTTTGTTTTTGATTTTGATTTTGTTTTTGTATCGGTTTTCTATTAATCGGGTGTTAAAGAGCAGCAAGAACATGAAACGCCATGGGAGGAGACATCGAGGAGAAAAGGCAGCAAGATTGAAGGAGAGAATGAAGGAAGAGGAAAGGTGTTTGTTTGAAAAGGGTACAAATATACAGACATCAATGGACAAATGCGGCTAAACTGCAATCAGATTTAATGTTGTACACCTCGAATCTTAATGCAATAATTCGATTCTGAAATGGGTTTTATAATTTAACTCGTAGTGGGTAACATGTTTGGCTCAAGATCTTTAATTTGAAAAATCGCGATTAATTTTATATATAAAATATATTTTGAATCCCAATGATGCTCGCACAAGCGTACAAACGTATGACAGAAGTTTTCGTGTTTGTGTATATGATTTTTGGGATAATGACTATTCAATTATCTTTTTCTTTCCCAATTCGAGTTATACTTTTTGAATGGATTATTTTATCAAAAAATAGTCATTTTTGCGTCCTTTTAAAGTTTCTTTTGTACATCGTTTAATGGTATTTGTTTTGGCTAAACAATAAATTATATTAAATTTGTAAGTATATACTATTTCTACATGTTTTTTTATGATGCTTTTATAAAGAATATAACAAGATATATAAATTGTCGTATATTTTCAATTATGGTTAATGATTAGTCATCCAATAATTAACAATATGTACTCTTTCGGTGAATAATACACATTAAATATAATGACATTATGACAAGGTTAGTCTAATTAAGTACAAGATGCAATGCACATTTTAATTTGAATTTTTTTTTTTACAACAAAATGTTTAATGCTACTAAGTTTATGCATTCTTTGTATCTACAATCGGCTTTCATCCAATAATTAACAATAGGTACTCTTTCGGTGAATAATACACATAACTATAATGACATTATGATAAGGTTAGTCTAATTAAGTACAAGATGCAATGCACATTTTAATTTGAATTGTTTTTTTACAACAAAATGTATATTGCTACTAATTTTATCCATTATTTGTATCTACAATCGGCTTTCATTCCTTAAATTTATTTATTCTTAATGAATTTTCAAACATATATTGTCAACTAAAATACAATTTTTATTAAGTATATATTCAAAAAGAGAAATTAAAGAAAATTCAAATTTTAAAAACACTAGCACAAAAAACCAAATTGTGCACTGACATATTTGTAGAAAAGAAATATATTACATAGATGGATAGATGGATAGAGTTTGTTATTAAGATTGGTGTTATAACACCTTATCACATTTTTGGTCTATTCCATGAGTGTCATATCATTTTTCTTTCATCCTACAAAACTTATATGAATGGTTACCTCTCATCTCCTATTTTTCTAATATTCAAATATGTATATAAATATTATATCATACTTTATTTATAAGGAGTTAAAAACCATAAGTTTTAATATAATTTTTTATAATTATAATTATATATATATATATATATATATATATATATATATATATATAAAGGAAAAAAAAAAAGAATTTTGGTATAGTCTTCTCGTGCGGTGCCCTTACCACAATACCCACCAACTAGAGGGTGTGGTGTTCCCCTTATACCATACTGTCATATTACATCTACCGTATGGTGAGGTAGCGTCACATTTATCCGTGTAAGCGATTTCTTAGTAAGCAATTTTAGATATACACCATATTTTCATTCATGACTTTGTAAATGTTTGACTTTTGTAAAACCCACTTGCATGTGGTGCTTTAGCCTTTAGACCCATTTACATGTTAGAGTGAGAGAGAGACATGTAAACACCTCTATATAAGGTGAGTTTGTCCACTTGTAGAGGTGTGTTTGAGAGATGTAGTTCATAGTGATTAGTGAGTGAGATGTTTATGAAGCTCTAGACTAGATCTATTTTTGTACTCATTTACTATGATCGAATATATCTTTTAGCACCCAAATCACCATGTTCAATTGTGCAAGCTTTAATTCCGCATGCCAAACCATGTTCTTTGTCACTACATTTGTGAAAATACATATTTCACAAATATTTATATAATTTTTTAGTAAACTGTAAAATTGGTCCATGTTGTTTGTTGAAAACCATGGATAAAGTTTAAGAAGTTTTCAACTTTGCATTATTAGTCTAAAACATAAAACATTTTGTGGATTTAATCCTTAATAAACTTAAAATAATATTATACTTTTTAAAGTTCTTTTTTTCTTTTACATTTTTCAGCATTGTTTTGATAATTTAAATGGTTCCCTATCGTTCACAATGACTCTCCGATATTGTGAGTTTTGGGGGAGAGAGTTTACCTTCAACTATGATACTAAGCAGCCTCATTCGAAACTAAGACGAGCACCCTTCTTCTAGCCAACCTTTGACTAAGACTCAAAAGGTTTGAACTTGAGACCTCCCATGCAGGGTATCCAAGTGTTATCGGTGAGCCACTAGGGTGTTGGTTATATTTTGATATTTTAATAATTATTAAATAATATTATGCCCAACCACCCTCCCAGCTTACTCTCTCTCTCTCTCTTTATATATATATATATATATATATATATATATATATATATATCTTATTGGTTTTCCTTCTTTCCTGGGCTTCTATTCTACTAGAAAGAAGTTTAACACAAACCTTGAAATAGATTTGCAAAATCGAAAATCTTTTTTTATATATTTTTTTTCTTTCAATTTATGGGTTTACAAATACAAATGTACCTTTGATTTACAAACAAAATGAGAGATTGATCAAACTCTAAAAACACATTGAGATTAATTTGATTTAACAAGATAAACCATAAATAGAAATCCATATACCATAAGCGTTAATGAAAGCCCCATACATTGAACCCTTCGACATTAAAACCCGCAGTTTATTGTCAAGTATCGCCATAAATCATGACGAAACAAACTTTTAGCACACGAAAGATAACCATAAGGTTATCAGGAGTGGTCACCACTTAGCCACTCCAAAAGTGATGTGACCTAATCTCCACGTCACTATCATTTCCCTACCACACACTTTGGAAATGACCACCACTCCACTTCACATTTCTATACTTGTACAATGTGTTTTACATTTAAGAGAGAGGGAGGGATAGAGATAAGAAGAGAGTGAGAGAGATAGAGAGAGGGAGAGAGAAAGGGGGAGAAGAAGAAAGAGATGGAGATGATAAGAAGATATATATATATATATATATATATATATATATATATATATATATATATATATATATATATATATATATATATATATATATATATATATATATATAGGGAAAGGATCAAATGAGAACACCGAAAAGGTTGAGAACGCGAGAACAAGTATATTCATTTATGATTCCATGTATTCATTTGTGGAGAAATGATAAATTTTTACGCACAATCAACATGAATATGCTTTTTGTCTTCAATTGAAATTAAAGTCGTAAACATTTATCATTTCTCCATAAATGAATACATGGAGTAACAAATGAATATACCTTGTTATCGCGTTCTCAACCTTTTTGGTGTTCTCATTTGATCCTACTCCTATATATATATATATATATATATATATATATATATATATATATATATATATATATATATATATATATATATAGAAAGAAAGAATTAGGCGTCAAGCAGCATGAAACAAACCATGGCCAACAACACCACACACAATAGCGCCACCCAAAGTGGTGTTTATGTGCATCATACTCGGCTATAATGTCAGTACCCCTGGTAGCTTAATATGAACAAAATCAACAAAATACATAGGGATCGTCAAACCCATAACTTGAAACAACCTCATCACGCTCAACACAACCTAAAAAAACTCTTCAGAACTTTTCAAAAATTAGATTAACCTTGAACAAAATCAATAAAATCCACGATAATCTTCAAACCAAGAACATGCAACAATCTCATCTTCTTTAACCTAACTTAGGAGCTTTTTTGAACTTATTTTCAACCTTTAAATCATGAAAAAATAAATAAAGAAAATAAAAAACAAGGACCCATCTGGAACATAGTGTTAGGGTTTTTTCTTTTCTCTACAATTCAACTATGTCTATGATAAAAAAAAATATAAAAATAATAAGAAATAAGGATAGAATAGATATGAGAGATGAGCGAATTCAACGACAAGATTTTGGTCGGGGTCATTGACGTTAGGGGGAGTGAGAGTGAAAGGTACGCCTCGGTCACCTGCATCCACTTATCCCTCCTATGTTGGGTGTTCTCCATCTTACGTTTGGCGTACCCTCGCGCATGCCACCTTGCATGCATGGGATTGCCTTGCCACTTATCTCCATTAGGGACTAATATTGCCAATAAATTCAAACTGTCATAACTTCCTCATTCGAGGTTCGTTTCTAATGACCCTTATATCCACGAAAAGGTGGCGAGAAGCCCTACGCTCCTAACAACACACCCAAGCCTTAAAACCTTCTGAATAAAACCCAAGACCCATAAGAGACCGAATCATCATATTACGATTATACCCTTGGCCTCCAAAGACACTATTGAATACTTGAATCACGTATACCCTAACACCCACATCCTAAATGAGCCAAATCCTTCATTTCCCAATGCCCTAACCCTTATGACAACTGATGATTGGGTCGCAGCCCCTAGCAACGAAGCACTTTCAAAACCAGGTGTTACATAAAAACGAGATGAGTAGCGGGGAACAAAAAATTAAAAGAGATGCAGTGGTGGTTGGATTGGCAAGATGGTGGTAGCGACAATGAGATTACAAGATAAGGTGTCTTTTTTTGAAGAGTCGATGCACACACACAAATTGTAGATATAGGCTAATACAGCTTTAGTTGTATATGAAGATGAAAGAAATAACTGAAGATAAATTGGCATTTGAATAATTGATTGTTATTTTTTAATATAAAACTAGTAGGTCACTATGCCCTTCACGGGGGACTAAACTTGCATAACGATGAAAATGTATGGAGCAATTTGCAAATATATAAAAGTCATATGGCGAAAGCGTGAAACCAAAAACTTTTAGGGAAAAAACATGGCAATATATTAAGGGGCCGTTGTGAGAGGCATAATTTGTATACTTTTTGCTTGGTAGGGATTATTTTTGTAATTTTTTTAAACACATGCAGCGTTTCTATAAAAACAATTGCATAAGGACCTTTTCTATAAACTATAAGTACAAAAATTTTGTAATTTAGTTTCTACACATGGTCAAACAAACCAATACACGAAAATCTTAAACATATGGGTAGTTATTGTAAAAAATAAATAAATAAAAAATCTTAACACAAAAATTTTCTGTACATCATAAAATTATAGTGACTAAATCTGCCAAAATTTAAAACCTATGTGGCAAAACTTAAAAACCTTACTGTTCCTAAGAGCTTTATATTTAATATATATAATAGTATAAAATAATTATAACTTTTTAATAGTTAATAATTGAATAATTAATTATGAAAATCTTTTTTAATAACTAATCTATAAATTTATATACAAAATGTTGATATATATATATATATATATATATATATATATATATATATATATATATATATATATATATATATATATATATATATATATATATAAACCCTATACCAAAATCACACCGAATAAGGTATGCTTATTCGGTTAACCAAACCAAATAACCCTAACGAAACAAACCAAACATTATTTGGATCGATTTGGTCATTCGGTTTCAGTTTTTTATCACACCCCTAGAGAGAGAGAGAGAGAGAGAGAGAGATAAAGAGAGAGAGAGATAGAGAAAAAAAATGATTTTCTCTAGCCTATTCCACCGAGTAAAATGAAATTAGGGAGCCCGACATGTGGGGTGTCGTGTTTGTAGGTAATCATCATCAAACATGTGCATCACAAAGTCTTATAGTTCTTAAACATGTGAAAAATTTGGCATCGAGATTAATTTAATTGGTATTATATCACATTTAACTATTTAGTTAAACTAACATTTATATTGTATTATTATATTACCATTAGGCTTAAAGATTTATATTCTGAAGACAATGAATAATGTAAAACTGTAATACCCATTTTTCCAGAGTAGATCTGTTGAGGTCTTAGAAGGATCAAATGTAAGGGTTTTGAGAAAAACTTGGTGCCATGACGTGGTGAATGGACCACCACGATGTGGCATCCAATGCATGAAATGCGTATCTGGATGGCTTCCACGACGTGATAAGAAGAAGGCCACGATGTGGCAGCGGCTGCAGCCCAAGGCCATGATTTTTAGTGTTTCTTCCATATTTAAACCCTAATCTCTAGGATTATGGAATCTTCTTTAGCTTCCAACTCCTCACCACGAAACACTAGCCTCCATAAAGACTAGAAAGCTTGTTATCTTGATTTGAAACTTATTCTTTGGATTTTGGTGAAGCTTGAGAAGAATGAAGTTCACAGGGAAGCAAGGAAATAAGGAGCTGGTTTGGATCCATCGTTATTTTCAGCTTTCTAAGCTACTTGGGGTATAAAGTTCTCACCTTAACATATCTTCTTCTTGATTCAAGTTTGTGGTCATTTTTTAGTGTTTTTGGTTCTTTCCATGAATACTCTTGGAGTTTGAGGAACTCCAGAGCTTGTTATAGCTCTTTAATGGTCCACGGGTTATGTTAAGTGAGAAAAGGCCTTAGTTTGAATGATTCTAGGTCCCATGCACAAGTTTTGGCCCTATTAAGGACTTAATGGACTTAGGGTTGTAGATTTAGCCTTACAATGGAGTCCTAATGGATAAAGTTGGAAACTTTATCCATTAAGTCATTGAAAAGAAGTAGATTTGAAGTTTTAGGCTTAGATTTATAAGGATTAAGCACATAATGAAGAATATAACAATCTGCCAATTCCCAAGACATAGCAATGGGCTTGCCACGACATGGTGGTTCTCTTTTTCACGACTATTTTGTCCTGGTATTCCCACGACGTGGCCAAGAGGTCTCCACGTTATGGTGAGTATTGACTTGGTTGACCTTGGACCGCTGACTTTTGACTAGTTTGAATTTGGTTCAAACTTGAAGGACTTAGGTTATTGATTAATGATTTATCTATATTGGTGTCAATTGGTTCGCGAAGGTTATCAGTGCAAGGAAGTAGGGGTGTTGTTGTACTTCCTTGGGTATCTGTTTCAGGTGAGTTTCCTCATTATACTATGTATTATAGTATATATCCTTATATGTTAGAATATAGGAGTAGTGGTATGCTAGTTAGAGTACCAGGGTGTGACATCCCTAAAATCACGGCCAGAAAAGCCTGGTTTAATTTATGCTTTTAAAACAATCTCAGAGTAATCCTTTGATTAAAAGAGTTACGGAATTTGTTCCCAAAATGAAATATGATAAAAATAAGATTTACCAAAGCATTTCTTAAAGAAATATATTTTCATTGTATAACAAAACTCGGGATGTCATGTTTTGAAAAGCAGACCAAAATCATAAACATTACATTACAAACCTAACAACAGTTATATAAAACAAGTCTATAATCCAAAAATAACTTGACAAGTCATCCATCTTATGCCGTAGCACCACTACCTATAATACAAATAAACTGAGTGGGACAGGCTTGGTAGCCTGGTGAGCATATAGGGTTTTCAACCCGCAATAAATAATTATATTTAATTTCACCAACCAATAATAACCCGATTACCCATTCCCGTTATCCTCACTTTACATCCCTAACACAACATCTATCTCAAGGGACCTAATCTAGGATTTTCATCGGGACGGACATTACTGCAAAGGGGTTTCCTCAATAGTAGATGTCCTAAAGGCAACCATGAGGGGGATAGAGTACACCGGTGAACACATCGTTCACAAAACCTACAGGTAATGAGCCTGCTGGTGTTCCACATGACTGTCTAGAAAGAGTCTGTGGTTGTTATCCATACTCCGATGAATAACTAGATCAACAACAACAACAACATCGAGGCCTCTCATATGTTTATCACACATCAACTATCTACCCATGTTCTACCCAACATATTATATATATTTTTATACATAGTTTAAAACCTGTATAGCATTCTTATTCAATACATATTCCAATCAACAAATGAGACACATACACATAACATGTATTTCATAGAGAATAAATCATATCTATAAGATAGAAGAAAGTGAATATACATTCACACATATAACAACAAAATATACACATAGCACGTATTTTGTATAAAATACTTCATACTTATGCGTTATAAGAAGGTAACTACACACTCACTTGATCAGAAGATGATCGGACAGCATTACAGCTCTAAGAGTAGTATTCTTCGGTGAAACTGGGTTCACTTCACTCACCGGGCTTCTTACAGGCAGAGCTTCGGCTCAGAAACGCTTTTCTTCGCAGGATCTTCGAGCTTCGGGACTTGCTTCGGGTCTCGGGATGATATCATGGCTTCGGGGGTACTTCTTTTCATGTGAATCGAGGTAATATGAGTGAGAGGAGAGAATTTGAGCAACCAAACTCGGCTGGCCCTTCAAATCTATTTATAAGGAAAAATTTGCCTTTGCCACGTCGTGGTACGGTTTACCACGTCCTGGTGGTTGGGTCGTCATTGCATGCGTCATTGCAAGTGGGTCTGACAGACCCCAGAGCTCCTACCACGTCGTGGTACTTTTACCACATCGTGGTGGCTGACAGTTTTGGGGTTTCGTGCCCCGAACTTCAGAAATTCATAACTTTCTCATACGAACTCCGTTTTCAATGTTCTTTATAGCGTTGGCTAATTTTGACTTTATTTTTAATATATTATAAATATATTACTTTTATATTATTTTTAGTAGGCCAGGATAGGAAAACTCCATTATAAATTCATAATTTCTTCATCTGACGTCCGTTTTCGCCTATCTTTTTACCGTTTCACTACTATTAATGAGATCTACGATTCTCGTTCAGATTGTTCGGCTAAAAATCACTCGATCTCAAATCGAGGATTCGAGCTGCATACTGCTAAGTCGAAATTTCGGAAAAATCATAACTTACTCATACGAAGTCAGATTTGGGCGTTCTTTTTATGAGCGCTCTCGGTTTAACGTATTCTACGACTTTCGTTTAGATTGATAAGGCAAGATATCGCTCTATCTTAAATTCCTATTTTACGTCATTCCGTGTTGTGCCGGTTCTATCGCGAAACTTAGACAGGTCATAACTTCTTCGTTATAACTCGGATTTCAGCATTCTTTATATATTCGGAAACCCCGTTTCAACTACTACAACATTATCCATAGATATCAGATTTATCTAACATTTCATTTTGACGCTTATTTTTATCCTTAATTTATTTAAGTCACACAGTTAAGCACAAAACACATAATACTCAAATAATACACTTCTATTATTTCAAAATGGATTACAAAGGTTAACCTAGACTATTATATCAACATTAATGACAAGCCCAGAAACACAGGTGTTACACAGGGGTCATTGATTCTCTAGTTGAGTGCCCTAGGGGTTGTATGTAGTCATGTAGGATAACCTGAGAACTCTTGATTTAGGCTTTCTTTCATGTTCATTGTGACAACTCGAAATTTACATTTTATAACAATCCCTGTATTCAATCAAAGTCAAACTTTTAATTGCTAAATTTTAGCAGTTTTGGAGTCAGTTTGAGTTTTCTAAAGCATAGTACTGCAAGAGATAACTGGAGATAGGATACTTTAGGGTAAAGTGTGAAACATTTAAGTTCCAAAACTCCAAGAATTAGGATTTTACGGCCCAAATGGTATTGGGGCCGTAAACCCTAAGGACTATATAAGTGGCACTTAGCCATTTTTGTCATTTTCCACCATTTTCAAGTCTTTAACCTCATTCGCTCTCAAGTATCATCTCTAGATCTTCAAACTTAGTAAGTATTTCTTCCTTGATTAGTTGATTAACTTCATTATCTAGTGTTTGTGAATGATTTCATCCATGAAATCTCTTCATTTGATGGATAATCAAGTGTTCTTCAAGAACACCAAGAACACACACTAGTGTTCTTGAGCCTTAAGCACCCTTTCAAGCTTCTACACTGTAAGTACTCTTGTCCTAGCTTGTTATATGCTTAAATCATCTAAATTACACTTAGGAATCATCAAGAAATCATGATCAAAAGGGAGTTTACGGCCAAGGAACCTTCTTAGGCCGTAAACTCTATTTAAGGGTCCAAATGAGCCCTAAGCTCTTCTCAAGCCTTAGGATCAAGTCTAGAACACTTCTATCATAAGCTAGTGACCTTAAAATTTGATTTGGTACAAGATACCATGAGTTTACAGCCGTAAACTCATGGGGAAATGGTCCTTAGGCCGTGAACATTAGTTAGTGGTGCAATGATGCCATCATTCCTTCCTAGGGCTTAGACTTGAGCATAGAACACTTCATATTGGCTTATAAGACCTTAAACCACATCTTGACACTTAGTACCATGAGTTTACGGCCACAAACTCGTGAGGAAAGGGTCTTTGGGCCATAAACGCATGTGGTTCATACCATATGGGCCATAAACTCCCAAGTGAGGCCCTACACCCCTTATGTGCAACCCTATGAGGTTTAACACTTCAGTACAAGTGTTTTCTAGTCCTTAAGGTTGTTCCATTACCTAATTAGTTGTTATAAACACTATTTGTAAGCATATATGTGTCTTTATATGTTAAATAGGATCTGTGTATTCTTTACCGATCCTACTATCGCATCACTCATTTCAGGTGAGTTCATACCCCTTAATGAACCTTTTAAATGCTTTTATGGGGGGGGGGGATACAAGTTGAATATCACAGTTATTATATCAATCACATGTGATTAATAACTATTAAACATATGGATTTACTATACTTTCAAAACATTTTATCAAACAAACTACTTTTAAATCGTTTTATAAACTTACATCAAGTAATGATTATTTATTGTTTCAACCCCTTTAAATGTATTAGAAAACCTCTTTTCCACTTATGTATTCTTAAAAACCATATCTATACATTTATGTAGTAAGTATATATATATATATATATATATATATATATATATATATATATATATATATATATATATATATATATATATATATATATGTGTGTGTATGTATGTATGTATGTATTGATAAGATAGCTGTGACTTCAGCTCCAACACTTTGTGTAGCAAAGGTGTATAAACATACATGGACACTTCAAACTACATTATTAGTAAACTATAATAGGTATAGTTTATGAGATACTACTTGCTATTCCTAGTACAATTGGAACATACAAGAGTCAGTTCATTCATGAGTCTATACAAATATATTACATACTATATGAAGTGATACTATTACATACTATATGAAGAGATACTATTACATACTATATGAAGAGATACTATTACATACAATATGAATAGATACTATTATATATGATACAGGACTAATCATTTTACACCCGACTGTTAGCTACAGTGGGAAAATGTACATCGACGGATGTCTAGGGTTGTACTGTTTGGCGAGTTACCACGTCGTGTTTATCCTAATACAAAAGGATACGATTTCGATGATTTTATAATTTTCCCTTTTACTTTTATCTTGTGACACATTCACATAAACGATGAGGTGGACTATATATTTTGATAATAATAGTTGTACATGGGGAAAAACTTTCATTCATACGGAGAAGCAAACCTCCAAAACTATAGGGTCTTGGTAGAAGACTACATTTTATACTAGTAGGAAATATGAGATTTTCTTGGGTTTTCATAATTATACGAAATTTTTCATCAAACATTTACAAGTCTTTTCCTTACAATTTTACAAATAAAAGCCACTAAAATACTTATGAATTCACCACCTTAAATGCGGATCTATGCTTTCAAAATAACTTGTATTCTCAGGTCATGAGTAGGTTGGTACCAGTGACATGTTTTGAGAAGACGGAGCACAGACAAGACTCATCTTTTATTTTGAATCATTCATTTTTGGTGTCTATTACATTACAAAGAACACACTTGTATTAAAATTATATATTTAATGTAATGGATGATGTTGTTGCTTTTTTACTGCATTGCATTGTTATGATACTTCACATGACATCTTCCGCCCCAGAACATTTCCGCGGTTCTCGGTTTTAGGGTGTGACAGATTGGTATCAGAGCATTATTTATAGTGAATTGAGTATATCAACCCATAAAAGATATACTAACTATAAACACAAATTGATTAAAACACTCTGACCAAGAGTTTATACTTTTAAATAATATAATATTTAACTAAGTATACATACTGCATTCATACTAAAAATCAGTGTCACTAGGACAGAACAAAAGTATTACGATTGTTGAATATCACAACTAGGCTTGGGGATGTATGGTCAGTTCTGGGAGTGGCATAGTCTGATCAATTATGCTGGTCCGAGAAGTGATTAGCATATGCCCAGGAATGGTTGTGGTATGACAACAAGTCTAAATACTTACCAACACTACTACAATGAGAACTTTAGGACAAAACATAACTTAAAATAATATAGGAGTATTTCATGTTACTGTAATTATCTTAGTTAGTACGTCTCTTAAACTGATTCTTTTACCCCTACTTCTCGCGTAGATAACGTGGTTGGATTTCATATCCCTGGAGACCCGTACTTCCCAAATCAAGGCAATGCTGGATGGCTAAATGGAGAGCCAAAAGATGACCATCCAATCCCTTTGGATGATCACCTCGCAGAAGGCTTTTCAGATGGTTCTGACTCCGAGCCAGAAGTCAACAAACTACCCCAAGAGGGTCAAGCTCCAAATCTCAACCCCGACCCGCGTTTCAAGGTCCCACACTCTTGTGGGCAACAAACTTGAATCGTTGGAGCGATGAACAGGGTCAACCCTTACCCTACAACAGGGACCGAAGCTTTTACAACATAAGCGAGGGTGGCTCGGCTGACCGAGCCTTACCCATCATGGTCCGCAGGATTGCTCAGAATGTTGAACAAGGTTGGGCAGCCATCGGCCGAGCAGTGGAGATTGATGCCAACATTGGTTTTAACACGATCCGCATTCGCCATCTCGAAGAGGCGATGGAAAGACCCAGGAGGACCAATGAGACTCTGTAGCAACAGCTAGCTGCCTCCCGATCTGAAGTCATAGAACTTCGAGTTCGCCAGAGGGCTCATGAAAGACACCTTCAAGAAGTGGTTCGTCAGATGGAAGATCTTAGGGTTCGCCCGAGGAATTTCCATCGCCGTTAGAAGATGTCTAGCACATCTTTTCTTTCGATTAAGGAATAACTTTCTTACCTATGCTCTAAGTAGCACTTGTCTGTAAATTATTCCTGTCTTTCAAGTACTTCATTAGACTTCTAAACTGCCAACATTTTCCCCTATGGTATAATGTAAGACCTTTAGTTAGGTTTTTTCTCCCAAACTTATTTACATCTTTAATACCAGTAATTTTGGCATGTTATCTAATCAATTCAGAAACTCATACTATCATCTGTTGTTGAACTATGTTGATTTAGTTCATGAGACACATTCATTTTCTATACTATTGAATTCTTATCATTGTCTTTATCTTTTCAACTTATACTTGAAAAATGCCGCCTTGTAGAAATCCAAGGCATAATAATGGTGAGGACACACCGATACCACCACCGCCTCCACCTCCTCAGTTCAACGCTGCTATGTTCCAAGCGGCTGTCACGACGACAGTAGCGGCTGCCATGTCACACATCAATACTCCTGTCCCCAGTGGATCAGTAATTGGTACACCTCTTTCTAACCATGGCGAGAGTCATGGGCACCCCAGAGAGTGCACCTACAAGGATTTTACGAATGCCAAACCCCGAAATTTCAATGGAACTGGAGGGGTGATTATTTTAAGACAGTGGATAGAAAAGACAAAAGCAGTCTTTGAAATTTGCGCCTGCCCAGAGAAGAACAAGGTCAAGTTTGCTACTTGTACCTTTTCTGATGGGGATTTAACTTGGTGGAATGGCCACGTTAAGTCACTGACTTTAATTGTGGCAAATTCGATAAATTGGGAGAACTTGAAAGTCATGCTGATGAGAGAGTACTATCCTTGAGGGGAAATTCAAAAGCTCGAGCAGGAACTTTGGGGTCTTAAGATGGTTGATTCTTATGTATCAACCTATTCCAATAGATTCTGTGATCTGGAAATTCTTTTCCCGGATATGGTTGCTCCTGAGAGCAAGAAAATAGAGTGATTTATTTGGGGACTGTCACCTCAGATACAGGAAAGTGTGCTAGCTTCAAGGCCTGTTACTTTTGACAGTGCTAAAGAACTGGCACAATCTATTATCGATCACGGAAACTAACAGAACGCAACAACTGCTTCACCCGATCAACAAAAGGGAAATAACAAAAACAGGAAGAAAGGTTGGAACAAGAGGAAAGGAGGGTCTTCACAAGAATCCTCAAAGAAACAACAGCTAGTTATAGTAAATGCTGCTATTGTACCTACTGTCGTTCCTACTAACCCATTCCCAGCAAAGCCTTATGTGAATAACCTTCCGAAGTGAAACAAATGCAACTTCCACCACATCGGACCTTGCCGGGAAATGCATTGCTCTAACTACAACCAAAAGGGGCATATTGCCCGTTTCTGTAAGGCTCTCGCAAAGCCAATCACTCGAGTTCCCAATGATGGTGTGGGCCAAACTTGCTACGGTTGTGGCGAGGTGGATCACTTCAAAAGAAACTGCCCGAAGGCAGCAAATACAAGCGGAGTGGGACGAGTTTTGGCTATGGGCCACGAGGAAGCTGTAGCTGATCCTACGATAGATACCGATACGTTTCTCCTCGATAATTCATATGCATGTATACTATTCAATAGCGGAGCGGAGAAAAGCTTCGTAAGCCAGAAATTTGTTCACTTGCTTAAAAAAAACCACGTACACTGGGGGAATCATTCACTCTAGAAATGGAAAACGGGAAAACGGAAAGTACAAACTGCATATACGTAGGTTGTACTCTAACTCTAGATGGTCATTCTTTCCAAATAGACCTCATGTTGGTCTCAATTAAAAGTTTCAAAGTCATAATCGGTATGGATTGGTTGACGATTGGTTAAGTCGTCTTCGCGCCGACATCATGTGCTTTGAGAAAGCAGTTTGTCTTAACCTCCCTAACAACGAAACCCTAGTCATCTATGGCGACAAATCTAGTACGAACCTTCGCATCATTTCGAGTATTCAAGCTCAAAAGTGCTTACGAAAGGAAAATCATGCATTCCTTGCACACATCGTAGATACGAGTCAAGAAGTATAGGAAATTCAAAACATTCCAGAAGTACACGACTTTCCTGACATCTTTACAGAAGAACTACTGGGATTACCACCACAATGCCAAGTCGAGTTCAGAATCGACTTAGTGCCAGGGGCTATGTTAGTAGCCAAATATCCTTATCTTCTGGAACCAACAGAGATGCAGGAACTTTCCTATCAGCTTAACGAACTTCTCAAGAAGGGATTCATTAGGCCAAGTTTCTCACCATGGGGAGCACCGATCTTGTTCGTCAAGAAGAAAGGCGGATCGTTTCGTATGTGCATTGACTACAAGGAACTCAACAAGGTTACCGTTAAAAATCGTTATCCTCTACCTCGAATTGACGACTTATTTGATCAAATTCAAGGAGCAAATTACTTCTTGAAGATAGATCTACGATCCGGGTATCACTAGTTGCGAGTGCTAGAGGAAGATGTCCCCAAGACAGCCTTCCGAACTCGTTATGGACACTACAAGTTTGTAGTGATGCCATTCGGATTAACCAACGCACCAGCTGTATTCATGGACATGATGAATAGGGTGTGTCGTCCTTACTTGGATCAGTTCGTTATCATCTTCATCGATGACATACTTATCTATTCCAGAAGTAAGGAGGATCATAGTCAACACCTACAAAAATTTTTAGAAACATTATGATCGGTGAAGCTCTATGCAAAGTTCTCAACGTGCGAGTTTTGGATTCGAAGAGTCGAATTCTTAGGCCACGTGGTTAGTGAAAAGGGAATACACGTGGACCCTTCCAAAATTAAGGCTATTGAGAACTGGTCAGCACCGAAGACACCTACCAAAATTCATCAATTTCTAGGTCTCGGTGGCTACTATCGCAGGTTCATACAGAACTTCTCTAATATCGCGAAACCACTTACCACACTGACCCAGAATGGCGTGGCCTTTGAATGGGAAGAGAAACAAGAGAAGGCGTTCCAAACGCTGAAACGAGTCTTATGCACTGCACCAATACTATCCCTCCCAGAAGGAATAAAAGACTTTGTGGTCTATTGCAATGCATCCAACCAAGGGCTCGGATGTGTTTTGATGTAACGAGGTAAGGTCATTGTCTATGCCTCAAGACAGCTGAAGACACACGAGGTCAATTACACCACACACGATCTTGAGTTAGGAGCAGTTGTGTTTGCTCTGAAGATCTGGAGACATTATTTGTACGGTACGAAAAGTACTATCTTTACAGACCACAAAAGCCTCCAACACATCTTCGACCAGAAGGAGCTCAACATGAGACAACGATGGTGGGTCAAGCTACTCAGTGACTACGAATGTGAAATTCGTTATCATCCCGGCAAGGCCAACGTAGTAGCTGACGCCTAAGTCGGAAAGAATACTCTAGTCATAGAGTCAAATCGTTGACTATGACTATCCATTCACACTTGTCCATACAAATTAAGGAGGCTCAGCTTGATGCTTTGAAACCTGAAAATGTGGCAAGCGGATCCCTGAGAGGAATGGATTAGAACTTAGAAAGCAAGGGTGGTGGAGCGTTATATTTCATGGACCGAATCTGGACACTGAAACACAGTGGCTTCAGAGACGTGGTCATGATCGAGGCGCACAACACTCGATATTCCATTCACCTGGGTTCAGATAAGATGTATTTGGATCTTAAAAGGTTATACTGGTGGCCTAACATGAAAGCAGAGATTTCTACCTTCGTGAGTAAATGCCTTACTTGCGCAAAGGTTAAGGTCGAATACCAGAAACCATCAGGTTTACTTCAGAAACTGGAGATACCTGAATGGAAACAGGAGCAGATTACTATGGACTTTATAACCAAGTTGCCCAAGACAACGGGTGGACTTGATACCATTTGGGTCATTGTCGACATATTGACCAAATCCGCGCATTTCCTACCAATCAAAGAGACTGACAAAATGGAGAAACTAACAAGAACATACATTAGGGAGATTGTACGACTGCATGGTGTTCCCATATCCATTATCTTCAATAGAGATATCATATTCACTTTGAGGTTCTAGCAGTTGCTACAAAGTTCCTTAGGAATGAGGATGGACATGAGTACAACCTACCATCCACATACCGACAGGCAGAGTGAGAGGACTATCCAAACCTTGGAAGATATGCTGATAGCATGTGTGATCGAATTTGGGAAGGCATGGGACACTCATTTACCCCTTGTCGAATTTTCCTACAACAACAGTTACCACATGAGCATAAAGGTTGCTCCATTTGAAGCTCTCTATGGCCGAAAGTGCAGATCCCCTCTATGTTGGGCTGAAATGGGTGACACCCAGTTAGCTAGAGTACAAGTTCCTGACAACACTCTCACAGTTCTGGAAATCATACGGGAAACGACAGAGAAGATCGTTTAGATTCGTGAATGATTAAAAGCCTCTAGAGACCGTCAGAAAAGCTACACAGACAAGCGAAAGAAACCTTTGGAATTCCAGGTGGGAGACCGAGTCCTTTTGAAAGTCTAACCCTGGAAGGGCTTGATACGCTACAGTAAGTGTGGAAATCTAAATCCAAGATACATAGGGCCTTTCGAGATTCTTGCTAGGATCGGACCTGTAGCTTACTAACTCAATCTACCGCGTGAACTCAGTAATGTACATTCTACTTTCCACATCTCAAACATGAAAAAGTGTTTGTCCGACGAGACTCTGGTAATCCCACTCGACGAGATCGAGATCAACGAGAGCGTCAACTTCGTGGAAGAACCTGTAGTGATCATGGACCGAGAGGTCAAGCAAACAAAACAAACCTGTATCCCTATTGTGAAGGTTTGCTGGAACGCTAAGCGAGGACCTGAATTCACATGGGAGCGCAAGGATCAAATGAAATTGAACTGCCCTCATCTTTTTGCTTAGTTATTTGTAAATACTTATTTGCTTAAACTCTAATTTCGGGACGAAATTCCCTCTAACGCGGGGATGATGTGACAACTCGAAATTTCCATCTTATAATAATCCCAACATTCAATCAAACTCAAACTTTTAATTGCTAAATTTTAGCAGTTTTGGAGTCAGTTTGAGTTTTCTAAAGCCTAGTACTGCAAGAGATAACTGGAGATAGGATACTTTATGGTAAAGTGTGCAACATTTAAGTTCCAAAAACTCCAAGAATTAGGATTTTACGGCCCAAATGGTATTGGGGTCGTAAACCCTAAGGACTATATAAGTGGCACTTAGCCATTTTTGTCATTTTCCACCATTTTCAAGTCTTTAACCTCATTCTCTCTCAAGTATCATCTCTAGATCTTCAAACTTAGTAAGTATTTCTTCCTTGATTAGTTGATTAACTTCATTATCTAGTGTTTGTGAATGATTTCATCCATGAAATCTCTTCATTTGATGGATAATCAAGTGTTCTTCAAGAACATCAAGAACACACACTAGTGTTCTTGAGCCTTAAGCACCCTTTCAAGCTTCTACACTGTAAGTACTCTTGTCCTAGCTTGTTATATGATTAAATCATCTAAATTACACTTAGGAATCATCAAGAAATCATGATCAAAAGGGAGTTTACGGCCAAGGAACCTTCTTAGGCCGTAAACTCTATTTAAGGGTCCAAATGAGCCCTAACCTCTTCTCAAGCCTTAGGATCAAGTCTAGAACACTTCTATCATAAGCTAGTGACCTTAAAATTTGATTTGGTACAAGATACCATGAGTTTACAGCCGTAAACTCATGGGGAAATGGTCCTTAGGCCGTGAACATTAGTTAGTGGTGCAATGATGCCATCATTCCTTCCTAGGGCTTAGACTTGAGCATAGAACACTTCATATTGGCTTATAAGACCTTAAACCACATCTTGACACTTAGTACCATGAGTTTATGGCCACAAACTCATGAGGAAAGGTTCTTTGGGCCATAAACGCATGTGGTTCATACCATATGGGCCATAAACTCCCAAGTGAGGCCCTACACCCCTTATGTGCAACCCTATGAGGTTTAACACTTCAGTACAAGTGTTTTCTAGTCCTTAAGGTTGTTCCATTACCTAATTAGTTGTTATAAACACTATTTGTAAGCATATATGTGTCTTTATATGTTAAACAACCATTCATTACAAATAGATTTCGTGCCAGTAAATATTATATGTTAAACAAGTAGCTCGTCTCCAAGGTGTATCCACTTCACCAGCACCACCACCAGACACCTCCCGCCACGATTAGGATCAGCCTTTTCTAGTTCCCCCCTAATATCTGACATGACTCTCTTTCGTGTACTGAGATGGTACTTACCCCTGAAACAATTAGGTGCTATATTGGTTTCACATTACTGCAAAGACTCAATAATATGCACATGCGAACCCTCGAGGCCGCTAGGCACTCAAGGATCTCAAAACCAGAACAACCTATATACTCTAAGGATAGACGCAACGATCATGCCAAATATGTGATTACGTACTACCACAAATACATCATAGCGATGTAGATGGAAACACAGGAAAATGCCATCCCGCAAGGATAACAAGCGCGCCCGCGAGACACCGCTCCTGCAGATGGACTCTGCTACATTTCAAGTTGCTGTAATGGCGGCAGTAACCGCTACTATGGCACAAATCGATGCAAACAACCCAAATGGAGGCGGGAATAGCATTGGCAACTCCAGCCAAAGGGACGAACATGGAAACCAACAAGTGACAACCTATCAAGGAACTCCAAACCCCAAGCTTAAGAGCAGGAAGCTGAGGTCTGGAAGTAAGAGAAATGGACATCCCACTCAAGGGTTCTCAAGGAAGCAACATGTTGTTGCTGTTCATGAGACCATGACCCCTATTACACCAACAACCAGGAGACCATATGTTGGAATCCTTCCAAAATGCAACCAGTGCAAATTCCATCGTAAGGGAGCCTGCCGGGAGATGCGCTGTGATGAATGCAACTGAAAGAATCACCCCGCCAAATTCTGTAGAACTTATCCATGCCAGAAGCGTCAGCCAAATGAAAACGATAGAAATCGCAACAACCCTAACAACAACACCAATAATGAGACCATTCACACCCGCTATGGGTATGGAGTAACCGGTCACTTCTGGCGTAGTTGCCCCAAGGATAACAATCAAGGTGCAGAAAGATCAGAAATGGTCCTGACCTGGGGTCAAGGCGAAGCAGTCCAAGACCCAACGGTTGTTATTGGTATGTTCCCACTTGACAACTCTTTCGCTTACTTCTTATTCAATGGTAAATCCGAGTGAAGTTTCGATTAGTAACATATTCAAACACTTACTAAAACAACATCCCCAAAGCTAAGCTAAGCCTTCTCAATGGACATGGACAATGGGGAAAACTGATTTAACCTAGGGTACTTATGTGGAGTACACCTTAACACTAAACAACCATTCATTACAAATAGATTTCGTGCCAGTAAATATTAGGAGTTTTAATGTGATAATCGTCATGGTTGGGTTAAGCCCCCACCGTGCTGATACTATGTGTCGCGAGAAGGCCGTTTGCCTTCACCTTCCTAATCACGAAAACTCTAATAATCCATGGTGATAAACCTGGCGCCAATCCTTTTCCTATCTCGTGCATCAAGGCGCAGAAGTGCCTGCACCAGAAGAACTACGTTCTCCTCACTCATGTTGTGGACAAGACCGAAGAAGAGGTAGGCATACAAGGAATTCCAGTAGCATGTGATTTTTTCCAAATGTGTTTCCCGAGGAACTTTCGGGAATATCCCAGAGAGACAGGTCGAATTTCGAATCAACCTCATATCGGGAACCACATCAATTGCCAATTCACCCTATAGGTTGACTCCCGCCAAAAATTCACAAGTTATCCTGTCAACTGAGTAGAATTGTTGTGTAAAGGATTCATCAGACCAAACTTCTCTTCCTGAAGAGCTCCGATCTTGTTCTGCAAGAAGACGCATCCTTCAGAAGGTACATCGATTTTAGGAAATTGAATAAGCTTCCCATCAAAAATCGATACCCACTCCCTCGGACTAACGATCTATTTGGCCAGCTCCAAGGAGCTAGCTACTTCTCTAAAATAGATCTAAGAATCGATTATCAACAACTTCGAGTCTGAGAAGACGACATTTCAAAAACTGCTTTCCGAACTCGTCACAACCATTTCAAACTCATTGCGATACCCTTCGGTCTAACGAATGCTCCCACACTATTCATGGACCCTACGAACCAAGTCTTCCCAACCATTCCTAGTTAGCCTTTTCATTATTTTCATCAATAACGTACTCGTCTGCCCACGAAGTGAGAACGAAACACTGTCAACACCTACTACCAGCCTTGAAAGCATCAAAGCTGGGGAATATCGCAATGAAAGCACTGCACGGATGGATAAAACTCTCGGAGTTGAAAGACGAAGCTTATAGGTACGCAAGTTGAATTGGGCGTTATCTAGGTGATCGTCGATAAGTTAACCTAAATTGCTTATTTCCTGCTAATACTAAAATCAAACAAAACAGAGAGATTTACATGGATCTATATCAAAGAGATCGTGAGACTCCATAGAATATTAGTATCTGTTATCTTGGACCGAGAGAACAAGATTACTTCAAGACTTTGACAGTCATTCCAGAAGGTTATGGGAACATAGCTAAATATGAGCATTGTTTGCTACTCTCAAACCACTAGCCAAAACAAACGAACCATTCAACCACTCGAATTCATGCGACAAGTCTAGGTGTTTGAGTTCAATAAGTCAGGGGATACCCGCTTGCCCTTGGATGAATTCTCACGCAATGACAGTTATCGCACGAGCGTCAAGATTGCTCGTTTCGAAACTCTTTATAGTCATAAATGCAGATCACTCGCCAGTATTCTTATGAGCCCAGAAACCATTTGCAAAACAACAGAGAAAATAATCCAAATCAAAGCTTGACTTCAAGCATCGCGAGACCGACAGAAGAGCCATTATGGCAAGCGGCGTAAGCCATTAGGATGTCAAGTCGGGGATCGCGTGTTATCTAAGGACTCACCCTGGAAAGGAATGATTCGCTTTAGGAAACGAGAAAACTAAACCCACGATACATTGGGCTATTCGAGATTTTTGCTCGGATTGGTCCAAAGACTTATAGGCTGCAGCTGCCTGTAGAGCTCAGCAATGTACACCATGTGTTTAGCGTATCGAATCTAAAAAAGTGCCTATCAGGCAAAACCTTTATCATTCCTTTTAAAAGAGAATCGAAGTAAACAAGAATCTCCTGTTCGTCGAAGAACCAGTCAATGTATTGGATAAGGAAGTAAAGCGTACAAAACAAAGCCGCATTCCAATTGCAAAGGGATCAACGGAACGCAAAAATGTAGATCGGAATTCACAAGTGAACGTAGAGACTACATTAAGTATAAGTACCCTCACCTATTCTCTCATTCATGAACCTATCTCTCAAAAGAATTTCGGGATGAAATTCCCTCTAACGGGGGGATGATGTCACAACTAGCATTTTTGCTAGGAAATTCTACTCTCATGCAATCATTCACCTAGTATGATAACTTGTACTCTAAGTGAATACTATGCTCCATTCCCATTCAAATATATCTCACATGTTCAAATAAGGGTTGGAAACCCTAGATATCCCGACTCAAGTTCATTATGGACTATGATTCTCTTATTGGACCTAATGGGTCAATAAACCCTTAACTTAATTCTTTTAAGCTAAGAGTCTTAAGTTGGGCCTTATTTGAACTCACATTCGTTAAGATGTAGTATTTTGGGCTTTAATGGGCCTAGAATGATCCATCTTATTTCTAATGGGCTTTATTGGGCCATAAAAACTCCAATTAACCTTAATGGACCATAGGACACATTCTTTTATACTTTTGGGCCGTGAACTACCTTAAAGGCCCAAAGGACCAAAAATTTTATGATTTAGCCCCAAAAATCCTAACTAAATTTTAATGGGCTCAAACTATTCCATTCCCACTCCTTGGCCCAAAGATCTCGGCCCAACATCAATTAAATAAATAAATAAAAGATGATTAGTGATGTGCCACCTCACTAATAACCATTAGTTAATTATACCATTATCTCACATACATTTATGCAAATAGAGATGGACCTCCAAGTAAAAATCAACTCACCCCCTTTATTCTTCTTAAATCTCAGCCATAAGGCCAAAAACCATCACCACACTTATTTTGCATACACAAATCTCTAAAGAAAGCTTCCAAGAAGTCCTACATTTCCTCTAAATTTTCGAAGCTTTATGTGTATCTTCAAGAGGTTCCCATCTAGATCATCATCTTTGGTAAGTTGTTATCATGCTTAAGTCTTTGATTTTCATCTTTAAGCTAAAAACACTCCCTTATAAAGCCTCATTTCGTGATCTATGTTTCATAAAGCCCAAAATCACTCAAGAAGCTTACTAGGGTCGAAAACCACACCACTTTCTTCTTATCTTCATCAAAACCGAAATCTAAATCCCAAGGTGAGCTTCATACCCCCTTATTTTCGGTTTTTATAAGTTTTTGTGGGGGAGAATACAAGCAAAGGTGTAGATCCATCACTATGTGTATGTTTTGGTTGATTTCTATGCTTATATGTATGTTTTATATGATTTTGTTGCTATATCTAGTTATGAATTGCTAAAAACTAAGATATATCTTATACTAGCATAAAATATACTACTACATGCAAAGTATACCAAGAAAAATAGCCAAATGGCTTGACAACACTTATCTTGGGCTAAAAACACATTTTTTTGACACAAAATGCTAAAAATACAAAGTTGAAGGGCCAAAAATGAAATATTACGAAATCTGATGGGTGAGATGAGTCAAAACAGTTTCCATAATGTATTTTCTGAAAATATACTATTTGGAGGATTAAAAGCATAAATTTCAAGCTTAATGGGCTAAAAATGACAATTTCGGCCCAATAGGGCCCATTATGCGAAATTTTCTGTTTTGGAGGGCCAAAACTGTGTTTTTCTGTAAAACAATGGACCATTAGTGTCACAAGTACTTTTCAAAGGTTTAAAATGCTTTTCAAATTTAAAAAGGACCAAAGTTGCAAAAAATTTCCAATTTGGGCCAAAAATGTAAAAATTTCGAAAAAGAGGGGTTACAACCAAGAAAACTGCAATTTCAGGGACTTAAACTGTTTTCAATGAAAAATATGCTGAAAAATATTAGTTTCAATAATTTTTGGTGTTAAAATGTCAAGAAAAATGGTTCAAGGACTAAACCGGAATTTTTTTTTCCTAAAGGGGTGAAAAAGGTAAATTTACAAAATAAAGAGGGGTTGTAAACAGAAAATTTTCAATGGTAATTCAATACACTCGTTGTGGATAAAGATTGATACTACGCCTCTCGATGAATTACAATACACAATATCACCAACAATCGTTACCAAACGAATTGGTTCGGTCTCGAATCAATAACAAATCCAAAACTACTAACACTATAACACTCAATACACATATGAAACTCTTGGAACTCTTTACTCTCGTGGAATTACTCAATACGTCGACGTACACTCCTTAGGCCCAAAAGTTTCAAATCATGCTTGTCGAGCCTAGCTAGCCCGATGACATGATCTTTAGGCCCAAAGGACACTTGCTTACATGTAGTTGGGTCTAATACGACTCGACCGCGTGTAAAAGGACTTTCAATGGCAAACATGCTGCTGGTCCCCAAGGGTCCTTCAGTGTTGCTAGTAAAGTCGGGAACTCACGATTGCGGGTTGGGCTTCGGGCCCTTCGCAATTGCAATGGTCTTGAACGACGCAGGGAAATACCGAGGGTTTCGCACCTTCTCTTTTTCCCTCCGGTCGTGGGACTACACAAGTCCGGGAGGATTGAGTTGTGTGAATAAGTGCAAGCGACGCCCAAGGGATCGCTGGTACGGTTGTCGACTGTACGTTTTCATTAACGGACGTTACAACAATTCACCACCCACTGTATACTCAATGCCTCCGGAGCTCAACGAATACCTCTAACGTAACGAAATAACAGTACACAAACTAAGTAAAGCAAAGTGATAGGAAAACGTCGGGTTTTCCTAGGGTTTTCAACAATTACACTTATTAACTACATGTCGAATTTCACAACTCTTACGCTTACATCTATAGAATTCAAACAAGCATACTCACGGATCTTCACATATTTTTACGCTATTCTATTTTCAGAAAATATCGGATTTTCTGGTGGTTTTTCAAAACATTACAAACATTGGATTTCAAACATTACTTATGAACTCACCAACATTTCACATGTTGACGTTTTTCAAAATACTTGTATTCTCAGGTAACAGATAAGTGAAGAAAGGACTGTACTCTATGATTGTTTTGCGGTTGTTTAAGTAACAACAAACAATATATTTTGGAATGTAATATTTTGAAACAATGTAATGGATGTAAACGCTACCAGTTGTATCATTCCAATGCTTGGTGATGTATAATGTTATGTTTCATGTATATTCATTGTGATGGTATTCAATTGAGTCACAACAGCCCCCGGACGTTTCCGCCGTCTGGTTCGGGGGTGTGACATATTTGAGAGTTTTGACTGTAGCAACAATAGAAGATTGTTCTCACAGTAAAATAGTTGAAGAATGGGGTATTAAGATGGTTGAAGTTACTGGCTAATACCATGCCCAAGGGAGAAGCTAGTAAGATGTCTTGGGAAGACTTTCTAGTGCAACTTAAAATGTATTACTGCTATGAGCAGGATCTTCTGGAAATCAACAACGAGTTTTAGAATCTAAAAAAGAGCAAGATAAGCGTCAATGAGTAAGCTGCAATTTTTACGGAGAAAATGAAGCTTGTTCCTTATTTGGTACTAACAGAACTCTCTGGGTTCGAACCCCAATTGGGGTAGAGTTAGTGGTTCATGGAGAGAGAGCTCAAAATAGACCGATTTTATGTTTAACAATGAGGGCGAGAAGTTATTTTTAGCAGGGTTGTTATGGATTTGTCGCCTACGTTATGGATACCCAGGATAAGAGTAAGGCGACCGTAGATGATGTGCCGATTGTGCGGGATTACCCAAATGTGTTTCCGGAGGATTTGTCTGGGGTGCCTCCAGAGAGGCAAGTTGAGTTCAGGATTGATCTGGTTCCTGATGTGGATTCGATGCCTAAAACACTGTATCGGGTGGCTCCTCCTGAGATGCAAGAGTTGTCTACATAGTTGTAGGAGCTTTTAAACAAGGGATTCATTCGTCCGAGCAGTTTTTCTTGGGGAGCATCGAACTTGTTTGTGAAAAAGAAGGATGAGTCTCATCGTATGTGCATTGACTATCGGGAGCTAAATAAGGTAACGGTAAAGAATCGTTATCCACTCCTGAGGATTGATGATTTTTTGACCAAATTCAGGGTGCATATTTGTTCTCTAATATTGATTTGCGATCGGGTTATCATCAGATGAGGGTTAGGGATGAGGATGTGTAGAAGACAACTTTCTGGACTCGTTATGGTCGTTATGAGTTCGTGGTGATGTCTTTTGGGCTCACCAATGCTCCAGCCACATTCATGGATCTCATGAACTACATGTGCAAGCCGATGCTCAATTGGTCTGTGATTGTGCTTATTGATGATATCTTGGTTTATTCCAAGACTCAGGATCAGCACGAGGAGCACTTGAGGGAAGTGTTGCAGACTTTGATGAGGGATAGACTTTTCGTAAAGTTCTCCAAGTGCAAGTTCTGATTGCGCGGGGTGCAGTTTCTGGGGCACCTTGTCAACCAGAATGGTATTTTGGTCGATCCGGCCAAAGTCGAGGTTGTGATGCAGTGGGTGGTTCCGAGGTCTCCATCTTACTGCTTGCCAAAGTCCATGGTTTACTTAAGATACTTCGGCACCCTCATTACTTCTTGCTAGTGGTGAGTACTAGGATTGCTAGTAAACCTACTTAGCTTTCCTAAAAAAAATGCAATATCAAGCCTTGTGATGGTCATAACATACATCGAACATCCAATGATCTTTTCATACTCAAGTTGTGAACCCGTTTCATTAGTATTTGGCATAAGCTTCATACCTGGATCAAAAGGTGTATTCATAGGAGAACAATCTAAACAAATGAATTTATTAAGCACTTTCTCAATATAATGAGACTGTGAAATTGAGATTCCTTGATGTTCCCGTTTGATTCTTATTCCAAGAATCACTTCTACCCCTATCCTTTATGGAGAACTGAGATGATAAATTTTTTTTAGTTATGTCAACTTGTCTTTGATCAGTACCAAAGCTTAACAAATCATCTACATACAACCATATTATTACACCTGTGACAAACTCATCAAACTTGTTGTATACACACTTGTCTGATTGATTCAACTTGAAACCATGTGACAATATAACATTACCAAATTTTTGATGCCACCGTTTTGGTGCTTGCTTTAGCCCATACAAAGATTTAACGAACTTCCACACCTTATGCTCATTTCTAGGCATATTAAAACCCTTAGGTTGTTTCATATACACCTCTTCCTGTAAATCACCATTTAAGAATTTTGTTTTAACATTCATTTGGTGAATCACCAAATTATGAACTATTGCTAAGGTAATCACCAGTCTAAGGGTAGATATATGAGCAACTGGAGCATAAATGTCAAGATAGTTGATGCCCGGTTTTTGTCTAAAATCTTGAATAACTAATCGAGCCTTAAACTTGTTAATTGATTCATCGACTTTAATCTTCCTTTTGAACATCCACTTGCAACCCAAAGGCTTACATCTAAGAGGAAGATCAGATAACACCCAAGTATTATTCCCCATGATGGAATACATCTCATCATTTATTGCTTCTTTCCATAAAGCAACAACCTGATATTTCATTTCTTCATCATATGTTTCAGGATCTTCTTCAACGCTAAAACAATATGAATATTGATTTACAGTTTCATCTCTAGAACCCTTAACTAGGTAAAGCTAAAAATCATTACCAAATGATTTAGCATTCCTTTGTCTTTTGCTTCTTCTAAACTCAGGTGACTCATCTGAATTAGGTATAACTTCATTGGTAGTCCCACTGGAACTAGAAACCAATTCCTTTGGTCTAGTTATCGATGAAAACATATTCTTATCAAAGATTACATCTCTAGATTCTATAATAGTGTTAAGTGAAAAAAAACATTAGGTTCTATAAAATAAAACCTATAAGCCTTGGAATGCTCAACGTATCCAATAAAGATACAATTTGGTTCAGTCAACCTCACAACAATCTAACAACCCCCAACTTTAAGATATCGTAAGTTTAGTTTCTTTCGTACCAAAGTTTATAGGGAGTTATCTTATTCCTTTTGATTGAAACTCTATTTAGAAGATAACATGCAGTTAGCATAGCTTCTCCCCAGAAATCATCACTCAAACTTAAGTAAGACAACACAGAGTTTACCATTTCCTTCATAATTCTATTTTTCCTTTCAGAAATCCCATTTTGTTGAGGATTATATGGAGTAGTTATTTCAAGTATAATACCAACAGACTAGAAATAAATAAGATGATAATAGTCTCCACCATGAGTAGTGTGAAGTCTTGATTAAATCATTTTGTTGCAATTCAACTTCATTTTTATAAAATTTGAATTTATCAAGGGCTTCATCATTGGAATGTAACAAGTATACATAGCAAAAACGAGAATAATCATCTATAAATGTATCTATGTATTTCTTATTTCTTAGGGATGAAGTTGAATTCAAATCAAATAGACCACTATGAATTAATTCAAGCATAACATAATTCCTTTTAACATTAGGAAAAGGTTGTCTAGTTATTGTAGTTAACATACAAGCTTTACATTTTTCTATGTTAACATTAAAAGTTGGTGTTAATCCATTTTTAGACATTTCAAGTATTCTTTTATAATGTACATGTCCTAAACGAGCATGTCATAAAGATGAATCATCAATACTAGAACAAACCATGTATATAGAATCTACAACTTTATTGTTTACATTCAACCTAAGTATTCCATTACAATAATATTCAAACCCAACGAATGTACCACACTTAGATAATACATACTTATCAGATTCATAGACTTGTTTATATCCACATTTATTAGTTACACAAATAGAAACTAAGCTCTTTCTAATCTTAGGAGCATGAATAACATTCTTAAGAAAAAAACTTTTTCTAGAACTAAAACATAAAGAAACACAACCACGACACACAACAGGTGCTTTATTATGGTATCCCATATACAACACCGATCCATCATTAACTACTTCATAATCCCTGAACTAAGAGCGATCTTTACACACACGACTTATCGCACCCGAGTCTATCCACCATGCATGATCATCATCCTGAACATATAATGATTCATGAATTAGTGTTACATGATATATAATAGTAGTAGTAGTAATTTTAGAAAAAAATTCAGACCTTGTGGTCTTGGACCTTGATCATTAGATCCTTTGTCCAGAAGTGCTGGCACCATTTTTTTTCTTTTTCAAACGACAATCTTGCTTCATGTGACCGACTTTGTTGCAGTTCCAACACACAAGTTTTGCTTTCTTGTTTGAACCCTTATGATGGTCATCTTTCTTTTTCTTTTTTCCTTTGTTCTTTTTTCTGATGTTTTCCATCTTCAACTGTGTTCGTTGAAGATCCAGTAACTTCCTTTTCATTTCCCTTTTCATTTTCTTGAGCCTGAAGACCCTCTTTAATATGGTTGTTCACTATTTGGATAAAACTGAATTGTCCAATTGTCCAATTTGGTTCGGATATTCGAATTTTTGGTTTGGTTTTCAACAAAACTGAATTGTTATTTTGGATTGGTTTTGGTTTATAAAATAAGAACTGAATAATCCAAAAAAACCGAATAAACATTTATTATTTATTTATTTATAATATATATCTATACCTATTTATTAATTTTGTAATTTATTTTTTCAAATAGGTTCAAAATGTTTCACCTAATAAAAAAACATTAATATGCATTTTCTCTCAAAAGTTTTCTATGTATAAAATATTTAACTATAACATATCTTCTTAGTAGGTTTTTATAAATCTCAAACCAAAACTAAATAATTTTTTTTGATTATTGTGTACAATTGAGTAATATTATAATTATATATCATTTTAAAATGTTTTGGTTTTGGAAAAACCGAATTTTAAAAACCTATCAAACCGAATTGTAATTGGATTGGATTTGAATTTAGTTTGGACTATTCAGATCCATGTGTTGAAAACCGAAATCAACCTGGATTCACTTGATTGGATCGGATCAAACTGATCCATCCAAACGAACACCCCTACTATTTAATTCTCAAGTGACTGCCAAGTTGTACTAGAGACAACTCTTCTTTTTGGTGTTTCAGTGTGTGTTTAAAGTCTTTCCAAGATATAGGCAATTTGTCAATAACACTTGAGACATAAATGGATTCATCCATTTGCTTTTTGTGTTGTTCAAATTGTCCCAAAATCCTCATGAGTTCATTGTATTATTCCATGACATGCCTTGAATCCACCATCTTGTAATTGTTAAAATTACTGACATGAAATTTCTTACTTGAGACATCCTCTACCATGTATTTGGATTCAAGGGCATCCCACAAATCTTTTGCAGATTCTTGATTTTGATAGATGTCAAACAGAGAGTTAGACATACTATTTAGAATGTGCCCACGACAGATGTCATTATCATTTTCTCATTTTCATCTTCTTTTGGTATGTTCAAGGGTTTCATCCTCCGTTAGTTCTAGTGCAGGAGTGTTCAAAACGTGAACAACGATTAGGGTAGTAAGAAGGAAATTCATATTCTTCTGCCAGTGACGAAAATCAGTGCCTTCAAACTTATCCAACTTCCCGAATTTGGAAGTCACGTCTTTAACAGATTCTGTCATTGTTATTCTTTTACAGAAAAATTACAGATTTCGAATGTTAGAAATTAAGGGATCAGAATAACATTAAATACTAAATTTGATAGATTCAATGATCGTCTTTAACAGACACTTTCTGAAATCTATAATTCATCCCTTTTACCTGGGTACATGAATTCAAAAGTGGAATAATCCAAGAATGAACCAATCCGAATTACATGCCTAATTCGAATTAAAAACATAAAATACCTTAATTGATGTGTTCTTGAGAGATAGAGAAATTATGATATGATTTCGAGTATATGAATGTTCAACTCTTTTTCTAGAACATCCTCATGTCATTTATACTCGGGGGGAAGGTGGTTAAAATTGGTTAAACCAAAATTGGCGCCAAAACATGATAATTATTGGGCATAACTGACACCTACTGATATTGGCGGGAAAATGCATGGTTGTAGTCTCACCTATTTAAAAAATTCGTTTAGGTTTCGGGGCGCTGCCCTAGGACCCCGCTAAGGGCGCTGCCACTAGACCCCGCCAAGGGGTTGCAACCCCTTGGAACCTTGCATCCACGTGCGCTGCCCCCTAACCTTCGTGTTCTCGAGTTCACATTTATCTCTCCGAGTGTGCACCCCTCACCTCCAATGATAATGAGTGAAATGTATCTCAACCTATTTCACTAGTAATAACAATCACACTAAACCATTTTGACGACACTAAAATCACCAACAACCTATATAAACTAAATCCCAAACATATAGTTAAACAACTCATATCATATCGTTTATATGTTACTAAAAATATCACATGGTCCAAATTCTGGTTAATGCTTGATCATCCAATAATTAAAAATAGGTATTCTTTTGGTGAATAATACACAATAACTATAATGACAACAAAATGTTTAGTGCTACCACCAATTCATTCATTCTTTCTATCTACAATCGGCTTTCATTACCTAAATCTATTCATTCTTAATAAAATTAATTTCTAACATATATTTTCAATTAGAATATACTTTTTATCAAGTATAAATTCAGAATTTTTTAAAAGAAAATTCAATTTTTAACAAACAAAACCAACCAACATATGACATTTTCGTAAAAAAGAATATATAGCACGGTAGATGGATAGAAGTTTTAACTAAGCAAGTTCAATATATACATCATATTTGGTGTGAAAAATACATATTTCCCAAATATGCTCTTATATAATATTTTGTTTAACTCTTGTGGTGGCTTATGTAATTTGCACTATTTAACAAACGTGTTTGAGGTTAGATGTGAAGTCCCATCTAAAGGCTAAGGAGATGTTGCGATCCAAAGAGACAACATAGTTTCGAGAACAAAAGTTTGTAAATTTTGAAAACAGAGTTTTTAAGGATAGGGGTTCCAAGAACAAACTTCATTAGAGAATTGAGCAAAAGTTTAGGCCAAAGAGAAACCTCTATTCATCTAATTGCATTGAGACCAAGTTTTGTCTTAGGCCCATAAGTTCAACCCAAAACATTAGATCAAGGACACTATAAATTGTCACATTTTCTATAACCCTTAGTGTATGAAAAAAGTTTATCAACAAAAATCTATTTCTAGTTATATAATGGATGTAGCTTGATTACTCTAATCAAATAAATCACTTAAATCCTTGTGTTATTGTTTAATCTTTGCATCGTATTATCGTGATTTGTTTGTCAAGTTGATTCTTAATCCCACAGTTTGTTTTGATAAGTATTAGGTGTAAGACCCGTATATTATACGGGCTGATTTAAAAAATGATTAAACTTAAAGTATAAAAATAAAATATTTTTTAATGTACAACTTTAAAATAAGAAAGAAATCAACGTATTTATTACAATTTAATATAATAGATATGATATTATATGATATTTAATACTTTACATATATAATTATATGATTTTAATTAAAAATTAAAACAAACTAAAAATTGACAAGTGGATAATACTTATTTTAAAATTACCACAAAATGATAAGTGTCAAAACTCATAAGAGATTGACAAGTGGCAAAAAAAACTTTCATTTATTAAGGAGGATTAAATTAAGTTTATAGTGCTTACTAGAAAAAGACAAATTTAAACAAATTTCCTAAGTTTGTTATAAGATTTAAACATAAGTAAGCGAAATACCCACATACCCATTATTTTGGTAGGACCCCCACAAAAATACCAAAAATATTGCGAAAAATACAAATTAAGTTCATTTTAGAGTAAATTACTGAAATATTCTCTATGGTTTGGTTAAAATTGCAGTTTGATCTCTAATTTTATTTTTTTATTTTTTACTCCGATCGTCCATGTGGTTTGATTTGGTTGTGTTTTTCGTCCCTATGGTTTGGTCAAAATTGCACGTTTAGTCCCTAACTTTATGTATGTAAGGGACGAAAAATACAACAAAATCAAACCACAGGGACGATCCGAGTGCAAAAAAAAAAAAATTAGAGACTAAATGTGTAATTTTAACCAAACTATAAAGACCATTTCAGTAATTTACTCTTCATTTTATGTCCTTTTTTTGCTAGGTTATTACAAAAATAGATCCATTTGTTTGTATAAAACCTTAATATGCATATTTTAACTTCATTTTTTTAAATCAAACCTAAAATTCTTTGAAGCGATTTCAAACACTTATATAAGAAGCTAAATCACAACCACATATTTAGGTTCAAAGTTCCTAACGAATATAATAAAAAACTCAATAAAACAAATAATTAAAGAAAGAACACCTATATAACACCATAGTTTTTCTACAAAAAGATGATATTTTTGTAGGCTTTTCTAGTTTTTTTTTTTTTTTTTTTTTTTTTTTTTTTTTTTTTTTTTCAAAAATATCATATTTTCCTAATATTTGTTGTGCAAATGTTAAATTTATACGAAAACATCAAATAATATAATATTGCGTAGCATTTTTTGTACCTGCGAAAATAAAAGATGAAAAATGAAAAGAAATGCTTTTTAGGTTTAAATCAAGGTTCTAAATAACGTAAGACGTGACTTGGCGACAATGTCAAGCTTCAAGTTTTTCCGAGTCTTGACGAGCCACATCATTTGTAAGGCATGACTTAAAGCGATATTTTTTTTATATAATTAATATTTTTATATGTATTTTTAACTATTATTCTATTTTATACATATATCTGAGTTAAGATAACGTTTTGGTAAAACTTGACGGCAGGTACAAGCTTTGGAGTGATAATGCACCATGACAAGTTTTTTAAAATTTTGGTTTAAATAAATGGACAAATCCAGTCAAATTTCAGAAACGGTTGCCAAAAGACCCTTAGGGGTTAGGTTAGGTCAAGGGCCTCTTATATATCCCTATTTATATAAGATTTAACCCTCACTATTAATCAATCAATCTATTATATAACATAATATTTATGTGCATTGACTATCATAAACTCAATAAAGTAAAATTTATTAGATTATTTATCGATGAAATTGATATTTATTAGGTTTCATAACAAACCATTAATGGTCGGCTAAATCATTAATACAAATAACACACAAGGCAAGAAAATTTTGTTCAACTTGGTGTGCAAGCAAGTTGACTTGATCCAATTGGGGACGGATATTCCCCGTAAAAACGGGTAGCAGCTACGGGGTCGGGGATCCCTATTAGGCTAAAATTGGGGATGAGGTTAGGGTCGGGTATACCAATCCCCAACCCGTCCACCTCCGCTTTGATCCCTATTAGCAATAATTTTTTAAACTTGATATACACTATGAATTTCTTGAGATGTCAATTGGCCTCAACAATGCACTGAGTGTATTTACAGACTTAATGAACCGAGTGCACAAATCTTTCATAAAAAAGTTTGTAATTGTATTTATTAACGTTATTCTAATTTATTCGAAAACCGAACGTGATCATGATAAATATTTGTAACAAATCTTGCAAGTCTTGAAAATAGGACAATTATATGTCTAAGTCTTCTAAATGTGATTTTTTGCTATGACAAATGAAATTCATGGAAGATCTTTTCCCATAAAGGTATCAAAATTGATGCCTCGAAGAGATTATATCCATCACAACAACTCAAAATTATATAAATGGTCCTTGTGGCCTATTAGATTGGTATGTTTCCTCATTATTATTTTTGGTCGACTATGGTCCCTATGGTTTAAACTTATTGCATGATTTGTCCGTATGGTTTTAACTTGTTACAAATTAATCTCAAATTACTATTTTATCCTTTAAATTTTATTATTTATTATTTTTATTTATATAAATACCTATTATATAAATAAACTATGCTAACCTTATCTACCTCATTTTCTCCATATCGATCTTTCATGACAAGTTGTCATTTGACCAACCACCATCATCATCTTCGTCATACCAACTGTCTTGTCCAACCATCATCATCGTTGTCAAACTTATTTCTTTACATTCTCCTAGAGATGTGTATGGTTCTAGAACCAACCCGAACTGGATTGGAACCAAAATAACCGATAATCAGAATATATGGATTAGGAGAACCAAGAACTAGACCGGATAACCCTATCCGGTCGAACCGATTCTGATTCCGATTCGACTCTTCTAGGTAGTGTGCTATCTAAGAAGTTTTCCAATATTGAAACCGGTCCAAACCTAATAAGAATCGAAAAAACCAAAAACTGAAAATGATGGATTGAAAGAACCAAGAACCAGATTCAATACCTGGTTCTAGTTCGGTTTTTTAGTTAAAAAGCTCATCCATATTTTCTTCGGCAACCACCCTAATTCCTATTTGAACTCTCCATTGCCGAACATGCGACACCAATTTAGGTATCTGGATTGTCATCTCCCCTGAAAAGATTTCGAGTTTGATTGTTTAACCAAATTAAAAACTATTTCGTAATCTTCTTTCTTGAAATATTAATACCTTGATTTCATATACAACACTTTTCTTTTGTTTTCATGGTGAGAAGAAAAGGAAAACACAACATTAGATTTCAGTGAGTTAGATCGAATTAACAAAAAACAACATTCATCAGAGCCGTATATATCAAGGGTTCGATTTTGATTTCATTTGAACTTAATTTCATGTTCTTAATGTTGATTTTGATTTCATCTAGAACTTTGATTTTATCCAACTTATTTTGAATTTGATTTGGAAACCCATGTTTTTAGATTTGGTGGAAGGTAATTAGAAGAGTTTGAATTTGATTTGGAAACCCATGTTTTTAGATTTGGTGGAAGGTAATTAGAAGAGGATGATTAAGGATGGATGAGGTAAGGTATTGTAGAACCTTCTACTTGAATATTTATGTAAATCATAAATAAATAAATAAATAAAGATATTATAAAATATATAAAAATCGTTTTACATATATTAGGACCAACCACACAAGAAACTGAAATCAATGCATCATCTTCATCAATAAAAATAGTTACTAACAAAATACGCAAATCTATGAAACCACATGGACCATTTATGTAATTTTATACATAAATTTTATCTGCTGAGTATACACGATTGGTCCCTATGGTTTGAGGTAATTTACATACTTGGTTCTTAATTTATTTTTTTAACTCGGAAGATCCCTACTGTTTGTGTTTGTTACACGCTTGGTCCCTACTGTTTATTTTTGTTACACGTTTGGTCCTGTTTTACTTTAAAAAAAACTATTATTTAAATAGGAAAAAATAGTACGATAAGTAAAGTAAGGTGATGAGATGGGGTTGTGGGTGTATTTACTTAAATAAGTTAAAAAATCTAGGGGAAATTAGTCTTTTTAAGTAAGACAATGATCAACTGCATAACAAAAACAAATAATACGGACCTTCTGAATTAAAAATATAAATTAAAGGACCAAACACATAAATTACGCTAAACCATAGGGACCATTCATGTAATTTCCTCTATAATATTATTCTTTAGACCAGGAATCTTTCCTACAGCTGGAAAAGCAGGCCCTCATTTGCCTTGAAGCATATTTAATCTTAAATTCAACAACCCATCATAATCAAGATGATCTGGTATCCACTAGAGTAGTGGTGCATGCATTCATATAATCATAGTATCCCCAAATCTTGATCCAATTCCACTAAATGTGGCATCATCTCGGGCCTAATTAGTGCTAAACTAGTGATTATTGATCCGATTGCAAAAGGGTGTGTGGATTTTGATTTGCATTTGGGGTTTTAAAGCTTTTAATGCATACAAAACCCCGATGAATTCAAGAATTGATGTGGGGTATCAAATATGAATGTGGGATCATTTCAATCATCGACATATGAATTTTACCCGGGTGTCCATGAATTCGATCATTAAAAGTTTCGAAGCACAAATCATTTGCAAAATTCGCATCTTGAATCTATATCATCCGATGAAAAAAGATATAACAATAGTAGACATACATAGAGTCACTCAGATGGAATCAATCCCTCACTATTTGACCAAAAATTTACATTACCGAATCAATAGCATTAGCAGTCCGTCGCAGCGGAGGACACGACGGCGGCGGCGGCGGAGGAGGGGGAAAAGAATTTCTTCGGTGGAAGGAGCATAGATCTACATAAAGGGCAAGTTACCTGACCTTCATCTACCCATCTATCCAAACACTCTCGATGGAAAACATGTTTACAATTGAGAAGCTCTCTGATTAGATGCGTTGCATCGATACAATCCAGGCAAACGGAGCACGTCGCCGTCTCTGATTCGCCATGACTGTAGGCGAAATCGGAGTAGGGTATGATTGGGACTTTAGCTTTGATGGAGGCGGTAACGACGTGGACAGGGACAGGGAGGAGGGAGGGGGGGGAGCCGTCTAAGATGAGAACGTAATTAGAAGAGGAGAAGGTGTAATCGTCGGGATCAAGCGGCGATTTGAAGAGGCCGACATGAGTGAGTGCTGCAAGTAGGAGTGATACAAGATGAGATGCTACGTTTGTGAAGATTGTCATAGTGATTGCTTGTGGAATCTTGATTGCGAGATAGAAAAGCCCCATGGAATTCTGTTTTAGATTAGATGAAAGAATGGAATCCGGCGGCGATTTATAGAAAGGGGCGGAAGAACGGTGACGACGGTGGATGTTGTAGTGTTTTGCAAAAATGGCAGTGCGATAGAGACTCATCCGTTTCTTTATTATTGACTAGTAGACTACTTTATTCTTAAGATTAGATGAACATAAATATGATATTGACGTTTTTTATGTAGATTTTTTTCATTTTATATAATGTCTAGTTGTTATGATTAGATGAACATAAATATGATGTTGACAATTTTTTATGCAGAATTTTTAGATTATATAATGTCTAGTTGTTATGTAAAGTAAATGACATCAATTGCCCTTTAGTTTTAAATAATCTTTGTGTAATTGTGTTTGATCATTTTTTCTCTAATTTGAATATATATATTTTTTCGTATTTGTGTGTTTTTGTGGGAGGTAGGGGTCGATATTGCAAGTGTGAACCTTGGAACGAATGAACTTACATAAAGTCAAACCTATTATATCGACAACATTCTTGAGAAGATAAACTCATGTGATTATAATGTAGCGAGGACACCAATTAATGCAAGCCATCACCTACAAGTAGAATATGCAAAGAAATATTGGTGGTTTGATATAGGGAAAATGACTCTTGAGGGTAATTAACTTTTGCGTTTGTACTCATTTGGTCACTTTTTTTTTTTTTTTTTTTTTTTTTTTTTTTTTGTATTCAATATACCATCGAACTTGTTGTTGGTGTTTACCATAGCCCTTTTGACCGGCTTTTGACCTGTGATAGCCGGTCAAAGGGTTATGGTGAACACAAACAACAAGTTCGATGGTATATTGAGTACAAAAAAAAGGAAAGGGACCAAATGAGAACAAACGCAAGAGTTGGTTACCCTCCTGATTCATTTTCCCTTTACTCATTTACAACAAATCCCACATTATCTCCTACTGATATTAATGACTTTATGATATTCATTCTTGCTTCTCTTCAAAACATAACTCACGAAAGGACATTATTCATGCATGTACAACTTTGTAATGCACTTGAATATTTATTAGGGGAATCTTGACTAAGTAGGCGCATTTCATGACTACATTTACATTTGCAATCAAATGATTTATCGTATCATGGATTCTAGATAAGTCTACAAACGAGTGGAATCACAAGTGTTGTGATTTTTGAGTTTACTTAGCTTTAAGATCGAACTCATGGGATAAGATACAACATCAATATGTACAATATCATGCTGCTTTTGTAGACACATCACCATAATATTGTACATATTGATGTTGTATCTTATGTTGGGTTTTGAGCAATCTAACACTTCCTAAGTGTGCATGCAATCCTAATAAACCTTGGATCTATGTTTGTCTAAATACATGAAAAATAATAATTTTCCAAGGTTCATAACTTATCTAACATGGCATGGGGTACTTTTAAACATAAAAGAATTAGATGAGATTACGTACCTTTTTGATGAGTTTGATTCTTAAGGAGTTTGAGGGCCAAGCACCAATAGTGTGAATGCCTCAAATGGAATCACAAATCACCACAAACACTTGGAAAACTTTGAGAGAGTGTATACACACTATAATTTCAGTCACACACAAACACACACACTAGTGGCTATTTCATGCAACATAAGCATGCTTATATAGTGTGCATGGTTAGGGTGAAACCCTAATAACCCATGACCTTTCCTTTTCCAAGGATCCATGGGTTAAAAGCTCCATGGATCATCCATGGACTTCCATACAAGCCTAGCCCATTAACAAATGAGTGTTAGCCCACACCATATAAAACCAATAGCCCACAATCTAATTAGTCTTCTTTTTAATCTCTAAATTAATTCATAATTAATTTAAGACTAAGACTAATTAAATAACATGACTTCATATTAATATATTATAACTTATAATATATTAATAATCATATGTGTATAACTCTCATAAAATTATCCATAAATAGTTCGGGTGAAGTGCAACCCAAATGGACCATGCCGAGTCGGATCAAGTATATACCAAATAAGTTATGAACTTAGACACCTTATCCAACATCTTATCCCATGAGTTCGATCTTAAAGCTAAGTAAACTCAAAAATCATAGCACTTGTGGTTCCACTTGTTTGTAGACTTGTCTAGAATCCATGATACGATAAATCATTTGATTGAAAATGTAAATGTAGTCATGAAATGCGCCTGCTTAGTCAAGATTCCCCTAATAAATATTTAAGTGCATTACAAAGTTGTACATGTATGAATAATGTCCTTTCGTAGGTTATGTTTTGAAGAGAAGCAAAAATGAATCTCATAAAGTCATTAATATCAGTAGGAGATGATGTGAGATTTGTTGTATATGAGTAAAGGGAAAATGAATCAGGAGGGTAACCAACTGTTGCGTTTATTCTCATTTGGTCCCTTTCCTTTTTTTTGTACTCAATATACCATCGAACTTGTTGTTTGTGTTCACCATAACCCTTTGACCGGCTATCACAGGTCAAAAGCCGGTCAAAAGGGCTATGGTAAACACCAACAACAAGTTCAATGGTATATTGAATACAAAAAAAAAAGAAAAGGGACCAAATGAGTACAAACGCAAAAGTTAATTACCCTCAAGAGTCATTTTCCCGTTTGATATATACCTCATGAGTTGCATCATACCTTACTTCAATTTTAAAATAATCAATGAACATTGGAAGAGTATTACAAAAATGTTCCAATACTTGTACTTGCACTTATGGTTTATACAGAGATATAATTATAAAATTCCAAAAATACTGATAAAAATTTTTATTTTTAAAATCGTCAAATTCATACATCATGTGTTTCTAAACCAATCATGGTACAAATATATGATGATCATCAAAGTAAAATAACAATCATCGGTGTGAAAAATCATAATGAGGAATGTTGTGCAGTTAATCCGTGCACTTCCAAAACCGTGCACTTCTTTTTGGAACTAAAGTACCTGAAAAATGTTTAAACCATAAAACGTAAACACAAAGCTTAGTGAGTTCTTCAAAATGTCACATACGATACACATGGGCCCAAAATAACATATAAATGGGCCCAACCCAACATGCAAATGAGCCAATCCCAACATACATATAAATGAGTCAAACCCAACATAGATTTAAATGAACCCAACCCAACATACATATAAATAGGCCCAACCCAACATACAAATAAATGAGCCCAACCCATTATATACATGCAAGAGTCATGAAGACAGCTAGCATCTTACACAGTATAGTGAGAAGACTCACATGTATCACGAGATCAACTAAAACACAGCTCACTGCCATGCGAACGACACTACAACACATTTCTTAAATCAAACAAGGTATCGCCTTAGTCTACCTCCAAAACGAGCCACTTTAACCAAAACTCAAACCAGGTCAACAAGTTAACGGTCATGGTCAAACTCAACGGTCAACACCTCTATTAGCCGATCCTCATTCCGTGACCAACTCATGGTTACGTCATGGGAAAACGGATTCGAACTAGTCCCAACCCAATCACGATTCAACTTAGTATCATCTAAACTTATTTCCGATCCAGGACACCGTCACATCGTGATGGCCATTCTTTGACGTTGTGACAGAGCCTGTCCAAAACAGGCAGGGAATTCTCTTCGTCACGTCGTGACTTCCAAATAGCCACATCGCGACTTACATAAATGAGCATCTTAATGCATTCAGTCCTAATCTTGAAAACCATGCGTTCTAACTTTCTAGAGGGTCTTATAACTCCAAAATCAACCTAAACATCGTTGATTTACGGACATGTATATCTAGATCTCATGTTAGGTCAAAATGAATAAAAATCACCAAAGCTCACATGCAAGGGTCCAAAACTCATTCAATTTCAGATCTGAACCATATGATAAACAAAGGACCTCAAGGATCCATAAAGTTGTCAACTTTATTGAATCCTACGATTCCAACTAACTTATATATGAAGAAAATGGGATAAAAACTTAGATCTAGCAACATAGCATAAGAATTTTAGATCTTAGACATTTACAAAAGTCCAAACTTACTCAAAATGAAGCTCTAAGCTTGCTAGTACGTTCACAACTCTTCCAAGGACTCATTCTTCCTTCAAAAGCAAGCACAAGCACCAAATAAGTCTAAAAATGGAGAATATGGATTATGGTTTTCTTTTACGGGTTTGGAGGTGATTGAGGTTGAGGGTGAAGGAAACCCTAGCCCCTCACTTCCTTTAAATAGGGTCCAAGTCTGAAATTTAAGGTTTGCATTTGATCATGTGTCACGTCATGATCCATAGAGTGTTACATCATTACACTTAAAAGACCCTTCCCGAAGAATGCGGTCATGTGATGACGTGACCGTGCTTCCCTCACGTCGTGACCCTCTTAAAACTCAACTAATTTTACATTTCCATAGCTTGAGGATCTGGATGTTACAATTCTCCTCCACTTGACCCAAACTTCGTCCTCGAAGTCTTTTGCCACAAAGAACTCGGGGTAATGCTCATTCAACTCTTCTTCTGGTTCCTAAGTCCACTCGGAACCCTTCCAGTGTTGCCCTTGCACCGTTACCATGCTCACTACCTTATTACGCAAGGTCATCATCTTCCTATCGAGAATCGCGATCGGTCTCTCTATATAATTCAGGCGTTCATTAACTTTAATATCATCCAAAGGAACCACTGTGGAATCATTGACTACACACTTTCGCAGCTGGGAGACATAGAAAGTGTTGTGGATCTGGTTGAGCTCGTCTGGCAAGTCTGACCGGTATGCAACCTTGCCACCCAGACCCAGGCTATAATACTAAAAGGACCAATGTACATTGGGCCCAACTTGCCCTACTTCAAAAACTGGATGGCACCTTTCCAAGGCAACACCTTCAAATGCACAAAATCCCCAACTGGGAACTCGAGGTCTGAACATCGACAGTTAGCATAACTTTTTTGGAGACTCTACGCGGTTTGTAGCCATCCATGCACCTACTAAATCAAATTGGTGGTTTTGATTACTAGTTCATTACTCTCTATAACCCGATGCCTGACCTCACCCCAACAAACCTGGGACGGACATTTCCTCCCCTAAAGCATCTCAAAAGGAGGTCGATTGATACTAGCGTGGTAACTATTTTTGTAAGAGAACTTGGACAATGGAAGATAAGTATCCTAACTCTTGCCAAAATCTAGCACACATGCCCAGAGCATATCCTCTAGAGTCTGAATAGTCTGTTTACTCTATCCTTCAGCTTGTTGGTGGTAAGTGGTGCTAAAATGTAGTTTAGTACCCAAATCCTCATGAAATTTCCTCCAGAACTTGGAAGTGAAGTGAACATCTCGATCAGAAAGCGCTTAAATTGGCACCCCATGCCGAACCACCTGTTGGGTTTTATTTAAAACTTAGTTTAAAAAGCTACAAATAATGGCAAACGGAAGACTTGAGTTTTATAAAATAACATAAACATTTTATCACCCACCAAGGATCATCTTGCAAGTATAAGATATATTTAAAACACAACCATAGAAGGAAGAAGTGGTAACAACCTTTGAAACACTTTGAGTCCTCTAGGGGAGGCTTGGAAGTTGATGGAGTGAGGATGAACCCTTGAGACACCAACAATATGCCAACTTGATTAGAATGCTAGTTCTTATGTTAACTCTTAAGCTTGGAACAAAATACCCAAGTATATATTCCAAGAGAGAAAAACAAGTAACAATTTCTTCAAGAACTCAAAGCTAAAGAAGAGATGGAGAGAGGATGAAGAAGCTCATGGATGTTTGGGCAAAAATGCAAGCCAAAAGGCGTGTCTAATACAAGTGCAAGCTTCATCCTTTTATAGCCATAAAGCATGGTCATTAACCATGAGGTATTTACACTTTTAAGACTACCATGACCCTAACTCAAATTTTATAAAATATAAACTTTGTCTTTAGGTAAAAGACAAAAGACTTAAAAAGTCCAAAATGTTGTACATGCCTTATTAATTCATACATTATGAAATAATGTGTTACTTGTATTGTAAAATAATTATTTCCTTCAAATAAATATTTTACCAATTTATTATAAGAGTTTATGAATATTTATTAAAATAAATTTCTAATAAATAATCAACTGTATCAAGTTGTTGTTAGTTTGACCCTTAGGATCATATGTTATTTAGCAATATCATTTTAATATGACTCTTGAGCATACTAGATTTTTCACCACCACCACCCTAATATAGATGTCATCCAATTATCGGCATAGATGCTCTCAAGAATGGGTATGAATTGAGCAATCTTAGTTTATCTATCAATAATCACCAAGATATAATCAACCCCTCACATTGTCCTAGGCAACTTCATAATAAAATCCATAGTGATATCTTCTCACTTCCACACGGGAATGGGTGACGACTAAATTTTGCCGTGGGGTATCAAATGTTCGACCTTGATTTTCCAGCAAGTCAATCACCCCTCTAAGAACCATGCTATCTTCTTCTTTATACACGACCACTAATAACTCAACCTCAGGTCTCGGTACATCTTTATGGCCCCTAGATGAATCAAAAGCTTGGATTTATGAGCTTCCTCTAGTAATATCTTCCTAACTCCACCAGCAACCGGGACACAAACCCTACCGCACTAGGTCAGTAGTCCCCGACTATCCCTGAAGAAAAGCGAAATTTGACCCCTGATCATCTCTTCCTTCTAATTTTCCTTCTTCAACCCCTCTACTTAACCTTTCTTGATCACCTTTAATAAGGGTGAAACAATAACCATTCTCAAACACAGATCCCTAATGGGTGCACTTATTGCCTTTCGACCAAAGGCATCGGCCACAACATTAGTCTTCCCCGGATGGTACAAAATCTCATAGTCATAATCCTTCACCACATCCAACCATCTACGTTCCCTTGTTTTTAAGTTTGGCTTATCCATCAGATACCTCAAACTCTTGTGATTAGTGTAAATAGTGCACCTAATCCTATACAAATAATGCCTCCAAATCTTGAGGGAAAAAATTACAACTCCCAACGGTAATTCACCTCATAAGGTTTCAAATTCCTTGAAGCGTATGTAATCACATGAACCCTCTGCATTAGCACTGCTCCCAAACCTAAAATCGATGCATCACTATAAACTACGAAGTCATCTATACCCTCTGGCAGAGTCGGAGCCTCACACAACCTCTACCTCAAGTCTTGAAAGCTGCCTGTTGGTCAGGTCCCCACCAAAAATGTAATGTTCTTCTTCATCAAACAGGTTAATGGTACACAAATCTTGGAGAAATGTTGAATAAATCTCTGATAATAACCTGCTAGACCAAGAAAACTTTGAATATCAAATGGTGTCTTCGGAACCTTGCACTGCATTACTGCCTCTTTCTTCGCTGGGTCGACCAATATACCTTTCTAGTTTAGGATGTGCCCTTAAAAATGCACCTCGCGTAACTATAAATCACATTTAAAGTACTTGGCATAAAGCCTCTCCCTCCTCAAAGTCTGAAAAACCTCACGCACATGCTCCTCATATTGCTCCTTGGTTTTATAGTAGACCGGAATATCATCAATGAGCACTATCGCATACCGATTCAACATCGGCATGCACACCCGATTCATGAGATCCATGAACATTGAAAGTCCGTTTGTGAGCACAAATGGCATCACCACAAAATGGTAATAACTATTGCAAGCCCTAAAATCTGTCTTGTGCACATCCTCATCCCCGACCCTCATTTGATGATATAATGATCTCAAATCAGACTTAGAGAACAAAGATTCACACTGAAGCTAGTAAAAAAAATCATCAATCCTCAAAAAATGGATAACGGTTCTTCGATGTTAGCTTATTCAAATCCCGATAGTCAATAAACATCATGTGTGAACCATCCTTTTTTTCACAAACATGATCAGAGCTCCCCATGGTGAACTGCTTGCTCGAATGAATCTTTTATCTAACAACTCATGCAGTTGTGTAGACAACTCCTGCATCTCATGGGGTGCTAAAAGATATGGCACTTTGGCTATCGGTGCCGCACCTGAAATCATCTCAATACGAAACTCAACTTTCCTCTCAGGAGGCACTTCTGACAAATCCTCAAGAAATAACTCATGGAATTCTCGAACAATGGGTATATCCTCCATGGACCTCTTATCCCCTACATGTGTATCCACCACATAATCTAGGAATCCGAATTTACCCTGATAAAGATACCTCCTACATCTCCTAGCTGAACAAAGAGTCGACCCATGTTGAACATCCTCACCATGAATAACTAGTTCTCACCCACTTGGTGTTTAAACTCTCACTAAATGGTGCTCGTAATCAATCATGCCCCCATTGGGGACCAAACAGTCCATGCCTATAATAACCTTCAACCCTTATAGATGAATCAGGACCAAATCGACCGAATACCTCTCATTGAACATATTCATAGCATATCCCCGATGAATCCTCGAAGCACTAACAGAATGATCATCAACGATCTCCACCTACAATGGGTAATTCAAAGTACTTGGAGTGTCACTAAACTTCTTGCTAAGAGCAAGATATACAAAAAGATCGGGTAGCATCCAAATCAAATAGAAGTTGAGTAATCATACCGTTGGCTAAGAATGTCCCTATACATGATCAGATAAAACATAAGCATAAATAAAGAGAGCAGTAAAACATATGGTAAAGATACATACCGGTAACCATATCAGGAGCTGCTTGCGCCTCCTCGGCTATCAAATAAAATTCCCTGATCTTCACCATAGGAGCCTCTGCCTTACCTTGGCAGCTATCGGTAATACTTAAAGTGGTTTTTGTAAGTGCCCCCATTTCTCCTCATGTCAATATCGGGTAATCGTCCTTCTTATGGCACGTCTGATTGTAGTGGATGTATATCAATTCTCCACGAGTACAATCCTTGCTGTAATGATCCATCTGGATGCATCTAAAACAACTCCCTCCCTACTCTCAACAACCTCCCTTGTGATACTTCCCATACTTGGTATATTGGCCCCAACCCTGATGACCCCTCAATCTAGAATCAACCGTCTTAGGCCACTTTTCCTGTCCCTCTGATGTCTGTGTTTACACTGGTCTCCACTTCCTCAGAAGCTCCAAATCAAACTCCTGCTCTTGGACTCTAGAAATCATATCCTTTAAGGTCTTTTAACACGAAAAGCTCATAAACTCCCTAATATCGTCCTTTAACATATCGTGGTACCTCATCTTCTTCATCTCCTCATCTACGACATATTGCAGGACGATTAAATCCCTCTCCCAAAATTTAGCGGTGATCTTTGCTACAGTATACATAGTCCGACGAAGGTCCATAAACTCCCTCGCCAACTATTACACCTCGATAACTGATGCGAACTCTGCTCAGAACCTCGTCACAAAATCCACCCAAGTCATGTATGCCACAAACTTAGATCCCAATGCATGACCAATCTTCTCCCACCAGTCATGAGCACAGTCATTCAAAAGGCAAGATGTGAACCCCACCTTCAACCCCTTAGGATAGAAGCTCGTTCATTGAGTATTATTCATGTCAGCAATCCATCGACAACTATCAATAGGGTCCTTCTGCCTGAAGAACTATGTGGCTCCATAAGCCTCGAACTCCTGAAATGATAGAGTCCGTATCCCCAACTTTCCCACTTAAAAGTCGTCCTGAAAGCCCCTCACGCGCTTCTATAAAAGCTCGATAATCCCCTCCTTAATGGTACCAAACACCACATGAGTAGCATCCAAGATACTGCAAGTGATCTCAGATGTGATGAGCTCGCGTATCCTCTCATCAATAGGTTTGGCGCTAGATCCATAACCAGAACCTGATCCAAAACCTCCTCCTCGAGTTCTCACCATACTGAAATAAAATCATACAAACAATCTGAATATGCTCAAGGGAATTCCCACACCATAAGTTCCTTAGAATCTACGAGACCATCCTTAAATCGATTACAGATCCTGTGCTTTCATTAGTACATGCCCAATATTACCTTAAACACTTATCCACACTTTTCCTTAAGAACCATCATGAATCTTCTAAGTCACTCCATTAAAGAAAATCATACTAGCCCTAAGCTAAACAACATACATACCCCCACTGTAGTACTTCCTAGGCTCTCATGGGAATCCTTGCCTCACTAGCCTCTGCAATACTAGGAACTTCTACCAACACTAGTGGTTGCCTTATGCATGCAAATTGTACACAATACAAGATTAGATAGACGGTCGAATAATGATTCTACCTAAGCCTACAACCAAACAAGGAACAAGAAATAAAGCTAAATCAATCATTCTATGGCTATATCGTCCTAACCGTATATCATTTTTAAACATACACTTGGAAATTAACTCTGGCAATGTAGATTCCAGGTAATACATAACATCCACTCCCTCTTAGGCTACAAGGCATCACATAAACAATTCTATCATATAATTCATGAAGGTATCCTTAACCCTACTCAAGAATGTATTTCACATAACAACATATTAAACATAATACTCAAATATGGGTATTTTAGGAGTCACTTACTTGAGCTTGACTGATTGCACACATTATACCCCTTTATTTATAATGTCTTTTTGGAAAGCTTATTTTTCAAAAAAAAAAAAAATTACAAATTCCTCAGTTTTGAGTTCAAACACATGCAGGAGTGTGCCTAAATCCATTAAACCAAGGCTCTACTGATAAAGTTTTTCATTTTTAAAATTTTCAAATCCATAGATCATGTGTTTTAAAACCAATCATAGTAAAAATGTATCAAAATCATCAGAGTGAGTTAATAATTATCGGTGCGGAAAATCATAATGGGGAATGCTGTGCAGTCAAGTCGGGGCCTTATTTTTGGAACTGGAAGTACCTGAAAAATGTTTAAACCACAAACCGTAAGCTCAATGCTTAGTGAGTTCCCCAAAATACCACATACCATACATATGTTCCCATCCCAACATATAAATGGGCCCATGCCAACATGAAAATGGGCCTATCCCAACATACATATAAATAGGCCCAACCTAATGTAATGCCCTGACTCTCAGGTGATAATTTTATGGCTTTAATTTTCAGTAAATTGCAAGGTCTACTCGATGATTTGGATGCCCTGACTCGTCGAGTAGAAGCGGTTTGGGCCACGTGTTTAAGTGACCTACTCGTCGAGTCCAAATTAGGACTCGACGAGTAGGAGCTTGAGGATGAAACCTTAATTTTTGGGGTTTTTCACCCTATTTAAATAATCATAAGCCTCCTTTAGCCCCCTTACAACTTCTTGAGGTTCCAGCAAACCGAAATACATGTGTGTGCTTCATTCTTGTGTGTTTCAAGCTTTGGAAGGTGGATATTAGTGAGGAGAGCTTGGAGAGCAAGTTGCTAGAAGCAAGGAACGTATGGGGATCTGAAATCTACCTCAGTTAGCATATTTTGGAAGGTATCAAGTCGTTTCCTTGACCTTTTTTCATTCTAAATCTCATTGGGTTAAAGATTTTGGATTTTCTAGCATATTAAGAAGCTATTCTTAGGTATGAGCTAAGATCTGAAGTTGTAACTTCAGATATGAACTCTCTTTAGTCTCTAAGTCCATAAAGCTTTCAACTTTAGCAAATATGAGCCTCTCCTTAAGTGTAAAACTCCATTTCAAACTTGGTTTTGCCATTATGAGCCTTGCATGCAAGTAAAGTTTGCAACTTTATGTGATAAACATGCCTTGGGAAGCTGGATCTACAATATGGGACCTTATCATGGCTTAAAAAGCATCTGAATGGATAATGGACTAAAAGGAATCGGTGAGTTGCATGGACAACTCGATGAGTCCGATGAAGATTGTCGTGCAAGGACTTCTACACGGACTCGACGAGTCAGTGGGGTAACTCGGCGAGTCAACTTGGGTTTTCCCGACTTTTTGACACACTTGGACTCGGCGAGCTGTTGCAAACATGACGAGTCAGTGGGGGATTTTCACGACTACTCAAGTTTTGGAAGGACTCGACGAGCCAGTGAATGCACTCGACGAGTTGGGTCAACATGGATTGTTGACCTTGATTGCTGACTTTGACCTTGACTAAGGGTTGACTACTTGACTTCTGGGGCATTTTGGGAAGTTGGAATATTATGAGTATGATTATATGGTGAATATAAGTGGAGGGGTTTGTGGTGGTCATCCGAGAGTTTGAGCTTATCTTTCGAGTCAATAGTGAGTGAGTTATCCTCACTATACTCAAGGGTCTAAGGCACCAAGGCCGGCCCTTTTCGGATTGTTATCATGATATATGCTGTTATGATCTATTAGATCGATATCCTGGTAGATAAGATGCTATATGTGTTGGATTAGTGTCTAAGTCCATAACTATTTTGGTATGTACTTGACCCGATGGTGCATGGTCCTTTTGGGTTGCCTTCACCAAAGCAACTTGATAGGATGATTTATGGAGAGAAAGGATTAAATATGATTTATTAATATATTATGGGAATAATATATTAAAGGAGAAATCATATTGTTTAATTAATATTAGTCAATAATTAATTGGTAATTAGTTTTGTGACTAAAAGAGATTAATTAAACTTAAGGGAGTGGAATTGTAATTATAGGATAATTGCAATTTGGGCCATGGATTGCCTTATATTAAGGGATGGACGAATTCTAATGGGAAACCCATAAGGAAATCATCCATGGGCTTAATTAAAGGAGTCTATGGGTTGCTTAGGGCTTAAGCATTCATATTAGGGTTTCCTTGTTAGATAACCCTAATAGCCCAACTATATAAAGACTCCTTAAGGCTTAAAAACGTGGCTAATGATCTATCTAGGGTTTCTACACGTTTTTGGCAGCCTCCATCCTCTCTCCTCTTCATCCTCTTGCTTATGGTGTTTGTGAGCCATTAGAGGAGTGACACTTGTGACCTTAAGCCTTCCAAAGTCAATACAAGGAGATTTGGGATTGTTATTGCTACATAACAATCAAGGTATGATCTTAAACCTAATTACATGTTAATATGATTACTTGCATGCTAGAATTAGGGTTTATAGTCTTGGATTCAAAGCATGTACAATAGAGAAACCTAGATCCAAGCATTAGGGTTTGTATGAGCACATAGGATGTCTTATGACTAAAACCCATCAGTGGTATCAGAGCCTAGATTGGTTTCAATTGTATTGATGCATTGTATAACTAGAAAATTCGATTTTTTGGATTCTGGAGGCTGGACTCGCCGAGTCCATGGCTGAACTCGCCGAGTCCATGCAGACTCGACGAGTCCATGCCTGACTCGACGAGTCAACTCGTCAGATAATGCTTATCTCGGGATTTCTTGCTGTTTTTGCATATTGATAGTTACCTTATCATGTTAGATCAATATAAATCCGATTTTATGATATATATGACTATATTCTTGATCTGATTAAAGATAATTATCAATTAACAAGATAATTGTTTCCTTATAAGATAATTGATTAATTATTTTGAGTAAATTGATAAATTGTTTTGCAAGAAATCATTAAACAAATCAAATATGGATAATTATGTAATTAAATGTTAGTTTAGATTATTTGTTATTTGATCCTTGTTGTTATGAAAAGTTTCATATTTTCCCCTTTAGGTTTTATAGTTTAAATTTGAACCCAAAAGTTTTGAAGTTTTGAAATTTAAATAGTTAAAACCCTAATGTTTTGAAATGTTCAAATTTGCCCTCAAGTTTTGGAATTTAAAAGTTGATTAAAAGTTTAATTAGGAATGTTAAATTCTAAAACCCTAGTAATGTTTTGAAAAGTTCAAATCACACCCTTATGGTTTTATTAATTAATTAAGGAGTATAATTAAAAGAGGTTTAATAAATCCATAAAAGTTTAGGTTAACCATTTAATTGAATTAAAAGTGTAATTGTTAATGTTAACCATATAGTATTTTAAAAGTATAAAATACACCCTATACTATATATAACATTAAAAGTCTAACATTATATATATGTATGAGTAAAAGTCAGTCTTACCGTTAGTAGGCCTCATTCACGAAGCTGGTCTATAAGGGGTGTTTAAGGAAATTGCCTATAAAATAGCGATTGAATGGGTATCCACTCTTACCCACCACACTTTTGACTAGTGGAGGGTCGTTAGTCGAACGGGTCGGATAGGACGAAACCTTCCATTATAAGTATAATGAAATACAAAGTAACTAAATGTTTTTCAAATTCCTAATCTTAGTTACTTAGGCAAAAGGGAATTGATGCAATTACATGAAATTACACTTTGTGCCCTTGCGAAGACGTTAGTGGAGCGTGTGTGGTTTACCGGCACACTAAATGGTTCTAAGCAAAGGTAGCAAAGGGTGACTCAATGTTTGTCATAGTTCGGTGGAGCGTGTGTGGTTTACCGGCATATCAAATAGGTGATTGTAACATGTGACGGCACCATGTAGTTTGCATGGTTATTCACACCCGCTTTGTGATCCTCGGCATCCCAGTCACAAACAAGAGGGGCATATCGAGATTTAAACATGCCATTGAAAGTTCAATGAATCTCAAAGGATCTAGGAGTTTTCATAGATTTAAAACTTAAATTTCTTTTTCGTTTTTCATGGTGGAAATTAGTGAATCGTCATTCACTTACCTTCAAATGTTCTTCAATTTGGGTTACGACATCCCTCTCCCGAGTTGTAGAATATTGTGTTGGGTCCTAGCCTTGGAATTTCATTTGGTTGATTTACCAAGGACTAAATCAATCAACTAACTTGAATTCATTTTTCTCCCGATGTCAAAGTTCGACAACTATGGTCTTCTCAAATCCCTTGGAACAAGTATTCCACATGAAGATGATATTCCACGATTCGATCGAGGAACAAGAAATCATGCTTCACTTCCTCCTCCTCCTCCAATTATTCTCCCTAACCCACAAGATTATAAAATTGAAAGGTTCAATATCACTCAAGCCTTTTTGGCAAGTAAACATAAAGAAGGAAAGTCGATGTGTGCACAAGTCTTAGGGATGAAGTCACACTGTTGGGATCCGTTGTCTGTGAGGAAATGGCTGTTGATTGGGTTCTTCAATCACTTCCTAACTCATATAGTGAGTTCTTAAGAGAGTACTATATGATGAACCGCGACGTGACCCTTATAGATCTCACTTATATGCTTATTGCTGCTGAATCAACAATGGTTTGGCGCAATAGAAAAGCCAAGTTGATTGGTGAATCTGCCTTCAGAAACTCTATGGATATAGACAATAGAAATGAAAGACATGCAATGATCGAAAAGTTTGATCATAAGAGAAAGGCGATGTCTGAGGTAGTTCCATGTGTTGTTCCAAAAGAGTCAATTTGCTTTTATTGCCAAGAGAAGGGGCATTGGAGACGAAGCTGCCTATTTACCTAAGAGATCTAAGAGATGGGAGAGTCGAAACGTATGGATCTAATTTAGGTAAAATCCATTGACTAACTCTTTTAAGCTTCATCCTAGATTCTGAATATATAATGTGATAAGATTACAATTGATGTTTAGAAGGATCAAAGAAAAGAAAAGAAGCTTAAGGGAAGAAGTGAGCAGAATCTAACCGTGAAGGAATGGATTTCGATCGCGTTTCTCGAAGATTAGATTCTTGCGCTACTACTTAGAGTTAGAATTAGATTGCTAAGAAAGATGTATTAGCATAAGTTTTTCAATGAGTTGCATTGTAAGTACAAATTTTTCCGCAATAAAATAAATTTTTTGATTTTAAATTTTATTTATTTATCCTTACAATGGCGTGTATGAAAAATTGATGTTAAAATTATTAGCAATAATGGATTTGTTTCTTATTGTGTTATGGAAAGTCAAGAATTTACCAAATAGGGAGAGTTTCTCATCGCCCAAGTTTCAATTGGACAGAAACTTGGAATCACGCAACTTGGTTGCATGATGACTGAGAAATTTCATATTTGGAAATTAGACAAATTCGTTGACAAAGTGTCAAGTGAAGGACTAGGAGATCGAGTACACAAAGTTGTGTGTTGATCAAGTTCACCATAAGAGTAACAAAGATATTCGTCATGATTTACTAAAGGCTTAGTAAATATGATTACACTTACAAGATTAAGTGTAATTTTGAATTGATTAAAGGGTTTAGATCAATAGCAAAACGAATAAGAAGAATCAAGTAGGCAGAAAGATAATAGTTTCTCCATTCTAAGAAGAAGGGAGAGTAGCTTTTATGCTTTATGATAGGTCTTAATGATTAAGAACCATATCTCAATTGATCCTCTAAGTGAGTCTTGGTACAATTGTATGTCCAAGAAGAGGAATCAAAGATTGTAGAAATGGTAAAATCAAGAAGTCAATCATACTTCGTTCCAAAACAAGTCTTAAAGTCAAGATTGTGACATTGAGTGAATTGTATTAAGAAGGTTTATAACATTCATCAATTGTGGAAAGTTGTGATGTCTTGGATAAAACAAAGACCAACTAAGACCAAAACTATGAAGTGTTTTGTTTTGATAAAAGCTACACTAACTCTTGAATATTTGTTTGTCAAGAAATGTTTTGATAAGAGAATCGTATATGTCAAGGAGTCAGTGGGAGTCTTAATAGTCTTGAAAAGTTTCAAGAACAAATCAAATAAACCTTATCGATTATCACTAGCACACGAGTTGAGGTTTACAACCTATCGTGAAGACATTATTTTGTTTCTGTGCCAATCCAATCGAGTTAATTATGCATGTGAGTCCTATGAGTTCTCATTTGAATGCATAAAAGGAAAGGACCTTGATCAATGAAAAGTACATTGATAGGAAAAGGTGAGCTGCTTAACTACTTGGAAAACGTGGTGGGCAGCTATGCTACCATAAGGCAAGAAATCAAGATTAAGAAAGTTCGATCCATATGAGTTTGAATTTGTTGTAAACTTTGGTTTTTTAACAAATTCACATGGATAGGAACACATACACTGTTTAAATCTAAGTGTCATAAGATTTCCTCCTTCATGAAAATGATTGTGAGAAAATGCTTTCACTAAGAAAGATTTTAAGAAGATAGTGATTGTAAAATTGCATTCTCGAATTCAATTATGGTTACGGTATCCCTTTCCATAATTTGAATTGTAAGGTTTGGCAATTAGTCTTAAATGTTTAGACGCACATATAAACTATCTAAGGCAAAGGTGTATAAGTTCAAGAAGCCTTGATAAAAGATTATCAAAGCACCAAGTATTAGAAACATGGACTTAAGAAATTCAATAAGTATTGTTTTTCTGGAAGTTAAGATGTTTTGGATACATGTCAAAGCTAGTGGGAGCATAAGTGTTATGTTTTATAATAATCATCATGATAGTGGGAGCATAAATGTTATGATTGTATGATTATTAAGGCACGTATTGCATAGTTGGCAATATTAATTATAGAAAACAAGAGTCATACTTTGCAAAGTTGTAAGAGTTGAAAGGTTGTTTTGCTATAATTAAGGGAGAGAATATTATGCTTCATTTCAAATTTAAAGGATTAGGTTGAGAAATGTTAATAAATTTAGTCAAAGGTACATAGTGTGTTCTTAAAATTTCGATTATGATTACGGCATTCCTCTTCACAATTCGAATTTTGAGAACATAGCAAATAAAACATTATGCGTCGTGTCCCATACGCTTCGGGTATAGGATTGATTGCAAATGCTTTAATGTTTGACCATTCTAAAATTTTCCAAATGTATAGCGCATTTAGAGGGAAAAGGGACTAGAATCGGTTTTGACTAAAATAATTAAACAACTATCAAAGAACAATCCAAAGTTCGACGAGGATTGGTTGCTTGTGAGTAGTTGGAAGCATGGTATTAATGGACCATATTGACATTATGATGAATAGAAAAGATTCTATTAAGAAATTAGTTGTCATATGGAAAAATATGGAAGCGTGTCCATATTGGGAAGTAAATATTGAAAAATCTATGACTAGATTAGAAACCTTTATGCAAAAGGATGTTCAAAGGAATGTACTTTGAGTGAGAGACATCATATCTAAGGAATTGTCTTGTAACAATCTACGTTAGAGGACTTTGTAATATCATTGGCAATAGTCTTTGAGACTTTGGTGCAGTGACATTACAAAAGGATCGTTGCATAAAGTGTTAGAATCTAGTATATTCTATAAGTAACAAGAATTTGATATTATTACACTTAAGAAAATGGATTTGGAGTTGTAGAATGAGAATGATTGGAAATGTGTTCAATTTGTCTATTTCACAAAAGTAAGAACCATAGGTAAACATTGTGTGCATGCTAGGAGCATGGGACAAGTTTTGGAATTCAAGTAAGAAGTTGATTACCCGAAACGACAAATAATGAGTAATCGATGTGGTGATAAATAAAACGTGTTTTATTTATGCTCAAAAGGTTGAGGCCATATGGGATTAGTATTATTCTTGTGTTTCACATTTGCATGTTTTGACTTCCAGAATAATTGAGTTTATTAAGAATAATCGAATTATTCAAACGGGCCAAAGTCGTTCATATGTTGGAAGTAGATATGAATGAAGACTGTCGTGAATTGGTGTGTGGATTGTCTAGAAGAGTATTAGACATAAGCAAATGTTTGCTGCAACGTTCATGAGTGCTTATGAATATGATTTGAGCATTGGATTAAACCCACGCTCACTTGGATCACTATCTCGAGTGATTAGTGAGACGATAACATCTTATATTCTTGAAACCGAGATGTGTGAGTTGTATCTTGCTAATCGGTTGCACATTGATAATATGTAAACGCACTAGTAACTTGGTGTTATAAAACATATTGTTGTGTGCGATTTGGTTAGTGAGTGCAAGCAAGCATTGTATCAAAGTTTATCCGTTCCTTTTATTCAAAGAATAAAAGCGATATCTTTGGGCCTCTCGATGGTTTAGTGATGACATACGTAAATGCTCGGCCGGGCTAGGGCTAATTTGATTTGTTCAATTAGTCTGTCGTCATAAATCGGAAATCGAGATATAGTACAAAGAGAATGATTTGAAATCATATCTCATACGATATCTAGAATGGAGGAATATATGATCCCTTATCTAAGGACACGCGTATCTGATATGATCAGAGTTGACAGCGGCTTTGGAAAGCTACGATTGCAGATCAGGATCTGAAGTCATACGCAGAATAGTTGTTAGACTTATCCAAGTGGAAGACTGTTGGATTAGTGTCTAAGTCCATAACTATTTTGGTATGTACTTGACCTGATGGTGCATGGTCCTTTTGGGTTGCCTTCACCAAAGCAACTTGATAGGATGATTTATGGAGAGAAAGGATTAAATATGATTTATTAATATATTATGGGAATAATATATTAAAGGAGAAATCATATTGTTTAATTAATATTAGTCAATAATTAATTGGTAATTTGTTTTGTGACTAAAAGAGATTAATTAAACTTAAGGGACTGGAATTATAATTATAGTATAATTGCAATTTGGTCCATGGATTGCCTTATATTAAGGGATGGACGAATTCTAATGGGAAACCCATAAGGAAATCGTCCATGGGCTTAATTAAAGGAGTCTATGGGTTGCTTAGGGCTTAAGCATTCATATTAGGGTTTCCTTGTTAGATAACCCTAATAGCCCAACTATATAAAGACTCCTTAAAGCTCAAAAACGTGGCTAATGATCTTTCTAGGGTTTCTACATGTTTTTGGCAGCCTCCATCCTCTCTCCTCTTCATCCTCTTGCTTATGGTGTTTATGAGCCATTAGAGGAGTGACACTTGTGACTCTAAGCCTTCCAAAGTCAATACAAGGAGATTTGAGATTGTTATTGCTACATAACAATCAAGGTATGATCTTAAACCTAATTACATGTTAATATGATTACTTGCATGCTAGAATTAGGGTTTATAGTCTTGGATTCAAAGCATGTACAATAGAGAAACCTAGATCCAAGCATTAGGGTTTGTATGAGCACATAGGATGTCTTATGACTAAAACCCATCAATATGCTGTTATGATATGTTAGATCGGTATCTTGATAGATAGGATGATATATATTGTTGTGATCTATTTGATCAGTATCACGGTAGGTGGATGTTATATACTGTTATGATTCATTAGATCAGTATTCATGGTAGATAGGATGTTATATGTTTTTATGATCCGTTAGATCAGTATCCTGGTAGATAGGATGTTGCTATGCTATTGATCTGTTAGATCGGTTTGTTGTTTATAGATTGTTTATCTATTATATGTGTGCATGGTTGTTTGATTAGGGGTTGGGTTGAGGCATTTCTACTTTGTGCTGAAGGCCAACATACCCAACGAGTGGTCTGGATAGGCTGTAGCCCTTGCGAGGCGGTCCAAACATGCTGATGGCTCGAAGAGCGGTCCAGATAGACTGAAGGCCAGCAAGGCAGTCTAGTCAAACTGAAGGCTCATTATGCATACTGCAGACTTGAGATGCATGGTTTTTTCTGTCTACTTATATGTTATATGTTATGATTCTATTGGTATGGTGTTGGTATTTTGGGGGTAACTCACTAAGCCCTCGAGCTTACAGTTTCAATTTATTGTTTCAGGTTCAGCGGATGGGCGCGGGAAGGCAAAGGCGTAACCGTACAATTCTTCGATTGATAATTATGATTTCTGGGAACTCTGATGTTTAAACTATTTTGAAAACAAATTGTAATAACATAATGGTTTTAAATGATTTAAAATGTTTTAAATTGGCTCGAATTTTATGGATGTTACACCTAACGTATATTTAAATGGGCACAACCCAACATGAAAATGGCCAGGCCAACACACATATAAATGGTCCCAACCCAAAATATAAATAAATGGACCCAAACCAACATACAAATAAATGGGCCCATCCCAAAATCACATGCAAGAGTCACGAATACAACTAGCATCCTACACAGTATAGTGAGAAGACTTATCTATCATACGAGATCAACTAAAACAAAGCTCACTGCCATGCGAACGGAACTACAACACACCTATTGAATCAAACAAGGTCCCAACTTAGTGTAACCTCCAAAACTAGCTATTTTGACCAAAACTCAAAATAGATCAACAAGTCAAAGGTCAAGGTCAAAGTTGTCACACCCCCGAACCAGACGGCGGAAACATCCGAGGGTTGTTGTGACTCAATTGAATACCATCACAGTGAATATACATGAAACATAACATCATTCATCACCATGCATTGAAATAGTACAACTGGTAGTGTTTACATTTAGTACATTGTTTCAAAACATTACATTCCCAAAAGTAGATTGTTCGATACTAGTTAAACAAACAACAAGACATCACTGAGTACATTTTCCCTTCGATTTACCTGTTACCTGAGAATACAAGTATTTTGAAAAACGTCAACATATGAAATGTTAGTGAGTTCATAAGTAATGTTTGAAATATAATGTTTTGTATTGTTTTGAAAACCAACAGAAAATCCGATATTTTCTGAAAAAAGAGTATCGTATAAAAAGTGTGGAGATCCGTAAGTATGCTTGTTTGTTTCTATAAATGTAAAAAAATGTTAGACTTGGTATGCATCTCGTAGGTGTATGAATTGAAAACCCTAGGAAAACCCGATGTTTTCCTAATACTTTGAATTACGCATTTTATATTTTGTTATACCGTTGCGACGTGTGTATTCGATAATTCCAGGTGACATTGGATTAATTATGGATTGTGAATTGTTATAAACACGCATTAATGAAAACGACTAGTTTACAACTATACAAACGATCCCTTAGGCGTCGTCCGTATTATTAACTTAATCCAACCACCCCGACTTCTCATAGCCCCACAACCGAGGAGAAAAGAGGGTGCGAAGCCCCCCCCCCCCCCCCCCCCCCCCGATATTTCCATAGGTTGTTTAAGGCTATCGTGAATGCGAAGGGCCCTTGGCCTGACTCGCATTTGTGAATACTCGACTTTGCTAGCAGTACCAAAGAACCCTTGGGGCCCAACAGCACAAAATCCATTGAAAGTCCTTTTACACGGAATTGGGTCATATAAGACCCAATGTCATGTAAGCGAGTTTCCTTCGGGCCTAAAGATCATGTCATTGGACTAGCTAGGCCCAACAAACACGATTTGAAACTTTTGAGCCCAAAGATGGTGTATCGACGTCTGGTGAATTCCCACGTGTGTATTGACTTCCCGAAATTTCCGCGTGTGTATTAAAGTATCGTCGTGTATTAATTTCTGATTCGTTATTGATTTGAGACCGAGTCAATTCGTTTGATAACGATTTTGGTGTTGAAGGTGTATTATATTTCGCCGGTAGTCATGGTACTAGTATTTCATCATAACGGATTTATTGTTTAAAACATTAGAATTTTTCTTTTTTGCAGCCCCTTTCTTTTGAATAAATTTACATTTTTGACCCTTTGTATAAAAGAATTTCTATTTTAGTCCTTAAACCATTTTTCTTGACACTTTAGTATCAAAACTTGTTGAAAAGGTATTTTTCAGCTCAAACGTATTTGAAAAACAGTTTTAGTCCCTCCAAAATGAAGTTTTCTCGGCTGAAACCTCTATTTTCACAATTCTTACACTTTTGGCCCAAAATAGAAATTTTTTGCATCTTTGGTCCCTTTTAAATATGGAAAGTATTTTTAACCCTTGAAATGGACTTGGAGCACTAGTAGTCCCCTGTTTTACAGAAAAGTACAGTTTCAGCCCCTCTAATTTGAAAATCTCGCAATTTGGGCTTTATTGGGCCGGAAAATTCACTTTTGGCCCATTAAGCTTAAAATTTCACATTTTAATCCTTCAAAAGGGTATATTTCCAGAAAATACATTGTTGAAACTGTTTTGACTCATTTCAACCATCAGAATTTGTATTTTTTCATTTTGGGCCCTTTAATTTTATATTTTTAACATTTTGAGTCCAAAAATGGGTTTTTAGCCAAAAGATGTTCATATTAACCAACTTGGTTATTTTTCTAGAAATAATTTGTATGTAATAATATAATTTATACTAGTTTCATACAACCTAATGTAATTCTCGGTTTTAAGGACTATTTGACTAATTCCAACACCACAATCACATAAGAATATATACATACACATAGAAATCACACAAAGCATACATATACTCATAGATCTACACATTTTCTTGTATTCCCCCCCCCCCCACAAAACTTATAAAACCGAAAAATAGGGGGTATGAAGCTCACCTTTGGGTGTGGTTTCGGCTTTTAGAAGAAGTGAGAAGAAAATTTGGCCTTAGTACCTCTCCTTGGAAGATCTCGAACTTAGAGAGTTTCTAGGAGAGTGATCAAGATTTTTACATGGATTAGAAGGAGATTTTTGATAAAACAAAGTACCTAAATCATAGATCCAAACTTGATCTTACCTTAGGTGAAGAATTTGTGGAGATATCTTTTTGAAAGCTCCTTAGATCTCGAAATTTTGGAGGAGAAATGAGAGAGTTTCTTGATAGAAAAAAAATGAGTGAAATGTGTGTGTGTGTGTGTGCGCTTGAAATCGTCCGATAGCAAGAAGAGAGGGAAGAAGAGAGAGGTTTGACAAGATAGTTGCATGGAAGTATGTGTGTTGCATGGAAATCCTTGGTGCAAAAGTGAGGTGGCAACCCAACAAAGTCAACCCTTCTTCTTTGTGGGCTTGGGATGAGTATGGAGAGGGGAAGGAGGAGATTTTTGGGCTTTTTGCCCCTAAGCCCATATTATAGTTAGGTTGAATGATTGTTGGCCCTATAAAAATATAAATGTGATTTTTATGCTTTATTAGGCTAGATTAAGTTAATTATGGTCCAAAATAGTTCATAATATTTGATTTATTTCATTCTAGGCTCAATATGGCCCAAAATGTTGAAATACATGGAAGTGGGTCCAATTAGAGCCCATTTAAGGGTTCTAAGCCCGAGATAGTCAAATTGGAAGCTTATTGGTCCATTAGGCCCAATGGGAAAGTCCTAGTCCAAAATGGACCTAAACAAGAACTTCTAGGGTTTCCAATTACTTGTTGACTATTTGTAATGCTTGTATGGTGTATTTGATTGAGATTTTGCTGTCATAAAGTAAGAATAATGCATGCTCTGATGTTTTTGATTCAAAATTCTTACTTAAGTGTTGTAGTTACAAGGCACAAAATTTCTAGTTGTGACAAAAGTCAACGGTCAATACTTCTATTAGTTGAGCCTCACATCATGACTAGCTCATGGTCACTTCGTGGAAAAAAGGATTCAATTCTATCCCAACCCAATCATGATTCACCTTAGTCTCAACTCAATAAATTTCCATTCCAGCCCACTGTCACACCGTGATGGCCATACCCCCATATTGTGACAGAGCCAACAAAAATAGTCAAGGAAATTCTCTTCATCACGCCTAACCACCAAATGGTCATGTCGTGACTTACACAAAATGAACATCTTAATACATTCAACCCTAATCTTTGAAACCATGCATTCTAACTTTCCATAGGGTCTTATAACTCCAAAATCAACCTAAAAATCGATGCTTTATAAATGTGCATCTCAATCTCATATTGGGTCAAAATGAAGAAAAATTACCAAAGGTCACATGCAAGTGTCCAAAAACTCATTAAATTTCAGTTTTGAACCATATGATAAACGAAGGACCTCAAGTCTCCATACAGTTTCAAACTTTATGGAATCCTACCATTCCAACCAACTCATATATGAAGAAAATGGAACAAAACCTTAGATCTAGAAACCTAAGAAATTTTAGATCTTGGACATTTACAAAGGTCCAAACTTACACAAAATGAAGCTCCAAGCTAGCCAATATATTTACAACTCTTCCAAGGACCCCTTGTTCCTTCAAAAGCAAGCACAGTTACTAAAATGAGTCCAAAAATAGATGAGAGGGATTAGGTTTTTCTTTTACATGTTTGGAGGTGATGGAGGCTGAGGGTGAAGGAAACCCTATTCCATCACTTCCTTTAAATAATGTCTTAATTCGAATTTTCGGGTTTGCTTTTGAGCGGGTGTCACATCGTGGCCCAAAGTGTCTTGTCCTGACACTTAAGAGACCATTCCTGAAGAATGCGGCCATGTCACGATGCAACGATGCTTCCCTCACGCTGCGACCCTCTGAAAGCTCATCTTATTTTACATTTCTATACATCAAGGATATAGATGTTACATCACAAAGTAATCAAAGAGTATAGTGATGCAAATTCGATATCTAATATAAAAGATTCCAAATCAACCAATGGATTATTTGTCACACCCCCGAACCAGACGACATAATCGTTCGGGGGCTCGTGTGACTAATAGTTGAATTATCATCACAATGAATATATATGAAACATAACACATTCATCACCAGCATTACATATTACAACCAGTATTGTTTACATCGAGTACATTGTTATAAATTACATAGATTCAAAATATTGATAGTACGATAAGTGTTGTTACACAAAATAAATCCGTACACACTTGAAAATCTTCCAGCTTAACGATTACCTGAGAATACAAGTTATTTTGAAAATGATCAACATATATAATGTTGGTGAGTTCATAAGTATATTTGAATAAAAGTCTTTGTATCTTTTGAAAAACCCCGAAAATCCGATATTTTTTGTGAAGTGTTTGAAAATGATGTGAAAATCAAGTATAAATTCCTGTGTGAATTTCATAGCAGTAATATATATGATTGCAATTTAATTTCTTTGTATTATAAGTAAGTGATAATCAAATAAGGGTATTTCCCCAGAAAATCCGATATTTTCTGATTTATAACAATGTCGAGGTTCTTGTATCATCAATTAAGTTGTTTAGTATTGACACAGTCGAAGAGTTAATCTTCGATATGTTAAAGTGGTTTTGGATCTCTATATGAGCCGTTATAACCATGCATGATAATGACTAGGTTGCATGTCTTGGCATTTTCCAAACGCCAGTATTGGCTCAGGGTTTTGTCGCCCTAGACTGGCCTAATCTAGCTGTAGCGAACAACTAAGGCGTGCGGGGTCACCCCGTATAGATCTATACACAAACTCCCGCTTTCCATCCAGGAAACTATGGTTATAACTATAGGCTATTGTACACTCAAAGGTGCCAACAAACATGCCTCACTAGATTCTCAACCTTTCCTGTTCATTACGTTTTTCACCATGTTTAATGTTTACGTGTATGTTGTAGATTTTAAATTCCAAAGGTATGTATATAAGTATACGAAGTTCGTGAATTATGTAAACATATAATTACGATATACTAATCTTGTGAATCTTAGTCCAAGCCCAATTAACATGTAAACGGACCACAAAGGTCCAATAACACGTAAGTGGGTAATTTAGGCCCAGTAGGCATGTAAATGGACCACAAAGGCCCAACAAACATGTAACCCATAAATCAAGCCCAAATTAACATGTAAATGGGTTGCAAGGCCCAATAAACATGTCATGGAAAAATATTGGGCTTAATATACACTTGAATGGGCCCTTAAGGCCTATTGGCCTTGTAATGTGAATATTAGGCCCAATAAAATAGTTATCGACGTATTTCATCCATTTGTTATTGTTTCGTTGTTTGTTTTAGCTAAAGTTTTACCAAATTGATGATAAAAAGTCATCTTTTTGTAAAAACGATGTTTTTGGCCAATAATCCTCAAATTTTCAATTAAGGCCCAAAGTTTTGTAAAAATAATACTTTAGTCCATAATTTATAAATATTTGTAATTCTGTCCCAAATGTTTGGAATTTCACGGATTTAGTCCAAAACGTTATATTTTGACATTTATTGCCCAGAATTGCAGAAAATTACATTTTCAGCCCCTTGTTTGTAAAATTTGACACTTTCGGCCCAATTTTGATAAAAGTTACATTTTTTGGTCCAATTTAGAAATAAATGTTATTTTAACCCCTAAATTTGGTTTATTTACATTTATGACTCAAACTTTGTTCAAATAACATTTTTAAATCCCAAAACTTTCATTTTTCACAAATTTGGGCCCAAAACCGTGAGGCCCAAAAATTTGGCCCATTAAGCTAAAATTTACATTTTTGGCCCTTTGGAAAGCATTTTTATCCTAAAAATCCCTTTTTATACAAGTAGGACCTGTTTGATCCTTCAAAAATTGTAAACGTCGCTTTTTGCCCTTATCTTTTGTTTCCTTGACAATTTTAACCCTTAACAAGGTCTTTCCTTTAAAATTTTCATATCTTAAATATATGAACATTTTTAACTTGATAATATGATGTATAAGAAGTATTAGTTCATGCTTTTTGACTTAATGATGCTTAAAGAGTTGAGATATGTTAAGATCTAACATATTTTTGCAAAATAAACTAAGAAATCACACAAGACATGCATATAACACATAGATCTACACATTTACTTGTATTCTCCCCCCAAAATCATATGAAAACCGAAAAAAAGGGGTATGAACTCACCTTTGCTTTGATGTTTCGGTTTTGAAGAAGAGATGGAAGAAGTTGATGTGATTTTTGGCTCTAGCAAGCTCCTTGAGTAGATTTTGAGCCTAAGAAGTTTCTAAGAGTGTGATCATGGAATAAAGCTATGTAAGAAAAAGTTCTTAATGTTAAATTGAAAGGAGATGTTTGTGTTTGATAATAACTTACTAATGATAGTGATTGTGGTGAAAAATCCCATTGAAACACCCTAAATCTTGAAATTTTGAGGAATGAAGGAGGAGTTGTTCTTGAGAGCTTGAGAGAGTTTGAAGGAAATTTGAAAATGTGTGTGTGTTTGTGTCTTCGGCCGAGAGTAGAAGAAATGGGGAAGGAGAAAGGTATGCAAGGATACATGTGACTTGTCTAGATGTATATGATGCATTAAGCTTGGTTATCCTTTCAACAAAAGTGATGTGTCATGGTTTGGGGTGATTATCCATTAAATCTTTTTTTTTTTACTTGGGCCGAAAATGGGCTAAAGAGAAGGGAGGTAGATTAGCTTGGCCCATTTCTAGCCTTGGTTCAAAATTTTGAGGCCCAATAATTACTTTTTGGCCCATTCGGACTTTAGGGTAGTTCACAGCCCACCATGGCATAAAAGAATGGATTTATGGCTTACTAGGGTTAATTGGCTTAGTTATGGCCCAATAAGGCCCATTAGGGTTAGAATGAATCATTCTAGGCCCAAATGGTCCAAAATGTTATAGATTTATGAATTGGGTCTATTTAGGATCCAATTAGGGTTTCTAAGTTAAATATAATTGAATTGAATGCGTCCATTAGGCCCAATAAGGAAGTCTTAGTCCAATATGGACTTAAACCGGGAATCTTAGGGTTTTTAGACTCTTTGTTGAACATGAGAGGTAGATTTAAATGAGCACCGAGTGATATTTACTTAGAGTATATGTTTTACAATAGTTGAATGGTTACACAAGAATAGAATTTCCTAGCTAGAATGCTAGTTGTGACATTATTGTTCACATTTGGTGGTGCAAATATATAATGGAAGTCCCTAAAGCAAACAATTATGACTAGATATACCATAGAATGAAGGTTTATAGACCTTGATAAAAGTGTAGACGAAGCTATGTAGCTACATCAATTCTTAGAAAATATATCCGAATTTCATAAACCAATTTTTGCAATCTTGGTCCATTGAGATAATCACTTAGCAATTAGATGAATGTGAAATTTTATGTATAATGGTAAGTCGAGGCATATACGACACGAGCACAATACCATAACAAACATAAGAAGGGGAACCTACCTAGGCCAAGGAGAATTATATGAGACACATATTGATTATTTACATAGATGATATAACACTTCAAGGACATCGATTCTACTATTTTGCTTGTAACATAAATATATTTCTCGAAGGGAAGTTTCAAAGGATAAAATCTACCCACCATACACATGGTTTAATTGTAAGACAATGCGTAGCTTGAAAATGATTTATCAATTTTCATTCATGTGAAAGATTGTAGGAAAAATTGATCTAACCAATTTTCAAAAATAACCATTTTCCATTTTTGAATATGAATTTCAAACCATAATAATCATTAAAATAAAAAATGGTTATATGTTTGTATCCTTCTCCATGATATATTTGTTTCAAGGTATTGCACAATAAAAATGGGTTTAATATGAATGTAAAATTTATTATTAAAGTGTAGTAGTTGGTCGAAGTTAATAAAGAAGTTTAATAGGTTTTTTTGTTCATCCCACATGTGTGCAAGAATGAAAAAATTGGGTGTAACACCAATTCTAGGTATATTTTCTTTTGTGATCATGGCAATTAAGATTTTACAAATGGAATTTTACGTGGCCACGACGTGGTGGTGAAGACACCATGATGTGGAATCACCTGAAAAGAAACATGCCTTTTTAATGGATGACACGACGTGGCAAGGTTCTTGGCCATGTCGTGGTGGAAGCCATCATCCAAACCCTAATTTTCCATGTTTTCAGCACTATTTAAGGGACACAGTGGCTAGAGTTTCCTAACCTCAACCTCCATCACATCCACTCGACCTAAAGAAAACCCTAGGTGCCATTGTTGATAGTTTGAGCTTTTATGGTGTTTTTGTGGTGCTCTGAAGAAGAACAAGAAGAAGGTGCTCTTGGTGCATAGATTCAATAAGCAAACCATATCATCACCCTCTTGCATATATTCTAGACTCTTATACGTCCACAAGTCTCTATCTTTTGTGTGTAATCCTATTAGATCTAGGTTTAGATGCTTATTATTCATGTTCTTGATGTTTTGGATGGATGAATTACATAAAGTTGGCAACTTTTGTGGATCCTTGGGGTTCCTTTATCGTTATATTTTCCAAATCTAATGATCTATGGAGTTCTTGATCTCATGCATGATTTTTGAGTTCATTTCTTTCATTTTTAACCTAGATTGGAAAATACATACATTGGAGATACATGTCCATAAATCAAAGATTTTTTTATATATTTGGGTGTAAGAAAGCCCCATGGAAAGTATGGATGAATGGCTTAAGGGATTATGAGATTAATCGATTTAGTTGGCAAGAACAGGTGGCACAAGATGGTTGTTTGATTGCCACGACATTAAGATCAACATTCTCACAACTGTTTTGTCATGTGGATACCACGATGTGGCATATTCTTAGATACAACGTTGTGGTAAGCTAAGATTGACTTTAACCATTAAGTTTTTGACCAATTTGACTTCTAGTTAACCTGAGGGGTTTTAGGCTGTATAATGAGAATGTGCCTCTGATTATTGTATATGTGGATCGTAGCACCAATATTTGTTTGTGTAAGCCGTGATGATTATTTGCTAGTCAGCAAGGTAAATTTTCTCATTATACTGTGTACTACAATATATATCCTTTGTATGGTAGGATGTTGGTATACTGTAGTGATTTGTTAGATTGGTAGATGTATTATAATTACGTTAGTTTGTTGGTTATTGATTGTTTGCATATGTCGACATATTGTGGTTGAGTTGAGGTGGTCCTGCTCTTGCTGTATGCCAAGATACTTGGGAGGTCTAGTTGATAATGTAGGTCCAATGAGAGCGATCCAGTCTTGTGCTATAGGCTTAGGAGAGCGGAATATAGGCTCAGGAGAGCGGTCCAGGTGTACTATAGGCCTTGCAAAATGGTCCAGGTAGAATGAAGGCTCAGGTGTGCATGCATTGTATGTGTATTGTTGTGTGGGGGTATTTTTGGGAACTCATTAAGCTTTGGCTTATAGTTGTGGATTTAAATGTTTTAGGTAATTTAGAGGATCAGTGGAAAGAAAAGGCATGATTATACACAACATTTTTTGATTTTTTTTTTGAGAAATGTTATTTGATACTTGATTTTATGATTATGGTTTTGGAACAATGGATTGGATGACTTATGGTTTGAGGGAGTTAGATGAAAATTCGCATGATTCAAGACTCAAACTATGGATCAACAAAAGATATTTCACAATGTTTTTCTAAAAATATATTTTAAAAGGGAAGGATGTGACGTGTACAGTCAGCCATAGATCGAGTGAAATTTATCCCTAAAGATACCCACACTTGTTTTATGTATATTAGTGATATGTTAAGTTTAAAACTGCATGCTAGTTCGTAGGCTAGGGATCTTCACGAACTGCATGATAGAATTTCCTAATTTATGATGCTTGATAGTCTACGGAATTGGTCATTTATGCTATATGAAACTGACAATATTATTGTAGTTGCTAAGTGTATGCATTACAATTGTACATAACTAGGAGTTTATAGCCTTAGAAGTCTTGATTTAGCGTTACTTCATGTTTGTTGTTTGGTTGTAGGTGATGGGTTTTGAGCATTACAACATTCCTATGGTGCACATGCAACCCTAATTGCTTTGGAACTAGGTTTTTCTCAAGTTATACATGCATAATAATTTTCCAAAGCATAACCCTAAGCTAGCATAAGTATTTTCGGATTCAATGAATAAACAAGAGTTAGAAGAATACCTTTCTTGTTAAGTGCTTGATCTTGACCTTCAAGAGCTTAGTGCCTCAGTTTTTGCACCTCTAATGGAGTCACAAACACCACTAGCAGTGAGGAAGGATAAAGGTTGTGGAGCTTCACAATTTTCGGCCAAAGGGTTCAGAATGCATAGCCGAAAATTCTAACCTAGGGGTTCCTTATATAGCTGGGCTGCTAGGGTTTTCCAAATGGAAACCCTAATTTCCCTTGCTTAGGCCCTAAGCAACATATGGAACCCCATATGGCAAGCCTTTGTACGAAAACTCCATGGGCTCCCCATAGATTTTCGTCCACACTATACCAATAGTATCCATTAGCCCAAACTACAACTATTACTGATTTACATAATCAATCCCCATTCTTTTAATCAGTCTCTTTTGATCACTAAATTAGTTCCAAATTAATTTATGATCAATACTAGTTAAATAATATGATTTCTCAATTAATATATTATTCTTATAATATATTAATAAACCATTTAAATAACCTCTTCCTCTAAAACTCATCCTATCATATTGTTATGGTGAAGGTAACCCAAAAGGACCATGCTACTATCAGGTCAAGTACATACCAAATATAGTTATGGGCTTAGACACCTAATCCAATAGTCTTTTACTTGGACAAGTCTAATAACTATAACTACAAGTATGACTTCAAAAGCTGATTAGCAATCGTAGCTCTCAAAAGCCGTTGTCGAACTCTGACCTAGTCAATGATGTGTCGTTTAGATAAGAGATCATATAATACTCTATTCTGCAAGATATCGTGTGGACAAAGACATGGAACATAATCATTCTCAATGTCTAATAGTTTGCTTCCCAACTTCTGATTTGTTTGACATAGAACTTAATTGAACACATCAATTCAGTACCGATTGGGCCCGACACATAATTCAACACAAAATCATCGAGGGGCCCAAGATATCACTTTACCCTCTTAGGATAAAAGGAACAATTAAATTTTGACTTATATGGTTGTACTATTTACTCATCAAATCGTACAAAACAATACATTTTATAACATCAAGTTACTGATGCGTTTATGCATTATCAATACACAACCAACTCGTATAGAACAACTTATATATCTCGGTTTAAAGATTATATGATATTATCGTCTCACAATCACTCATGATAAATTCCATGAAGTGATTCACATGAGCATGAGTTTAATCTAATACTCAAATCTTATTTCAAAAGTACTCATGAACATTGTAGCAAACCTTCACTATGTCTAAACAGTCAGACAATCTACAAACCAATTCATGACAGTCTTGCCTCATTACTTACTCCTAAATTATGATCGACTATGGATAATTTGAACAATCTAATTATTCTGGAAGTTAAACATGCAAAAGTGAAACAATAGTAAACAATTGACACAAGATAGTAAAATTTACTCATAAATAATTCTCCATTAATTAATCATCAAATCACTAAAACTAATATTGTCCTTTAGACCAATGCTCCTTGCATGCTGTAAGTGCTTAACCCTGCTCAGACCCTTTGTGAGGGGATCTGCTGGGTTCTCCTCTAACGATACCCTCTTAACCACGATGATTCATTTTTCTACCCGATGTCTGATGAAGTGTTATTTTCTATCGATATTTCGGGATCTACCATGATCCCTTGGCTCATTGGTCAAGGCAACCGCTCCTTCGTTATCACATAAAATCTCCATAGGCTCCTTTATGGCTGGTATAACTCCAAAGTCTACAATGAAGTTCTTCAACCATATCACCTCCTTCGAAGCTTCGCTCAGTGCTATGTACTCTGATTAACACACTGAACTAGACACGGTCTTCTGTTTGGAACTTTTCCAAGTAATTGCTCCTCCATTTAGGGTAAATACCCAGCCCGACTGAGAGCTGAAGTTGTCTATGTCGGTCTGAAAACTGGAATCACAATACCCTATCACTCTTAAGTTATCACTCCCACCAAGTATAAGGACCCAATCCTTAGTCCTTTGTAGGTACTTAAAAATGTTCTTCACTGTTGTCCAGTGAGCTCTACTTGGGTTGCCTTGGTATCGGCTAACCATGCTCAACACAAAATCCACATCAGGGTGAGTACATGTCATAGCGTACATGATGAGCCAATGGCAGAAGCATATATCACTCGACTCATTTATGCTATCTCGGCATCTGTACTCGGACTCTGAGTCTTACTCAGCTTGGTATTACTTTGGATTGGCAGTTCCCCTTTCTTGTAATTCTCCATGCTAACACGTTTCAACACCTTGTCCAAGTAAGTACTCTGAGTAAGTCCTATTAGTCTTCTACTCCTATTTCTCAAGATCCTTATCCCCAGAATATAGGCAGCTTCCCTTAGATCCTTCATAGTGAAACACTTCCAAGCCAGGACTTAACTTCCTGCAAGGTCGGGATGTCATTTCCTATGAGTGGTATGTCATCAAAACACAAAATTAGAAAGCTGACTATAGTCCCACTAGCTTTGAAATATACACATGACTCATCCTCACTTCTAGAGAAACCAAACTCTTTGACTTTCTTGTCGAAGCAAAGATTCCATCTGCGAGACGCTTGCTTTAATCCATAAATGTATTTCTCCAGCTTGCACACTCTATTAGGGTATTTAGCATCCATAAAACCTTCTGGATGACAGATGTAAATATCTTCAACTAGCTTCCCATTAAAGAAAGATGTTTTGACATCCATCTGCCAAATTTCATAATCATGAAACGCAACGATTGCCAACAAAACCTTAATATACTTGATCTTGGCCACTGATGAGAAGGTTTCATCATAGTCAACCCCCAGGGGTTGAATAAAGCCCTTCACAACCAGTTGTGCCTTGAACATGTGCACTTTCCCATCCATGTCAGTCATCTTCTTGAAGATCCACTTTGACCCGACTCGCTTACGGCCCGATAAATTTTCAACCAAGTTCCAAACTTGACTATCATACATGGACTGAATCTCGCTGTCCATTGCCTCCTTCCATTTTGCAGACTCTGAGCCCACCATGGCTTCCTTGTAGTTGTTAGGTTCATCCAATTTTATCAGTGTACTATCAATGATAAATGTATTACCTTCAACTGTTATATGGAAACCATACAACACAGGTGGAATGCTGACTCCACTGGAACATCTTAGAGGTAAGGACTCATCAACTAGTTCAACAGGAATCTCTTCTTCAGGTTGAGTGCTAGTGTTAGAGGTTCTTTCTCTGCTTGAATCTTGAAGCTCTTCAATATTAATTTGCCTCCCACTGTCCTCTTGGCATATGAGTTCTCTCTCGCGGAAACCCCCCTCCTTGCTACGAAGACCACGTTGTCACCAGGTCTATAGAAAAGACATCCAAAATATTTATGTGGGTTTCCTATGAAAATACACCGCTCACTATGAGGTTCAAGCTTGTCGTGAGTCTCTCGTCTTACGAAAGCTTCACAACCCCAAACCTTGATATGTACCAATGAGGGAACCTTCCTTGTCCACATCTCGTGAGGTGTTTTGGCAACCCTCTTAGTTGGGAGTAGATTAAGGATATGGGTGGCAGTCTCTAAGGCGTACCCCCAAAATGAGATAAATAACAAAGCTCGACTCATCATGGAACGAACCATGACAAGGTCCGATTGTGCCTCTTAGCCACACCATTGAGCTACGGTGTCCTAGATGGTGTCAATTGTGAAACAATTCCACATTCCTTGAGATAATCGTGGAACTCGATACTAAGATACTCACCACCCCTATCGGATCTGAACATCTTTATCTTCCTACCCAATTGATTCTACACTTCTTTCTTAAACTCTTTGAACTTTTCAAAGGTTTCCGATTTGTGCTTGATTAAGTAGATATATCAATATCTTCTATAATCATTGGTAAAAGACACATAGACGCGGTTAGCATCCCTTCTGGCGGATCTAAAGGGCATACACACATCCATGTGTATGAGATCCAAAAATCTTTCACCTCTTTCACAAGTACTAGTGAAAGTTGATTTATTCATCTTTACAAGTAAACTAGATTCACACGTGTCATCCGACTTTAGGTCAAATGACTTTAAGACTCCATCCTTTTGGAGTTTGGCTATGCGCTTCTTGTTGACATGGCGAAGAATACAATACCACAAGTATTCCTTGTCTAAACCATTAGACGAATCAATATTGAACAAATTATTTCCTAAGTTGTCTACAACAATCACAATTTCATATACACCATTAGAAGGAAATACTTCAAAATAAATAATATCATTATAGAAAGCATTAATTAAAACAAGTTCGTTACTAAATGAAAATCTAAAAGCTTGTCTGTACAAAACATGAAAAGAAATAATATTCCTCGTCATTTCTAATGAGTATCAACAATTATTCAAGTCTAGTCCTAACCTAATACTAAGCACTAAAGAGTAAATCCCCATCTTGGAAATAGGCGACGATTTCGTATTCCTCATTATCAGGTTCATCTTCCCATGCTCTACATCCCTACTTCTTTTTAGCCCCTGAAAATCAGAACAAATGAGAAAACCACATCCTGTATCAAGGATCTAAGAACTAGCATGTGATGAGTTATTAGATTGAATATTATAAATACCTGCAAAGGTGGGCTTTATCTTCCCCGTATTGATGTCTTGCAAGTATTTAGGGTAGCTTTGTTTCCAATGCCCCTTGTCATGACAGAAGAAGCATGTTGCTTCTTTGGGATTGGGCGATGGAGTGGCAGAAGCGGCTTTACCGTTGGATCCATTTAAAGTAGATCCATCATGGGAATTTCCCTCGTGGTTCTTGGAGGGATCTTTCCCATTCTTACCTTTTCCATGTCATATAGCAAGGATTGGGGCAGCAACAGTAGGGGCGGACTCGACAACTTTGCCTTTGAGTCCACTTTTAGCGGTTCTCAAAAAATCGTGAAGTTTGCTCATGGTAACTTCCTCCTTGTTCATATTATAAGTTATCTTGAAATGATCATAACAAGGAGGTAAGGAGTATAGAATGATATCAATCGCCAACTCTTCGTCAAAGTTGACATTCAACTTGAGCAACCGATCAACATACCTTTGCATCCTTTGCAAGTAGGTCGTGATGGGTTGTCCATATTTCATATTGGTTTTGATTAATGAGGAAAAAATCTCATACCTTTCTTGACGCACACTTTGATGGTACTTTTCCATCAAATCTTAGCACATCTCATAAGGCTAGTAGTACTCGTAGAACCGCTGTAGCTCAGAAGTCATAGTGGTTACCATTATATACGACACCTTTGTCGTGTCCTTCTTATGATCCCTATACTCAGCTATCTGTTCAGGAGTAGATTTAGTTTCATTCATCTCGTTTAGTTGCTTGTTGAGAACATATTCCTTCTCTTCGTATTGAAAGGCCATTTGAATGTTGCGAATCCAATCATTGATGTTGGATCCATCGAAGGTGATCCTCACACAAATGTTCATGAGAGAAGGAGCTTGAGGAGTTGGAGTTTGAGCCAGACATCCAAAAAAGAAAAAGAACAAAGTTAAGATTAGATAAAAAAAAATCCTTAATATAACACCCAAATGAAATATTAAGGCTAGGATCCAACACAATAATTCACAATTCGGAAGAGGGATTCCGTAATCCACTTTCAAATTATTAGAAGGTAGGTAAATGACGATTTACGAATTCCATCACGAAAACCGAAATGAAAAATTAGGTTTTTAATGAAATAAAATTCCTATATTCTTTTGAGATTCATTGAACTTTTCAATGGCATGTTTAATCTCTATTATGCCCTTCAAGTTTGTGATTGGGATACAGAGGATTAAAAACAAGGTATGAATAACCATGCAAATTAGTTTGGCACTCTCGAGTTATTTACCACCTAATCAATGTGCCAGTTAACCACACACACTCCATTGATCTATGATAATTCTCGAGCTACCCTTTGCAAACCTTTTTAGTCCAATTTAGTGTGCCAGTTAACCACACACGCTCCACTAACAACATGGCAAGGTGCAAAGTGAAAATTAATGGAATATCATCATTTTCACATTTCCCTAAAGTAACTAAGATTGATAATTTATAAAAGCACTTAGTTAGTTTGTAACTTTCATTATACTTTATAATGAGTAATTAATGTCATATCCTACTGTCACACCCCAAAACCGATAACGGCGGAATACGTTTCGGGGTGGATGACGTAGTGTACCGTATCATCACAATTTTATAATAGTAAAAGCAAGAAACATACAACCATTTCGTTTATATAGTAAGTGTATTTACAAGTGTGTTTTGTAATGTTTGACAAACACCAAAAGTAAACAAAAATAAGAGATGGGTCTTGTATTCTCCATCTTCTCCAAAATGCTGCTGCTGTACCTGTCTATCTTTGACCTGAAGATACAAGTTATTTTGAAAAGAATATCAGCATAAAACTGGTGAGTTCATAAGAGTTTTAGTGTGAGTACTTGTATAAAAAGCATTAGAGTCATTATTATGAAAACTGAAGTTTGAAATCATAAATAGTGGTGAAACCTAGAAAATCCCATATTCTCCAGAACATTAAGTAATGTAACATAGTGAGTTATTCTTAGAGTATGTAATAGTGGTGCAGCATCCTTTAGTATTAGATACTTATTTACTTCGGGAGATTACTTCATCTTTCATTTAGTATTTTAGTGCGGTTATAGTATCTTTCTAGTATATTCCCAATAGTGTGAGTAATAGCGAACTCCTATGACCTTCCCAGTCATGCATAGTGTAGTAGTGTAAAAGCATCCCTGGGCCTGAGCGGCTCGGACTGAAGTTATCAGTCGGGATGTAATAGCGTCTGCCCCGTATAGATCTATACATATAGTGTCGTCTTCCTATCGGAAAACTTCGGGCATAGTGAATAGCGTATAGAGTATCCCGTAGTGGATTAGTGAGTTATCCCATGATTAGTGCATTCTCTTGTATTATAGTGTAGTAATCTTTCGTATAACTTATATTGTATTCTCTTATTAGTGTATTGCTTCATAATATAGAGAATTATAGTAGTGTAGAGTAATAGTGGAAACTAGGGATAGAGTCCTTAACTATACCCATTATAGTTAATTTAGTGTATGTGGTTCTAGTCAAGTAGTGATTCAGGTAATTAATGAATTAAGAAGTACCCATAATCTGTACTAATATATGAGATATATAATTAAGAAATCAATGACAGTCGGATGGATAACTACTACCCTAAGTCCACAATCAAACAAGAAACAGGAAATAAGGCGAGCTATCGGTCCTAAGTCTTTCAAGTCTTACTTATATAAATATATTACTATGATTACATTCTCATAAAGAGTTTTACTTAACAAAAATATTGTACGAAAGGAACATTTAAAACTTGTTTGTTAATCCAAGATAGTTTTGAAAACAATTGACTTATTTATAAAGCATAGTGATAAATCACATGTGATTTGAACTACCGATTGGGAATCACATGTGATTAACTCTGAAATCTGAGAAATAGTTTTGTATAACTTTTCATAAACATGTATATTCAACTTTTATCTCCCCCCTAAAACATATAAAACATTTGAAAGGTTCATTAAGGGGTATGAACTCACCTGAAATCGCGGAAATCGGGTAAATCGGGTAAAAGTGTCGATTGAGCGTTTGGTACCCAATAACCTCTTGAGCACCTCTTAGGACCCTAATGTCATATGAAATATGTATTTTACAAGAAGTTAATCATCTTATGCTTTTCATTATATTATTTGGACATTCTAGCATCGTTTTCGGGGTTTTAAGGCCTAGAAGGGGTTCCCGGGAGTGGTACAAAGTCATGAATGATTTACGGGAGGGTCCACGAGCTCACTCCCTTGGAGTTTGTGGCCCAAAAGCCATCCTTTGGGAGTTTACAGCCGTAAACCCCCTAGGTTTTGCCGTAAACTCTTGTGGCACTCCAAAGTGTATGTTTAAGGTCTTATTTCACTTCCTTGATTTAGTGGTATGTGTCTTGGACTATTTTAAGGGATTAAACATCATAATTTGTGACATTTTTGGGGAGTTTACGGCCAAGACTTGTTCTTGGGCTGTAAACTCTTGTAAACCCTTCAATATGTATGTTTTATTGGTACAACAAAGTCTCATACACCTTAGATAAATCCTAGAAGGCCATATAGTGAGTTTGGGACAATTTGGCATATATTTTTGGGGAGTTTACGGCCCAAGAACATCCTTGGCCATAAACTCTTCATTTTGTGTCCAAATGTGAAGTTTAATGGTACAACACACTTCCAAAGGCCTTAGCTAAAATCCTTACATGCATTTGAGGGGTTTTGGGACTTGTTTGACACAAAAATATGGGTGTTTACGGCCCAAGCTTAGCCTTGGCCGTAAACTCCTCTTTTTGCCATCAAATGATGTTGTTTGATGCATTTAAGCCTTCCTTGTTGTCAAGTCTAAATTGCCAAACACCCTAGATGAGTTTTTGGGACATTAAACAAGTGTTTTTGGGGTGTTTGAGGTGTTTACGGCCTAAGCACATGCTTGGGCTGTAAACTCCTTTTTACATGTCTAATCCATGTGTTTTAGTGTCCAAGCCCTTCTAGATACATGCCTTAATTAGTATACTAGCTTAACATGAGGAAAAACTTGATCTTTGGCATGATTTTGGGGGTTTACGGCCTAAGGAGCTTCTTAGGCCGTAAACTCCTTTATGGTCCTTGATTCTCATGATTTTGGACTCTAAAAGCAGTAAAGTATGATTAGATTAAGTTAGGGGATGAATCCTTACGTTTGGAAGTCGGAAATTTGCGGATTTGGAGTCGATTTCGGGTCTAGAGAGAGAAAGTAGTTAGAGAGAGGTGTAATTGTGGTAAAAGAGTCCAATAGAAGTGTTCAAGTGTTTTTATATGTCTCGGGTATTGTACCCGATACACGGCTACTCGATGCTAAAGTTTAACGGGGTTAAAACTTTTTACGCGGGTGAAGTGGTTGAAACGGTAATACAACTCTATTAGGTTAACTAGATTAACACGTATGAGTTATATTACTTATAATGATATTAGGACATGCATATAATTAGATATTCGGATATTAACGATTCCAAATATTACATAAAATAACGTACGTTAACGTATTCCGTTAGTGAAAATGGGATTTGTAATGGGAATAGATTTAGGGTTGTCACATCATCCCCCCGTTAGGGGAATTTCGTCCCGAAATTTTAGAATTTATACATATAATAGTTATAGTACACTACGCGAAGAGATGGGGGTATTTGAGTTTCATTTGGTCTTCGCGTTCCCAAGTGAATTCCGGTCCTCGTTTGGCGTTCCACCGAACTTTCACAATTGGGATACGGCTTTGCTTCGTTCGTTTTACCTCTCGATCCATAATCTCAACAGGTTCTTCCACGAAGTTGAGGCTCCCATTGACCTCAATCTCATCAAGGGAAATTACGAGTGTCTCGTCTGATAGGCATTTCTTCAAGGTAGAGACGTGAAAGGTGGGGTGTATGTTGCCTAGTTCGTGAGGTAGGTTGAGTTTATAAGCTACGGGGCCGATTCTAGCGAGAATTTCAAAAGGCCCTATGTACCTTGGGTTCAACTTTCCATGCTTTCCAAAGCGTATCGTGCCCTTCCAGGGTGAGACCTTCAACATGACTCGATCTCCCACCTGGAATTCCAAGGGTTTTCTTCGTTTATCGGCGTAGCTTTTCTGTCGATCCCTAGCGGCTTTAAGTCGTTCGCGTATCTGTACAATCTTCTCGGTCGTTTCTCGAATGATCTCCGGACCAGTGAGAGAGCTGTCAGGAACTCTTCCTTTAGCTAGTTGAGTGTCACCCACCTCAGCCCAGCACAGAGGGGATCTACACTTGCGGCCGTAGAGGGCTTTGAATGGGGCTGCCTTGATGCTCGTATGATAACTATTATTATAAGAAAATTCCACAAGCGGTAAGTGTGTGTCCCATGACTTACTGAAGTCAATTACACAAGCTCGCAGCATATCCTCTAAGGTTTGAATCGTCCTCTCACTCTGTCCGTTGGTCTGCGGATGGTAGGCTGTACTCATGTCCAGCCTCGTCCCTAGTGCTTCTTGCAACGATTGCCAGAACCTAGAGGTGAATCTACTATCTCTGTCTGAGATAATAGAGATAGGGACGCCATGTAGTCGTACTATCTCTTTAATGTATGTTCTAGTGAGTTTCTCCATCTTGTCCGTTTCCTTGATGGGTAGGAAATGTGCGGACTTAGTCAATCTATCGACAATGACCCAAATAGTATCTAATCCACCCGTTGTCTTGGGAAGTTTGGTTATAAAGTCCATTGTGATCCGCTCCCACTTCCATTCTGGTATCTCAGGTTGTTGGAGAAGTCCTGATGGCTTTTGATATTCAATCTTGACTTTCGCGCAAGTGAGGCACTTACTCACAAATGTGGCGATCTCCGCTTTCATGTTTGGCCACCAGTATAGCTTTTTGAGATCCAGATACATCTTATCTGAACCCGGGTGGATGGAGTAGCGAGTGTTATGCGCTTCCCTCATAACCAAATCTCTAAAACCTCCATGGCGTGGAGTCCATATTCGGTCCATGAAGTAGTAGGCTCCGTCACCCTTTACCTCCAAATTTTTATCCATTCCACGTAGAGATTCTCCCAACACGTTCTCGGGCTTTAAGGCTTCCAGCTGAGCCTCTTTGATCTGCGTGGAGAGATGCGAATGAATAGTCATCGTCAACGACTTGGTCTTTTGACCAGTATACTCCTTCCTGCTCAGTGCATCTGCTACTACATTGGCTTTTCCCGGGTGATATCTAATTTCACAGTCGTAATCGTTAAGTAGCTCGACCCATCGACGCTGCCTCATGTTGAGTTCTTTTTGGTTCATTATGTGTTGGAGGCTTTTATGATCAGTGTATACCACACTCTTCATCCCATATAAGTAGTGCCTCCATATTTTTAGCGCAAAAACAACCGCTCCTAACTCGAGGTCGTGCGTAGTGTAGTTTGCCTCATGGGTCTTTAGCTGTCTCGAGGCATATGCGATAACCTTACCCCGTTGCATCAAGACACAACTGAGCCCCTGGTTGGATGCATCACAGTATACGACAAAATCTTCTGTCCCTTCGGGAAGGGATAATATTGGTGCGGTGCATAGGGCTCGCTTCAGAGTTTGGAATGCCTTCTCCTGTCTTTCTTCCCAGTCGAACGGTACTCCTTTCTGTGTCAGCATAGTGAGAGGTTTCGCAATCCGAGAAAAGTTTTGAATGAATCTACGGTAGTAGCCAGCGAGGCCTAGAAATTGACGAATTTCCGTAGGCATCTTCGGTGCTGACCAGTTCTCAATAGCTTTAATCTTGGAGGGATCCACATGAATTCCTTCTTCACTAACCACGTGACCTAAGAATTCGACTCTTCGGATCCAGAACTCGCACTTAGAGAACTTCGCATATAACTTTTTGGATCGCAACGTTTCCAAGACTTGTCGTAGGTGATCCTTGTGTTCTTCCTCGTTCCGAGAGTAAACGAGGATATCGTCAATGAAGACGATGACGAACTGATCCAGGTATGGACGACACACTCTATTCATCAAGTCCATGAATACTGCGGGGGCGTTGGTCAGTCCAAAGGGCATCACTACGAACTCAAAGTGTCCGTAGCGGGTTCGAAAAGCTGTCTTCGGAACATCTTCCTCGAGTACCCGTAACTGATGATACCCAGATCTAAGGTCAATCTTGGAGAAGTAACTTGCTCCTTGTAGTTGATCAAACAGATCGTCGATACGAGGGAGAGGGTAGCGATTTTTAACCGTGAGTTTATTGAGTTCTCTATAATCGATGCACATCCGAAACGATCCGTCTTTCTTTTTCACGAACAAGACTGGAGCTCCCCAAGGTGAGAAACTCGGTCTTATAAAGCCCTTGCTGAGCAGTTCGTTGAGTTGGCCAGATAGTTCTTGCATTTCGGCGGGCGCTAGACGGTAGGGCGACTTAGCTACGGGGGTAGCTCCTAGAATTAGGTCGATTCTGAACTCAATTTGACGTTTGGGAGGTAGGCCGGGAAGATCCTCCGGAAAGACATCAGGGAAGTCGCATACTACGGGAATGTCTTTTGGATCTTTCGATTTCTGGTTAGTGTCGACGACATGGGTAAGAAAGGCACGATACTCCTTGCGTAAGTATTTCTGAGCCTGAACGCTGGAGATGATACGAAGGCTCGTACTCGGCTTATCTCCATATATCAAGAGGGTTTCGTGATTTGGAAGGTTCAGACGAATGGCTTTGTCAGAACATAGGATATCGGCCCAATGGAGACTCAACCAATCCATACCAACAATGACATCGAAATTTTTGATTGAGACTGGCATAAGATCGATTGGAAATGAGTGATCGTCTAACCTAAGAGTGCACCCTATGTAGATTTCGCTAGAGCTTTCTGTTTTCCCATTAGCCATTTCTACGACGAATGTTTCTTTTAGTGGTTGAGGGATTTGTTTGAGTAAGTGTTTAAAGTTATGATTTACGAAGCTTCTTTCTGCTCCACTATCAAATAAGACACAGGCATAGGAGTTGTTGAGAAGAAACGTACCCGTGACTACTGTGGGATCTGCTACCGCTTCATTGTGACCGATAGCGAGTAGCCTTCCAGTTCCTCCAGCATTTGGGGTCTTTGGACAGTTTCTCTTAAAATGACCCGCCTCTCCACAGCCATAACAAGTTGGGGTCACTCCCGTACCAGGAACCTGCGTGATAGGTTTGGGAGGGGCCTTACAAAATCGGATAGTATGGCCCTTCCGACCGCAGTTGGAACACTGCAGTTCACGGCAGGGGCCGTTGTGGTGAAAAGGGCACTTGGGACACTTGGGCAAGTTTCCACTGTAAGCTTTTGGCGGGGCTGGAGCAGCTGGAGTAGTCGGGGTGGTGGCAGCATGGACCGCCACAATTTGTTGGTCCTTTGAGGAGGTTTGAGTTTTCTTGCCTTTCATCTTATCCTATCGCTTCCTCTTTCTGTCAGATGAAGCGGGTGGTGCAGTGGTTGTTGTGGTTGCTGTCGCTAGAGTGGAGGGGATTTCGTGATTGATCAGACTCTGGGCCAATTCCTTGGCGCTATCAAAAGTTGTAGGGCGTGAAGCTAGAACATTTACTTGATACGGGGGCACTAAACCCCAGATGTACCGTTCAATCTTCTTGTTCTCTGTAGGGATCATATTGGGGGCACATAGCTGCCAAGTCGCAAAACCTGGCCGTATAAGCTGTTATATCGGTCCCCTTCATCTTGAGGTTCCAGAGTTCTTCCTCAAGTTTCTGAATTTCGCCCCTAGGGCAGTACTCTCCTCTCATGAGGTCCTTCAGAGTGTCCCAGCCCATAGCATTGGCTGTGACCAAGGAAAGTGAACTAACATGGCCGTTCCACCATGTCAAGGCCCTGTTGGTAAGGGTAGCGGTAGCGAACTTGATTTTGCTCTCCTCGGGGCAAGAGCACATCTCGAACACAGCTTCGGTTCTTTCGAACCATCGAGATAATGTAAGAATACCTCCAGTACCATCGAAGAAGGTGGGTTTACAGTTCATGAAATCCTTATAAGTACATCCCTGCACTCGATGATGGACTTCACCGAACCTGGAGTTACCACCGCTCGCATCCCCAAAATTCATTTGGGCCATGGCTGCTGTCACGGCCGCAGTTACCGCTGTTTGAAATAACACCAGATCGATCTGTGGAGGAGGGGGTGGTGGAGTAGGGGTTTGAGTTGCAGGTCTTCCTCTGGCGGGACGCTTTCGTGGAGGCATCCTTTACTGGAAGAAGTATAGAAATGATAGCAATAGTAAGGGCCTATTGCGAATATAAATAGAGTGTTTCGTGGACTAAATCAACATAATCCAAGATCAAGATGAGAGCTATAGCAATAGAGAAATCAACTGTCAATATATTGGTATTCATGATGCAACACAAGTTCATGAAAATTTGACCTAGCAATAGGTCTTACATCATACCATAGAGAAAAGGTTTGGCAGTTTAGAGGTTTGACTAGAGTACTTTCAAGCTAGGAATGTTTACAGATAATAGATCTACGGAACATAGAGTGGATAGGTTAATCCATTAAACAAAAGATAGAGGTAACTAGACGTTTTCTACTGGCGACGGTTACTTGTCGGGTGAATCCTTAGTTCTGCTAGCTGACGCATAACTTCTTGAAGGTGTCGATCATGAGTCCTTTGGCGTGCACGAAGTTCTCTAACTTCAGCTCAGGATGCAGCCAGCTGGTGCTGCAGAGCCTCGTTAATCCTCCTTGTCATGTCCATGGCTTCTTCGAGTTGGCGGATGCGAACTGTGTTGAGATTTGAATTGGCATCCACTTCCACAACTCGACCTATTGCAGCTTGACCTTGCTCGACATTCTTGGCAATCCTTCGGATCATGATGGGTAGAACTTGATCTGCTGATCCACCTTCGTTTATGTTGTAGAAACTTCGATCTCCATTGTATGGCGTGGGCTGACCCTGCTCTTCGCTCCATCTATGCAAGGATATGGCCCACATAGGAGTGGGGCCCTGAAATGTCGGACGGGGGTTGGGGTTTGGGACTCCAGGGGGTAGGTTATTAACTTCTGGCTCGGAGTCGGAGTTATCCGGAAAGCCTTCTGCTCGGTGGTCATCCAAGGGGATTGGGTGATCATCGTCCGACTCTTCACTGAGCCATCCCCCATTACTCTGGTTTGGGTAGTATGGGTCGTCTGGAGGGTGGAAGCCAGCCATGGTATCTATGCGAGAAGAGGGGAAAAGAAGGTTAATAGGGGTACTAACCTAAATTACTTATAAGACGGTCGTCACGAGTTGGACCAATACTTGCATAATGCATACTAATTACATGTGATTGGGGCAGGATAGTCCGTCGAATAAGTGACCCTAACTCTAAATCCACAACCAAACAAGGAACAGGAAGTAAAGCAAAGATCACAGATTCTAAGTCTATAACACCCTAGTCACATGTAACCGGAAAGTATCCATTTAGCGATCCCGATCTTGGTAACAGGCGATGATTTCGTATTCCTCATTATCAGGTTCATCTTCCCATGCTCTACATCCCTACTTCTTTTTAGCCCCTGAAAATCAGAACAAATGAGAAAACCACATCCTGTATCAAGGACCCAAGAACTAACATGTGATGAGTTATTAGATTGAATATTATAAATACCTGCAAAGGTGGGCTTTATCTTCCCCGTATTGATGTCTTGCAAGTATTTAGGGTAGCTTTGTTTCCAATGCCCCTTGTCATGACAGAAGAAGCATGTTGCTTCTTTGGGATTGGGCGATGGAGTGGCAGAAGCGGCTTTACCTTTGGATCCATTTAAAGTAGATCCATCATGGGAATTTCCCTCGTGGTTCTTGGAGGGATCTTTCCCATTCTTACCTTTTCCATGTCATATAGCAAGGATCGGGGCAGCAACAGTAGGGGCGAACTCGACAACTTTGCCTTTGAGTCCACTTTTAGCGGTTCTCAAAAAATTGTGAAGTTTGCTCATGGTAACTTCCTCCTTGTTCATATTATAAGTTATCTTGAAATGATCATAACAAGGAGGTAAGGAGTATAGAATGATATCAATCGCCAACTCTTCGTCAAAGTTGACATTCAACTTGAGCAACCGATCAACATACCTTTGCATCCTTTGCAAGTAGGTCGTGATGGGTTGTCCATATTTCATATTGGTTTTGATTAATGAGGAAAAAATCTCATACCTTTCTTGACGCACACTTTGATGGTACTTTTCCATCAAATCTTAGCACATCTCATAAGGCTAGTAGTACTCGTAGAACCGTTGTAGCTCAGAAGTCATAGTGGTTACCATTATATACGACACCTTTGTCGTGTCCTTCTTATGATCCCTATACTCAGCTATCTGTTCAGGAGTAGATTTAGTTTCATTCATCTCGTTTAGTTGCTTGTTGAGAACATATTCCTTCTCTTCGTATTGAAAGGCCATTTGAATGTTGCGAATCCAATCATTGATGTTGGATCCATCGAAGGTGATCCTCACACAAATGTTCATGAGAGAAGGAGCTTGAGGAGTTGGAGTTTGAGCCAGACATCCGAAAAAGAAAAAGAACAAAGTTAAGATTAGATAAAAAAAAAATCCTTAATATAACACCCAAATGAAATATTAAGGCTAGGATCCAACACAATAATTCACAATTCGGAAGAGGGATTCCGTAATCCACTTTCAAATTATTAGAAGGTAGGTAAATGACGATTTACGAATTCCATCACGAAAACCGAAATGAAAAATTAGGTTTTTAATGAAATAAAATTCCTATATTCTTTTGAGATTCATTGAACTTTTCAGTGGCATGTTTAATCTCTATTATGCCCTTCAAGTTTGTGATTGGGATATAGAGGATTAAAAACAAGGTATGAATAACCATGCAAATTAGTTTGGCACTCTCGAGTTATTTACCACCTAATCAATGTGCCAGTTAACCACACACACTCCATTGATCTATGATAATTCTCGAGCTACCCTTTGCAAACCTTTTTAGTCCAATTTAGTGTGCCAGTTAACCACACACGCTCCACTAACAACATGGCAAGGTGCAAAGTGAAATTAATGGAATATCATCATTTTCACATTTCCCTAAAGTAACTAAGATTGATAATTTATAAAAGCACTTAGTTAGTTTGTAACTTTCATTATACTTTATAATGAGTAATTAATGTCATATCCTACTGTCACACCCCAAAACCGATAACGGCGGAATACGTTTCGGGGTGGATGACGTAGTGTACCGTATCATCACAATTTTATAATAGTAAAAGCAAGAAACATACAACCATTTCGTTTATATAGTAAGTGTATTTACAAGTGTGTTTTGTAATGTTTGACAAACACCAAAAGTAAACAAAAATAAGAGATGGGTCTTGTATTCTCCATCTTCTCCAAAATGCTGCTGCTGTACCTGTCTATCTTTGACCTGAAGATACAAGTTATTTTGAAAAGAATATCAGCATAAAACTGGTGAGTTCATAAGAGTTTTAGTGTGAGTACTTGTATAAAAAGCATTAGAGTCATTATTATGAAAACTGAAGTTTGAAATCATAAATAGTGGTGAAACCTAGAAAATCCCATATTCTCCAGAACATTAAGTAATGTAACATAGTGAGTTATTCTTAGAGTATGTAATAGTGGTGCAGCATCCTTTAGTATTAGATACTTATTTACTTCGGGAGATTACTTCATCTTTCATTTAGTATTTTAGTGCGGTTATAGTATCTTTCTAGTATATTCCCAATAGTGTGAGTAATAGCGAACTCCTATGACCTTCCCAGTCATGCATAGTGTAGTAGTGTAAAAGCATCCCTGGGCCTGAGCGGCTCGGACTGAAGTTATCAGTCGGGATGTAATAGCGTCTGCCCCGTATAGATCTATACATATAGTGTCGTCTTCCTATCGGAAAACTTCGGGCATAGTGAATAGCGTATAGAGTATCCCGTAGTGGATTAGTGAGTTATCCCATGATTAGTGCATTCTCTTGTATTATAGTGTAGTAATCTTTCGTATAACTTATATTGTATTCTCTTATTAGTGTATTGCTTCATAATATAGAGAATTATAGTAGTGTAGAGTAATAGTGGAAACTAGGGATAGAGTCCTTAACTATACCCATTATAGTTAATTTAGTGTATGTGGTTCTAGTCAAGTAGTGATTCAGGTAATTAATGAATTAAGAAGTACCCATAATCTGTACTAATATATGAGATATATAATTAAGAAATCAATGACAGTCGGATGGATAACTACTACCCTAAGTCCACAATCAAACAAGAAACAGGAAATAAGGCGAGCTATCGGTCCTAAGTCTTTTAAGTCTTACTTATATAAATATATTACTATGATTACATTCTCATAAAGAGTTTTACTTAACAAAAATATTGTACGAAAGGAACATTTAAAACTTGTTTGTTAATCCAAGATAGTTTTGAAAACAATTGACTTATTTATAAAGCATAGTGATAAATCACATGTGATTTGAACTACCGATTGGGAATCACATGTGATTAACTCTGAAATCTGAGAAATAGTTTTGTATAACTTTTCATAAACATGTATATTCAACTTTTATCTCCCCCCTAAAACATATAAAACATTTGAAAGGTTCATTAAGGGGTATGAACTCACCTGAAATCGCGGAAATCGGGTAAATCGGGTAAAAGTGTCGATTGAGCGTTTGGTACCCAATAACCTCTTGAGCACCTCTTAGGACCCTAATGTCATATGAAATATGTATTTTACAAGAAGTTAATCATCTTATGCTTTTCATTATATTATTTGGACATTCTAGCATCGTTTTCGGGGTTTTAAGGCCTAGAAGGGGTTCCCGGGAGTGGTACAAAGTCATGAATGATTTACGGGAGGGTCCACGAGCTCACTCCCTTGGAGTTTGTGGCCCAAAAGCCATCCTTTGGGAGTTTACAGCCGTAAACCCCCTAGGTTTTGCCGTAAACTCTTGTGGCACTCCAAAGTGTATGTTTAAGGTCTTATTTCACTTCCTTGATTTAGTGGTATGTGTCTTGGACTATTTTAAGGGATTAAACATCATAATTTGTGACATTTTTGGGGAGTTTACGGCCAAGACTTGTTCTTGGGCCGTAAACTCTTGTAAACCCTTCAAGATGTATGTTTTATTGGTACAACAAAGTCTCATACACCTTAGATAAATCCTAGAAGGCCATATAGTGAGTTTGGGACAATTTGGCATATATTTTTGGGGAGTTTACGGCCCAAGAACATGCTTGGCCGTAAACTCTTCATTTTGTGTCCAAATGTGAAGTTTAATGGTACAACACACTTCCAAAGGCCTTAGCTAAAATCCTTACATGCATTTGAGGGGTTTTGGGACTTATTTGACACAAAAATATGGGTGTTTACGGCCCAAGCTTAGCCTTGGCCGTAAACTCCTCTTTTTGCCATCAAATGATGTTGTTTGATGCATTTAAGCCTTCCTTGTTGTCAAGTCTAAATTGCCAAACACCCTAGATGAGTTTTTGGGACATTAAACAAGTGTTTTTGGGGTGTTTGAGGTGTTTACGGCCTAAGCACATGCTTGGGCCGTAAACTCCTTTTTACATGTCTAATCCATGTGTTTTAGTGTCCAAGACCTTCTAGATACATGCCTTAATTAGTATACTAGCTTAACATGAGGAAAAACTTGATCTTTGGCATGATTTTGGGGGTTTACGGCCTAAGGAGCTTCTTAGGCCGTAAAATCCTTTATGGTCCTTGATTCTCATGATTTTGGACTCTAAAACCAGTAAAGTATGATTAGATTAAGTTAGGGGATGAATCCTTACGTTTGGAAGTCGGAAATTTGCGGATTTGGAGTCGATTTCGGGTCTAGAGAGAGAAAGTAGTGAGAGAGAGAGGTGTAATTGTGGTAAAAGAGTCCAATAGAAGTGTTCAAGTGTTTTTATATGTCTCGGGTATTGTACCTGATACACGACTGCTCGATGCTAAAGTTTAACGAGGTTAAAACTTTTTACCCGGGTGAAGTGGTTGAAACGGTAATACAACTCTATTAGGTTAACTAGATTAACACGTATGAGTTATATTACTTATAATGATATTAGGACATGCATATAATTAGATATTCGGATATTAACGATTCCAAATATTACATAAAATAACGTACGTTAACGTAATCCGTTAGTGAAAATGGGATTTGTAACGGGAATAGATTTAGGGTTGTCACACCTACCCGTTTGGCTGATGACCCTCCACCAATCAAGGAAACAGTGGGTGAGAGTGGACACCTATTCAAACGTCATTTTATAGGTAGATTCCTTATACCCCTTATAGATCGGCTTTGTGAATGAGACCTACTAATGGTAAGACTAACCCATCTTATACATATATATATATATATATATATATATATATATATATATATATATATATATATAAGTATTAAGCTTTTAATATTATAATAGTATAAAGGTTGTATTTTAAACTTTCAAAACAACAAGGTTTTAAAATTTAATATTTCAAAATTAAAACTTTTAATCAAATATAAATTCCAAAACTTGAGGGAAAGTTTTAAAATTTTTCAAAACTTCTATATCAAATTTTAAAAAATTAAACTAATCATATAATTTTGGACATTATCTTAAAATTTGATAATAATCTTCCAATTAGATGAGGATAATCATTACCATGACTTAAAATTCAAATTTTAATAGTTAAAACAATTTAAGGTAATGATCCTTATCTAATTTAAGCTTGAAATCTGAAAAATCTGTCATCTGACAAACCAACTCGTCGATTCAGGGCATGGGTTCAGCGAGTAGGTCCAACTCGTCGAGTCCATCTTAGGCCTCGTCGAGTTCAGCAGTTAGAAACCAAAAATAGATTTTTGTTCCAGGTCTGAAAAACATAATATCATCAAATATAATAGAAAATTCACCCTAAGCTCTGATACCACTGATGGGTTTTGAGGATCACAATATCTCTATGGTACACATGCAACCCTAATTGCTTTAGATCGAGGTTTTTCTCAAATTATACATGCATAACAATTTTCCAAAGAAAAACCCTAAGCTAGCATACATATTTTCGGATTCAATGAAAAAACAAGAGTTAGAAGAATACCTTTCTTGTTGATTTCTTGATCTTGACCTTCAGGAGCTTAGTGCCTCAATTGTTGCACCTACAATGGAGTCACAAACACCACTAGCAATGACGAATAAGGATAAAGGTTGTGGAGCTTCACAATTTTTGGAAAAGGGTTCTCTAAGAATGCATAGCCGAAAATTGTAACCTAGGGGATCCTTATATAGCTGAGCTGCTAGGGTTTTCCAACTGGAAACCCTAATTACCCTTGCTTAGGCGCTAAGCAACATATGAACCCGCATATGGCAAGCCTTTAGACGAAAACTCTATGGGCTCCCCATAGATTTTCGTCCACCCTATACCAATAGGATCCATTATCCCAAACTACAACTAAAACTGATTTACATAATCAGTCCCCATTCTTTTAATCAGTCTCTTTTGATCACTAAATTGATTCCAAATTAATTTTTGATCAATACTAATTAAATAATATGATTTCTCAATTAATATAGTATTATTATAATATATTAATAAACCATTTAAATAACCTCTTTCTCTAAAACTCATCCTATCATATTGTTATGGTGAAGGCAACTCAATTATAGTTATGGGCTTAGACACCTAATCCAACAGTAGGCTCAGGGTAGAATCAACTATTTGACTATCTATCAAATCAAATGTTATGTATGATTAGCCTACGCGAGGCGACCACATTGATAGTGAAGGCTGCATGGGATGGGAGCTTGGTTTATAGAGCTCAAGAAGAAGTAAGGAGTTAGCAGTTACACTTAGGGGAGTGTGTATAGGGTATATTTGTACCCTAATTGCTTTCGGGGCATAGTGGTCCAGAAATTTTATGATGGCCCATTGAGACAAATATTGATATGTGTGGAAGGTAGTATGTGTTGGATTAGGTATCTAAGCCCATAACTATAATTGGTATTTACTTGAAAGTAGCATAGTCCTTTGGTTGCCCTTACACCTAGCAATTGGACACGATGATTTTTGGAGAGAGAGGTTGATTTATTATTTGATTAATAAATTGAAATAAATATTTTATTAATATATTAGGAGAAATATATTATATAGAAACAATAATATTTAATTAATAATTAATCATAAATTAATTGGAATTAATTTCGGGATTAAAAGAGCTAATTAAAAGTGTAGGTTCTAAAGTGAAATTATTCAATATTTGATCAAAAGGCTCCAAAACCTTCCATCATGGAGGTGGACGGTTTTTAGAGGGATATTCTAGGGTTTCTAGAATATACCATGTGTATAATATGGAGTAGATAATTACCAAATTTGAATTATCTACTATTTAATTTAAATTAGGGTTATCTATGGTTTCCTTATACCACTATATAAAGGACCCTGGACTTTTTATTTTCAACCACCATTCCATTAAGATGGATAACTAAAATTTTAAGCCTCTTTCCTCCTCTATCCTAAATCATTCTCTTGTTAGTTGGGTGCAATTTCATTAGAGGCATGACGCTTCTGGTGCTTGCTTCCAAGTTGGCAACAAGAGAAATTCTAGTTGTTTTCTATAACAACTAAAAGGTGTGTAATTCTAAGCCCTTGTTTAGGCAATTTCTAAAATAGGTTAGTGCTCTTAGGGTTTCTTTTGATGTTCTTAGTTATAGGTTCAATAAAGAAAACATGGATCTTGTTTTAGGGTGCATGCATACTTTAGAGTTTTGAGTTTGTTTGTTATGTTTAAAACCCATCATTGGTATCAGAGCATTTGGTTTGTTTTCTGTTGAATAGCTATAATAGAAGAATAGATCAATTAGGGTTTATAGAAATTAAACCCTAAAATGCCATAATTTCGACTAGGGCTACGATTTTAGAAATCCTAGCCTCCACTCCTTGGATTTCAAAATTTAAGGCTAGGGTTTTGAAACACTAGCCTTCTTCCCCAAGAAATTTCAAAAATTTGGTAGGTTATTAGGGGTTTTCAAATAATGGTAATTATCATTTTACTTGCCTAAAAAGAGATAATTAAAATTAGAATAAATCATATACCCTATTTTTTGAAAATTAGAGGTTAAGGATTATGATTAAATTATTTGATTAATTTAATTAGACAATCCTTAATTGATTTAGTTAATTATTAATTAAAAGATAATAATTAAATCATTATTATTTTAAATTTAATTAATTGAATATTAATTTCAAAATTTAAAATATAATATTTAGAAAAGTTTAAAATACACCTTATACTATATGTAAAATTAAAAGCTTAATTATTACTATAGGTATAAGACCAGTCAGTCAAATCGATAGTACCCCTCATTCACGAAGCCATAATATAAGGGGAGTTTAAGGAAATGACCTATAAAATGACCACCATTAGGTATACACTCTTACCCACCGCTCTATTGTATGGTGGAGGGTCGTTAGCTAAATAGATTTGATAGGACATTAATTCTCATTAATAATTATAATGAAATAAAGTAACCTAACTATTTTATAAAATCCCATTCTTAGTTACTTTAGGAAAATGTGAAAAGTATGCTAACCCATGAAATTGCACATTGCACTTGATAATTTGTTAGTGGAGTGTGTGTAGTTAACCAACACTAATAGGGACTAATAAAGAGTTGTTACGGGTATCTCATAAATTTTTATTGTTGATGGAGCATGTGTGCTTTCCCAACAGAACAATTGAGATGAAAAATGACAATGAGGTTACCAAGCATATTTGCATGGTTATAAATATCTTGTTTGTGATCCTCGGTTTCCCAGTTACAAATAGAAGAGTATAATCAGAGATTAAACATGCCATTGAATAGTTTCAATGAATCTCAAAAGATCTAGGAATTTTATCAAAACTTAATTTCTTTTTAAAATTTCGTTTTCTACCGATGGAATTGACAAATCGTCATTTACCTACCTTTATAAAATTTAGAATTAGATTACGGCATCCCTTTTTTAAGTGCTGAATTATATAGTTAGACCTTAGCCTTAATATTTCATTTTTAGGTTGCTATATTAATGATTATTCTTATCTAAATAAACAACACAAGCATGCATTTAACATAAACAAGCCTTCATCAAGTTAACATTTTTGTGAGCCAACAAAAAAGTATTAAGTCTTTCCCTTGGGATAAAGGGACCAAATAATACAAGTTTTTTTATGTGATCTTCAAGCTCCCACATGCAATAAGAACTAACTTTCTTGCAATTTTATAAGATTTTTATAAAGGTTATGAACTTTTATAAAAACCTTAGAAAACTGTGGCCTACAGTTGTAGTTTTCAAAAATAGCCTCCATCTTCATATTGTTACATTTTTCATAAAATAAATGTATTCTAAAACTAATATAGTACATAAGAATGACAAGAATAAAAACAGCTATTTTTATTACATACTTTTATGAATAAAAGGATATTACAAACCATTTTCAAACAAATCAAACAAACACCTACAAAAATGGTCCAAGAGTTGTTTATGCACTCTAAAATACATATAAACATAAAACAAATTTTTTTTTTCTAAGACAACTTTAAGTCACAAAAAAATACATATAATTTTTTGTCACAAAAAGATAACAATTAAAAAAGTTGTCAAATAAAATCTGCATGAACTTGTTTTTATACAAAACCAAATTATCCATATCCTCCAAAAACAAAAATTTCCATAAATAAAAAAATCTAACCAAACTTGCAAGGTGGCTAGATACCAATTGTTGGGTTTATGTTCAAAAATAGTTTAAAAAACTCATACTCTTGGCAACAGAAGTCTTTAAAATTTTCGAACATAATTACAACTTACAACTTATCAAGGATCTTCTTGAAAGTAGGGTAAAGATAAAAACACAACAATAGAAGGAAGAAGTAATAACAACCTTTGATGAAATTTGGGCCCTTTAGGGGAGGATTGGAAGTTTATAGAGATGGATGAACCTTGAGACACCAACAACTGATCAACTTGATGTAATTCTAGTTACAACTCTTAAGCTTTAAGTCAAAACAAAGGTATGACTTAAGGAGAGAATGAAAGTAACTTATAACTCTTCAACATTTTGCAAAAAGGTAAGAGAGTGAGAGAGAGTAGGTGATTTCAGCAATTGCAAGCACTAGTGCAAGACCAAAAAAGGAAGCCATATATCTACATGCATAAAGTTAAGGTAATACCCATTAGGTCTTAACACTTTAAGCAACCATGCCCCTATGTCATGAATATGTCTTACCATGCTTCTTAGGTTGAAGTCTTTACATTAAAAAGTTATGCTAGCCATGCCCTTAGATCTCCTAAAACTTTCAGCCATGGATCCAAAAAGAAGACAAATAGTTTAAATTTTATAAACAAAAAAGCTTATAAAATATAAAATTTTTCTTTAGGTAAACCAAAAATGTATTTAATTAGTTCAAAATATTGTGTTTGACTTATTAATTCATATCTTATGAAATAATGTGTTACTTGTATTGTAAAGTAATTATTTCCATGAAATAAATATTTTCCTAATTTATTATAAGAGTTTATGAATACTTATTAAAATCAAATTCTAATAAATAATCAATTGTATCAAGTTATAGTTAGTGTGACCCTTAGTGGCATATTTAATTAGCAATATCATTTTAATATGACTCTTGAGCATATTATATCTTTCATACAAATATGATTACCTTCAAAGTATGTTATCTATGTAGTTAGCCATGGTTGTTATGGTTGTTATTTGCTTATTTATTTGCTATAGATTTTAGTGATAATTATTTTCATTTAATTCATTTCATTTGAGATTGATTAATAAGAAGATACTAATATGTTAGTACACTTCTATTTGTTGTATGTTCAACACCCTTACTTACCTAAGCTATACGGTCATTGATCTGGTGCACTACTTGCTATAGATAGTTAGTTTGGTTTGTTAGGAATAACAAATGTAAAACTAGATTTTTTTTCAAGTCTATATATTTTATGACATCAAGTTTTGGCACCATTTTCCAATGAATAGATTTCAAACATATTTTATGGACTACCTTTTACACATCAAGTAAATATGATTTCATGGTTAATATTCATGAGTAGATTTTCATATGACTAGATAAATTTATGAAGTAATTAGTACGTGATTAAGGGTAATTAGTAGGTTACATGATGCATTATGATGAGTTTAGTATACTCCTTTGATGGATACATAAGCCAAGGATATTTCATCATATGATATATCTAGTAATGGATTATTATGGTATTAAATTTAATGTTAGAATTATGGTAATCAAATAATCGAGCGTAGGATAATATGTTGAATATTGTTTGAGTGTCAAGAAATGAAACAAGATTATGAAGAAATAGGAATAAAATTCTGGCTCATATTAATATAGCAATCTGAATTAATATAAATGAATGGATTAACTCCACTGGTGGAAAAGGACCACAAGTTTAGGAAAAGAGAAAAAACCAAGAAGAATTGTATATTTATACATATCTAACGACTAAGGTGAGTACATAATGATTTGCATTAGATATATGTCACATATACATAACCTTTATGATGATTGTTTAACTTTGTATTTATTTGTGTTTTGGAACATAATTTCCTATGGTTAGTGTATAGAAACATAGTGCGGAATTGTACTTGTTTGGTAATGGAACTTAGCCTCCCTTATTTGCTATTTGGAATTTTTTGAATAATTTTATTGTTTTGGAACTTATTTCCCTTGTTTGTTAATTGCTTAAACTATACATAACTTGTGTTTTGTAGATATATAACCATACATCCCTTGCAGGATGGGGTGGGAACATCCATGCATTATTGACAAGGTCTGATCTTGGTGGATATGTAATATAAACTCATATTAAAAAGACCATTATCGCAAGGTACGACCTAATCTAAATGGTATGTGTTTAAGGGATTGAAATACGTAGGAAATGTACATCACATACTTGTTGAAATTGATTTTCTTGTTTCCTATTACAGTGAGCACATACTCCTATTGAAAAGATCATTGAGGGAATGTTTGACCGAATGCAAATGATAAGCATCTGACTAGTTGATATGTCATTGTATTACTTGCTACTTTTTATACTTATAACTGTGATATGGTTGAGATTTGGTTTGTTGCTTTGGCTTAACTTTAAAACTACTTGATTAATGCTTTGTGTCCAAGACCTATGTAACTAACGAAAAGAAAGTTTTACAATTTATTTTTTATTTTTAATGACATGTATTCAGGTACTAGATAAAAATTAGTTGTGATATAGACTATTAGAAAATATCTTTTGGACAGTTAGATGACTTCACATTGAAATTTAGAAGTGGAAATCATGCTTGAGTTTTTTTCATGTAATGTAATGACTATTTGTATGTTTATGCTTTCCTATTGCTGTATGTATCGGTTGTAACCCCAGGAAAATTGTTGTTAACATTTTAGAACAAAATTCATTAGGACCAAAGTTTTATACTTTGAGATATTGGTAAACCATTTACAAACAAATATTGGATTGAAAGTATTATCAGAAATATGAAGTTAAAGTTGGTATCAAAGCCATAATTTAATCAAATTAGACCTAGGCTTAAAAATTATGGATTGGGAAGAATTAAGACAAAATAGAACCACCTTAAGTAATATATTAGGTCCTATGTGATAAGTGAAAAAGTTAGGAGTTGCATACTTAGGAAAAGCTATGCAATACTCCATGATATGTTGTTTGATCTTGAAATTGGAGAATGTCATGCTATATAATGAATGTTTTATATGAAATTGCTATGCTAAATGTTCAAGTATATATATATATATATATATATATATATATATATATATATATATATATATATATGAAAATTGAAATGGAATGAGCTATTAATAAGGGAATTGCATATTAGAGTACATTATTTCATTATACATACACTGAGCTCGAATTTATGTGTGGTAACACATTATGAAGTAAGCAATGCAATATGAATGCCAATATTACATATCTTATATTTCCTACATGCTACTTGGGATCGCATGCTTAAGGAATTTATCGTACTAGAAGCCTAGCATATGTTAGAGTGTTTAGAATACTAAAAGTTGCATACTCAATCAATATAAGGATATGCTACATTGTGGGACATGATTTGTTGTTTTGTAGCTTCAAGTGAATAATCGTAGACACAAGAAAAGAAAGAGAATAACTTTTAGGCCAAATGTATGATGCTTAAAATTGTAGTTGCCTACATAACACAAACATGAAGTACGATATAATTGTTGTGGAAGTTTTTTATGCAAAGGTTGGAAGGTGATTTTGGCATGAATAGATGGAAAAAGGGAAGGTTACTACACCTTCATGGAAGGATATAATGATAAAATAAATGATTACAAAGACTACCCATCAAGACAAGAAGTACAAGAAATTCAACAAAATCTATAACCCAACTTCAATAGTAAAATTGCACTAATATACAAGTCCAAAAGATTTGTGCCATATATGGATAGAAAAGTTTGGATGACTACTTTCAAATGCAGATGATGGTGTGCTGTTTTGAGTTCTGTAGAGAGAGGTATTATAGTTTTGCCACATACTATTATTATGTTGGATGGATTCTTGTCATTCTTGAACATGTGGACTTTAATAAGGACACACAACTTATCAAAGAAGAAATGGGTAATGTCTATACAAAAGAGAGGTGTTCGAAGTATTTAGAGACTTTGGAGGCAAGTCACTAAATCTATTGGTGTAATAATGACGACCTTAATTATGAAGGAATGTTGAAGACAAAGACTTGAATGATAGGAATTCGGAAAGGATTGGAGACTTAAATCCGCTGAAGATCGTTCACTTTTGTGAGATCCTCATAAACATGTTGACTTGCTTAAAATGAAGAAGTACAACAAATCTGAATAATACAAGGATATAACTTTGGAAAATATCCAGAAAAGTCCTAAAATTTTAGTCTAATTTATAAAAAAGTCCCGAACTAATTTTTGTTTATAGAAAAGCACAGAATACCGGCTAAAACTTCGAAAAAACACTTTTTGGCCGGTTTCGTAGATTTAGCCGGTATTCTGTCATTTGTAGTTAATTTGCTCATAATATTAGGACTTTTCTGAAAATTACCCGATAACCAAAATATTGGGATTTTTTTAAAAAAAAATTACTATGGAATTAATGGATATTATTATTAACAAATCATTTATAAACATAACTTTTTTTTTTTTAAATTTCTAAGAATAAAATGGTTGACTATGTACTTCTCTATTGTTTGTTGACCACTTCAAAGTCTCTATGTTCTTCCTATGTATCGTTGTGGGTGTCATAGTGAGAAATACTTTGTTAGGCGTGACCATTACAAGAGTTGATAATATTTATTAATACACAATCAATAAGTGTCTACTTGCTATTAGGCATGATGTTATATGATCACGTGTTATTAGAAAATATCATTACACGAACATATATCATTATGTTTTTTAACCTAACTACCACCTAACCTCCAAACATTACCCTGTTACAACCATAAAATTACACACATCTATCGAGAGTGAAAAGTAAAATTTGAATGACAATTTAAATAGATAATAACCCTTCACTTGTTTCCATATAAATTATCATTTACAGTTCATTTTTCACATTTTATAGATGTGTGTTAGCCGATGATTGTTAACATGTAAGGTATGAATATTGGTTTTTAGTTAGGTTAAACAACATAAGAGGAACACCAACATTAGAGGAATGCTAACTAAGTTCATCTCACCATTATACTCACAACAATGCATAGGAAGAACGTAGAGAGTTTGAGTGGTCAGGAAGCAATATAGTACTTATACCACCAATTTAATCCTAAAAATTAGCAACAAATGTATATATATATATATATATATATATATATATATATATATATATATATATATATATATATATATATTTTATAAAAAAAATATTTTTTATGTTTATAAATGATTTGTTAATAATAATATCCATAAATTTCATGGTAATTTTCAAAAAAGTCCCAACATTTTAGTTGTTATGTAATTTTTAGAAAAGTCCCAAATTTTTGAGCAAACTAATGAAAAAAGACAGAATATTGACAAAATCTGTGAAACTGGCCGAAAAGGGTTTTTTCGAAGTTTTAACTGGTATTCTGTGTTTTTTTATAAATAAAATTTAGTTTGAGATTTTTTCATAAATTTGACTAAAATTTTAGGATTTTTCTGAAGATTTTTCTATAACTTTTTTATTAATGATTTCCGGAGAACCAAAAGTAAAATTACAATATTTAAGAATGTAAACCATTGAAGCTAATGAAGTTGTATAAATCAAGTTCATTACTAACGGTCCACTAGAGTAAATTTGGTTAATTGCAAAAGTCATGATAAAAAAAACCATAATCCAATTTGCAAATTGCATCAGTGCATCACTCTTACTGAAACCTTGATTTTCTTTAAAACAAAATAAAAAATACTTAATTAACCCAATTTCAATTTCAAATAATATAACTCAAATTATGATGAAGGCCGACCATAATAGATATACTTTGGTGAACCGATGATTTTTGAAAAAAAAAAATTATCTAATTGGAAGTTTAAAATTAGATTTCTTTTATGTTTCGCTCCGAAGTCCTGCCTAATAAATATTTAATATGAATAGGCCCTTTAAAACTTTGGGCCATGTACCACCCAACTGGCCCATTGAACAATTTTCATGACATCAAGCGCTGGTTATATTATTATAGTAGGTGTTAGACCCATGTAAATACATGGGTTTAATTAAACAAAATTATAAAATTTTAACAATTTGAAAAGTTTGAATTTATAAGAAAAATGAGAAAATTTTGAATTATTATAATTAATGAGACTTTAATGTATTGAATACATTACATATATATTACCTTCTACATTAAATGTGGAATTTTAATTTAATAAAATGAAAAATACAATAAAATGATAAGTGGAAAATAAAAAATTTAAAAATTCTAGAAAATGTCATGTGTCCAAATGAACGAGAAGAGAACATGTGGCAAAAAAACTTTCATTTATTATAGTAGATTTTTAATAACTTGTTTTATAATATAAAAAATAATTAAAAAAACAATAGAAACTATACATTGAATATTTTTTAATAGTTAAATATATTAATATAATAATAATAACTAATATTATTAGTAATTAGTTTGTTCCGTATAATTTTAAAAGAATATATATATATATATATATATATATATATATATATATATATATATATATATATATATATATATATATATATATATATATATATATATATATATATATATATATATATATATGTTCAGGTTCATTTGAAACCATTCTAATTTTGTGAGACCGTGTGATCAAATCTAAAAATAATTTTAAAATGCAAAATAAATGGAAAAATCCAAAAATTCTTTTTTTAAATATTATTTTCGGAACTTGAATTAACTAAAAAAAATATAAAAAAAATATAAAAAAAATAAAAAAAATTCCGTTTTTTTTTAAAAATACGTGAAATATTCTAAATAGATATTACACTGACATATTCTAAAAAATAATTTTAAAATGAAAAATAAATGGAAAAATCTAAAAATTCTTTTTTTAAATATTATTTTCGGAACTTGAATTAACTAAAAAAAATAAAAAAAAAATAAAAAAAATTCTATTTTTTTTTGAAAAATACGTGAAATATTCTAAATAGAATATTACACTGTACATATTCTAAAAATAATTTTAAAATGCAAAATAAATGGAAAAATCAAAAAATTCTTTTTTTAAATATTATTTTCGGAACATGAATTAACTAAAAAAAATTAAAAAAAAAATAAAAAAAATACGTCTCACGGTCTCACAAAATATACGTGGTCTCAAATGAACCTAACCCTATATATATATATATATATATATATGTTTTTATAATGAAGGTGGGACTTTCATATGAAACCCAAGCCTATGTGGCTTTCAAAATTGTTCTGAGAGGGGCTTGAAAGAACCTACAAAAGAGCCTTCCGATGATCTAAACACACCGTCATTCTTGTTTACATCTCGATCATTCATCCATGCATTTGTACAATTTTCATAAATTTCAAAAAGGTAAACCCTTCTTTTCCATCTTTTCTACAATCAACATTCTTGAATCATATATTCTTCGTATCTCTGTTCCATTTCGCTCAACAATCACATGCACCAAAACTATAATTTTGCATTGTTTCCCCGGATACCCACGTCTATGACAATCTATATATTTTACCCTTTTGGTATATTATATAGTTTCTCGTAAATAGTTTCCATACAAAATAATAGTAAACTCATATAGATCTACACACTTGTTTGTGAATTTGTCCCAATCTTCCAAACATAACAGCTTTAATTTGTTGTTTTTGGTGACTGCTTCCCCAATTCTTTCTCTCTTTGTTTCTGGTGGGAACATGTTCTAGTTTCAGCAATCAGAGATCTTTATCGTACTTGGACCCTTAAAACTTCAAATAGATTACTATGTAATGCTGCTTCTACTTTTGTATTAGAATGTAAGATCATCCATTGTAAATATACGATATTACTTATCTACGATACATGTTTTACATTTACAGATGGATCATGAACATGGTCATGGCACTATTGACATCATAGCAGACGCACCACCCTTAGAGAACAGCTATGTCAGGAGTAAAGTTTGTGCAGGATCATCCTGCGGATTTTCTGACGCTAAAACCAGTTTTAAGGATGCAGAAGAACGTGTAGCGTCCATGTGGAAGCTGTTGGGTGGTGTGGTAGTGTGTTTCATTTTCATGGTGGTAGAAGTGATTGGTGGAAGTAAAGCAAACAGTCTTGCAATCTTGACAGACGCTGCTCATTTGTTGTCCGATGTTGGTGCTTTTACAATCTCGTTATTCTCTGTGTGGGCTTCTGGATGGGAAGCTACACCTCGTCAATCTTTCGGGTTTTTCAGGATTGAGATACTTGGAACTCTTGTATCGATCCAAATGATATGGCTTCTTACTGGGATTCTTGTTTATGAAGCTATAGATAGACTCCTCCATGGTAGAGTCGAGGTTCAAGGCACTCTTATGTTTGTAATTGCGTTTATTGGTTTACTTGTTAACATGTTCTTGATTTTCATACTCGGACATGACCATGCACATTATCATGGACACCATGGGCATACGCATGGACACGATGATGATTCTGAGGGTCTCCACGTCCATAGATTAAGTGTCGCAACAATGCACCACCACCATAATCATGATAATGAAAGTCGTCTTGATGAACATGAAGATCATATCCAGCCTCTATTGAATATAGACGAAAAGAAAGCAAAGAAGAGGAGTAATATAAATGTTCATGGTGCTTATCTTCATGTTCTTGGGGATTCTATTCAGAGTGTTGGTGTAATGATGGGTGCGGCAGCTATATGGTATAACCCTAAATGGACACTTGTTGATCCCATATGCACACTTTTATTCTCAATTGTAGTGTTGTATACAACTATCAACATGTTGCGTGACATTCTAGAGGTTTTGATGGAAAGTACACCAAGAGAGATAGATGCAACAAGCCTTGAAAGAGGTTTATGTGAGATTAATGAAGTGGTTGCAATCCATGAGTTGCATATATGGGCAATTACCGTTGGGAAAGTTTTGTTAGCTTGCCATGTAAAGATTAGGCGTGAAACTAATGCTGATATGGTGCTGGATAAGGTTGTTGACTACATAAAGAGGGAATACAATATTAGTCATGTTACAATCCAGATTGAGAGAGAATAGAAATCAGGTTTTTACAATTTTAACGTTTTATTAGGTATCAAATATGATTTACTAGTTGAATTCGATTGTAGTTTGTTCCCTTATTATTTGACATATATATATATATATATATATATATATATATATATATATATATATATATATATATATATATATATATATATATATATCATCTTAATTATATGGTTAGTTCCTTGTACTTTTGTTATTGTGCTTTTCATGACTTTGTTTATGGGTACATGATAGAGGTCTACAAAAATCTATTTTGACCGAAACTGGTTGAATCGGATTTATGGGTTTTGATTTCGGTTAAAACCTAACAAATTTTATTTGGATTTTTTCATGTGATTTGGATAATCCGCATAACAGGTTTCAGATTCAGTTTATCCGGTTTTTAAAAGAACCGGCTTCACATAAACCTTTAAAAATATATATCTTTTTTGTTTTTTTTTTTGTTTTTTTTTTCTTTCTAAATTGTAATTTCCTCCAACCAAAATAGCATTTTTTTTTTCTAGAGTTTTTCCAAAAAATAGCAAAAAAATGAAAAATGAAATAAATAGCCATAATTTTTGGAGGCCATATCTACGAAAATACACACGTTATCTACAAAAAATGACATGGCATGGGAAAATACACATTCATTAATGAAAAATGATGTGGGTTGCAATTTTTTTTTTTTTTTTTTTTTTTTTTTTTTTTTTTGAACCTTGTAGCTTTCATGGAAAGTTCGTTTTGACTGAATTTTTTTATTATATTATTTGTAAGAAGACCTATCTATGGGCATACCACAATACTAATTTGGAGGATAGGAAATCATATTTTTTAGCTTCAAAGTAGGTATTTGGTGAAAAATATATAAAAGCCAACTTTGATCATTCATAATTTTTACATATGAGTATCATATTGTGTTTTTTAATAACAAGTTATTTCCATGTAAATATGACATTCGGTATTTAGATATTGGGAAGTCGTATTTTATAAGCTCCAAAATAGAATGGTTTATGATGTTTGAAATATTTTTTTGTTCGCACATTCCATTAAGTAGATACTATATTAGTGGATAACATATAAAAATACACACTTAAAAAAAGATATTTATGTTACAAAAGGGATAGCACCACCACTACATCGTTTGACAATTACCATTGAGGAGGAAGCAATAGAGAATTCACAATTTTAGTTCGGTATACAACTTGATACACGACAAAGCTTGACACTTGTAACTCAACATAAGGTGTGAGCTTACCAAAGTCCGCCCACCCCCTTTGGAAAAAGCATTACAGTTATTTAACTCGTAAAAGTAGTTATATATCCTCAAACATAGACAAATAATTTCTAAAAATCTATTTGTTACACCTGTACTTTTAGAACCCTTTTAAATTACCATAGTTGTACATTTAACATGATATTAAAGTCATTTTCAAAATATGGTTTTACAAAATCCTTCAAAATTTTATCAAAGTTTACAAATAATTTGTGTTACAAAACTAATATCACAACCATAGTAAATGGAAAGGATCATATAACCCAAAGACTACTCTAAATCTTCCAAAAGTCTTCACTAGTAAACACTTCTAGTCATGAGCTTACAAACCTAAGTACATGGCACATTTCAAAAACAAAATATGTAAGACAATAGTCTAGTGAGATACATAAGTTTCAACTTAACGAGATATAAACTCGGAAAATTAACATTTATAAATATTTAAACTTAAGTTTTCTACATCTACTAAAAACATTTAAAACATACAAGATTACTAGGATGCCCCTAGTTCACATGGTGTGACATACTAAGGTTTCCACGGTTCTCTTGGTCCAACAAAGGATAAACAAGACTACTAGGGTACCTTGAAGTAACCCGATCACTAGAACTACTAGGGGTTCACCTGCTCCATTTAAGGGTAGCGTCTTCTTGTGCACGATTTAACATCATCAAGTCCTCTACTTTACGCATGGAGGCACCGTCTTAGTAGATCCTCATACGTTACCTATTTTGTGTTCTTATGGTCTAAATCGAAGTCAGTCATGAAATTAAATAATAAAAAATGACTCTTAAACATATATTTTTTCCAATATTTTTCAAAATCATATCATCATATCAAGAACTTTCATATATAACCTGTATCAATAAGCATGGATCTTTTTAAACATATGCATAACGATAAACATTTCGTCATGTCAAAATAGATATAAGCATGCTTCAAAATCTTATTTTGCGACGTACTTATGAAAATTCCACATGTACTCATCTGAGTTCCTTGTACAGCTTGCTAGGTATCAACCATACTTGTTTCCTTTCTTTTGGTTTTCAATCTTTTCAACTATTGTGGAATTCATACCATAAGAGTTCTTACTTTAATGCCTTTACAACTCATAAGAGTTCTTACTTCAATGCCTTGACAACTCATGAATTCCATAAGATTTCTTACTTTAATGCCATTACAACTCATAAGAGTTCTTACTTCAATGCCTTGACAACTCATGACCATTTATGATAAAATTACAATGTCTAACATTTTATTCGATACCAAAACCCTTTAACTACATTCATGCTATAATACTATTACTTCATACCTAGTATGAAGAGCATAAACAAATTTTGTAATACATCGTAACAACCTTGTGTTAACATCCTAATATGAGAGAAATACAATACCAAATACCCCATAATGAAACTTACTAATTATCACTAAACTTATGCTAGATCCAACATATATAATATTACAATCTAAAATTCATGAACACATTTACGTAGTCTTCCAAAAATCATTATTTGAAGTTGCACATTATTTCTTATCACTTGATAGTAGTTAATCCTTGATTACTTTGTGGTTCTTCTTCTTTTAATCTTCATAGATTTCAATAATCCAAATCTATTGATGATGATCACAAAAGATTATGAATTAGTACTTGCGTCATGATCATATATTAATGTTCCATGGACAAAACATGTTAATATACCTTAATAACATGTTAATCATAATGGTTATTATCTCATACTAATATGAACATTTAAGCACTTGGAGAAATTAAAGTTCATGATGATCTTCAATAAAATCCGTAGAATTCTTGAGAGAGAGAGAGAGAGAGAGAGAGAGAGAGAGAGAAAGAGAGAGAGAGTACCATGATTTTCTTAGCTAGATGATTATATCCTTTTGAAATCTTGACTAATTTCCAGAACATTTTCTCATGAACACCAATTAAAGCTTTAAAGAGATTTATAGAGATGGTCTTAAGAGTAATAAGATCAAAATGATAGATGATGGTGTTAATTTAGTGATCCATTGGTGTTATAATAATAGAATACATGTGTCACAATATGAGGAATCAAATATACTTGTTGGACAAAAATTTGGACAAAATGCCCCTAGTATGCGAGTTCACATGTATTGCATCAGTTTACAGATGCACTGCATTTTTCCTTGGCGTTTTGTCATGTTCCAGAAATCATGCGTCACATATTTTAGTTTTCTAACTTCTTACAACGTTTATTCCTTCTTTGCACTATTATAACTCAAGTGTATGACCTCCACATTTAACACATTTTATATATACAAAAAACATGATAATAATCTTAACAACTTACACTTACACAAGTTTATCTAATTCTTTCTTGATTTTGAGTTATTAACTCGAAAAAATGGGTGTTTATCCATTGTTGTTACTTTTTTTGGCCATCTTCACTAAGTCATATCATCTTGATATTGATTTTAGATGACATGATTCTTTTTCCTATGCCTTTATTTTTATATGTATTGCAATTTCTTCCTTTTGAAGCATTTACCAAATCAAAATAGATTTTGAGATAGAACCCTTCCATGTTCATACTCCCAAATAGCTTAAACCCTTTAAAATTCACAATTGTCTTCTTCCAATTTTGCAAACTTGTGACTTACTCGTTTACTAACAAATTGAGTTGGTTCTTTTATTTATTTATTAGTGTGTGTTATATCTATTTCATGTTCTAACTTTTAAATGGATTTTTTGTACTTTCATCTAGATGGCTTACCAAAGCTCTAACATTGTTTCTTATTATCATATTATCCTTATTGACAACACTTATATCCACTTAATTTATTAATTTATAATCAAACACACTTTTTCATTGGGACACTATTTAGTTAGGTTAAATTGAGTTATCAACACTTGTTGCATCACCTCATGGACAACCTCAATGACAATCATTATCGATAAATCTTGTGTACTCATTGATAACCTTAGCATACCCTAAGTATATCAAATGTCAAAACATTAAAACAAGCTCTAGGGAAAAGGAACCCCGTTTTATAATAGCAATATTGTCAAGCCAAAAGAGTATAATGTTATTAATTTGATTGTTATTGTATGTTTAAGTTTATCCAAAGACAACTGAAAATTAGACATATTTATTGCATGTCTACCAGAACAACCATTCTAGTTCCCTATTGCGACCAATCCTAGTCAGTCAGTTCACTGACTGATACTTATATAATAATACCCATGATATGAATTTAGGTAGATCATACTGAGGGCTAATTCTATGAATATTGCACATATCATTTATGTAATGATGCTAAAAGTTGTAGTAATATGTTAAATATGTAATGTTTATGTCAAAAGGGCGTTTTGGTCCATGAATGGTAAATATTTGAAATTATGGAACTTTAGTTTTCTTTATGTTTGATATATGTATATATGAATTTCGAAAAATGTTGGAATGAATTGGAATGTTGAATATAACTTAATTGTCATGACATGGGAAAATTACAAAGGTAACATGTCAAATTGGACATGAATATGTACATCAAGGATGATGTGGCACGTAGAGTAATTTGATGTAACACAGTGTTTTGTGAAACTATTTTAGGAAAAGGGAAACGTACTATTAAAAACATGATGCATATGATATATACTACGCAATGCATTGGGAAGTGTCATGCTATTAAATTAGAAGGAGTACGCGACACGTAGGCTTAATTTAATATAAATGTTGATGTAGGTAGCTATTCTTGGGAAGGGAAATCTACTTTGTTAAACGTGATGCATAAGGCTTAGTGTACAAGACGCGTTTAAAGTACACAACCATGCACTACAAGAAAAAACATGATTTTTCTTGGGAATGGTGCTATAGAACGTATTTTTGTTGTTAATCTATAATGGATAATGCAATAGAGAAACGGAAGTTTGAAGGATCTTCAAGGTCCAACATGGAGAGAAAATTCTCAAAGCTTGGAGGAGGAAAAGGAAGTGAAGCGAGATGGTGTGATAAATGCAAGAAGAAGCATTGTGGGAAGTGCAATGAAGAAGTAACTTGTTACAAGTGTGGAAGGACTGGTCACTATTCCAAGGACTGCACACATAATGATAAGGTATGCTACATATATGGAGGCAAAGGGGAACTGTCAAGAAATTGCCCAAAGAAAATCGAAGCAGCAAAGCCAAACACACCATCAAGGCCAAGGGCATTCCACATGATCCTTGACGAGGCAGAAAACCATGCAAGGAACCAAGGATGAGGAATCCAAACCCGAAGACCGAGTTATGAGGTAACTTAAGAGATAGAAGAATATGATGTAGCCTATTAGAGGCATAGTCTAGGGTGAACTTGAACACCTATGTAATAGTTTCAAGAAATAATGAAGCCTTCGTTTTGCTATCAGATGTGTTAAACTGTTATGTGATTTTCTTGTATGGGGACTTGGAAAACTGTGAGACAATTCTTGGGACGAGTATGAGTAGGTGTGAAAGGTAGTAGATGCATATACTACCGGAAGCACAAGACTCACGCTTGGATCAGGAAAAGTCACAAGGTTACCAAGAAGCTAGTAATTGATACCGTTTTATTCAAGTATGTCGTTACCATCGTTTCAGTAATGACTAAAAAGATTGTTGATATTCCGACCCTAGTGGTCATATAGAATTGAGTCCGACTACGCTGAGTATGCTATGTGGTTTAGAAAATGAAGTTCGATGTAGCATCTGACTTAAGATGGAAGATTGGAATAAAAAGCGATCAGTAGAGGTATCACAAAAAGTTGCTTGTAGCTAGAAATGCTACCTTTTAAAATGTGATTATATCACATTAGAACATGAAGGAAGGTATAGTCTGTTTTGGAATATAACTATAAGAGACCTGAGTCTAAACGTGCATCACATGATGGTATGTCATAATTTGGAATCTAACCTGAGATAGTAAACAGATGCACGATCGAGTACTGCTTACAGTTAATAAGTCTAAGAGATAGACTTGAAGGAATATAGAATTATAATTATTACCAAGGATGAAGACATGACGTATGGAGTCATTATACGAGCCCTATTTTGTTGATGATTTCGGGATGTAATAATCTTAAGGGGGAGATAATTGTAACGCCCGTAGATCCGGGCTAGCCAATTTACAGGCAATAAGTGTCGAAAATGACTTTTTGGCAAAATATTATTTAGAATAAATAATCTTAACCAAGTTGTAGTATATGTTACAAGGTTTCCGTACGTATAAAGACCGCCGAAATCCGAGTTATAACGAAGACGTTATGACCCGTTGAAGTTTCGTGACGGAACCGGCACGATACCAGGAAACGTAAATAGTGAATTTACGATAGAGCGAGATTTAGCCTTAGCGATCTAAACTAAAGTCATAGAATACGTTAAACCGAAAGCTTCCATAAAAAGAACGCCTAAATCTGACTTCGTATGAGGAAGTTATGATTTTTCGAAGTTTCGAATTAGCAGTGTATAGCCCGAAATTCGAATATTAGATCGAGCGGTTTTTAGCTGACACAACCTAAACGAGAATCGAAGATCTCATTATTAGTAGCGTAACGATAAAAAGACAGACAAAAATGGACATCGGATGAAGAAGTTATGAGATTTTAACGGACCAATTCTATCCCGGCTTGTTAAAAATATAACTTTAAAAATAAAGTCAAAATTAGCCGATGGAGTCTAAACGAAAGTTGTAGAGTACGTCTCCACCTACGCGTGGATATAAAGAATGTCAAAAACGGAGTTCGTATGAACGAGTTACAAATTATAATAGCATATTTACGTATTAAAATAAAGTATAAATCATATATACGTACACACACACACACACACACACATATATATATATATATATATATATATATCATTAGAAAGGTATCGACGATGTGGTCATTATAAGACTAATGTTGAGTTCTTTCGACATTAGTTTAGTACAAATATAGTTAAATCTATTTAAAATAGTATTATAAATGGGTGTGTAGTTGTTTATATACCTATAAGGTCATTAAGTAATTATGGAGGGTAGTTTTTGTAAACTCAATTACTATAAATAAGAGGCTTGGGCTCTCATATTTCTTGTACCATTTTCTTGATTCAAAAGTTTTTCTCTTCTTATCTCTTGAGTATTTCGGTCCCTTGTGATTCAACTTTTCTTTCTGTAGTTTTAGTATAGTAAGGTGAGCGCTGAAGCGCTGCACAAATCTTTCTTAGAAAGATTCAGCGACAAAGTTCTGCCCCTGCAGAGCTCGACTCCTAGCTAAAATCTCCTTGTAAGTAAGTTTTGCTTACCCTATTTTAAATATAATTTATATTTAAAATTAGTATTGTTATTATAAATTTATAATAAATATTTGAGCTATTATTATGAATTATATAAGTGTCGTTATAATATCTTTTTAACTACTCACGGTACGGTGAATCTAGTTTAAAGGGCCGCATAGGGTTGTTGGATTTCAGAAGTGCTATAGGCCAAAATGGTCCTGCCCTCCGGTGTTTTATGTTTGGCCCCTGTCTGTACATAGTGGTTGGAAAGTATTGTTTAAATGTTTGTATAATAATAATAAGACTAATAATTAGTCACGGTAAATATTAGACTAAAATCTAGTGGTAATAATACTAGGTTTCGTCGAAGGAAATTATTTTAAAGTAAACGAAGTGCTGTCCGAGTACCGAGTCACCACCTTCTCAGGTGAATGCATAGTTACTTTCATCTTACACATAGATATGAAGTATTTTTTATAAATTATGTGCTATGTGTGCATATTATCTGAATACTTGCTGTCTATGCTGAATGAACGATTTTATACATGTTTTAAATGATTTAAATTGTATATGTATTTTATATCTACAATAATATTGGGGTAAAACATGGGTAGATGTAATAGATGGAATATGATTTTGATGATGAGTTGAGAGGTGTTATAGACCACGAGGTGAGTGTGAGAGGTGGACGATGTGAGAATCCTTTTCCCAAACGATGGCCCCGTCATTCAACAGAGTATGGATGACACCCATAGACTATTCTAGACAGTCCAGTGGATCACTAGTAGGCTCGCAACCTGTAGGTGTTGTGAACGATGTGTTCACCCGGTGTACTCTAAACCGTGGTGACCATGCAAACTTGGTGCCTAAACCTTGGCAATCATGCAGACTTGATGCCTAAACCCTGGCGACTATGTAGACTTAGTGCCCGTTGTGTAAACCTTGGCGATCATGCAGACTTGATGCCTAACCCTTGGAGACTATGCAGGCTTAGTGTCTGTTGTGTAAACTGTGGCAACGATGGACTTCATGCTGATTCCTTAGGATGATCCTTAGGAATAAATGAACGAGGAATAGCTGATGCTTAGGGTAGATTCTTAAGAATAAAGAAGATAATGAGGATGGGTAATTGGGTTGATTGCTTAATTGTTGAAACATAATAATTATATTATTGTGCGTTGAAAACCCTATGTACTCACCAGGTTTCCCAAATTGACCCACTCAATTTATTTATATCACAGATGTTGTTATGAAGTCACATTACACTAAGAGATTAAGGAGATATAAATCACTAGTGATAATGAATGTAAGTTCCGTTTATTCTTATGTTTCTGTATTGACGATTACATCCCAAATGTTTTAAAATGAATAAAAATACTTTTCTTCGGAAATGCTTTGATAACGTATTTATCATGTTTTACTGGGAACAAATTCCACAACATTTTTATTAAAAGAGGTACTCTGATTTTTATAAAGCATAAACAAAATCTGTCTTTTCTGACCGTGAAAATGGGGATGTCACAAATGGTGAGTGCTTATGTCCCCTTTTTAATATTTTAATTATTTCGGGGGGAATACATGTGCCTATATATTTCATTTATACGAACAAATTATCTTTTTATGCGAAAATACAATAATCCTAATTTTATAAATGATTTAACAATGTAACATATCATTACAAATAAACTGGTACAAACATTTCCTATACGTATTATAGTTATTTTATCGTGAAATAACTAGTCTACACAACAAATGCTACATGATACAAAATTATATGATTTTATGTGACATTGTGTATTATGAACACCAAGTTACAAAACTTTCTAGTATTTCAATGATTCAAGCAATTACTATTAATGTATATTTATACGTTTAAATACATAATGTTTATACATGTACAAATGATTTTCAAACATACATCTTTATAAAACCAAGTAGCTTACAATTCTACATACATATCAAACATACTTGGCTTTTATAAAATCTATACAATGAAATTTTGTATGCTTAGTGCCTTAATCACAATTAAGTTACGCATGAGTGTTATTCACATACTTTTAGTTAAGGGTTTTTTAGTGAGACGTTATTCATTAGCTGAGTCTAAACACTTAGCATACCCACACTACTATAATTGTTAATCTTCAGAGCGATATATATATATATATATATATATATATATATATATACGGGGTTGATATCCCCACCTGCAGTTGCTAGCTACAACCTCTACTGATTAATTGAAGCGGGCGATAAGTGTCTACAATCGTTACTACAACGTCCAATGAAACGTTGTAGGGGGTACATTTCAATCGTATAGCTCGATTAGAGGACTCACTATAAACATTAATTAGAATCTCTCTCTCTCTCTATCTCTCTCTCTCTCTCTCTCACTACCAACCATGGGATTGGTTGCTTTCAAAACCGTTTTAAGTATGGAATTACTTATGTAACATAACAGTTTGGTTTTCAAGGATATTCAAAGATTCATTACAAACACAATTTCAAATATGGATTTACTTAAACAAAAGATATATTTTGACTTTCAAAGACTTAATACAAACACAGTTTTTAAGTACACATTTACTTATACAAAAATACATTTTGGCTTTTAAAGACTCATTACAAACACTGTATTAACTATTGTTATACATACAAAGAAAATACTTTTTAGACTTATTAAAAGTATTACTGCTGTTAGCAGAAAACCTGTAACTCTCACCAACCTTGTGTTGATCCTCAAAACTACATGTATTCTTAGGAAATCACTAAACAAACATTCAAGACGGAATGAATTACATGTGATCTATTTTACTTGTTTTTGTATTATATGCCTATCAGTTAACACAATTCATGTATTATTATTATTTGTAAAAACCTTGTATTCAAATATCAACATGGAACGCAAATGTTATATTGTTTATTGTTGCACTTGTGCTATATATTCAGTTTACCTGTGGTCCATGAACTTAGTCGCACAGTCTGACGCGTTCCGCCACCTCGACCGGGGGTGTGATAGATTGGTATCAGAGCTAACGTGGCTACAGAGAACTCATATCCTTGACAGAGGAATAAAAATATAGCAACTAGTTTCTAATAAAAGTATTATTATTATTATTATTATTATTATTATTATTATTATTATTATTATTATCATTGATTACACTACGTCTTAACTACTTACAGTACGGAGAATCTGGTTTGAAGGGTCGTATAGGGTTGTTGGATTTCAAAATGACTTAATTGCTAAAATGGTCCTGCCCTCCGGTGTTTCCTGTCTGGTCCTCGTATGAACTTAGTAGTCTTGGAGTACAAAACAAAATTTAATAATACTGCAAACCCCATATTACATGTTCTAACTATCGATTGTGTGCATGTAGGATTGATTCTTGATCAATCATTTTAGTTATTTTAAGAAAGTAATTAATGCATATTACATGTTGAAGATATAATAAGTATTAATTAAATCTTCAATATTCAATATGCATTAATTACTTTCTGAAAATAACAAAAATGATTGGTCTAGAATAAATCTTACATGCACACAATAGCTAGTAGAAATATTTGAAACTAACTCTTTCTCTGGGTGTGTATATATATATATATATATATATATATATATATATATATATATATATATATATATATATATATATGTTCAGGTTCATTTGAAACAATGCTAATTTTGTGAGACCGTAAGACAAAATCTAAAAATAATTTTGAAATGCAAAATAAAAGGAAAAATAAAAAAAAAAGTTAATTATTATTTTCATCACTTTAATTACCTAAAAGTATAAAAATAATAAAAAAATTACTGTTTTTTTGAAAAATACGTGAAATATTTGAATAGAATATTACACTGTAAATATTCTAACAATATGATTTTTAGAATGTTAGAATATTCTACTAGATTTCTCAGATATGTAAAATATTTTAATATTCTACTTGAATATTTTAAACAAAATATTTATTTCATTTTATTATTTTATTTTTGTATTTTTTTAGAAAATATAAATAGCGAAAATAAACAACTATTTTTGTAGGATTTTTATTGAATTTTGGTTTGTTTTCCTATGATTTTTCTTAAGGTCGGGACGTGTATTTCTTGTTAAAAGCATGGTATCAAGTTAAGTAACCACAATCCTAATCTCGTCAATCACGTGGCCGCACTTAAGGATTTTTCAGTTTAAACCCCTAAGTTTTTCCATGTTGATAATTTTTTGCCCTAAAACAATTATCTTTACATTCAAGGTTTCTAAGTTAGCAACTTCATCCCCTTTTTCTAGAAGATGGTTGCAAAATCCCTTAGTGCTCATTACGTATCAATTATGATAATTTATTTACATCATTTAATTTACCCTTTCAAAAATATCGTATTGGAATTAAATACTTAGAATACAAAAATCTTAACATACTGAAAAGGGGGATGTTACATCAGTCGTAGGTTTAGGCTCACGCTAGGGGAATTTATGTTTCTAGGGTGGCCAATGAGAGTTCTTTTAAATCTCCTATCTTCAATCTAATTCATTTCCTGATTGCTTCCAATATTTTGCACCATGAGGAGTGTGACAAGCTTCCTTCGGGCGACCTATTCTACATGTGATGTCTAATCCAAACCGAGGTTCGTCTCAATCTCCCCTACTCTCTTGATTTGTACTTATCTTCCTTGGCTGTAGAGTATATGGCGAAGAGTCAGATCTATGGAGGTCAATGGGTTACTTGTTTGGCTTGTTCCTATAGGATCGACACCAGTGGGATGGTTCCGTTTCCCATCCGCAAGTTAGATACGATTGCTCTGAAGAAGATGTTGGCTGTGGAATCGGGAGTTGATCAGATTCTGAGGATCCCTAATGATTATATTGTTTCGCCTCTTGGACAGGTGAAGTGGAGCCCAATTCCCGAGCCTACTTTCCAGAGGTGACAAAGACAAAGGAAAGCACCAGAGGCTACTCGACAGGAGCCTGATCTTGGGGTTGAATTCCACCACTTGTCTCAATGCATGGATGTTCTACAGTAGGAACATCAGGCCATCTTATGAGCTTAGTAGTGGATCATGAAATCTCTTATTAGGATTATGGAGTTTCATGGGATGGATTCTCCACCCTTTCCATGATCATACCGTGATCTTGGCCCTTCAGATACACATCATGGGGATACTAGTGATGATAGTGGCGATGATGAGGATGAGGAGGACAAGTACACGAGTGATGAAGGCAATAGTGATGGTGGGGAGATTTAATTTGGTGGTTTGTTGTATTTTGATATTGGTTCTACGTATTTGATATTTTTTGATACTGTTACGTGAAAAATATACTAGTTTTAATCCTACTAATCTAGACAGAAACCAACACACGATAGGCAGTGTACCTAGTCGAATAGTAGTTTAGTGCAGGAAAGTAGGGTATCGAACATAGGGAACGGTAATGATAATTAAAATTACTACTAATGTTAACTAATTTAAACAATGATAAAAAATGGGGGTTTTTCTCTAGTTTTACAAGACTAGAAACTTAAATAATCACTCAAACACTTAGCAATGAATCAATTAACAACTAATTAAGGAACAAAAGACGATTTGAATCAAGAATATTAAAGAGACTTCCATTTAGATACGATTCACTTATTCCTTTGGTTGATTTTATGGAAAGTGCAATGGTTTAATGTGCCATTAATTACCAATTTCTAGTGTGTCATCAATTACCGATTTTGTGGAAAGTACAAAAGACGATAAGTTTTTGTAAACCCTTTTATTTTTCCTCGATATGAAACCACCAAACTCAGCCTCACTGAACATGAAATCCTTTGGTGTATGATCACCCAGGAAGCAAGCCCTCATCCCGGGTTTCTTATAGTCTAGAAACTCATAAAAATCTCTTAAGCTCGGAAGAGCAAGATCGTATGTGGTGGCTTAGTCACTCTTATCGTTATGCATATTTCAAACCACATACTTGATGAGTTTCGATTTATAGGGGACGTGGAATAGCAAAATCAGCTAATTGTTCAGAATCTGAAGTCAGTGCATATCTTTCATCCACCTCGAAGAGGTCACGTCTATTTTCTCGAGTGTGACAAATACCTACATGTTTCAGATTCCTCCATTATTGTTTTTTTAGATCCTATCAGTTCAAAGAACTGTCTGCCTTTACCGAATGTTCCTGGTATTCCTATACCATATTTTCTGCAATCGTGTGCCCGACCTCATCATTCTACCTCCCCTTCATCTTCACGACATCCTGACGCCGCCCCTCTACATCTACTATTCATCCCGACTATCAAAAAATGAGCCTCTTAACGTCATCCATGATGATGATCATCAGCAACCTGACCCTATGCATGCTGACTTTCAGGCCAAATTTGAGGATGCCCCACCCACCCCTACCCCCACCACCTCATTTTGTCCCTATCTGGCAGGATATTACTTGCATGCAAGAGGATATTTCTGGAATCCGTCAGGATAACACAGACATTCACACCGACATGGGCCACATGAACATCAACTTCTAGAATTTTCATACCACTTTTGACTTGTTCTAGCATGAGGTGCTCCGTCGATTCCCGCCTCCACCTCCTCCCCAGTAGACCTTTCCTTCTCCTTTCCAAGCATGGTGGACAATGATGTATTTTAAGCTTAGGTAGGGGATTTGTAACCTTTTTGTACAAAATTTTTATATTCTTCTACATTAGTTTTTTTTAAGAAAAAACAACAAAAAAATCAAAAAATTTTAAAAAATCCAAAAAGATTTCTCATTTTTGTTCTTAGTTAGTTTTTTTTATAAAACAAAAAACGAAAAAAAAAATTAAAAACCCAAAAATATTTTTATTTTGTTTCCTTTAGTTTCCCTTTAAAAAAATCAAAAATATTTTTTATTTTGTTATGTTAAAAGAAATATGAGATGAGGATACTCTTTTCATTCGATAGCTCTACGAAGATGGAAAATGAAAGTCCGAAGCGACTAGATCCTTATTGGAAGCGTGAAATCAGCTACCATGACTAGGGGACGCACAAAATATGGCCCTATTTGTTGACACACATTACCCTAGTGGTAACTGAGAACCTTATATCAAATCAACATAGTCGAGAAGAAAAGAAAGGTACAATTGTCATATCTGGTACTCAAGTCAAAATTCATGCACTTAATCAAAGAATCTCAAGAAATTCAAAAGTTGATTGAAGAACTCAAGTTAAAGAAAAAGATACAAATTCAAGTTCAATCAAATCAACAACTACAAAGAAGACAAAGTGAAAGCATAGAGTTGGGCTCCTACGGGAGTTGGCCCAAATGCTACTCTGGCGAAAGCTGATTTGGTTATGTTGGGTTCTTAAAGATGAGTCGATTCTAGTTTTTGACTATCTAGTCTTGAGGACATGAGATTCTGAACTATATTATTTTTTGCTTGTAAGGCTAATTAAGGTATAAAATTTAAATAAAACTATGGTTGTATTATTGGGTTAAACCGTTGTAGGTCTTCCTGACTTTGGGAGTCTGTGATACATGGAAGGTAGCAAGATGGTCATCTAGGTAGTGATTCCATTGGCGTTCCCTCGATGTAGACTCTGATCGTAATAATAATAATAATAATAATAATAATAATAATAATAATAATAATAATAATAATAATAATAATAATAAAGGTTGTTTCTTTTTCTTTTCCGTATCGTTGTTTATTTTTCATTTTGTTATGTTTTTTCATGCATAGTTTATTCTTTATTTATTTTTCTATTGATCTTGCCAGTTAGGTTTTCTTTTTAAGTTGTTAGTTTCGTCTAGGTTATCCCCTCACTATCCTTTTCCCTCACATCCGTTTCCAACACCTATCATTTATTTACTCGAGGACTAGTAAGGTCTAAGCTTGGGGAGATTTGTTAGATGCATTTTATATGCGTCTATTAGCATGTTTTTGTCACTATCTTCTTATAAAATGCTAACTATTTCTCTTGTTTTATTATAAATTGTGTGTTTCTCATTATGTTTGCAAATTGCCAGTACTACTCACTTTTGTTATGATTTTCAGGGAAAATTAGCAAGGATTGAGAATACGACACATTGAGGATGCATTTGGTGGAGCTTTGGAGCCAACTTGGAGCTTGGAACTTGTGAAGGATGCTGAAGAACGCTTGAAAGCTTATTTAATCGAGGGAAAACCAATATTTTAGATAAAATTCAAGATATTTGATCGAATTCTTCAGAAATTCGATCAAATAAATGTTTCTAAGATTTATCCGTTCCTTTTCAGCCGAAGAAAAATAAAAGCAAAAAAAATTGATCAACTTTTCCATGAAATTCGATCGAATAAAGACTTCAAAGATCAGAATTTCAACAAGAATTAGAAAATGCACAATTCACGCAAAAATTTGATCAAATCCAGAACAATTCGGTCGTGCCTAGAAAAAAAATTGATCGAATTTGTTACTTGAAATTTTCTAGACGTATAAATAAGCCTCCTTAACATTCATACAACCTTAACTCTAACTATTCGGGATGCCAGACAAGTAACATGCAATTTTCAGATGTTTTTGAGTGTCAAACTCAGATCTGAAGAACACATTTCGATTCTTATTTTCATTTAGTAAGATTTATCAATTAGGTTTTGTTTCTACTTCTCGTAATTCGTTTTTAGCCATGACAGGCTAAAAACCTTAGATTTCAGTTTCGCAAACGACTCGACTTTTTGAGCAAGTAATCATTAGGCATGATTTTTTATTGTGTCTACTATTTAGTTTGATCAATTTTATGCTTAATTAATTGAAAGTTAGATTTTCATTCAGTTTCTATTGGCCACTTTAGTTGTTAATGAATCATTCTAGTTATCTGATTTGTTTAGATCCGTAATTATCTTTATTAATCAATAAATGTAACAAATATTAGATTAATTATGCTTTTAAGGTTAGCTCTAATATAAACTGATCATACAAGTCTTTACACTTCCGAGCTTGTGAGAAGTATTGGACTTTATCAGGAATTTTACACTGTGTCTAATGCTAATTTTATAAATTAGGTAGAGCTTACTTTGGTTAATTCAATAAAAAGTAAGGTTTAGTTCAAAGAGTTTGTTTTGGTTAAACATTTTAGTAAAATAAAATTGTTAAAGCTTATTAACAATTTTTAGTACTAGTTTCAGCAGTACACAATTCAATAAATGTGTTGAAGGTTATTTTCATGATTAGGAGAGTCACCGCGAAACTAAAATTGTTTTTACTTTTTGAAACTTATTCCTGTATTTAAGGTGCATATTTCTTTTATAAATTTCTGTCCAAGTTAGTTTTAATAGTTAACAAATCCCCCCATTTTAATTACCGTTAATTTACTAAGTGTCTTACGTAAGAGAGATATAGACCTTAGGACATGTCCCTATGGAATCGACCCTGCTTTCCTATACTACCCCCCAGTGCATTTGAGCAATAATTTTATTTATATTTTATATGTGTTAGGCGTTGCGACATGTCGTTAACAAGAGTATTTCCTTTTACTATCTTTAATTTGTCATTTATTATATTTTCCTTTAATATTTGAGTTGCTTCTTCCATCTTTCAGGAAGAGATTTGGTTTGTACACTCGATTAGTTTCAAGGAGTTATTAGATAAGATACTTAGGAAAGTATCTATGTTTATATTTGAACATATACTTTATATCTTATTTTTCCTAGGATAAATTACTTCTTTCGTACTTAACCTATAACTTTTCCTTTTATAGATTTTTATCTCTTTTTCTTATTCTTTACATACTTTAATTACTTCCCATGCATTCTCATCTAGGTAGTTTACTTGATTAAGGTTTCCAAGCAATGTTACAATGAGTCCCTATAATCGAGCTAGATGACTTGAAATTTTCCTGCCACGACGCTTCATCGGACATCATGAAAAGTCTATAAGTTATGCTTGTCGTGGTTGTAGCTAGCAACCGCAGGTGGGAGTCTCAATACCGTATAGATCTATACATACCTTTAACGCTCACTTAAGATTAACGATTACAGGTCCAATGTTAGCTAAATATTGATTGGCCAAATGATGAATCTAAGTATCATTTAACAATTTGCTTTGATAAACATTTAAAGTATGATTATTTATCTTTGTTATTCTTTCCTTTAGTTTTTGCTTAATATAATTTCATACATAATTATTCATATATATATATATATATATATATATATATATATATATATACACACGCACACACTTAACCTTATATGTATAATAATTATCTTTGTTTTGATATCTTTGTTAGGATATAGTTTTATCCCATAATTATTCTGATACATATATATTTCTAATCGTATACATAAAACAATTATATTTTTGATATAGATAGGATAGTAGGGCAAAGTATCCACTACGTACAATGTTTATCCTTAAAATTTGGCCAACATAACAACTAGATATTAGGTTATTCTTGGGAATTAGCCAACATAACGACTAGGCATAATCCTCTAGTATAGTCTTAGGCATTATAACAACTAGACATAATATCATTCATAAAGCTTAGACAAGGTAACTACTAGGCATAAAGTTATCCTAACTTTGCATGTAGTTTCAAAACTATTGATATATTACAAGTAATAATATTTTTTGTAAAATCATTGTAATAGTTTTATAACATGTATTCATTTGAAAACAGTAAAATCGCGGCCATGAACTCACCCTAGTAGCGTGAGCAACAATATTCTGACTATCTTTATAAGAGTTTTGAGCCATCGGGAAAAGGAAGAGGACTTCACATCAATTCAGAGGGAAGAGATGATTGTTTGAGGTGTGGAGATTTGGAGAAGTAAAAACCTTTATTTATAGGGTCAGTTTTGGTATGCCTACGATGCAACTATCTATGTGCGCCTTGCATGGGCTTTTTGGGTCCATTCAAAACTTGCCACGTGTCATTTTCTTGGTGGTCCACGTCTCTTCCATCTCGACAAACCTGGGTGTAACAACCCAATTTTCACGTCCAAAAATTTCATTTTTTTTATATATAACGATTCAGAAAACATTTATAAGAAAAAATCACCATGTCATATCGTTTCCTTAAACCATAAACACATGTATGAAAATCATATCATAAAGGTAGTAACAATGTCACAGTACAATCCCAAGACATCTCATAGTGCATAATCCAAATATGTGTATGATGTGCAGCTACCGTGCTGGCTCCTTCCCCTTCGCTGAAGAGGTACCTGAAACAAAACTGAAAACTGTAAGCACGAAACTTAGTGAGTTCCCCCATCGTACCACATACCATACAATCACATAGCATACACATTGCTGGGCAATTATGGGGTGCCGACCTACCCGGTACTGCCATTCTGGGGTGCCGACCTACCCTTGTCAAGCAATTCTGGGGTGCTGACCTACCCATCGGTCCTAACAACCGAATCCTCGGGGACTATTTCACCCCTATTGCTACTATCACATATATCATAACATAAACATACTATCAGACATATCTGGGGTGTCCAAACTACCCTTCGGTCCTAACACCCGAACTTGGGGACTATTCCCCTCCTACTACCACTATCACATGTAACATATCATGCCAACATATAAACATATCAAATGATACTGTCAGAAATATCTAGGGCACCTGACCTACCCTTCGGTCCTAACAACCGAACTCTACAACTATCACATATAACATATCATGCCAGCATGTAACATAACAGGTAGTAGCAAACCTAGATGAATATCACAAAGACAATCATCTAACATACAACCCCTACTGGTGGGCCGGAATTGTGGTCGTAGACCCACCGATACTGGAAGGTAACTCACCTCATAAGGCTGACTGCTGAAAAGCTAATCGATAGATGTCTGACTGCTGCTCTAGTGGTCCTCCGGCTATAATTCCCGTAAAACACTTAGTCAGACATTCATAACTGTTTTTAGGGTAAAATGACTATTTTACCCCTGACCAAGTCAAAGTCAAATTTAAATTCCAGTTGACCTAACTCACCGAGTTGGGCCTCCAACTCGTCGAGTCCCTACCCTTCATCTGCCCTTCTTCTCGCTTCTACTCGTCGAGTTTAGCAACGACTCGACGAGTTCTCCTTCTAAAACAAACTTGAATGAACCTTCATCTGACTCACCGAGTTGTATGAACAACTCGTCGAGTTCATCCTCGTCCTACAAAAAAGTCGTGTCCTTGACTCGGTGAGTTGTATGAACAACTCGTCGAGTTCATCTTCAAAAGTTGGGAGATTGCCTTGGACTCGCTGAGTCTGCACATGCACTCATCGAGTCCTATGAACTCCAGGTCTATAGTTATGTCCAATACGTTGGGTCACTCCCTTGGACCCTCTAAAACCATTCTAACACTCAACTGGGTTCCTTTGAACCCTAACAGAAAAGGGGAGTCGAGCCTCGAACTCGCCGAGTTCCAAGAACAACTCGCCGAGTCGAGGTTGTCCAAGTCTCATTTCTCGATTTCTGATGTACAAGACTTGTCCAAATGATAGATCTAGGCTCCTAAGATCGAGCTAGCACATAAAGTTACAAACATTACGTGCATGCATGGGACTAAGAGCTAAAAAGACCCTAAAAAAAGCTCTTGATTTGCATGGGGCTTTCCATGGGTGTAAAGGTAGTCCCTTTCTGCCTTCTAACTCCTTTAGGAGCCTGGATCTAAAGCCTCAACCCCCAACCATGCTTGCAATCATGGTTGGTCACCAAGAATGGCTTATAAAATCCCTAAATCTCCCAAAAAAGGGATCTAATGCAAGAAGGAGTAAGGTTTCGACTTTATACCTCCCAAGGACTGTAGATGATGCACAAGCTTGATTCTTTCTGGTCTCCTCTTGATTCCTCTCGGTTTTTCCTTCCTTATTGCCACCACAAAGCACTAAAACCACCAAAAAGCCCTTAGATCTTTCACAACACAGTTAGGGTACGAAATGGAGTGTTCTAGGAGCATAAAGGGGTGACGGAGGTTGGATAAGGTCGTATAAATAGGGTGTAAACCCTCAAATTAGGGTTTTGCCCAGCCAAAGCCTACTCATCGAGTCTTGCCGTCGACTCAACGAGTCCGCCACTTAACCCCAGGGATCCATCCATTACTACTTGACGAGTTGGGCCATCTACTCGCTGAGTCTCAGTCCAAATTGCGAGAAATACTTGAATAAAATACATACCATGAACCGGGTGCTACACTGAGTGTTAGAGGTGCACATTGTGCGTGACATGCATTACGTGTACACGATTAATATTTTTCAAAAATTCATCTCTATTTTATACGAATCTTGTTTGTGATATTCTTTATATATTTGTGTAGCTTTTGATTAGTACTACAACTTTCCTTTATGTTGTTTTGGCTAATTCTAAATTCCATTTTTAATCCATATTTTATGTTTTTCCAAAAATCATATCTTCTTCATACTTAAACCGTTTTTAGCCTTCTTTGTGTCAAAGTTCTTATCTTGAGGTGTACTACGACTTTCCTTTTAATGACCTTAGCCAAAACTTGAACAATCTATTAGTACTATTTTAACGTTGTAAAATTTATGTATGCGGTTGATTTTACTTTTTAAAAAAATCATAACTCCTCCAACCAAAGTCAGTTTTTTCAAATTTTATATCCTTGTAATCACATTGCAACATACTTCCCCATTATGTTACCCTTTATACTAATTGACACAACTTTTTGTGCACTTAATTATGCGATTTACACATATTTTGAATGATTTTCTCTCATATGTCGGGGGTTCTAAGTCTTGTGTTTAGATACATATCGTATTCTAAGTCCTTTTTAATTGATGACTCACTAAAATTGTTGCAATACTCACAATGAGTTAGATTCATTCTCTTCATAAGCAACCCCAACCCCCATATAGACAAGCTCTGGCAATTTGAAGGATTAAAAAGGGCTAAGTGGTGATCTTGTCTATTTATGGCTTGGATTGAACATCAAAAGCTCTTGAGGTAATCATATTTTATATTTTGAAGTTAATTAGGGCTTAATGATGTTTTTGATGAATTGAGCTAGTTATGTAAGATTTTTCTATGAAATCTTGTTAGTAATGTTTAAAAAATTATTTAGTTTAGTGATTTCCAAGGTGAAATCTATATATGTGAAGTTAGGGTTTGAAATCCTAACTAGTGGTAATGTTGAGTTATTGCATTAGAAATTAGTGTGTAAGGAATTTGGTAGATGAGAAAGGTAATATAGTTTTTCGAAAGAACTTAGATATGATTCATGAGGGATTAAGAGTATGGAATTTTTGAAGGAGTCAAGAGGAGAAAAATAGATAAGGATCCACTAAGGATCATAAGATAGGGGAGTAAGTCTGGATCAATTTACCAGGTAATGTTAGTAGGATGTTGTTTCCCTTTGATGATAGATGAGAGTATTACATGAAATGGGTTGTTGGTTCTAGATGAGAATAGAATGTTGAGGCATTATAGTTGAGAATAGAGAGATGAAGAGTAAGAAGAGTGTGTGTAGTGTATAATATAAACTTGAGAAGAGGCGAAGAAAGCGTAAGGGGTAAGAAGGAAAAATCAGAATAGAAGAGTACAAGAAAAATAGATAATAGTAGATGAAATGAGTATAGATGATAAAAGAGTAGAAGATATGGAAAAGAAGAGGAATAATAACATAGTATGCTAAGAGAATAAGAAATAGATAAGAAGACAAAGAATAATAGAGTATGCTTCATGTTTTGAGGGTTCACATGAAAAGAAGAGAAGAGAAAGACAGAGCATGAAAAGATAGAAGAAGAGTAGATTAACATGAAAACATATTAGAATATAACTCACAGACCTATGATCTAATGTAGTAGATATGTTTCATGTTTGTAGGTTCAGGTATCAGTCGGGGTACTTGAGAATGACGATGTAACGCTTGAATTTGGTATGTTCCCTTTCAACCGTTCTATTTATGATCATTTCACTTTTGGTCCTTATGGTTAGTACGTGGGGAGTACCATAGGGTATGCTTAGCGTACTACCTGAGAAGCTAGTACACGAGGCGTACCATGTATGTACACTTAGCCTACTAATGCGATGTTGGATCGCGCCTTCGGGCACGTACGTGTCGCATACGTGCGTTTAAATAAAACCCTAGGTTTAGGGTGTTGCACCCTATATAGGCTCCTTAATTCCCTAGGGATGGCCTCTTTATCAACCTCTAGTGTCCTAAAACCCTAAATTTTGATCCTTAGCCTTCATCTTGTGTCTTTGAGCTCTTGAGAAGAAAAGTTGGAGTTTTGTTACTCATTTTGAAGCGATAGAAGAATATTGAAGGTTAATTGCTTAGTGTGGAGCTTAGAGATCCAAAATCATCACTCCTTTTGCAATTCATTTGAGGTATAAAGATCTTATCTTGACAGGTTCTCTTATGGATCTTCTTTTGGACTTGTTTTTGGCCGTTTAGTCGCTTTTCGTTGGTTCCTGTGAGCTAAGGTCATTTCAGAATCCTAACCTTGTATATCTGAACATTTTAACGTCCTCTGGTCCATAAAAATGCAAGCTTGGTGTTATTAGTGGTCTCATGCATGCATTAAGTCATTCATTGAGCTCTTTTGAGCTTTAAGAGCCTCATTAAGCCATGCATGCACGTAAAGTTGGCAACTTTACGTGATAAACCACCTCAAGGAAGTCATATCTATGTTTTGGAGTGAAGTTGTTGGGATTTAGTGTTGCGTCATTGTATTTTATTTAATAGTCCATTTATGTAAATAGGCTTGGGCCTGCCCACCCATCTTTATTAATTAGGGTTATAGTATTTAAGGTGCATGCATGCACCATGTTTTAAAAACTTTGACAATATTCTTGTAACCTTAATCACGCCTCTATGGTAGCAATTCTTAATCGAGTTCTTTTGAGGCTGTGACTTATAATCATTAAGCATATTTTGAATCATTGTTGTGTTCTTATTCATAATTTGTTTTGAATCTAATCAATTTTTCAAGGATTAATATCCCAACAATTGGTATCAGAGCAGGAGACTTTGTAATCTATACGCATCTCTTCTGTTTATAAAGTCATTAAAGTTTCCGTTAATATTGGATCTGGTTTAACCGTCATCACAGTTTCATTGAAACTATTCTATGATTCTAATGTTACCCTAAAACTGCATTAGTTTACACGTCCGATTCTTAACAGGTCTCAAATGGTATATCATCTTGTAGCACGACGATTCTCACATCAACTCAATAAACCTTTCTAGCAGCAGCGGATCGACCACTAGGATCCCAATTCCTTTTCCCAGTGAATATTTAGTATGGGCGCTTCATTTCAAAGATTACGTTCTTGGTCTAAAAGACAACATGTATGTGATATGGATGCCATCACTCTTGGAGCATTTGTTCACACAGGAACCAGAAGAGTTATTAAAACTTAGTCTAACTACAATAGAATTCTTCTTGGAGTTAAAGATATCCCTTAAGAGGAAAAGGGCAAACTGATTAGCAATGTTAAGGCAATTATAATCATTCGATTTGCTTTGTCGGCTGACGCTATTCATCTGGTTAATTCATGTGACACAGCCAAAGCCATCTGGGATCGGCTTAAGGAACTCTACTCTACGGATGCAGATCTTGAGCACTCTACACAAAAACTCATGATTTCAGAGTTTGGTGCCTTTACACATAATCCTGAAGAGAGATTCAGTCAAATCTTCAATCGTTACAATCATCTTCTAAGTATGATGATGAAACACGACATTGGACGTGAAGTTATCGAACAAAAGGTTATGATCATGAATGGGCTTAGATATGAGTGGATGGCGGTGGTGTCAACAGGCAAGGCACATTAACAGTTTAAGAAATATACCCTGGCAAAGCTTGTTGGAATCCTGAAGTCACATGAAAATGAGGTGAAAAAAGAAGCAAAAGTTGTATCTGGGATGGGATCTTTGGCTCTCGTTGAAAATGGAAAGAAAGTAGCAGAGGATGGTTAAGAGTATGATCTTTCTGATTGTGAGCTTACACATGAAGAGTATGCATTCATGGTATCAAATCCAAAGCGATTCGCAAAGAAGAAGTTTCCTTCCAAAAAGATTCCTTCCAAAAAGAACCGAAACTGGCAGGGAAGGTACAAATCTGAGAAGGTAAAAGAGGAGAGTGTGAATATCTCTCAGAAAGAAGAGGAAAAGAAGGAAAAGAAGCTAACTAGTGACTCTGGCTATGATTGCAATTACCGTCATGGCAAAAACCACTTGGCCAAAGAATGCATGCAGCAAAGGTGAAATGAGAAGAAGGAAGGAGAAGATGATGAGACATACTATCTCCTAAATCTTGAGGTGAAAAAGAAGAAAAAGTACTCTAATAATTTAATGCCTGCTTTAATTGTGCAGGAAAATGAAGATGATGAATTTGGCAGGGTTGAAGTCTGGTCCACAGATTCTGAAGATGAGGAGGCTCGTAGGCCTACTTATGGGAGAAATTTTGTTGTGAAAGAAGAGGATTCACATTCTGGAGGAAGGTGTTTCATGGTGACAAGTGATATGTAACAGATGCGAGGATACACCACTGATAGTGGGTCTGGGAGTTATAGCTACTTCGCTGCAAAACCAGTTTTTGAGGAAATCAGTGAATGCGATCAAATGATCAACACGATACACTATATTCTTGAATCACTTGATATACATGTGTCCGGATACGAAACTGAACTAAATGAACTAAAATTCACATTTTCAAGTATCAGAGATAGTTTAAAACAAATTCTCTTGATAAATACTAACTTAATCGATCAAATCAGCATGATTTCGTCAAAGAGTGAGGAGAGACGCATGTGGATAAAGAAGATTGAGTCTAATTTAGCAAAGTCTAGGGATTGGTTAATTTACTTACACAGAGACAATTTAATGCTTTTGAAACAATGTAATATTTTTGTTTGGTTGCGAAAAGGATTTATCTTAATATTACTCAATTGCATCCTTATTGTGAGATTGGTCAAAACTCCATATTATGATATTGCCATTCCTTGAATTAAAGGAGGATGAAATCGATGCTGACTTTTACAAGTGCGAATCCATCGTCTCATCTAACGAAACTTCGGAAGCTTACAAGATAGGTTTGGACAAAATTGAATCATTTATTAAGTCGAAAGACCACAAGAACATGCTAAAACAGCTTTTTGGACGAAAATGACAAAAAGAAAATGAAATCTGACATTGTGCAAATGTTTGACTCATTGAGTGCAAAGCTGAGTTTAGATAACAAGCTTAATGTTGATAACACATCTGAATTTCACGATGACAGTGATATGAGTGAAATATTTGTAGAGGATGAGGTTGACTGTTCAGAGTTTGTTAAAAATGAACCTGTTGTTGCAAAAGTCCTAATTTTTGAAAATTCTGTTGAATTCGCACGTTTTTCTGAAAATAATCCAAAAGTCTTACAATAAATTGCGACTGTTTTTCCAAAAGTCCAAACTATCCCTTACCAGTTTTTCAAAATCAATGGTATAAATAAGGATCAAACTGTCGAATTGACGTCCTTAGTTGAAGAAGATAATGTAGATGGATGTGATCAGTACTTGTAGTTAGATACTATCGATAATATTGACAAAACATTTAGTCTCTCAGAAAGGACCTCATGGAGAGTAAAAGGAAGATATGTAGCAGAACCTTTAAACAAGGTCAAGTCTAGCTACGAGAAAGGAAGTCCCAGTGGAACTAAGAATGTTCCTAGCGACTCATCTTCAGTACAAAACGAAACTTCAGCAAGAAAACCAAGAGCGAAAGCTAACATTCATAAATCCTCAGAACAGTTCCCAGCCCAAAAACATCAAAGGAACACGAGATACAACAAAAATCTCAAGGAAAGATAACAACTCTGGCAATCCAAAAATCCCAACTTGGTTCGCATTGAAAAACCTCTCAATCAAAATGATAAAGTAACGTCAAATGTGAACCTAAAGAGCTCTTTGCAAATTCAGTTTCACAATCCATAGGATACTATACAAAAAGTTTTTCAAAAACCTATTCTTTCAAAGCCAAAAGGCCCCGCGGAGAATCCTAAACCTCATAACTCACAAACCAAGTATGCTTCACATCCTATCAAGACATCGAAAGATGTTAAGGGAAAAGGAAAGCTGGTTTTGGATCATCAAACTCCAATAAAGAAGCCCGAAACTAAAACAAAGAAAATTGAGAAAGGGTTTGTGAAAAGGCAAAACAAAAATCAAAAGCGATCATCTTCAAAAGGCATTAACATAAAAGATTATAGGATTAAGGTTTTTAAAATTACAAAGAAAGAAAACACCAACCAAATAAAACGAACCTATATGGTTGATCTTGCAATTACTTACCCTCTTTCTGTAAAAGGCTCACAAGGACCCAAACAAGTTTGTGTTCCTAAATCTGCTTAATTTTTGCAGGTATTTTATGACGAACAGTTTGACACTGAGTGGTATATCGACAGTGGCTGTTCGCGTCACATGACATGAAGGAAGGAGGAACTGCAAGAGTATAGAGAACTAAAAAATGGTGGAAGAGTGAATTTTGGGAATAACTTACTTAGAGAGATCAAAGGTTATGAGATGATAACAAATGGAGAATTCTCGTTTCATAAAGTTGCTTATGTCGAGGGTCTGCAACACAATCTTATAAGTGTTTTGGAGTTGGTTGTTGGTATAGGATTAAGGGTCTCATTTGACGACGAAGGTTCTGAGATCACAGAAAAGAAAACCAAAGAAGTCCTTCTAAAGACTAAATGGAAAGGCGATATGTATCCTTTGAAACTAAATCCAATACGAGGGAAGCTTTCCATTTGCCTTCTCATGAAAGCTCCAATAGACGATAGTTAGCTATGACATAGAAGACTTTCGCACCTTAACTTCAAAGATATCAACAAGCTTGTTCTTGGTGATCATGTGCAACTGATTCCTCTCTTATAGTATGACAAGGATCATCTTTGCACTGCATGTGTGTAATGGGGAAGCAAAGCAGTAAAAGTCATCCAACTATAGTGAATACAAAAGTCATTGAGCCACTCAAACTTTTGCACATCGATCTTTATGGTCCTTATGCAATCGAACGTGTTAGTGGTAATAAGTAAATTTCCGTTATTATAGATGATTTTTTTTTTCGTTTCACTTAGGTGTATTTTCTTAAGCAGAAATCTGAAGCCACTCCCAAGCTCAAAGACTTCATAAAGCAGATTGAATTACAACTGCAAAAGCGGGTTCACAATATTCATAGTGACAATGGGTTTGAATTTAAAAACCAGGAGTTTGAAGAATTTCTGACTGCGAAAGGAGTTTCACATAACTTTTCGGCTCCATACACTCCCAATAGAATGGAGTCGTTGAAAGGCAAAACCTATCATTGTGTGAGGCTGCAAGAACCATACTTTCATTCGTGAAAATGCCACTATAATTTTGGGCTGATGCTATTGGGACATCTTGTTTCACCCAAAACCATTAAGTTCTCAATAAACAATTTTCTCTAACTCCCTATGAAATCATAAACAAACGAAAACCTAACGTAAAGTTTTCCATGTTTTTGGTTATAGGTGCTTCATCATTAACTCCAAAGAACAAAGTAACAAATTCGGTGTAAAGACTGACAAAGGCATCTTCTTAGGATATTCGTTGACCTCCAAGGCAGATAGGGTTCTTAACAAATGATCAAAAAGAATAGAAGAAACCTATTATGTTATGTTCAACGACAACAACTTAAAGAGGAGTCAAGCTATCTCTTCCGAATCCAAAGAGGCTAACAAAAAGGGCGATGAATTGAATAAAATAATTGACTAAGCTGCAACAGATATGAACAAAGAGCCACCAAGTGCAAATGACCCACATAACACAAACTCTACATTCCAGGGGGAGTTCTGAATCAACTTCCAATGCAACTTTTCAGGGGGAGCACTCAACTCCAAAAGATACCCATGAAAGTCCACTCCAGGGGGAGAATCTGACACCTGAAAAAGAGACATTCACATCATCCGAGGGGGAGAAAGATAATACAATCACAATGATGATTTGGATATACAATCAGAATTTAAGGACATAAATGTTGAATTGGATCCATCTTATGATCCTAATTATCCTCCTCTTCTTAAATGGACTAGAGATCATCCAAAAACGCAGGTTATAGGCAAACTGCCTTCAAGAGTTCTTACAAGAGCACAAAAAAGTGAAACAAATTGCTTTATTCTCCAAAGTAGAATATTGCATGTTTAATTCATTCATCTCCAAAGTCGAACCCAAAAATATTCAGATTGCTCTGGATCGTTAGGATTGGGTACAAGCGATGCAGGAGAAGCTCAATGAATTCGAACAAAACAAAGTCTGGAGACTTATTCCTACTCCGAAGGATGCATCTGTTGTAGGTTTAAAATGGGTGTTTCATAACAAGCTTGATAAAGAAGGAAACGTTATATGAAACAAAGTGTGACTAGTTGTAAAGGATTATTCTCAAGAAGAGGGCATAGACTACGAAGAGACCTTCGCACCTATTGCTAGGCTAGAATCCATTCGCATCTTTCTGGCTTATGCGGCACATAAGAATTTTGAAATATACCAGATGGACGTCACATGTGCATTCTTGTACGGGGAATTTGAAGAGACAGTGTATGTGGAGCAACCACTTGGCTTCATAAATGAGAAGTATCTGAAGCACTGTTACATTCCAAATAAAGCAGTTTATGGTCTGAAGCAAGCTCCAAGGGTCTGGTACGTAACTCTCACTCGTTTCTTAAAAATGTCCAAATTTAAACAAGGTTCGGTTGACCCAACCTTCTTTTACAAGAAAGAGGGTGACCACTTAAAGATTATCCAAATCTACGTTGATGGCATTATCTTCGGATCAACAAACCCTAGCTTAATAGTTGAATTCTGAAAGCTAATGGAAACGAAATTTGAGATGATTTCAATAGGTCCGATTAATTTTTTTCCTTACATTAAACATAAGACAGAGCCAGGAAGGTATATTTATAAATCAGGAGGCACACATAAAGACCATTCTTGCTAAGTTTGGAATGGTTGGAGCCTAAAAAACAAAAGTTCCAATGGCATTCATAATGAAACTAACTCAATCTTTGGAAAAACCGGCTGCAGGTATGACGCTTTATCGTCAAATGATAGGTTCTCTAACGTATCTAACTGCTAGTCGACCAAATATCATGTTTTCTTTTTGTTATTGTTCCAAGTTTCAAGCTAATCCTCAAGAACCTCACATGGTCGCTGTCAAGAAAATATTCAGGTATCTTAAACGAACATCTTCACTAGGCATATGGTATCCATCAAGCTCTAGTTTCTTCGTACAAACATTTTCGGACGCTGATCTGGGAGGGTGCAGCCTGGATAGAAAGAGTACAATAGGAGGATGCCAATTTTTAGATGGCAAGCTCGTGAGTTGGCAGTCGAAAAAGAAAACTTGTGTATCCCTCTCAGTTGTTGAAGCAGAGTACATAACTGCTGCCTCATACACTTCACATGTCATTTGGATTCAAAGCCAACTTTGAGACTATGGTTTGAACATGAAACAAATCCCATTATATTGTGACTCCGAAAGTGTCATTCACATTTGTCACAATCCAGTGTAACACTCAAAGATAAAACATAAAGCACTGAGGTATCATTTTATCAAGGATCATGTGGAAGATGGTAATGTTGAAATACACTTCGTAAGATTCGATGATCAGTTAGCTGACATATTTACAAAATACTTGCCTGGAACAACCTTCAATAGAATTCTTCAAGGTCTAAGAATGATGGAAGCTGAATCTGTTTTAAAACCACTTTCACTTTCATAGTGACACTTTCGCTTTCAGTTACACTTTCACACTCATTATCTGAAGGATGTCATGTGAATTGGTGCGAACGCTCGCTGTAATTCGCAATCATCTTTTGTTCCGCAAATCGGTGTGAACGCTCGCAGTAATTCACAACCATTTTATATACGTCTTCATATGAAAGCTCAAGTCTCTCATGACCCATTGTTCCTTCGTGGTTTGGAGCGTTTTATATCCTTTTGTATACTATGTATATTTTTTATTCTCTTTTATTATTATTTATCTTAGTTTATTTTTGTTTCCTTTCTACTTTATTTTATTATTCTAGTTTTTATTTAGTTTAATTTCTTTTCTTACAAAAATATTTAATGGTTTTGTTTTAATTTAATTTTATTTCTTTTGTTATTATTTTTTTTGAAAAACAAAAATACAAAAATATTTTCTTTGTGTTTATTTTTATTTCTTTTATTTTAACAAAAATATAAAATATCAAAGATATTCGATGATTAAGAAGCTTTTGAAGGAACATATTCGTATTCACTCTTAGTTCTTATGATGGGGCAGGTATAATTCTCTTTACCAATGTACTAGCTAAGTGTCCCTAGAAGCATGTTGTCTAAAGCCTCGACGACTCTATGTTGAAGCCTTAATGAACCTATTCTACTAATCGTTTCTTCCCAATCAAGCTGCAAATTCACATATGTCATGAGCTACCTTACTCTTCTCACTTTGAGCTTAGAGTTCTCTGCTTGGTCTCTTTCACATAGCAGAGGTACATTCGTTTCTTTGGAACCATCTCACATTTCTCCATCACTTTCGCATTCATGATCGTAACCCTTGAGACTCTCAGATATTACCACTGAGGTTTTCGGTTACACAACATTTGTGTTAATGATCTTGGTTTCGTTCAACCACGAACTGAGTGAGACGCAAAATTCAACACACTTTTATGAATTGACGGTGAACAATTATATGTTCTAGATTTTTCACTAAGGAATTAATGAAACTCCACTTTCGTGGACTGTACCAAGAAATCTGTTTTTCTTTTGCGATATCTTAATGAAACGTTCAAGACCTAAGATGTTTCTACCCAAAACATCTAGTTTTTATTTATTTATTTATTTTTCTGCATCTATCCAAGTAACTAAAATAATTCCAAAGCTACTCGTTCAACTCACTATACCGGTCACAAGAGTACTTCATCCCAACGTTCATACTTGTATCAAGTTTCAGAGTTTGGTAGAAGCAAAGGCCACCCTGTAAAGCCTAATGAAAAGATGCCTTTCATGGTTTCTTAATAAACAGGTGATCGTAATTCAACGGGGAACCACATAGACACTTCTTAGTCTCTCTTGACTTCAAATGAAGATATCTTTGCTCGAGATCCACTGTTTCGTGTCTTAAAAAAGACATCACTAAAATCCCACACATATGCTTTGCTTAATTTCTTTATATTTGGCACACTCTCGCACGAAGGTCGTTGTAATTTTTAAAAGTCTTGTTCGTGACACTTACATTTATTTGTAATTTCATAGTTCAAACCAAGTTTACTTAAAAGCGAAAGTACGTATCTATATACGACAAGTGGAACACAACTTAAACTGCGAAAGGATGAAGCTCACACGACATTTTCTCATGGATAGGAATTCAAATGGGCGCATGAAAATTTGAACGGACGTTTCCTTTTCCGCCACCTGACACATGTTTCTGACGTAAAAGTTGTCAAATTGTGCTTTTGTAGGCGACTTTTCAGTACCCGATACAATCTCTCTCCAGATTTCTCTCACCAAACAAACGGTATAAAGGGTTTTTGATGATACATCTCTCTCTACCACTACCAAATACTCTCAAAGATTTTCGACGATCAAAAAGCTCTTAACTGTTCATCTTCTTCTTCACGGAATCATCAATGGTGGGATCCTCTGAAACTCCTTCTGTTCAAGAACAAAGAGGGCAGTCATCCCTTCTCTCCATCAAGTAAAACCAAAACTTGATTCTTGATCTCGATCCTCTCAAGTACGATAGCTTCATGTTACCGATCATCGAATGTTTGAAATAATCACCAGTGGTTAAAGCTTTGACCACATCAGAGATTGTTCCGATGTCTCTCCTGTCAAAGGATTACTTCTCCACTTGCTACATCAAGGATGAACAACGGATCACCTTTGATGTTCACAACTAGAAAACCTCAATTACCAAGTCTTGATTTTGCTCCTTGCTAGGGCTTGCTCAGACCAATGATATGGTAGATCCTGATTCCATCTCAATCGCCGCCATCATGGAGATGTTATATCAAATGGGTTACAAAGAAACCCTAACTACGATTTCAAAATTCAGGAAGCCCAATCTGCCACCACAACGGAATGGTCTCTTTACCACCCTATTGTTCAAAAGCTTTTCGGAGCGTGTTACCGGGTCAGATTGTGCCAGTAAGTTGTTTAAGACAATTATGTATGGGCTCTAAAATGGAATCAACATCGATTTTGGAGTTATTATTTGGGCTCAATTGGTACAAAGCACCCATTCAACAATGAGACACAGTGAAATCTCCTATGCTCGATTCTGGACAATCATTGTTTAGAGGGAAATCGAGAAACACAACATTCCAGTGATGCAAGAGTCCATCATGTATGCCATCTCCATCTTTCACACCACCAACATTATCCTTGCGGATAACTCAAAATTTTCATTTGTTGGATCAATTCCTAAAGCGATGTTTCGAGATGCTCCTGCAGCTAGTAAAATACTTGAAGCCTACGGGAAACTAAGGCCTGTCTTCGCTATGCTTCATCGACTTGAAGGTGTTCCGGAATCTAGCTCCATTCCGAAACAAGAGGGAAACGAATGAACATCAAAGAATAATCTGAGAGTCTGAAGTGAAAGAGAAAGTAGAATGCAAAGCTCAGGTCACTTTAGAAATCTAAAAGCTTTTATTTCCAAGGTGGACTCTGAAGCGAATTCAGAACGAAGTTGCGGATATGTCGAGTTAATATTGGCTAGAACCAATTGTGTCATTCGAGTTTCAGATTACACAAGCTTCGCAGCTGGATCTGCCAATAACTCTGAAAGACTTCAAGTTTTGTTCCTTTGTGAATGTTGCGAATGTCCCTTCCACTGATAATGGTGCTAATCAATTGATCTTCTCATTCTATCTCAAGCACATGAAGCCACAATACGAAACGTGGTGTGCTATTACTGAAGTAAAGGTGATGGGTCCAATCGAAACCGAAAGCATCCCTAATGTGAAGTTCAAGGTTGTGAGAGGTTCTGCTAGTTAGGTTCAAGAATTCACTCTCATAGACCTGCCATCCTTCAATACCTATGAATGGATCATGGTTTACAACTTACTACTAAGAGACGGACGGAAGTACGAGCCCGTTATTGGTCACCTCAAATTGATGATAGTTTCGTATGTTTAAGAGGTTGGCAAGATGGATTTGGAAATTGCTGCTCTATTGTGAAGGAACTCATTTGTTGTCCCCAAAGAATCCCCAGAAGGTTTTGAAAAGTTGAAGCCTAGGAAAATATACAAGGAAGGATGGTATGTTGTCTTTCAAGCGGGAGAACGAAATGATGCATACTTTCACAAGGACTATTTATTCCTCCTTGATAAAAATTTGCACACAACCTCTTGCCTAGAGTATGCTTTTTGGATATGATTCAGTGGTACATCCAGGTTCGCAAGATTTTGTTGAGCATAGTTTTGAAAGTTTTTGAAGTGCAAAAGAGAACTCAACCTTGATGGACTCTCACCTTATTTGATGCAAAGGGGGAGATTGTTTAGATTTTGAGTTGCGTCATTGTATTTTATTTAATAGTCCATTTATGTATACGGGCTTTGGCTTGTCCACCCGTCTTTATTAATTAGGGTTATAGTATTTAAGGTGCATGCATGCACCATGTTTTAAAAACTTTGGCAATATTCTTGTAACCCTAAACACGCCTCTACAGTAGAAATTCTTAATCGAGTTATTCTGAGGCTATGGCTTATAAACATTAATCATATTTTGAATAAATGTTATGTTCTAGTTCATAATCTATTTTGAATCTAATCGATATTTCAAGGATTAATATCCTATCAGAAGTCTTAACCATTTAAGTGTCTAGATTCTAAGTGTGAGTTGGGATCCAATTCTTAATTGGATGATGCTTTGTGATTATAGTTTGGGGATTTTTAGCGGACCAGTAGCTAGAGACTTATCTGTCAGATTCAACAGTACAAGATGAGTTTCCTTAACATGTTTAGTGGGTCTAAGGCACCAATGTTGGCCCATGATCGGTGATGCTAGTATACTAGATGTATGCATGACTCTTGTATGTGTATGTGCTTATATGATTTGTAAGTCGGGCGTGGCCCATTATATGAATGTGGTTGGGGCTTGATACACTCAATGAGCGGGGCCCGTTATACTCAATGGATGGGGCCCGATATGTGAGTTTGGGCGGGGCCCATTATACTCAGTGGGCGAGGCCTATTTTGCGAGTGTGGACGGACCCGATACACTCATTGGGCGGGGCCTATTATGTGTTTATTTATGTATGGTATGTGGTATGTTGGGGAACTCACTAAGATATGTGCTTACAATTTTTAGTTTATGTTTCAGGTACTTCTAGTTCCAAAGGAAAGAGCCCGGGATGATTGCAAAGCACACACCACATGTTTCCACATTTTGTGATTTACTTTGATGATTGATGATATTGATACAATTTGATTACTTTGGTTTTTATGATAATGAAATGGTTTACTATTTTATTAATCTAAAAATTGAAAAGGTTTCGGGTCTTATATTTGGGAAGTTACCAGTTGGTATCAGAGCCTTGGTTTGAGGGATTCAAACGTACTCTTCGGTGTGTCTAAACTCAAACTGAGGATTTGGTAATGTTTTTCAAAAAGAAATGTATTTTTAAGAAAAAAGTTTTCTAAGACAATAAATGGTGTGGTGCATGCAATTGACCGAGCTCAAGTAAGTTTTCCCAAAATACTCATACATGTTATCTAATATGATTTGATTTGTGAATCTGTGAATCACATGGTAGTTAGGGCTAAGGATCTGCTCGGTTTTTACATGATAGGATGCTAGGAGAGACGCATTTATATGCCTATTGTATGACCTTGTAGACTTGGATGCTAGTACTGATCAATTACTAATAGGATGGCCTGATTAGGTGATGCTTTGTTTTGATAACTTGATGCTCGAATGTCACTTGCTTTGTGCTTTTTGGAGTTCTCACTAGCTTCATCTAACTAGTAAGAGAATATGCTATGTTACATATTATAAGAACTAAATAATTTTAGAAGGTCAGGTTTTAACTCTATTTAATAGCTCTTGGTTTTGATTACTTGATGCACCGGTGGTGAAGAGTAAGGCTTTTCAATTGACGGCCGAGAAGGCTCGTGTGACTCCCGGCGTGGTGATGGGTATGTATCTTCTCCTTATCTCTTTATTTATATTGATTTGTTTGTTTATAATTATGTTTTTTATTTTAGGATCATTCCTTGTGAACGGTATGTCGACTTTAGTGTTTCTTGGTTCGGGAGCTACCCAATCATTTGTATTGCTTGTTCTTAGCAAGAGGTTTGTTGGAGCTCTGGGGGAGATGGATTGTTGATTAGATTTAGACATCACGGATGATAGATCTATTCAGGTTGCTAGGGTTCATCGGGGTTGTACTCTTTATGTTAGGGTGCAAAGTCATGCTTGGATGAGGCTTTACCCACTTATGTGTGTAATGAGTTGTCTTTCCTTTATAAGGAAGTGGGTGGCACTCATTTTATGTAAGGAACCATTTTGGAGTGTTAGACTAGAAAGAGAAACTTTGTACAAACCCATTTGTATATTTTTTCTAGATCTAATATGAGCTTACATAGATTTATTTACTCCTTGTGTTCTTAATTTTACATGTTGAATCACTAGATCTTTCATATTCCGCACATGCCATCTTAATCAACACCACATCATTTGGTATTAGAGCGGGTGTTCTTGATTGGATCAAGAATTGATCCTTGATGGCTATCTTGATTTGGTGATTCTTTTTGTTCATTGATCTTCATGATTTATAGAGTTTTTGGATTCTAGAAATCGAATTCATCTTTGATTCTTATCAAAATTCGATTTTCTTCACTAGAATTCAAGTGGTTTTTACTTTCTCTCTCTAGAAAACCCATTCAAAATCACTTTCTTTCTCTAGAAATCTTCAAGTTTTTGTAATCATGGTGAATTTGCCTTACAATTCTTGGATTGTGATTGTTGAAGGTATCAAATACAAAGTCAATAAGGATCAATATTATGGGTTGGTGTTAAACTAGTTGATTTTTTTTGGGAAACTATGGTTTCTTATGGAGGATTGAAGGATGATCATGGAAGCTTGAAATTTCAACCACTTTGTGAGATCAAATGGTTGACTAATATTACATGGACCATAACAACACGTAGTAGTGATAAGATTGGAGAAGAAAAATATTTGTTCAAAAAGAAATATGTTTCTCTTATTGAAGACCGAAATGATCTTCGTGTCTTAAGGTTGTTGAAGTTCTTGAAAATGCAGTTCAATGTGATGTTCTTGATGTTGAAGAAAAAGGAGTTCAAGTTGATTTTCAAGATGAAATTTTTTTTCCCCAATTGCAGTTCAAACCGATGATATTGTGTCTTCTTATGATTCGTTTGAAGGAATGATTCCGTATCGGAAGCCGGTGATTCAAGAAGTTAAGAAGTATCAAACTCCTAAAGATTTGATTCAAACTCACAAAGTTCAAGTTATGGAAAGTGGGTTTTTTCATGATGTCAAGTCTTCTAGATGCAAAAAGATGAGAAAGAAAAAGAAGAAGAAGATTAAACGGAAGAACAAGCGGGTTTATTCACAAAAATCGTCAAATATTGTTGTGAAATCTAAATCCGTGAAGCAAATTTGGATTCCAAAGCAACAATCTCCAAATGTTGCATTGAATTTGAAGTCAAAACCCAAATGTGTTGGTGGTTCTTTTGAAGATGCTCTTAGATCGTTGAAGAACACGAAGAACACGAAGAAAGAGTTGTACATCTCACATAATAGGTGGTATAATGTTCAAATCAGAGATTTTCTCATTCTGAAAAAGAACCAACATCTTTCAAATTTGATTCGTTCGTTGAAAATGGATCTCGATTCGTCAAAAAGGTATCACAAATTCTCAAATGGATTCCAAAACGTCCATGATTTCAATTCGTGCGTTTTGTTTTTGATTCATGATCTTTTGACTTATTGGATCAATTTTTTCTTGAAAAACCCCATTGTTGATTCAATAAATTTTTTGCTGATCAAATCCCAATCTAATCCTATGTGTTTGTTCTATTCGATTTTCAAATTAATAATGTTCATTTGAATCTATCATTAAAATCAAATGTGTAAACAAATTGTATGCATCTGATTTTCAATTCACAAGTTGAGTCCAAAAGTCAATTAAGCCCAAAATCAATATCACAAGTATTGTTCATCATTTTTTTTAGCCCATAAGTCTTTGAATCCGATATAATCACTATTTGAGCCCAATTATTCGTTAAATTCATTCAATTTAAGGCATTATTGTTCGTCGTTCTTCGTATGCATATTAGCTCGTATCCAATGCTTTTGACTCGATTTTTTTTCATGTTCTTGAGTTCCGATTTCGATTCAATGTTTCTGATTAATTGAATGGAGTTTGTTTCTGAATCTCGACTTGTGAATCAGTTCCTCTATGGAAAGCCGATGATGATAAAGTGAATCGGCTGTGTGTGGTTGATTTTGATAAAATTGTTCAAATCTTTGAGGTTTTTGTGAAGAACATGTGAAGAACAGTTTGTTAATCACAGCTTTGATTTGAAATCGAGCATTAGAATCATTCATTTTTCTGTTCGGTGATATTTGATTTCGAAAAGTCAATCTTCCTAAAAAGTCAACTGTGATTTTCTGGAGTTAATTTGATGAATTAGATGTTAAAATCGTTCGATACAAGTTGTTTTGAGGCTATGGACGTTGAAACTTAGGATGATTTGTAGATCAATTTCAAAAATTGTTGGGTTTATGATCTTGATGACAAACGAGACTTGAAAGAAGGAACTATTGGATTGATGTCTGAGTCCATAACTATAATTGGTAAGACTTGACCCGACCTGGCATGGTCCATTTGGGTTGCATGTCATCATGCATTTGGATTGACTATAATGAGAGAAATAACACTTAAGGTTTGTTAATATATTATAAGTTCTAGTATATTAATAAGATTATTTAATTATTATTGATCAAGAATTAATCTAGAATTAATTAAGTGATCAAAAGAAGACTAATTAAATATATGGGTTGATTGTGTAAATCATCCATACTTGTATAGTGGGCTAATGCTCCATGGATTGTCAAGTTGGATAAAACCCATAAGATGCTCCATGGATGCTCCGTGGTATATTTGAACCCATGGATCCAAGGAAAATGGAAAGCCATGACAATTAGGGTTTACCCTAATTGTCACTAACTATATAAGCATCTTATTGTTGACAAAATCGGCCACTAGAGAATTTGTGAAAGGGATAGCCGATTTTCATGAAGTGTGTATATTCTCTCAAGTTATTCCAATTGTATTTGGTGTTGCGTGAACCATTTAAGGTGTCACACTTGGGGCACTAGGCACTCAAGCTTCATGAAGACATTCTACATCAAAGAGGTATGCAATTCTAACTTGAGATATTCATATGAATCAATGTTATTATGCTAGTTAGGATGAATACCTTGGAAAGTTCATATTTGCATGTATAATAGAGAAAACATAGATCCAAGGTATTTAGGGTTTCATGTACACTTAGGAGTGTTAGAATGCTCAAAACCCAATAGTGGTATCAGAGCCTAGGCTTGTTTTCTTGTTATACTTGCAAAATTGGCTGAAAAGTCGAAGTTTAGTGTTGTCTGCACATCATACTCGCCGAGTCCATGAAGGGACTCGACGAGTCCAAGGCTAAATTCATCTAACTCGCCGAGTTGGTTCATGCACTCGACGAGTTGGACCCCCTGACAACATATATTGGACTGGTTCGGTTGGAATTGGACTAGGAACATTACCCTAAGCTGTTTTTTGACTTATAAACTTTTTTTGATGTGGTAATGTTCATACTAATCCAATTTCAAAGATAATTATCAATAGATTCATGTTTTGTATTTGTTTAAGAGTTATGCTAATTACATGAAATTTTTTGATGTGAATTATCTTTGTTCATATGAGTTGCTTAGATTAATAGAAATGTTGATTGATTATGTGTCTTTAATACATTTTAATCTAAGAGTTGATTCTAAAATGTGTTTGTGTAACTTGTCCTCAAGTTACATGAAAGGTCACATTTAAGTTTCTTAAAACTCATAAAAGTTGAGAAAGGTTACAAAAAAAAATGAAGAGTGTTGTCCTCATTAAATGGTTTTATGACTCCATAACTTGTCCTCAAGTTATGGAAGTTCAAGAGTCTCTTCATTAAATAATAAACATGTGTAACCTTAATTAGTTCCATAAGTTACAAAAGAAGAAGAGTTACATTCTTTAATAGTTTAAAGTCTTCCATAACTTGTCATCAAGTTATGGAACTTGAAGAGTTTTTTTAGTTAAAATTACTTTAAACACATAAGTTATGGAATTAACTACTTTTGAATAGTTTCAAAACTTGCTCTGAAGTTTTGGAATTTGTAAATTTTTCTCATGAATACTTTAATTCCAAGTTAAGCCCTTAGAATTTTAAAAGTTAAAATTCAACCCTTATACTTTATAATATTATAAGTTAATAATATTTATATATGTATAAGAGCAAGTCATCTTACCATTAGTAGGCCTCATTCACGAAGCTGGTCTATAAGGGGGTATAAGGTTACTGCCTATAAAATGGCAGTTTAATGGGTGTCCACTGTCACCCACCGCTTCCTTGACTGGTGGAGGGTCGTTAGCCGAACGGGTAGGACAAGGACTATAATTCTCCCTTCATTAAAAGTATTAATGAGAAATACTAAGTAACTAAACTCTTAGTAATACCCAATCTTAGTTACTTTGGAAAATGTGGATTTGGTGCTAATCCATGAAATTACACTTTGCACTTTGTTAAGTCGGTTAGTGGAGCGTGTGTGGTTAACCGGCACACTAACTCATAGTATCGGTGGAGCGTGTGTGGTTAACTGGCACATCGATTGAGGGGTAAAAATGAAGGGTACCAAGTATATTTTTATGGTTATTCACACCTTGTTTTGTGATCCTTGGCATCCCATTCACAAAACCAGAAAGGCAGACTCGAGATTGAAACATGCCATTGAACAGTTCAATGAATCTCAAAGATCTAGGAGTTTCAAATCCAAGTAAAACCTAATTAAATTATTTTGTTTTCATGGTGGAAATTGGTGAATCGTCATTCACCTACCTTCAAATGTTCCATATCTTGGATTACGACATCCCTCTTCCAAGTTATAAAATATTGTGTTGGGTCCTAGTCTTAATATTTCAAATTGGGTGTTATATTAAGGACTTTAAATCAACTATCTTGAATATCTCCCAAAATATGTTTAGTTCCGACATCTATGATCTTCCCAAATCTCTTGGAACTTCACTTCCTCCACATCCTCCAATTATCCTCCCTAACCCACAAGTTCAAGGTCACTCAAGCCCTATTGGAAAGCAAAGTCTATGTATGCTCACATCTTGGAGATGAAGTCACATATTGACAAGTCGGGAGAGTTGGGTGTCAAAGTCTTAAGAAAGTTGGATGCTCGTTCACTTTCTAAGTCACATTGTGACTTACCTTTGGGACTACTATGAAATAGACTATGACATGACCCTTAAAGATCTTATCTATTTGCTTGGTTCTGTTGAATCAGCAATGATTTGTAGCTTTGGTAAAGCAAATTTGATTAGTAGATCAACTTTCCAAACCTTCAATGGACATTGACAATGGTTGCATTGGATACCTAGTAAAAGCTTTCTCTTCACAATGGAAAGGGATTGGTCATAGTCAACTTGGTTGACCAAATGGTAAAGTTAATGTCCAAGTATGAGATTGTCTCATGTACCATTCCCAAAGGGTCTATATGGTTCTATTGCCAAAAGGAAAGGGCATTGGTTGCGAAGCTGCCAAATTTACCTGAAAGATCATAAGGCTGGTAAAGTCAATAAGTTTGACTCTACTTCAGGTAAACTCCACCATCTAACTCTGTTAAGTTTCTATTATGAGATTCTTGTTACATGATGTGACTGGGTCACATGTTTATGTTGTAAGAATCAAAGAAGAGTGAAGAAACTTAAATAAAGAGTATGCTGAATCCGATCGCTTAGATGGATTTCTATCGCATAGTTTGAAGATCGGATTCTTGAGCGACTTCTTAGTAGTTATGATATATTGCTTAGGAATAGATAACAATAAAGTTTTCATGTGCTTTTGCACTGTAAGGATAGTTTTTCAGCAAAGTTTTTAAAATAAAAGAAAAACATTTTGATTTTATTTATTTTAAATTATCCTTATAATGACATTTGTGGAAAAAAATTGTTGCTTATATGATTCCATTAATAGCAATAGTGGAAACATGAATTTGATTCTTTCATTTGTGGTAGTGTCTAAATTTACCAAATAAGGAAAGTTTCACTTCACCCAAGTTTCAATTGGACCGAAACTTGGAATCATGCAAGGTGTATAGTATGATTAATGAGAACTTTCAAGCATTGGAAAATTAAGACTAATTACTTGTTCACATGGATGTGTGAGTCAAGTAAAGGACTAAGGGATCGAGTACAGATTCTTGTGCACTACTCAATGTCCACCAAAAAAGATCTATAAGACTATTCGTCATGTTTTACTAATGTTTAGTAAATATGGTTACATTTACAAGTTTAAGTGTAATTATGATACATTGGAAAATTTTCGATGTATGGCAGAATGAATGAGAAGAATCAAATTAGGCAGAAGGATAAAAGTTTCTCAAATCTGAAAAGATGGGAGAGTACTTTAGTATTATGTAATATGATCATCTTAATGGTTAAGAGACCTTATCACAATTCACCCTCTAAGTGCATTCTGATAGCTAAGAAGAGGAGCTATGAATTATTAAAGTGGTCAAATCAAGAAGATGATTCATATCTCGATCCAAAAACAATTCTAGAGTTATACTACAAAATTGTAACTTGAGTGACATATCTTAAATGAAGGTTTATTAAAACTAGTCAAATGTAAGAGTAAAGTGTGTCCTACTCTTGTACATTTGAAATTGGTGAGTTGTGATGTTTTGGATAAAACAAAGACCAACTAAGACCAATTGTGTGAAGTGTTTGTCTTAATAAAGAATCCAAACTATCTCTTGAATATTTGGCAAGATAGTCTTATATGTCACGAGTACAATGGGAGTCTTAAAGATCCTGAAAGAATTTGAAGATCTAATCAAGAATAAAAACCTGTAGTTTGACACTAGCACACGACGAGAGGTTTATAACCTATCGTGTTGACATATTTATATTTCTGTGCCCATTCCAGTTAAAGTTAGCTTTGAATATGATTTCTTAGAGTTCTTAATTGGTTGCATAACAACTTGGAAGTAATGGCAGGCCCTTGAGCTGCCAGGTGGCATGAAATTAAGATTGAGTTAAGTCCATATGAGTTTGGATTTGCCATTAACCTTGTCTTGTGATTATGGTTTTGACAAATTCACATGGATAAGAACACATACACCATAAAATATAAGGGTCATAAGGTTTCTCTCCGATTCATGAAAATGATGGTGAGGAAACACTTCCACCAAGTAGATTTGAAGCAGATGGCAAAAGGTCTAAACAATTGAGACTATGATTACGACATCCCTTTTCATAGTTCTAAAATTTTTTAGACATGCCGGTGAGCTATCTAGGATAAGGTGTATGTTTTTTATAAAGTCTTATCAAGGCAATCTCATCTCAGAAATATGAACTTTGGTAAGAAAGTCAGTAAAGTATTGGCTTCTAGAAGTCCAGTTGATTTTTGAATACATGTCAAAGCTAGTGGGAGCATAAGTGTTATGCTAATAATAATCATGTTAGTAGGAGCATGATAATTATGATAAGTATTGCAAGTTAGCAATGTTACTTATAGAAAAAAAAACTTTCAATTCGTGAGGTTGCAGCGGTTGAAAAAGTTGTTTTGCTATAATTAAGGGAGATGAAATTATACTTCATTTCAAGTCTAAAAGGCTTAGATTGAGATTTTAATCATCTTAGTCAAGTATATATATATATATATATATATATATATATATATATATATATATATATATATATATATATATATATATATATATATATGAATTTTATGTTGGTATTGAATTCTCAAAATTCAATTATGAGTACGGCATCCCTCTTCATAGTCAAAATTTGAGAACATGGCAAATAAAAAAATATTGTAGCAAAAGACTGGTCTAGAATCATGTCTTTTTGTGAGACATCATGAATCGTGTCCCATTTGTTTTGGGTACAAGATCGATCACATGTGCTATAATATTTGTCCTTTCTAATTTTTCCAAATACCTGGGGCATTAAGAGGAAAAAAGTGTAGAATTCGACATGACTAAAATGATTAAGCAATTCTCGAGGACAATCTAAGGTTTACCGATGATCGGTTGCTCAGGGACAGTTGGAAGTATAGTGTTAATTTTTGGAAGGACCATATTGACATATTCTAAAAAAAAGGTAACTCTTGTTCAGAAGTGATAGTCAAAATGGGAATGTTTCATAGGTGGAAGTTATTAAATCTATGTAAGATTAGAAAACATAATGCAAGAAGGATGTTTCCCATGGAATTGATCTCCATTGGAATACTCTGTAATGTCTTTCGACAAGTCTTTGTGACTTTGTACATAGTCATTACAAGAGGACTTGTGCATATAAGTTTAAAATCTAAAAGATTTAAATAAATGATAGGAATTTGGAATTCTTACAATTTTGATAAGGATTTGGGAGTGTGAAATTAGAATCATTGAAATTATGTTCAAATTGGTTTATTTCACAAAGTAAGGATCATAGACAAACATAGAGTGCATACTTAGTGTATGGCAAAGCTATTGTTTAGAAAAAAACATAGTGTACATGCTTGGAGCATGGGACAACTAGTGTTTATAATTCAAGTATTTAGTTGATAAAACCGAAACAATGAATAATGAGTAATCGGTATGGTGATAAATAAACGGTGTTTTATTTATATTCATAGGTTTTGATACCATATCAGATTCAATTATTCTTGTGTTTCATTTTGCATGTTTTGACTTCCAGAATAAACTAGGTCATTCTTCCTGAAAGACTAAGTTATTCAAACCATCCACAGTCAGTCATATGTTGGAAGTTGATATGAATCAAGACTGTCATGGGTCGGCTTGTAGGGGTCTAAGTTGTTGGAAAAAGGGGTGCTAAAACACTCATGAGTGCGCATAAGTTCTGAGTATTGGATTCAACACATGCTCGTTGGAATCACTTCATGGATTTTATCACGAGTGATCATGAGATGATAATATCTTATATTCTTCAAACCTAGAGATATGAGTTGTTACTATAAGTTGCTTATACATTGATTTCATGAAAATGCATTGGTAACTCGATGTTATAAAATGTGCCTTTGTGTATGATTCAACAAGTAGTAGAACAAGCCATATGAGTCGAAGTTTATCCATTCCTTTTACCTCTGGGTTAAAAGCGATATTTGTGGGCCCCTCGATGATTTAATGATGATACATGTGAGTGCTTGGCCAAGCCAGGACTGATTTGATCTGTTCAATCAGGCAGTCATCATGAATTGGAAATCGTGAAACAACAAATGGACAGAGAGAATGATTTATAATCCATGTCTCAGTCCATATAATATCTAGGATGGAGGAATATATGATCCCTTATCTAATGGACAAGTCATTGACAAAGTTCAGAGTTCATCGACAAGGTCAGAGTTCGACAGAAGCTTTTGAGAGCTACGAGTGCTGATCGACTCCTGAGGTCATACACAATAATATTTTTAGAGTTATCCAAGTGGGAGACTGTTGGATTAATGTCTAAGTCCATAACTATAATTGGTAAGACTTGACCCGACCCGACATGGTCCATTTGGGTTGCATGGCATCATGCATTTGGACTAACTATAATGAGAGAAATAACACTTAAGGTTAGTTAATATATTATAAGTTCTAATATATTAATAATATTATTTAATTAGTATTGATCAAGAATTAATCTAGAATTAATTAAGTGATCAAAAGAAGATTAATTAAATATATGGGTTGATTGTGTAAATCATACATACTTGTATAGTGGGCTAATGCTCCATGGATTGTCAAGTTGGGCTAAAACCCATAAGATGCTCCATGGATACTCTGTGGTATATTTGAACCCATGGATCCAAGGAAATGGAAAGTCATGACAATTAGGGTTTACCCTAATTGTCACTAACTATATAAGCATCTTATTGTTGACACAATCGACCACTAGAGAATATGTGAAAGGGCTAGCTGATTTTCATGAAGTGTGTATATTCTCTCAAGTTATTCCAGGTGTATTTGGTGTTTTTTGAACCATTTGAGGTGTCACACTTGGGGCACTATGCACTCAAGATCCATGAAGACATTCTACATCAAAGAGGTATGTAATTATAACTTGAGATATTCATATGAATCAATATTATTATGCTAGTTAGGGTGAATACCTTGGAAAGTTCATATTTGCATGTATAATAGAGAAAACATAGATCCAAGGTATTTAGCGTTGCATGTAAACTTAGGAGTGTTAGAATGCTCAAAATCCAACAGGAACGCACTGAGAAAAATCGATTTATTTGTTATCAATGTCTAATAAAGTGAACAATTGATGTCGATAATCGAAGTTTTTGGTTCTCAATCAAAGATTTTGGGAGTCGATGGTTGGGGAAGGCTATGAACTCAACAATGTTGTCGATGCTTTTGGATTTTGATAACGAAGGGTCAAAATTTTGAAAATAAAAGTTTACAGGTTCGGTTGATGACTAGCGAAGACTAGGTTGTTGTTGATTTTGGGGTACCTGTGATGAAAAAGAAATGAATGATGGATATAAGATTGATTTCGATGGATATGAAATCAATTGAGTTTTGTAGATTGGTTTGGTGATCGATTTTTGATTTGCGATTTCAATTTTGGAACTTGCTCGATCGAAGTCTTTGGGTTGTCGATGTTTGCAAAAGAACGAATTGGGAAAAGCTTGATTTGTCAGTCGATTTTGAATGGAGTTTGATTGGGATTTTGTAATCGAAGGTTTGGTTTACAGTTAAGGTTCAATGATCAAAGTTCTTAGAAGTTTTAGTTATTTAGTGAGCAGTATCTGGTCAACATGGTTCCCATTCCATTGTGTGGTAACAAGGTTATTTTGGGTATGGATTGGTTGAGCGCTAATGGGAGCAGTGATCAATTGTGAGCAGCAGTTAGTTCGGATTCGAACCCCAAGTGGGGGAGAGTTCGTGGTTCAATGAATGAGAGAGCTTAGCATGGGTTGATTTTGTGTTCAACAGCGAGGACCAAACGCTATATTTAGCAGGGTTGTTCTGGATATGTCGCCTATATTATGGATACCAGGGATAAGGTTAAGGCCACCATGGATGATGTGTTGATTGTGCGGGATTATCCCGATGTGTTTCCACAGTATTTTCCTGGGGTGCCTCTAGAGAGGCAGGTTGAGTTCAAGAATGATCTAGTTCCAGGTGCGGATCCAATAACCAAAGCACCATATCGGTTGGATCCTCCCTAGATGCAGGAGTTGGCTACACAGCTGCAGGAGCTATTAGACAAGGGATTCATTCAGCCGGTTAGTTTGCCATGGGGAGCACCTATCTTGTTTGCGAAGAAGGATGGGTCTTATCATATGTAAATTGACTATCGAGAGCTGAATAAGGTAATGATGATGAACCGTTATCCACTCCCGAGGATTGATAATCTTTTTGATCAACTTTAGGGTGCATCTTTGTTTTCGAAGATTGATTTGTGATTGGGATATCATTAGATGAGGGTTAAAGAGGAAGATGTGTGGAAGATAGCTTTCCTGACTCATTATGTTCATTACGAGTTCGTGGTGATGCCTTTTGGGCTCATCAATACCCCAGCCGCATTCATGGATCACATGAACCGCGTGTGCAGTCCGATGCTGGATCGGTCTGTGGTTGTATTTATCGATGGTATCTTGGTTTATTCTAAGACTCAGGAGCAGCACGAGGAGTGCTTGAGGGAAGTGCTAGAGACCTTAAGAAGGAAGAGAATTTTTGCGAAGTTCTCAAATTGTGAGTTTTGTTTGTGTGAGGTGCAGTTTCGGGGGAACCTTGTCAACTAGAAGGGTATTTTGGGCGATCCAGCCAAGGTCGAGGCCGTGATGCAGTTGGAGGTTCTCAGGTCTCCATTTGAGATTCATAGTTTCCTTGGTCTTGCTGGTTACTATCGGAGATTTATCTAGGATTTCTCCAATATAGTTGTTTCTTTGACTTGGTTGAAAAAAAAAGACGGCTACACTTTGTTGGGGGACTAAGTACCAGGCAACTTTTGAGAGCTTGAGATAGCGTTTGTACGAGGCACCGATTCTGACCCTTTCGGAGGGTGCCAAGGATTTTTTGGTTTATTGTGATCCATCAATCACATTATTGGGGGCAATGTTGATGCAGAGGGATCGCATGATCACTTACGCTTCGAGGCAGCAGAAGTCTCATCAGGTGAATTATCTGATGCATGATTTCGAGTTGGGGGATGTGGTTTTAGTCCTCATGATTTGGTGACATTACCTTTGAATATGAGGCAGTGCCAATGGTTGGATGTGGTGAAGGATTATGATTGTGAGATCCTTTATCACCTAAGGAAGGCCAATGTGGTGGTCGATGCTCTCATCCGTAAGGAGGTTGCGACTTCGATCAGAGACATATGTTTGAGGATGACCGGGATTACTTGCTGGTGGAGCGGATATATGAGGCTCAGGTGGATGCTATGAAGGAAGAGCACCGGAAGAGTGAGCGTCTTGTGGTTTAGGTGGCTTCCTTCAATTATGATAGTCGTGGGTTGTTGACTCTGCATTGGCAGGTTTGGGTTCTGTATTAGGGTGATGTGCATCAATTTCTAACAGAAGAGGCACACAAGTCTAGGTTCTCCATTCATCCTATGGCGACGAAGATGTATAGGGATCTCTGTCCTAATTATTGGTGGCCATGCATGAAGCGGGATGTGGCTTGGTATATGGAGCGGTGCTTGACTAACAGGAAAGTCAAGGCCGAACATTAGAGACCTCACGGCAAGATGCAGCAGTTAGAGATTCCTGTATGAAAATTGGAGGATATTACCATGGATTTTATCACAAAGTTACCCCGTACTACGCGCGTGGTGGATTCCATCTAGGTCATCAGGGATCGGTTGACCAAGAGCGCATATATCATTCCAATTCAGGAGAGTATTTCCGCAGAGAAATTGGAAAAGATTTATATCAAAGAGGTTGTGGCACATCATGGGGTGCCGGTTTTGGTGGTTTCTGATAGAGATTTCTGCTTACTTCCAAGTTTTAGAAGAGGTTCCATGACGAGTTGGCTTCATCTATATTTCATCACAACATTCCATCCGCAGACCGATGGTTAGAGCGAGCATACTACTCAAACCCTTGAAGATATGTTGGAGGCGTGTGTTTTGGAATTTAGTGGGAGTTGGGATACGTATCTTCCATTAGCATAATTTTATGTATAACAACAGTTATCACACCAACATTGATCGACCGCCTTTTGAAATGCTCTATGGGAGGAAATGCAGGACCCCGATTTGTTTGGGTGAGGCCGGTCAGCAAGTTTTGGGGAGTACTGAGGTGGTACTCAAGACCACTGAGTTGATTCAGCAGGTTTAGAGTAGGCTGCAGACAGCTTAGAGTTGGCAGAAGAGTTATGCCGACAGACGCCAGTCACACTTAGAGTTCCAGGTGGGGGATATGGTTCTCCTGAAGGTGTCACCTTGGAATGGTGTCATCTGATTCAGGAAGAGGGGTATGCTGGGCCCCTGATATATTGGTCCCTTTAGGGTTTTGGCTCAGTTGGTCAGGTTACATATCTCTTCGATCTTCTGGATGAGCTCAGTCAGATTCAAAGAATATTCCACTTCTCTCATCTATGGAAGTGCTTAGTGGATGATTCCACAAGGGTACCTTTAGAGAATATTCAGGTGGATGACCACCTGAACCATATCGAGAGATTGGTGTAAATTCTTGACCGGAAGAAGAAAACCTTGAGGAACAAGGTTGTGGAGTTGGTGAAGGTGAAATGGTAGCACCTCAAGGGTGTAGATTGGACTTGGGAGTCGGGGAGGAGACAAGGTAAGTTACATAGAGCCCGAAGATCCTGAGAAAAAGAGTTTTCGAGCCGAAACTCTATCCGCGTGAAGCCCGGTTTTTGAGGAAAACATCTCGGTTTCATCGATGAATATTGTTTTATGAGACGAAGTGTTGTCCAACCGTTGTCTTATCAAGTGAGTGTATAGTCACTTTCATCGTAGATATAAATATGAAATATTTTATATAAAATACGTGCTATTTGAATATATATATATATATATATATATATATATATATATATATATATATATATATATATATATATATATATATATATATTGTTTGTTTATTTAGGATGGATGTTGAATGAACGATTTGTACAGGTTCTAAATGATTTAAATGGTATATGTATTTTATATCTACAAAAATGTTGGGTAAAACATGGGTAGATGAAATAGTTGGTATGTGATGAAAGATAAGCTGGATAAATGAGACGATCGGTGATATAGATCATGATATGAGGGTGAGGGATGAAATATGAGAGAAGCCCTTACCCAAACGTTGGCCTCCATCATCTGATAGAGTATGGATGACAACAGTGTACTATTCTAGACGGTCTGTGGAATACTAGCAGACTCGCAACCTGTAGGTGTTGTGAACTATATGTTCATCAAATGTACTTTAAAAACCCATTGAAATGTATTGCAGGTGGATTCCCGTGACTAATATTTTCGATAAATAAGAGCCATGGACTTACCACATGGTGTATAAACCCTGTCAGCTATGGACTTAATGTCCGTTGTATAAACCCTGGCGGCGATGTGACTTCATGCCTATTCCTTAGAATGAATCCTTAGGAATGAGTGATAGATGATTCTTATGGTAAATCCTTAAGAGATAACGAAGATAATGGTGATAGGTAATTGGGTTATTGTTTGATGATAAAACACAATAACTTTATTATTGTGGGTTAAAAACCCTATGTACTCACCATGTTTTTCCAACCTGACCCATTCATGGTACTTTTGTAACATCCAGTTTTTGTTATTTATTTCTGTCAAGGATATAAATTTTAGAATAATTATATTTATATAATTAGAGAATCATCAGGGTTTTAATTTATAAATGTATTGGTAAGATTGTAGCCATCTTTTAGTCAAATAATTAAATAATTATGTAAAGGATGAAATAATAATAATAATAATAATATATTTACAATGACCTTGGTGAAGGAAGAATGGATTAGAAGGGCCTAATGGTTTATTTAAGAAACTTAGTTTGAGTTAAACCTAAGGTTGTTGGGCGATAGTTGACAAGTGATCGAGCTGTAGGGACTATAACTGCCAGTTTGTGAAAATCGTCATTTGGTCCCCCCCTGTTGACGACGTTGTGTAAAATGGAGCTCCTCCTCCTATTTGTTGATTCTCCTGCATCCGACAGTCTATAAAGGATGATGGGAGTGTGTGTTGTATGCGACTAGAGATAGAGAGATACAGAATTAAAGAGAGAAACACCATGGATGTTTCCAGTGTATGGATGTATTAATGGAGGGTCCAACATTATCATAACCCACATCCTCGGGTAGGTCAAGTATCAGGTGGTTCAATGGAGATGCAACCACAACTTTCTAGGTTCGAGTTTGAGCTCGTGGTGATAATGGTATATCTAATCAATCTCGATTCTTGGCATCAATTTATGTCTTCAAAAACACAGTGCTGGTAGGAACATTCAAAATGGGTTGAGTTCCGGTGGTGATTGTGATCATGGTCGGCGCGAGGTCCATGTTGGGACTTCTACACCGTCACTGGGAGGTTGGGTCGCCGGAGGAGATGCGTCGCTGGGAAGTAGCGACCAGTTATTGCAATACCAACGTGATTCTAGAAGGGAAAACATGTGTGAGGTCATGGTCGCTGGCAATAGGGATGAGACGGAGATGAACTCCAGTTGTTGTTTTGATATTCCCCGGCAAATCTTGGTCTTCTTCTAAACTTTTGATGAGATAGAAAAAAGAGATATGGAAAACGAAAAAGATTATAAGAAGGTGTGCGTTAATTTTTTATAAGACGAAGCTGCGATCGGTGTATTGAAAACCTTGGGTGTGGCTATTACCCATCTCAAGTAATAGAAGGATGGTTTGTTTGGGTGATAGCTGTCGGACACCAGAAGTTACGAGTCACCGGAGATGGAAGCTTCGCCGGAGAAGAAGACTTCGTCGGAGAGGTGGCGTCGCCGGCAACATTAGATTGGAAGTTGATGTACGACCAGAAATATGAGATTGAGGTACTCCTTGACCTAATGGACTATCCATTTATTGGGTTATGGGCTATATGTATGTTCTTCTTGTGGGCTTTACGATTTCAAATAAATGGAAGTGAGCCTTGTTAACTTGATTAATGTTGGGCCAATCTTATGACTTATGACTTATGCTACCAGTATGCGCTAGTATTGGTAATTCATGAACATCATATTTTGAGATGTTAAGTTATATATATATATATATATATATATATATATATATATATATATATATATATATATATATATATATCAATTATGGGATTTATTTTATGAGTCCTTTGGTTTATGGATTTTGGCTTATTACCGCATTTTATAATAAAAGGGGGAATAATAGCATTTTAGGGCACAGTATTAGCTAATACTTCAAATATGAGATAAGTCGATATTATTAATATGGTTGTAGGTGTCTAAGGAGCTGGAGATTTCTCTCAGCCATTTTGATAGTCTTAGTATGTGTTTCGCTTCTTCAGGTGAGTTGTTCTCACTATACTAAGGGGTCTAAGGCACCAAGGCTGGCCCATTGGATTTGATAACCTAGTAGTTATTGATATGTTGAGTTGAGTAAGTAATGTATGTTAGTCGATATGCTAGTCGGGTAGATATATAGGACTGTTTGTGATACTGATTGATTACATGTATGTGCATTTATCTGTTACATGTCGACATGTTATGTGGGGTGGGTTGAGGTTGTACTGCTCTATGCAGTAGCCAAATAACCCGAGAGTATTCCAGATATGAGCTAAGGGCCCGATAGGCAATCCAGACTCATATTGTGGACTCGGTAGCATTCCAGATACGAGCTGAGGGGCCGGTAGGCATTCCAGACTCATACTGAGGGCTCGATGGCATTGCAGATACGAGCTGAGGGACCGGTAGGCATTCCAGACTCGTACTGAGGGCCCAGGGGTAGTCCAACTTGTAAAGTTGTGGACCCAGTGCATGTTGTTCTGGTTTGATTAATATGATATGTTAATGTTGATATTGCTATGTACATTGTATGTGTATCGGTATTTTGGGGTAACACACTAAGCTTTCAGGCTTACAGTTTCAGTTTATTGTTTTAGGTACATCATATAGCTCCTCCTATTATCGGTATTGCGGAAAGGCAAAGGCGTGATCATACAGCTCCTCCTATTATCTTTATGTTTCTGGGAAAAACTCTGATAATTAATATTTTGAAAATAAAGTTGTAATGTTTTGATGAACATGACATGTTTTATAAAGTTTAAATTGGTTTGAAATTTTGGGTGTTACAGATTGTATCAGAGCCTTGGTTTGAGTGAATTGGAGGAACATTCGTGTGAATCTAGTCTCAAATCAAGGAAAGATTTTCAAATTGGTTTTTAAATGGTTTTCAAAATAAGTAAAGGAGGATGCAGGGTGTACGATCAGCCGGAGCCAGTAAGTAGACCCCAAAATACCATACAGTTATTTGATTATGTGATATGTTAGAATAGCATGCTAGTGCTAGGCTAGAATTGCCTGATTACATGATGCCTGCTAGCCTAGGGTTTCCTTTATATGAGATTGACACCGTTACTGTAGTTGCTTAGTGTATGCATCACGGTTATACATAATTAAGATCTTATAGCCTGAGAATGTTTGATTTGGCCTTATTTTCTTTTCTTGTTTGATTGGGAGCTTAGGATAGGATTGGATATTCGAAAGTCTATGGGGTCCAGCATTATGTATGGCTAGCATACACTAGTGTTGCAGGTTTTGTGGAAGTTTCATGGATGGGTGGGTTATGTGAGGTCGGTAGATCAGTTGTGAGACAATTAGCCTTCCTCTAGGAGTGAGGTTGAGCGGCCATCATGTGTATGTATATTGTTAGGGTGTTGTGGTGATACTTGAGACAAATATGGGTAGGTGTGGAACGTAGTATGGGCCCGTACTAGTGAAAGCACAGGACCCATACGCATAGCAAGGAACTCACAACCTCTAGGGTTGGGTAAGGAGTTGGTCCCCTGTCATTATATGGGTTATTAGAGATCTTTCTGGTGTCATACCAGAATGGTGGTTACAAGACGTCATAGGATCGGATCCAAGTCAGGATTAGGAGCTGGCAATTAGGATATGCCAGCATTGACAGAGGATCGTGTCAGGGAGATCATCCAGGAGGAGGTGATTGGGATTGTTCGGGGTCGGATTCCGAAGATGTTTGGTTTTAAAAAGACCGTCATGGTTGAGTATTTCGATGAGCGCTACGCAGCCTTGCTGATACGGCTTCCGCAGCAGCTACATCAGCTCTAAAGACGGCAAGGGGAGGAGCTGGTCAAGCTTTCCAGTACCGGGACTTGTTACTGGGACATATTCTGATGAGCAGAGGGATGCAGTTATTTGTGATCAGGGAGATGTTTTGTACTCACTAGATTCCGTGGGATGAGCGGGAGAGGTTAGGACATGAGTTTCTAGATTTGAGGCTTTGGGGGTTTTGCTTGAGGCCGGATGTGAGTTGCGGGGACTCTGGAAGGGAGTGATGATTATGATCACCTGGAGTTTTGTAGCCGGAAGTAGAATGATTAATTGATGGATAGGAATGTCGTTTTCTAGGGAAAGGATTATGCCTTTTCAACTTTTCGAGCTCGAAGGAGTGAGCGGGCTTGTGACGCCAGGAACAGGTGGTGATTTCTAGATCGGGGTTAGTTTGTTGCAGGGGTTGGCGATAGTATTTTAGCTTGGGTGAGCGTAGGTGGGTCGATGTGGCATGAGAAATCTTATGAGGTGTACGCAATTACCATTCTGACCCATAGGAGATAAGATCTGATACGCCTGGGAACTCTGGTATCGGATGGTAAGGATTGATTATGCGATCTAATATGCTTTTAGGATTGGAGATTATGTCTCGCGAGTAGTCGGTAGCCCGACTTAGGGCCGAGTTTGCTACAGCTACTGTAGCTCAACTGTATACAATTTAGCTGGTGAGTGAGTTAGGGTGTGAGACCCTGGATGGCATGATTTCTAGAGCCGAAAGCGGGAGATTTTTTTTGGAGCCCATTGGGAAGAGGGATATTATGTGGGAGGTCTGCGTATAGGATCCCACATGATGGTTATTCAACATTGTCAAGATTCAGTGGTTTTAGTAATCGTTATTAATTGGCAGAGAAAAGCGTCAAGGGAAGTAGCTCGTTGCTGAGGTATTAGTTGGAGCATCTATCTTTTTGGTCTTCAAGATTGAGTGTGGGATCATTCAAGCATTAGGGATAGTCGATTTCCCTGGGATTCAGGAAGTGTTCAGCTGGTTCTTAGAAGTGTGTGATCAGTTGCGATTGGCTGGTAATCGAGCACTAGTTGGAAAGAGTTGGTTGTCATCAGATCGATCGTTGGAAAGTGGGGACGATTGGGAATTCTCCAACATTCATGTATTGTGAAGACTTAGTCGAATCTAAGTGGGGGAGAATTATCCCGAGATTTAGAAACAGGAGCAGTTTTGAAACCGAGATAAGTTTTGCATCGCTTTTTTAGGAAAGAAGACAACCAAAGTGGTTGTTTCGTTTGAGTGTTGTATGAGTTGGGAGTTCGGTAAAAACTCCCCAGCACGTGAATCGCGTCTTCTCGGTGCCTGATAGTAGAATTTGGGGAATCAGGTTAGGGTTCAAGTCGTGGATTTAGTGCAGTTCGAGTGTTCTGTCGAGTTTGTGCTCGACTATAAGGGTATTTGGATTGATAGATCGAGGGTAAGGCATCAGGTTACAGTGTTGTGAGAGCACAAGTGTTGTAAGACCGTGGGGGTAGCCGTGGCAATCACTAGCGGTCTAATAGTGTGGCAAGTATTGCGAGACTGCAGGATGATTCATAGCATTTATGATTTCTTCTAGAAGATTAGGCAAGAGGGGGTAGTTCTCAAGATTGTAGGTAGAACACATCATGGTTGGAATCAGGGAACGGTAGGACGCTGGAGAACGGGTGTGATGTAAGACTATAGTTATTTTGGTAGCATTCAATTTTCGCTTTGGATTCGATGGCGACAGGTCGTCAGGCTGTTATGATCGGAAGGATCAGAAGGATTAATGGAGCCATGAGTGGCGATATAGTTAGGGCAGTTGTTGCTAGTCGAAGTTTCCTTCACGAGTCATGAGGGGAGACTGTGAGATTACTCTTGGCTCAGCAACCGGACAGGACTTCGGTATTCTAGATAAGTTGGGACCAGGGAGGTCTCAGTGGATTTCGGAAGCGACCAGAAGGTAACCTACTGTTTTGGATAGTTTCTGTTGCTTATGATTATCATTTATGATTATCCTCGAATATCCGTTTATTGTCACTCGTAAGTTGGTCCAGTGATACCTAGTGGTCATGATTGTTCATTTTTGTTGCTTGTAGTACTTTCGGCATTGGCAAGTTGATGGAAGTACGGAGACTCACAAATCAGTTGGTTTGGATAAAGGGAAAAATTAAGGATTGTTGGGAGTATCAGTCACATATCGGAAACTCACCGTGAAATGTTTACATTATAATTCTCATTTGTCCGCTACTTGCTATTATGGGTTTGATTATCAAGGTTGGGTATCAGTTATAAAGTCTCGAATCATAAAAATTATTTAGGAACGTCTTGAGTGATTTTCCAGGATGTGGGGGTATACCTGCATTGATAAGGATTGGAGGCAAATGTGATTATTCATGGATTTCTCATCTTTGCTCGTTGGAGCAGTGGTTGGGAATGGCTTATCAGGGAATCAAGGGTTCATTAAATTCTTTTGGTGCATATTATAGACTTGGAATTTGTGGAAAATCGCGATTGATGTGGTCGAGTTCTTTTTCCGCGTGTTTGGTAGTGATCATACTCAAAGGCAATGGGTGGATCCAACGAATGGATGACGTAAGGCATTAGATGTGGTTTCTAAATCTAGACTGATGGATTCCTGGTCTTGGTAAAGTATTTCATTGGGCTTGGTTTGTTGTTGGAGTATTGAGAGTTGTTCCCGCTTTGACTGGGTTCGTGGGTGTTGATCGGGCCGTAGGTGGTAAGAAAGGTATATGTGGTAGTTTAAGGTCATTGTTATGGTTTGAGAACCTTGTATCGATTTATTAAGTGGTGGGAAGATTACTAAATATTGTCTTATACAATTCTAGTCAAGAAGGATTTCGAGGACGAAATCCAATTAAGTGGGGGAGAATTGTTGTAACATCCAAAATTTTCAACCAATTTAAACTTTTCAAGAACAACCCATATTCATTAATTCATTACAAAAAGGTTTTCAATTCATTTATTATCAGAGTATTTCCCAGCATCACAACATAAGTACATAAAACATGAGGAGCAGTACGATCACGCCCTCGCCTTGCCACGATCTCCTGAAGTACTTGAAACAATACACTGAAAACTATAAGCCCTAAAGCTTAGTGAATTACCCCCAAAATACCAACCACATATACCATACTCATAACATATCATATCATAAACAAAACAACCATGCACTTTGGGTCTACTGTGTGACTGGTTCGCCGCACCGGGCCTTCAGTCCACCTGGTCCACCTTCCGAGTCTAGCAACATACATTGAGTATGCAGTGTGGTTGGTCCGCCCGCACTGGGTCTTCAACCCACCTGGTCCGCTCTTTGAGTCTACAGTATGACCGGTCCGCCTGCACCGGGCCTTCAGTCGGCCTGGTCCACTCTCCGAGCCTCGGCACATCTTGTTCGCCCTCGTGGGGCCTACAGCCTATCCGAACCGCTCGCTGGGCCTTCGGGATATCCGGTCCACCCTGGGTATGTTGGCCTACAACACAAAGCAGGACCCACCTCAACCCAACCCCAGTCAATCAACCATGTGCACATAAACATATAATCATATAGCAATTCATCACTAATCAACCGATCTAGCAGATCACATACATAGCACACTCTAACCAGGACACCGACCTAACCGGTCACTAACATAGCATCATCCTATATACCATGATTCCGACCTTAACCACGTCTTTAACATATACCATCCTTGTTGGATTAGTGTCTAAGTCCATAACTATTTTGGTATGTACTTGACCCGATGGTGCATGGTCCTTTTGGGTTGCCTTCACCAAAGCAACTTGATTGGAGAAATGAATAAAGAGAGAGAGGATAATATGATTTATTAATATGTTATAAGAATAATATATTAAAGGAGAAATCATATTTGTTTAATTAATATTGGTCAATAATTAATTAAGAATTAGTTTTGTGATCAAATGTAATTAATTAAACTAGAGGGGTTGAATTGTAATTATGTGATAGTTACAAAATAAGGTAAGGATTATCTTATATATATGGTGAACGAATTTGAGGTGTAAATCTCTTAGAATTCGAGTATGATAAGGATTCAAGGATTATCTTATTGGTTGCTTAATGGATAATCAACTAGATAAGGATAATGACTGAAACCCTATCTCTACACCTATATAAACACCCCTAGGGCCATGAATTCGTGTATCCCTTCCCAAGAGGTCCTAGATACGAATTCTAACCTCTCACCTCTCTCTTTATACCTTCTCCACTTGCTTATGGTGTTTGTAAGCCATTAGAGGAGTGACACTTGTGACTCTAAGCCTTCCAAAGTCAATTCAAGGAGGAATTGGGATTGTTATTGCTATATAACAATCAAGGTATGTTCTTAAACCTAATTATATGTTAATGTCGATTTCCATACGTTAGAATTAGGGTTTATAGTCTTGGATTCAAAGCATGTACAATAGAGAAACCTAGATCCAAGCTTTAGGGTTTGTATGAGCACATAGGATGTCTTATGACCAAAACCCAACAATCCTAACTACCAGGATGCAAACATATATCAAAGCAATAACATAAAAAACGACCCGGATTTCCATCTGATAAAGGGCCGGCCTTGGTGCCTTAGACCCTGTCGATATAGTGAGGATAAATCACCTTGCAACCGCTGACTGAAAAGATAAGATCATGCTGCTCCAACCTCCGACACGAACTCCACCACTGGTCAATACCAAATGACTGAACTCAATAAATACAAATAATTACCAAAATACCCTTGGAAGTCAACTGGTCAACTCTTGGTCAAAGTCAAAGTCCTCAGCCAAAGTCCACCTTTTTTTGTGACCCTACTCGCCGAGTCTCGTCGTCGACTCGCCGAGTCTCGTTGTCGACTCGCCGAAGTCCCAAAATTTTGAGTCCCTTCTCACTCAACTCACCAAGACACCCCTCGACTCACCGATTCACCATTCAACCAGAAAAAGTTAGGACTCCACGACCAGACTCGCCGAGTCTAAGAACAAACTCGCCGAGTTCAAGGCAATATTTAACGAACTCGCTGAGTTGTTCTTCCAACTCGTCGATTTCATGCACATATTCATACTACTCGGCGAGTTCACCCATGTGACTCGCCGAGTCCAAACGTGACATCTTCATCCAGACGATTTCAGGCGATTCCATTGCTTCTAATACATTGATTTGGACTCCTAGGGCCAGATTCACACGTAAAGTTTCCAACTTTACGTGTATGCAAGGCTTAAGAAGCTCCAACAAGCTAAAAATGAAGGTTTAAGGCAAGGACACTCTCAATCAAGCCCAAGTACTGATGCTTTCTGCCCTTATAACTCCAATACAACCTAGATCTGAAGTTGCAACTTCAGATCTAACCTCTAAACTCGAAATGGATCCAAACCAAGCTAAAGAATCCCCCAAAACAACCACCATGGATGATAATAAGGAAAAGGCTTAAGGCAGTGGCTTCTTACCCCAAAGATGAGTCTAAAATGATGTAGATTTCAGATCCACAAGCCCTCTTGATGCTATCCTCAATGTCCTCCAACTTCTCTACACAAATTTCTCCTTCCAAGCTTTAATCTTCTCAACAATGGACCCTCTCACGATTTAGGGTTTTATGGAACTAAATGGGTAGGTAAAGAGGCTTAGGGTGGCTATAATGTGCTTTATATATGGCACAAACCCCGGATTAGGGTTTTTCTCCCTTCAGCACCAACTCGCCTAGTCCAACTACCGACTCGCCGAGTTGGTCACTTAACACACGACCAAAATCGCAACTCGACTCGCTGAGTCTATCCATGGACTCGCCGAGTCGATCCTCCTTAATTACACCAAGCTCCGTAAACTTGCACTTCTGAACTCGGGGTGTTACAATTCTCCCCCACTTAAATTAGGCTTTATCCTCGAAGCCTGCAGCAACACATCCCAGATGACACGCCCTCAATACAGCTCTTGGTCTCAACCGACCCAGGTTCCTCCGAACATTTCTATCGGACCTCTATAAAGTCCAACTCTTCCCTCCCAGAGTTACAACAACTGATTCAAGCCAGCCACCGGCTTCTTTCTCTGATAACAACCCTTATTAACCAATGATCACCCGATGATACTTTCATCACTCCAATTCACAACAATCACTTGACCCTTACCAAGCTAGATATCACCCTGAACCACTGGGTCTTGACCCAGTACCAAGCTGCTACCCCTTTCCTCAACTGGCATATCCTTTATCGAATTCACTTCTGGGACTCATCCCGCTTTCCTTTCTGAAACCAACTCGTTTCTTTCCGATCTGACAGAATGGCACATCCTTCAGCTCCTGAGCAACTCCCATGAGCTCTCCCCTGCAGTCACATACGCATGTTGAACCTTCTCTAACATCCTCGGGCTGGATAACCCGAAACACTGACGATACCTTCAAACATCCCCAGGATGAATTTCCGCTACATACATAACTTCTTGATCACAACCATACTGGAAATCCAAGGCTCCCTCCATGTATCCCCTCCGAACTCCTCTGGTTCTACACCACCGAAAATCCTTCCGCAACCTCAACAGACACCCAACCCAGATGTGTTCCATACCATAGGTACAATCCCAGTACTTACTACCAATAGCTGAAGCACTGTCGATAATCCACTTACTCCACTTCCTCCTCTTTTGGAGTACCCACGCTCCTTCCGGAGCTACATACCTTTCCTTTTCAGGAAATCCACTCAACAACCCTTACCGCACCTGCACGTGCTGCTGAGCTACACTTCACTCTACATTATCCATGTAGAGCAACTGCTATTCTCGAACTTCCATATACCATGAATCTGCTCGCAAGAACTCTCGGGTCCATGCACTGCTTTCCACTAGCATGATCAATACTTAGGGCCAAACCATATTAATTATCATCCCCTAGTGACACTTTTCCTCATTCTCCTCGTACCGATCCACTAACACATACAGAGTCTTCAGCATGACTGGACCGCCTTACCAGGCCTTCAGCCTATCTGGACTACTCTCGGAACCTTCAGCATATCTGGACCACCCTCCTGGCCTTCAGTCTGTCTGAAACGCTCCCTGAGCCTTCGGCCTGACTGGTACGCCTTCCGGTCCTCAGTCTATACGGACTGCTCAAAACTGTCTTACGTCACCCTGAATCATTCTTTCCAGGAATCTCTCCCGTACATACTGTTCTAGCCCTCTTGGGGTTCTGAACTCTAACTCCATTCTATATACTAAAATCCCGGCCTAACCCTAGGCCCAACCTTGGTCTGTATCCCGCCCCACTCGTCTGACCTACTCATACCAGCCCACACTCTTGGCTGATTGAATCACTACTGAAACTCAAACAGCTAATTGACCTCTCTTGCTGTTGATCCTCCTGAGAATTTTCCAATTCTCCCCACTTAGAGCACTGACTACCAACCACCAGTGACCCAACCGGCATCACTTAAACAAGCCTACTCAACAAATTCTCTTATACTTGAACCGATTCTGAAACGAGCAACCTCCACAAAACCACGTCCCGACATCACACATCTGAAACTCTAAGGGATTTCGACCCTCAGCTGAGTATTCCTCAAATTGCAAATGCTATACACGACACTTGGACCAAAAGCCTAATTCCCCACCAACAATCCCCATGGATGATAACCAACTAAGACTCCCAATACCAAAACCCTCGATCATACGATAAACCCAACGAAAGGAAGAACGAATACAATGCCATGAATCATGCAAACGAGACTAGCAGATATATATAATACTCAAATACAACCACAAGATAACAAGATATCAAGAAGGAAACATACCCGTAGTTGTATCCGGCTCTACCCTGACCTCCTCTTGTATAAGCTGAAAAGCACGTCCCTGAGCCCGGGGGGGCTCTGCTCCACCCTGACCTCCACCTATAATTCTCAAAGTGGCTGGTCTTGGAGCCTGCATCGGTCCTGCAGTAAGTTGTAGACAGTTGGCCCTCATGTGACCAACCTGATGACACTGATAACAAATCCTCATATCTTGAACTGGGGCTGACTAACGACAATCCCTCGCATAATGCCCCTCTCTCCCACACTTGCGGCACGCACCATCGGACCTACAAACTCTCGTGTGACCCTTCCCGCACTTCCCACAAGTGCAGCTACCCTGATCTCCCAACCTAGAATCAACGGTCTTGGACCGTTTCGGCGCCGGCTGCGACTGCACCGGGGCCTGCCTCTGCTCTCTCTACTACAACTCAATCTCTAACTCACGCCGCCGAGCGGCCTCCTGCAACTCTAACAAGGTATCATGTCCTTGCATGGATACAAACTGCCTGATGTCCCTCTTGAGCATACTCAGGTATCGGGAAATCTGAGCCTGCTCCGAGGCAAACTCAGGGCAAAACATCGCCCTCTTAGTAAACATCCTGGTGATCTCCGTCACCGACTCTGTATCTTGCTTTAGCTCCAGGAACTCCTGAGCCAACCTCTCTCTCTCTCTCTCAACCTATGGAACATAACGAGTGTTTAACATCTCCCGAAATTGATCCTAAGAAACCGTAGCCCACTGCGCATCCGAATATGATCCCGTGGTCAATCTCCACCAATCCTTCACCCCGAGCCTTAATGGGTTCAGAGCACACCTCACCCTCTGATCAACAGGGCATGAACATGTGAAGAAACATCCCTCCACATCTGACAACCATCGCATAGCAATAATCAAATCTGAACCCCATCAAAAGTAGGGGGCTTCGTATTATCGAACTCCCGATACTGAAAACCTCTACCGGCTCCTCCTCCTGCCGCTGCTACAGCCGCTGTAGCCTCCGCGACAGTCGTCTCTATAAGAGCTGCATAGCGCTGATCAAAGTACTCAACCATGGCGGTCTTGATTGACCCAAATAGTTCCTACAACTCAGCCCGAAACATAGCAGCAACCTCATCATGTAGGATCTCACGAATCCTGGCATCCAACTCGTCCGTACTCATCTGGCCAACGACCTCGGGTGGTGTTGACCCCTCCTCACCACCCTCTCCCACTTCTGATCCCGAACCGGATCCTGCGTCGAAACATCTCGTAATCTCCATTCTGCAATACACCAAGAGATCCTTAGAAACCTCGCATAACCACCCAGAATGACTCTCTAATCAACCACCCAGGGATTGTGACTTCCTTGATACGCGTATGGGTCCTGTGCTTTCAATAGTACGGGCCTATACTACCTTCCACACCTACCCATATTTGTCTCAAGTATCATCACAACACCCCAAGCACTAACAAACATAGCAAGCACTCTATCCTCACTCTTAGAGGAACACTGAAACTCTCATAAAAGGAGACCCTCGGCTAGTAGACATCACAATCAGGAAACTCTATCATGCACTTCCTGAAGATCCCTAGCCTAACATTAGCATGATGTTCTAACATATCACATAAACAAATAACTTGTATGGTAATTTTAGGGTAACTTACTAGCTCCGGCTAATCGTACCCTCTTCGTCCTCTTTTACTTATTTTTGAAAACCATTTATAATTTCGCATTGAAAACTCTCCTTGATTTGAGACTGGACTCACACGAATGTTCCTCCAATTAACTCAAACCGAGGCTCTGATACCAACTTGTAACATCCAAAATTTTCAACCAATTTAAACTTTTCAAAAACAACCCATATTCATTAATTCATTACAAAAAGGTTTTCAATTCATTTATTATCAGATTATTTCCCAAAATCACAACATAAGTACATAAAACATGAGGAGCAGTACGATCATGCCTTCGCCTTGCCAAGATCTCTTGAAGTACCTGAAACAATACACTAAAAACTGTAAGCCCGAAAGCTTAGTGAGTTACCCCCAAAATACCAACCACATATACCATACTCATAAAATATCATATCAAAAACAGAACAGCCATGCACCTCGGGTCTACTGTGTGACTGGTCCGCCGCACCGGGCCTTCAGTACACCTGGTCCACCCTCCGAGTCTAGCAACATACATCGAGTTTGCAGTGTGGTTGGTCCGCCCGCACCATGCCTTCAACCCACCTGGTCCACTCTCTGAGTCTACAGTCTGACTGGTCCGCCCACACCGAGTCTTCAGTTGGCCTGGTCCACTCTCTGAGCCTCGACACGTTTGGTCCGCCCTCGTGGGGCCTACAGCCTATCCAGACCGCTCGCTGGACCTTCAGGATATCCGGTCCGCCCTGGGTATGTTGGCCTACAACACAAAGCAGGACCCGCCTCAACCCAACCCCAGTCAATCAACCATGTGCACATAAACATATAATCATATAACAATTCATCACTAATCAACCGATCTAGAAGATCACATACATAGCAGACTCTAACCAGGACACCGACCTAACCGGTCACTAACATAGCATCATCCTATATACCATGATTCCGACCTTAACCACGTCTTTAACATATACCATCCTAACTACCAGGATGCAAACATATATCAAAGCAATAACATAAAAAACGACCCGAATTTCCATCCGATAAAGGGTCGGCCTTGGTGCCTTAGACCCTGTCGATATAGTGAGGATAACTCACCTTGCAACTGCTGACTGAAAAGATAAGATCATGCTGCTCCAACCTCCGACACGAACTCCACCACTGGTCAATACCAAATGACTGAACTTAATAACTACCAATAATTACCAAAATACCATTGGAAGTCAACTGCTCAACTCTTGGTCAAAGTCAAAGTCCTCAGTTAAAGTCCACCTTTTTGTGTGACCCTACTCGCCGAGTCGCGCCGTCGACTTGCCGAGTCCCAAAAATTTGAGTCCCTTCTCGCTCAACTCACCAAGACATCCCTCGACTCACCGATTCACCGTTCAACCAGAAAAAGTTAGGACTCCACGACCAGACTCGTCGAGTCCAAGAACAAACTCGTCGAGTTCAAGGCAATATTTAACGAACTCGTCGAGTTCTTCTTCCAACTCGTCGAGTTCATGCACATATTCATACTACTCAGCGAGTTCACCCATGTGACTCGCCGAGTCCAGACGTGAAATCTTCATCCAGACGATTTCAGGCCATTCCATTGCTTCTAATACATTGATTTGGACTCCTAGGGCCAGATTCACACGTAAAGTTTCCAACTTTACGTACATGCAAGGCTCAACAAGCTCCAACAAGCTAAAAATGAAGGTTTAAGACAAGGACACTCTCAATCAAGCCTAAGGACTGATGCTTTCTGCCCTTATGACTCCAATACAACCTAGATCTAAAGTTGCAACTTCAGATCAAACCTCTAAACTCGAAATGGATCCAAACCAAGATAAAGAATCCCCCAAAACAACCACCATAGATGACAATAAGGAAAAGGCTTAAGGCAGTGGCTTCTTACCCCAAAGATGAGTCTAAACTGATGTAGATTTCATATCCACAAGCCCTTTTGATGCTATCCTCAATGTCCTCTAACTTCTCTACACAAATTTCTCCTTCCAAGCTTTAATCTTCTCAACAATGGAGCCTCTCATGATTTAGGGTTTTCTGGAATTAAAAGGGTAGGTAAAGAGGCTGAGGGTAGCTATAATGTGTTTATATATGGCACAAACCCCAGATTAGGTTTTTTCTCCCTTCAGCACCAACTCGCCGAGTTTAGCTGACGACTTAACGAGTTGGTCACTTAACACGCGACCAAAATCATGACTCGACTCGCCGAGTCTATCCATGGACTCCCCGAGTCGATCCTCCTTAATTACACCAAGCACCCTGAACTTGCACTTCTGAACTCGGGGTGTTACAATTGTAACATCCAGTTTTTGTTATTTATTTATGTGAAGGATATAAATTTTAGAATAATTATATTTATATAATTAGAGAATCATTAGGGTTTTAATTTATAAATGTATTGGTAAGATTGTAGCCATCTTTTAGTCAAATAATTAAATAATTAAGTAAAGGATGAAATAATAATAATAATAATAATAATAATAATAATAATAATAATAATAATAATAATAATAATAATAATAATAATAATAATAATAATAATAATAATAATATATTTACAATGACCTTGGTGAAGGAAGAATGGATTAGAAGGGCCTAATGGTTTATTTAAGAAACTTAGTTTGAGTTAAACCTAAGGTGGCAGGGCGATAATTGACAAGTGATCGAGCTGTAGGGGCTATAACTGCAAATTTGTGAAAATCATCATTTGGTCCCTCCTTATTGACGATGTTGCGTAAAATGGAGCTCCTCCTCCTATTTGTTGATTCTCCTGCATCCGATAGTCTATAAAGGATGATGGGAGTGTGTGTTGTATGCGACTAAAGATAGAGAGATAAAGAATTAAAGAGAGAAACACCATGGATGTTTCCAGTGTATGGATGTATTAATGGAGGATCCAACATTATCATTTCCCACATCCTCGGGTAGGTCAAATATCAGGTGGTTCAATGGAGATGTAGCCACAGCTTTCTAGGTTCGAGTTTGAGCTCGTGGTAACAATGGTATATCTAATCAATCTCGATTCCTGGCATCAATTTATGTGTTCAAAAACAGAGTGTTGGTAGGAACATTCAAACTGGGTTGAGTTCCGGTGGTGATTAAGGTAGCCTGCAGTCAATGGATGTGCTCATGGTTGGCGCTAGGTCCATGTTGGGACTGCTACACCGTCACTGGGAGGTTGGGTCGCCGGAGGAGATGCGTCGCTGGGAAGTAGCGACCAGTTATTGCAACATCAACGTGATTCAAGAATGGAACACATGTGTGAGGTCATGGTCTCTGGAAATAGGGATCAGACGGAGATGAACTCCGGTTTTTGTTTTGATATTCCCCGGCAAATCTTGGTCTTCTTCTAAACTTTTGATGAGACAGAGAAAAGAGATATGGAGAACGAAAATGATTATAAGAAGGCGTGAGTTAATTTTCTGTAAGACGAAGCTATGATCGGTGTGTGGAAAACCTTGGGTGTGGCTGTTACCGGTCTCAAGTAATAGAAGGATGGCTTGTTTGGGTGTTAGCTGTCGGACACCAGAAGCTAGGAGTCATTGGAGATGGAAGCTTCACTGGAGAAGAAGACTTCGTTGGAGAGGTGGCATCGCCGGCAACATTAGACTGGAAGCTGATGTACGGCCAGATGTATGAGATTGAGGTACTCCTTGACCTAATGGACTATCCATTTATTGGGTTATGAGCTATATGTATGTTCTTCTTGTGGGCTTTACGAATTCAAATAAATGGAAGTGAGCCTTGTTAACTTGATTAATATTGGGCTAATCCTATGACTTATGACTTATGTTACCAATATGCGCTGGTATTGGTAATTCATGAACATCATATTTTGAGATGTTAAGTTATATATATATATATATATATATATATATATATATATATATATATATATATATATATATATATATTTATATTAAATAAATATCAACTATACGATTTATGAGTCCTTTGGTTTATGGATTTTGGCTTATTACCGCATTTTATAATAAAAGGGGGAATCATAGCATTTTAGGGCGTAGTATTAGCTAATACTTGAAATATGAGATAAGTTGATATTATTAATATGGTTGTAGGTGTCTAAGGAGCTGGAGATTTCTCTCAACCACTTCGATAGTCTTAGTATGTGTTTCGCTTCTTCAGGTGAGTTATTCTCACTATACTAAGGGGTCTAAGGCACCAAGGCCGGCCCATTGGATTTGATAACCTAATAGTTATTGATATGTTGAGTTGAATCAGTAATGTATGCTAGACGATATGCTAGTTGGGTAGATCTATAGGACTGCCTGTGATACTGATTGATTACTTGTATGTGCATTTATCTGTTACATATCGACATGTTATGTGGGGTGGGTTGAGGTTGTACTGCTCCGTGTGGTAGCCAACAAACCCGAGAGTATTCTAGATATGAGCTGAGGGCCCGGTAGGCATTCCAGACTCATACTGAGGACTCGGGAGCATTCCAGATACGAGCCGACGACTCGATATGCATTCCAGACTCGTATTGAGGGCTTGATGGCATTCCAGATACGATCTGAGGGCCGGTAGGCATTCCAGACTCGTACTGAGGGCCTATAGGTATTCCAGCTTGTAAAGTTGTGAACCCAGTGCATGTTGTTCTGGTTTGATTGATATGATATGTTAATGTTGATATTGCTATGTGGACTATATGTGTATCGGTATTTTGGGGTAATTCACTAAGCTTTCGGGCTTATAGTTTCAGGTACATCAGGGGATTGCGGCAAGGCAAAGGTGTGATCGTACAGCTCCTCCTATTATCTTTATGTTTCTGGGAAAAACTCTGATAATTAATATTTTGAAAATAAAGTTGTAATGTTTTGATGAACTTGACATGTTTTATAAAGTTTAAATTGGTTTGAAATTTTGGGTGTTACAATTTTTATCACAGGTGTCGATACGAAGCTACGTTATACTGAGAGATTAAAGGAGATGTAAAATAACTAGTGTAAACAAATGTAAGTTCTGTTTATGCTTATGTTTCTGTATTGACGATGACATCCCAAACTTCTAATATGAACAAAATACATTTCTTCGGAAATGCTTTGATAATGTATTTATCATGTTTTACTGGGAACAAATTTCGTAATATTTTTTTTAAATATATACTCTGATTTTCAAATAAATCATAAACAAATCGGTCTTTTGGGGCCGTAAAATTGGGGATGTCACAATACTATAAACCTTAAACATACATAAGACTGGATAATAGAGTTACTTCTGACACTCTGATTATCTAAGTTGACGAAAAGACGAAGTCCTATGATACGTTACATCAGACAAAATGCGAAAGATAATTAATGCAAATGGAAAAGTACATACGGACAAACATCAATACAAAACAAGTTCAGAACATAAACTTTGTTCCGAACACCAATTTCACTCAGGAACAACTTCTTACTCCGAAACTGGCTTACTTCGGGTCATACAAGGATAGAGATTGCTAAAGGTTCACTTTGAGGTTCCAACATTTAAGTCTTATCTCTTGTCTATAAATAAGGATGTATGCTAAGTCATCAATTAGTCTTGTATTTTGTATCGTTAGTGAGTAGGTCGAATGTTTGTTGGTTGCACTTATAACCTCTGTTTGAGAACTTTGTAAATAAGAATACTATCTCCTGCTCGTAGGCATAGATCAACTTGACCGGACTACATACATACAGTTTTTATGTGCTTATAGTTTTATGTGTTATCCAAATTACTTCCTAACAAACCTTATGAGAATTTAACTGGTGACATAAAATCTGTTTTGATTATTGACAAATGATGCCTAACAACTATTTAGTTGAAAAACTTTGGAGAAATTTATTATAATAATTTCTCTAATTAAATTAAAAAGTGCCAATGACGACTAATATCGTTGTAAAGGAAGGCACGTGGAGTCTGAAATCTTGATAAAGGTTCCAAAAGTTTGCACTTTTCCATGTCAACCTGTTCAATTAGTGTGAACTGCATGTGGTGCCCATGTATACGCTGGAGCTTCCTTTTGAAAAAACTGGTTATAACTGAAATTGGTGTTTTTCGGAAAATCGGGTTTAGACCGGGCTTCAGACTATACTGGTTTTGTGATATTGGATTGAGAACTCAATATTAACTGGACGACTGTCATCGTTTATTTTTGGATGGAACATTGATATAAGGTCAAACTGGTTACGTATTAGTCATCACTGACGTTTATAAAATTCGGTTTCCAGATTATCTTAATAAATTTGATTTTTAATTTATAAAATTCAAATTTGATTCCACTAAATATTTAGACATTATATGTTTTTTATTCGGATAGTATATGTTTATCGATTGTGTTTTTAATTGGACAATTTTACAAAAACTATTATTTTGATTATATCTCATTAACTAATAATTTAAAGTGTTATTTCTAATGATTAAAGCAATTCTATTATATTTATATCACCAAAATATTTGATATTATGATTATTTCTATTTTAAATACACATATAAATACATACATAACGTGCAATAATAATAATCATAATACTAATAATATATGTTTGCATACATACGTACATACACGTAAACGTACACATATATAAAAATACCGATGCAAAAAAGCCTAAATGTAGTTAACTAATGCTTAAAAGCTATAAAGAAGGTTCTTATAATTGATGAGATATTTAGTGGAACTCTCCCTTCCCTTACTTCCTTCCTTCCTTCCTTCCCTCCTCCTCCTCCTCCTCCTCCTCCTCCCCCCACCACACACACCAACCCACCCACCCCACACATCAAGCACACATATATTATTATTATTATTATTATTATTATTATTGCACGTTATGAATATTTATGTATGTATAATTTTGCATGTATGCATATCTATATGTATAATAACTATTTAAAAATAAGGAAGCAAAAAAATATGTTTAGCACTCGAATAATGGAAAATGAAAAAGTATGTTTAGCACATGAAAAACTATGTATGCATATGTAATGTGTGTATGCATGTGTATGTGAATGTGTATCTGTATGTCTAAATGTGCATATGAATGTGTGTATGTGTAGGTGTATATGTATGTATATGTATATGTAAATGTATATGTTTTTTTTTTTTTTTTGTGTGTATATATATATATATATATATATATATGTTTATGTATGTGTATGTATGTATGTGTTCACGTATGTATGTACTAGTATGTATATATGTGTATGCATGTAACATTCGTTTTCCAGGATGGGTCGATTTAGGGTTTCAAGGGGCAAAAAGGTCGATTTTTGGAAGAAATGGAGTCTCACGATGTGACCTTTGAGTGGTCACGACGTGAGCCAGAAATTGTGTTCGAGACTGATCTCACTACACGATCTAAGAGCTATAACAACCCAAGCCCATGATCTTTTCGGGTAGCCTCTCTAAATCATTACTAGGGTTCATTTTTAGCCTTTAACACTCTTTCACCTCAGAAAACCATAACCCTCATTCATTGCTTGATTCTTGAGCTTTGTGGAGCTTTTCTTGTCTTGAAGAAGAAGAAGAAGAAGAAGAAGAAAGTGATCTTTTAGTGGAGCTTGTAAGGAATCAACATTATCATCACCTCATATTATCTATGGACCCTTGTAAGTGTTAAAGCTTCGAACTTTATTGTTGTATACGGCTAGATCTAAGTTTTGTCCCACTCTTCTACTTGTTGGGCAGTTTGAATGAATGGAAACCATAAAGTAAGAACCTTTATGGTTTGTAAGGGTCCTTAGAATGTAATGAAGTTTAGATCTAGTGAATGGTTGGTTTTGAATCTTTGCATGAAAGTTGGATGTCCTTCTCTACATTTTTTGTCCCAAATGAGATCTAGACATGTATTGCACATACATATCCATAAAGCATCGACTTTTAAGTGTATTATGGAGTTATAAGATGTGACATCCCCATATTCACAGCCAGAAAAGACCGATTTTGTTTATGCTTTGTTTAAAAATCAGAGTAATATTTTAAATAAAAGTGTTGCGGAATTTGTCCCAAAACAAAATATGATAAAGATTTATCAAAAGCATTTTCGTAGAAATGTATTTCATTTAAAAAGACTCGGGATGTCATGTTCGATACAGATCATAAGCATAAACAATACAGCATAGGCCTTACTACATTATTCCGTATTTACAGGCCTAAAATCCATTAATCTCTCATCCCAAGACATCACATCTATGCTCATGTGCCACTACCTGTAATACAAGAAACTGAGTGGGTCAGGCTTGGGAGCCTGGTGGGCACATAGGGTTTTCAACCCACAATAAATAAGTTATTAGCTTTATCAAACCAAACAAACCCGATTACCCGTTCCCGTTATCCTCACTTTGCGTCCCTAAAACATGTAACACAAGGGACCTAGTCTAAGGACTACCATCGGGATGGACACTATTGCTAAGGGGATTCCTCGGCAATAAATGGCCTTAAGGAAACAATGTGGGGGATGGAGTACATCTGGTGAGCACACAGTTCAAATAAACACCTACAGGTTGCGAGCCGGCTAGTGTTCCACTGGACAGTCTAGAATAGTTCGTGGTTGTCATCTATACTCCGCTAGGTGACTGGATCATCAATAACATCTATAACGAGGCCTCTCATTATTTTATTTTGTCACACAATAACTATTACATCTACCCATATTTTACCCAACACATTTTTTAGATATAAAATACATATACAGTTTAAATCATTGAAAACATGTATAAAACGTTCATCCAGCATAGATAGCAAGTATTCAGATAATATGCACACATAACACGTAATTTATATAAAATACTTCATATCTATGTGTAAGCTGAAAGTAACTATGCACTCACTTGATTAGGTGGTGACTCGGTACTTGAACATCACTTCGTTATCTCAAAACAATTTTTCCTTGACTAAAACCTAGTACTAATACCACTAGACTTTAGTTTTAACGTTAATCGCGACTAATTAATAGTCTAGCTATTATTACTATTATATAAGCGTTAAATAACACTCATTATAACTCATAATAATAACCCAAATAATTATTTTAAGGTCCTAATAATGTTACTATAATTAAATAAAAGCTATATTAAACATAGTATAGGCGTAACTCATTTACAACAGGTTTTTATTAAAAACCGGCTTCGCTAAAGCAGCGTTTCCGAGCCGAAAGCTTTTCTTCTCGGAGCCGTCGGGCACTCCGGGGCTTGCTTCTTGTGATAGGGAGGTTCCCTAGACTTGGGAGGGGTTTAGGGAGGTTAGAGAGAGAAATAAAGGTTTGAAGATGTGAGGAAATTATGAAGAGTTCATCTCTTATTTATAGGAATTGTATAGTAAAGTAATCTCCAAGCTTCGTCCGTAACTTTTGCATACGAGCTTCATTTTTGTCTGTCTTTTTACCGTTGAGTTCCTATTAATGAGATCTTCAACTTTCATTTAGACCTCGTTGGCTAATTCTCATTCTATCTCGGATTTACAAAACTGTATCGAATTCGCCGCGCTCGAAAAGTAGAGAGTAAGCTTCGTCCATAACTTTCGCATACAAGCTCCGTTTTTTTCTGTCTTCTTACCGTTGAGTTCCTATTAATGAGATCTTCAACTCTCATTTAGACCTCGTTGGCTAATTCTCATTCTATCTCGGATTTACAAAACTGTATTGGATTCGCCGCGCGCGAAAAGTAGGGACTAAGTCTCGTCCATAACTTTCGCATACGAGCTCTATTATTGACGTTCTTTATATCCCCACATTGGTATTTACGAGTACTACATCTTTTATTTAGATCCCGTCGGCTAATTCTCACTCTATATCAGATTTACAAAATTGTATCGAATTCGCAACGCTCGAAGAGTAGAGACTAAGCTTCGTCCATATCTTTCGCATACGAGCTCGGTTTTCGACTGTATTTTTATCTTTTAACTCCTATTAACGATATCTTCACTTATTGTTTAGATTATTTTGGCTAAAAATCGACCGATCTAAAATTCAGATTTCGGGTTGTGCACTTCTATGCTAAATCTTAGAAAAATCATAACTTCGTCATACGAAGTCAGATTTGGATGTTCTTTTTATGAACACTATCGGTTTAACATATACTATGACTTTCGTTTAGATTGCTAAGGCTAAATCTCGCTCTATTGTAAATTCACTATTTACGCCTCCCGGTATCATGTCGGTTTCGTCATGAAACTTCGACGAGTCATAACTTCTTCGTTATAACTCGGATTTCGACGCTCTTTATATGTACGGAAACCTTGTAACATATACTAAAATTTGGTTTAGATTATTTATTCTTAATAATATTTTGTCGAAAAGTCGTTTTCGACCCCTATTGCCTCTAAATTGACTAGCCCGGATTTTCGGGCGTTACATACGACCTTCTAGAAAGTTAGAGTAAAAGGATTAATTGATTAAGGACTTAAATATTTGGTTTTTGGCTTCAGAATTTGCTTACAACGTGAGACATAAGGTCTCATGACGTGAGAATGGATAACCTCGTTTTTTTTCTGAGCTTTTGGAGCTCATGGCCTGACAGAAGGTTACTGACGTCATGGGGTTAGCTCCAATGATTTTTCATGTCTAATTTTGCTGAGTTGAATCGATACGAGTTGGAATCGGATTGAGTGGGTTCTAACGACGTGACCAAGGGTGTGTCACGATGTGAGGTTGAATAGTTGACATTATGGGTTGTTGACTTTTTGACATGTTTGACGTTTAGTCAAACTTGGGTAGTGTTGAGTATTTCACTTAGGTTTGGTCTCAATTTGGTGTTAGGAAGTTTAGGTTAGCTGTTAAGTTGTTAAGGTAGTTGTTGGGCTTCATTTAAGTGGTTAAGGTGAGTCTTTTCACTGTACGTGTGGGTCGAATGCACTAATGTTGACCTACTGGATTATGTTTGTAGGATGATAGTTATCTTTGTGACACTTGTTGATATGCTTGTATGTGCTTGTTGTCTTTATGGATCATGCTAATATGCATGTATGCTTATGTATGTGGGGTGAAATAGACTCCGGGGTTGTTACAGACTGAACACAGCTACGTGTTGTTATATAGAGTCATTATGGACCCGGAGATAATACAAACCCGATACAGCTACATGTTGTTATATAAAGTCATTATTGACTCGGATTGATACGGACCTGGGGGTTGATACGGACTCGACACAAATACGTGTTTTTATATACATATATGTTGTATCTGGTATTTTGGGGAACTAAATAAACTTTGTGCTTACGGTTTTGTGTTTAAATGTTTTCAGGTACTTTTGGTTTCAAAAGGAAGGGTCTGGCTTAATCGCACTGCATCCCATGAAGATTTATTCGACAATGATTGTTTATTATTTACTCTGATGTTTTGAGAATAATTTTACTCTGCTCGTCTTTTGGGATAATGGATGAGTTAATTAAAATAAAAAATTTTACTCATTATTTTTGGGAGGTTACAAGTTGGTATCAGAGCCGTGATTTGAGGGATTCTAGTGCACTCTCGAGTGTGTCTGAACCCAAAATGAGGAGTTAATAAACCATTTTAAAAGAAAATGAGTTTTCCAAAAAGGTTTTTAAGAAAAAGGGGTATGATGCATGCAATCGGCTGAGATCAAGTAAGTATTTCCCAAAATACCCATACATGTATTAGCTTATTGTTTTGGTATGAGTATATGAGAATTACATGCTAGATTCAGGCTAAGGATCTACTAGGGAATTGCATGATATAATTCTAGGAGAGATGTCTTTATATGCCCGTTGATTGAGCTTTTAGAACTACATGCTAGTATAGATTTCTGATGTTGGATAGAACTACCTGATTTGTGATGCTTTGTAGCCTAGGATGAATTGGATGCTATGTCAGATTTGGAATCTATGCTGGTTGAATTGATTACTAATTGTGTTCTTTAAAATTTATATACAACTAGGATCATATAGCCCTTGAAGGACTGATTTGGCCTTATTTTCCTATTCCTTGTCTGCTTGTGGGCTTAGGGTAGAATCATTCATTCGACAGTCTATGTGATCCCCTCTTGTGTATAATTTGCATGCATAAGGAAACCGACAGTGTTAGTGGAAGTTCCTAGCATTGCAGAAGCGAGTTAGCTAGAGGATGTCTTTTATGTTTTATGGTCTATAGAGTGTTACTGGCCGAATGTTGATTGCTTTGTGCTTTGTGGGATCCATATTGATGTGAGCTAACTATTAAATGTATATGTTAAGTTACATGATGTAAAGGTTAAATAATTCTAGAATGATTGATTTGGACCTATTTTACAACTCTTGTCTGAGTCCAACCATTGTAGGCATGGGTCTTTTATTTGAAAGATTATTGAAGGTTTGTTGCATTGAATTGTATTCATAAAGTAGGTAACTGATATGAGTAGGGTTTCTTCAGCAGCTGATGATAAGGTGAGGTTGGAATCCTAGGAGAGCCTAGAAAGTGCCTTAGAGGAATTGATGCACTATTTAGCGGTGCGTGTTCATTTGAGAATGAATATATATGGTAGGATCGGGAAGTAGTGGAAATGAGTAGTTACTTAGAGGATCAGGAACGATCCTTGAAAAAATTACAGATAGGTGTGGATGGTAGTATTGGGCTCCTAACACTGAATGCATGGATGCATACTCGAATCGAGGAAAATTTCGGGGATTCTAAGGAGTTGTTTGAGGGTAGATTGTATGGTTTGGCACCATGATTAATGTGTTTCCGTCTTATCTAGTTTTACAGTTTTGGTTGTTCAGGAAGATGGATTGGGATGTCATTATCTATGAAGGGTGTTATGTTCTGCTAGGTTTCCTTGTTCGGAGGAAAAGGAGAGCAGTCATGTGATTTTTCAGAGTTTGGAGGTAGACCCAGCACGGGGCTAGATAATTGCGGTTATTGGGGGCAAGTATGGCAGTGTGGGAATACACAAGAGAATTCTTGTGGTATGGTTGCCTTGAGATGAGATCAAGGTTCTGCTTTCTTTGAATATAGTCAAGAAGGTGCTAGTTGATTGTTTCAAGTAAGTAGGGAAGTGAATCGGGAATGACAAATTTTGTTGTCTCTAATGTATCCCAACTAGGAGTATGATGCCTCTTGTATTTATGAATGATTGTCGTGATGAATTGATGATTAGGGATTTGTAGATGAGGTGTGGAATTCCACTTGTTTCTAGATAGAGAATCGGTGTTATTAAGGGACAAAATTATTGCTTGTGCATCTGCATGGGATTCTAGATGTTAGAGGCGGATACGATTAGGGATTTTCTAAGGTCTTCATCTGAAATTCAAAATCTCTTTGAGTTTACTACACCTTTATCTAGAAGATCGCCTTGTATTGTGTTATACATTCGAAGTTTCTTAGATGCTATGTATCTGTTAAGCAGGTTGAGTTTGGGTCTATTTTCAATGTTAGTTGATGGTAGTTCGAACCCTAAGTGAGGGAGAATTAGGTATTTTGCTTGGAGGATCATCGATCTGTTCAAGTTTATGATTTCAGAAGAATGGGTAATAGGGATATGTGGTCCGGATATGCGATACTTTGGTTCACGATATGGTCAAGAAATGGGCGCAAAGCAACTTGCTATCTGATATATGTGCTCAGGAATAAATGAGTTTTCTTCATGGAAAGAAGTTGTCGGACAAGGATCTCTTTGTATCACATGGTCGCTTTCGGTATTACCGGTGATTAGGTCATGAGGCGTTTGGGTCACTCAGGTTGAATATCGGTTATGGAAGGAATTGTCAGCTCGTTGTATAGTTTGATATATATAGTCTAAGATGGGAAGTTGTTGATCGGTTAATTAACTTCAGGTTTTGGTATATGTTGTTCCACATGAGTTTTGTTCAATAGTATATTGGGTCATTAGAGTAGTTATCAATTCATTCTCGACTACTGGCCATTTCGTTCATCGTCAATAGTTGACGTTCTTCGAAAGTTTCGAGGTTTATTAGTTGCAGTCCAATGGATGCGTCAACGTATTATCAAAATCTCTACATTGTACATTTTGGTTTCAAGGTTTGGGTATCCTTGATTGTTAGTTATGAAAGTATTGTTCATAGCAGGATAGGGTTTGCAGTTTTCCTTGGTTATTGGGAGTTCGATTGTCATAGCGGTGTTGTTTAGGTTTAAGGTATGGCTTTGGACCTATGTGGAATCCACTTTTAAGATGTCGTGTCCATAATGCCCCAGTTTGTAGGCATTTTCAAATTAATCTCTTGGTTTTAAACTACTTGTCCTTGTTTTGGAAGGAAGTAGTCCCAAGAAGCCCTAGTGGAAAAATGGTAATTTTGGGAGAAGGCGTGGTATGCTAAGCGTACATGTGAGTATGCTAAGCGTGCTACCGTGTGCCCTAGTACGTTGGGTGTACACATATTTGTTGGATTAGTGTCTAAGCCTGTAACCATATTTGGTAAGTACTTGACCCCGTTGTGCATGGTCCTTTTGGGTTGCCTTCACCAAAGCAACTTGACTGGAGAAATAATAAAGAAAAAGGTTATTATGATTTATAAACATATTATAGGAATAATATATTAAAGGAAAAATCATATTTGTTTAATTAATATTGGTCAATAACTAATTAAGATTTAACTTTGTGATCAAATGTAATTCATTAAACTACAGGGGCTAAATTGTAATTATGTGATAGTTGCAAATTAGGGCAATGGATGCCCTAAGGGAGAGGTGGACGAATTCAAGGGGATAATGCCCTAGAATTCGTCCAAGGATAGGTTTCTAGACGTATCTTATGGATTGCTTGGTGGGCAAGCAACTAGATAAGGATAAGGACTAAAACCCTAATCTCTACCCTATAAAGGACCCCTTGGCTAAGGGAAATCGGCCACTGGTTTTCTAAGAAGCCTTAGAGCCGATTTTTAGTCTATCCCCTCTCTCTCTCTCTCTTTCTCTCTCTCTCTCTCTCTTTCTCTCTCTCTCTCTCTCTCTCTCTCTCTCTCTCTCTCTCTCTCTCTCTCTCTCTTTCCTCTGCATTTGCTTGTGGTGTTTGTGAGCCATTAGAGGTACTACACTTATGGTACTTGCTTTCCAAGACAAGAGATTGAAGAATTGTGTTGTTATTGCAACATAACAACCAAAGGTATGTAAGCCCTTTTAGTTTATATAAATATCAAAATATATACATGCATGCTAGGGTTCTTGTGTTCATAAAGTTGTGTATCTAATAGAGAAAACATAGATCCAAATCTAGGGTTGCATGCACACATAGGATTGTTTGTACAAAACCCATCAGTGATATCAAAGACTCTGGTTGAATTGTTTTCAATTAGTATTATACAATTGTATGAATTTGACACTTTAGGGTTTATGGGCGATAAACCCTAGGAGGCAAGGATTTCGATTTTAGGGTTCTTGAACCCTTGTGTTCGAAATTTTGAAGGGTTTTCAAACACTTTTCCTCGTTGCACAAGATTTCGAGATCTAGGGTTTGCAAACCCTAGATTTTTGAGATTTACCTCCTCCCCAAGATAAGTATCTAAAATTTAGGGATTTGGATAATCCTATATCTTGTAATTATCCTTTAATTGTTAAATATGGTAATTAAAGATTTTGAATTATCCCCTCCCATATTTTCAAAATTTAGAGGGATATAAGGGATTAGTATAAAATTAACTGTTTAATTTAAAATAATCCTTTATGATTTAGTAATTAAAATTAATTGTTTAATTTATATAATTATTAAATCAAGAGTTTTAATATTAAAAATTTTAATTTAAAAGTTATAAATTTCGAAAATTTTAAACTGAAATTAAAACCCTAGTATTTTTAAAATGTTTAAAATACACCCTATACTATTATATTATTACAAGATTAATATATATATATATATATATATATATATATATATATATATATATATATATATATATATATATATATGTATAACTAAAATGCTAGTCTTACCGTTAGTAGGCCTCATTCACGAAGCCGATCTATAAGGGGGGTATAAGGTTGTGGCCTATAAAATGGCTGTTTAATGCGTATCCACTCTTACCCACCGCTTCCTTGATTGATGGAGGGTCGTTAGCCGAACGGATAGGATATGGCAATCCTCTCTTCATTAATAAGTATAATGAAACTATATAAAGTAACTGAACGTTTTTACAAAATTCCCAATCCTAGTTACTTTAGGAAAAAGTGAATTGATGCAATCCCATGAAATTACACTTTTCACCCTTGCTAAGAAGTTAGTGGAGCGTGTGTGGTTAACCGGCACACTAATTGGTTCTAAGCAAAGGACAAAAAGGCTGACTCATTGTCTGTCATAGTTCGATGGAGCGTGTGTGGTTAACCGGCACATCGAATAGGTGACTGTAACAATGAGGGCACCATGTATATTTGCATGGTTATTCACACCCGCTTTGTGATCCTTGGCATCCCAGTCACAAACAAGAGGGGCATATCGAGATTTAAACAATCCATTAAAAAGTTCAATGAATCTCAAAATCTAGGAATTCTCAATACATTTAAAACCTAAGCCTTATGTTTTTCATGGTGAAGAATTAGTGAATCTTCATTCACTTACCTCCAAATTATTTGCATGTTGGATTACGGCATCCATTTTCTAATGTGTAAATAATGTGGTTGGATCCTAGCCCTAATTTCTCATTTTAGGTGTTTAATTAGGGATTCAATTCTAATCAAACTTTATTCCTTTCTATTTGCAGATGTCTAACACAAACGCAAACAACGTTGCTGCTGGTTCATTCTCGCTAATGAGCCTATGCCAAAAGGTGACATTCAACGGATCGAATTTCAACGAATGGATAAGATACATTCGCATGATTTCCTGCTACGAGGACAAAGAATATGTCCTCGACGAGAAGCTTGAAAATATCAGTCCGGAAATCGCTACTCCCGAAGAAATGGCCGTCTTTAAGACCCATGAGCGTGATGCAACGAAAGTCCATTGCATTATCTTGGCCACTATGAATCTTGAACTCCAAAAGTCCTATGAGGACATGTATCCCTATGAAATGCACCAAGATTTTCTGGAGACGTACCACCAAAGCACAAGGCAAGAGCGCTACGAGATCATCACCAACATGATCACCGCTAAGATGAGAAGTGGAGAATCCCTAACCTCGCATTTGCAAAAGATGCAAAGGTATGTTGATCGTCTTCGCAAGTTAAATGTTAACTTTGGGAAAAACTTAGATATCGACATCATTCTCCATTCCTTGCCCTCGTGCTACAACCAATTTAGGATGACCTACCACATGAACAAAGAAGAAGTCACCCTAAGCAAACTCTAAACTGATGAGAGAAACCTCAAGGACAAATCTATTGCACCAACTCCCACTCCACCCGCTGCTCCTGTTTTGGCCATTGGGCAAGGGAAGGGCAAAAAGGGGAAGGCTCCTTCAAAGAGCCACCACAAGGGAATGCCACAGGATGGTTCCTCTACTAGTGGAACCAAAGTTGGTCCTGCTAAGCCCAAATCTAACCCTAAGGAGGCAGAATGTCACCACTGCCACAAAAATAGGACACTGGAAGAGAAGTTGCCCGGAATATCTGCAAGCCATCAAGCATGGGAAGATCAAGTTGTCTTTCGCAGGTATTTACAAAATTAAATCTAATGATTCATCAGGTACTATTTCTTGGGTTCTTTATACAGGATGTGGTTTTCACATATGTTCTGATTTGCAGGGACTAAGAAGAAATAGAGATGTGGAGCATGGAAGAATAAATCTAGTCATGGGAAACAGAAGATCATCGCCTGTCACCAAGATTGGAGTGTATTCTTTAGCTCTTAGTAATGGATTAGGTTTATATTTAGATAATTGTTGCTATTCTCTAGATATGGCAAGAAACATCATTTCATTCCATGGTTTGTTTAGACAAGGATTTAGATATTCGTTTGATAATGAGAAAGGTTCAATTTATGCTTATCTAAATGGTGTTTTATATTTTGAAGCATTGCCTTGTAATGGAATTGATGAAACTGTTATGGTTGTAGATAACTTAGGAAATCATGTGCTGTGTGTGGATTCTTCCAATGGTTTGGATAAAGCATGCTTGTGGCATTGTTGTCTTGGACATGTCAACAAGAAACGTATAGCCCAACTACAAAATGATGGAGTGTTGGATTCATTCAACCTTAGGGACGATGACATGTGTGAGTCTTGTTTACTAAGATGACCAAGTCACCCTTCACTGGCACTTGTGAAAGGGGTGAGGGTTTATTGGATCTCATACATACCAATGTGTGTGGACCCTTTAGATCCACCACAAGGGACGCGAACTGCTTCTATGTGACTTTCACTGATGATTATAGTAGATACGGGTATATTTACTTAATCAAGCACAAGTCAGAAGCCTTTGAAAATTTCGAAGAGTTTAAACAAGAAGTGGAGAATCAATTGGTCAGGAAAATCAAGATGCTTCAATCCGATTGAGGAGGAGGGTATCTAAGTCTTGAATTCCACAACTATCTCAAGGAATGCGGAATAGTTTCGCAATTGACGCCGCCTAGAACACCGAAGTTGAATGGTGTGGCTGAGAGGCGTAATTGAACCTTGTTGGACATGGTTCGTTCCATGATGATTCGTGCTTCATTACCTATCTCATTTTGGGGGTATGCCTTAGAGACTGCCTCCCATATCCATAAGTTAGTCCCTACAAAGAAGGTTACCAAAACACCTCACGAGATGTTGACAGGGAAAGCTCCCTCGTGGGCACATATCAAGGTTTGGGGTTGCGAGGCTTTCGTAAGACGAGAGACTCACGACAAGCTCAAAACTCGTAGTGAGCGATGTATTTTCATCGGCTACCCGTAGAAATCCTTTGGATATCTCTTCTATAGACCGAGTGACAATGATGTCTTCGTTGCGAGGAGAGGATTTTTCTGAGAGCAAGAACTCATAAACCAAGGAGACAGTGGGAGGAAAATTGATCTTGAATAGATTCAAGAGTCGAGCGATGAAGGAACCTCTAACGCTGGTGCTCAACCCGAGGAGGAAACTCCGGTTGAACTGATTGACGAATCCTTACCTCTTAGACGTTCCGAAAGATTTAGAGTTCAACCCCATTTGTATGGTTTTCATATTACTAACGAAGGGGACACGTATATTAGTGATAGTATACTAGTAAATCTAGATGAACCTAACAACTATAAGGAAGCCATGGCAGGCCCGGATTCTGCAAAATGGAAAGAGGTGATGGACAGCGAGATTCAGTCCATGTATGACAACCAAGTTTGGAATTTGGTTGACAATGTGCCTAGACTTAAGATGATTGGGTGCAAGTGGATCTTCAAGAAGAAGACGGACATGGATGGGAATGTGCACACGTACAATGCACGATTGGTTGCGAAGGGCTTTACTCAAACTCCCGGAGTTGACTATGATGAGACCTTCTCACCAGTTACTAAAATTAAGTCTATTTTGGATGATACTAGCCATTACTGCATTTCATGATTATGAAATATGGCAAATGGATGTCAAAACCTCTTTCCTTAATGGGAAATTGGTTGAGGATGTTTACATGGCTCAGCCAGAGGGTTTTGTTAATGTGAAGCATCCCAATAGAGTGTGCAAGCTTCAGAAGTCCATTTATGGACTTAAATAAGCATCTCGCAGATGGAATCTTTGCTTTGACGAGAAAGTCAAAGAGTTTGGATTTGTACGAAGCGAAGATGAATCATGTGTATATGTCAAAGCCAGTAGGAGTATAGTTAGCTTTCTCATGTTATATGTCGATGACATATTACTCATAGGAAACAACATCCCGACACTGTAGGAAGTTAAGTCATGGCTTAGGAAGTGTTTCGCTATGAAGGACCTCGGAGAGGCTTCCTATATTTTGGGAATAAGGATAATGAGAGACCGAAGTAAGAGACTAATAGGACTTAGTCAGAATACTTACTTGGACAAGGTACTAAAATGTTTTAGTATGGAGAACTCGAAGAAGGGAGAACTACCGATCCAAAGTAATGCTAAGTTGAGTAAGACTTAAAGTCCAAGTACCGAAGCCGAGATAGATGAAATGAGCCGAGTACCTTACACTTCCGCAGTAGGCTCAATCATGTATTCTATGACTTGTACTCGCCCTGATGTGGCCTTCGCTTTGAGCATGGTCAGTAGATATCAATAGAACCCCGATAGAGCACATTGGACCGCAGTCAAGAATATCCTTAAGTACCTTCGGAGGACCAAGGAATGGTTTCTAGTTCTCGGAGGGAGTGATGACTTAAAGGTGCGAGGGTATGGTGACGCCAGTTTCCAGACCGATCGGGACAACTATCGTTCACAGTCGGGCTGGGTCTTTGCCCTTAATGGAGGAGCAGTGACTTGGAAAAGTTCCAAGCATGAAACTGTAGTTGATTCAACGTGCGAATCGGAGTACATTGCAGCGAGCGAAGCATCAAGGAGGCAATATGGTTGAAGAACTTCATTGGAGACCTTGGAGTTGTACCTGCCATAAAGTAGCCTATGGAAATTTTCTGTGATAATGAAGGAGCGGTTGCCTTGACCAAGAAACCGAGGGATCATGGTAGATCTCGACATATCGACAGAAAATATCACTTTATTAGACATCGGGTAGAAGAAGGACTCCTCGTAGTTAAGAGGGTATCGTCATAGGATAATCCAGCAGATTGGCTTACGAAGGGACTGAGTAGGGTAAAGCATTTGCAGCATGCTAGGAGCATTGGGCTGAAGGACGATGTTAGTTTGGATTAGATAGTTTAGAAATGAGTAATAGATAGTTGTAATTGACATTTGATGATTAAATAAAGGAGTGTTATTTATTAGTATAGTTAATGTCTTATGTTAATTGGTTGACTATTATTTTGCTTTGCATGTTTTGACTTCCTGAATAATTGAGTTAATTAAGAATAATCGAATTATTCAAATGGTCCACAGTCATTCATATGTTGGAACTAGGTATGAATGAAGACTGTCATGAATTGGTGTGTAGATTGTCTGAAAGGTATTCGACATAACAAAGGTTTGTTACAACATTCATGAGTGCTTATAAATAAGTTTTGAGCATTGGAATAAACCTGTGCTTGTTGGAATCACTTCATGGAATCTATCACGAGTGATCGCAAGACGATAATATCATATGGTCTTAAAACCAAGATATATGGTTTATTCGTTGCTAATTGATTGTACATTGATAATGCGAAACCGCATCAGTAAATTGATGTCATAAAACGCATTGTTGTGTATAATTGATTAGTGACTAGTAAATGCATATAAGTCGAAGTTTATCTGTTTCTTTTATCCTAAGAGGGTAAAAGTGATATCAGGGCCCGTCGATAATTTTGATTTGACTTATGTGTCGGGCCCGGTCATGACTGAATTGATGTCTTCAATTAAGTTCTATGTCAAATGAATATGAGATCGAGAAACTAGCTACTGGACAATAAGTATGACTATGTTCCATGAGATTGTCCGCATGATATCTAAAACAGAGGACTGTACGATCCCTTATCTAAAGGACAGGTTACTAATAAGATCAGAGTTCAATAGCATCTTTGAGAGCTACGATTTCTAATCGAGTTATACTTATATTTGTGGTTACTAAACTTATCCAAGTGGGAGACTGTTGGATTAGTGTCTAAACTCGTAACCATATTTGGTAAGTACTTGACTCGGTTGTGCATGGTCCTTTTGGGTTGCCTTCACCAAAGAAACTTGACTGGAGAAATAATAGAGAAATAGGTTATTATGATTTATTAATATATTATAGGAATAATATATTAAAGGAGAAATCATATTTGTTTAATTAATATTGGTCAATAATTAATTAAGAATTAATTTTGTCATCAAATGTAATTAATTAAACTATAGGGGCTGAATTGTAATTATGTGATAGTTGCAAATTAGGGCAATGGATGCCCTAAGGGAGAGGTGGATGAATTCAAGGGGATAAGGCCCTAGAATTCGTCCAAGGATAGGTTTCTAGACTTATCTTATGGATTGCTTGGTGGGAAAGAAACTAGATAAAGATAAGGACTAAAACCCTAATCTCTACCCTATAAAAAGACCCCTTGGCTAAGGGAAATCAGCCACTGGTTTTCTAAGAAGCCTTAGAGACGATTTCTAGTCTCTCCCCTCTCTCTCTCTCTCTCTTGCCTCTCCATTTGCTTGTGGTGTTTGTGAGTCATTAGAGATACTACACTTGTGGTACTTGCTTTCCAAGACAAGAGATTGAAGAATTTTGTTGTTATTGCAACATAACAACAAGAGGTATGTAATCCCTTCTAGTTTATATAAATTTCAAAATATATACATGCATGCTAGGGTTCTTCTTGTGTTCATAAAGTTGTGTATCTAATAGAGAAAACATAGATCCAAATCTAGGGTTGCATGCACACATAGGATTGTTTGTACAAAACCCATCAATATTTTCATTGGGCTTACTCTTGTCTAAAAGAAACCTTGAGTTTTAGGGTTTGTGGGGGTATCTAAGCACCTTTATGGATTATTTAGCCTCATCTTTTCAGCTTCCAAGCACTTGAGTCGTTTTTAGCAAACACTAACCCCATAAGAGAGTGTCTTGAGCTAAAAGTGTGTTCTTTGTGTGCTTAATGAAGAAGGAGTTGTATCAAGGAGATTAGCAGTTGAAGCAAGCTTTTGGATCTTGGATCATCACCTTCTTGGGAAGCTCCAAAGCTAAAAAGTTACTACACTTTATGCCTTTTTTGCTTGGATCTCATTTTGGTAGCTTTATGATGTCCTTTTTGTCCCAAAAGTCCCATTGTTATGCATGTATGGTTTTGGTCATTTTGGGCAGTCCTTTTGGACCCTAGGAAGGGTTCTAAGACATAAAAATGAGGTCTATTTAGCTAGTTTGGCTCCAGTCTTACTGTAGAAGGTCTTAATAGATTAAGACCATGTATTGAGGACTTTTTGGACATCTAAAGTCATAAAGTTGGAGACTTTATGAACCTGGAGTGCATTTCGATCATGGATCTGAAGTTTGGCTTAAATGCTTAAGCCATTAAGCACTTAGGAAGAAATTGAGTCTTGCGAGGGTACACCCCGCGTAGGGAGGTGTACGCCCTACGTAACCATTATGCCACCCTGATGATGGATCATGTGCAGCCTCGTGTATGCTGAGCATAACTCCAGAGTACGCCCCATGTACACGACAGTTTTTGGGCCTCTTCATTTTGGTCTTTGGTTTTGGACTCGGATTGTCTTGGGCATGTTAGGCTACCTGGATTTTATGTTCTGGGCTTTTGTTTTGATGTGCTTTCTTGGGTGAAGGATCACGATAGGAATTAGGCCCAATTTGGAAAATTGGGCCATATTTGGGCCTTAGATGTTTGGTTTGGATTTTGGGCCTTTGGACATCTAGTTTAGGCCTTAGCTTTGGGCCAATCTTGAGAAGGGTAAAAAGGTCTTTTACCTAAATTTGGACTCATAACGTGAGTTAGTGAATAGATGTTGTTGGGTTGTCTTTGAGGGATTTGATAGCACATGGATCATAGTGGATTTGCAGTTAGAGATTATTCGTGGAATTAGCTGTGATGAGGTGTTGTCTTGATATTGGTGGTTCGGGGATCTGGCAGCCAATAGCCAGGGTTCATATTTTATGTTTTGCAGTACGAGGTGAGTCTTCCTCACTGTAATCTTGGGTCAAAGGCACCAAGGTCGGCCCATTTATTTTATAACCTGATATTGTTGATATGCTGAGTATGGAATAGATCTGCATGATTATGCTAGTTGCTGATGTATTAGTATGGTAGATCTATAGGACTACCTATGATTCTGTCTGCATGATTTTCTGTTATGTTGTTATCGTTCGGCATATTGTGATGGGTTGACGTTGAGCTGCTTCGTGTTGTAGCCAACAAACCCTGGAGCATTCCAGATATGAGCTGAGGGCTGGGTAGGGCATCCTAGACTTATACTGAGGGCTTAGTAACATTGTAGATACGAGCTAAGGACTCAGTGGTATGGCATACTCGTAATGAGGGCTCGAGGGTATTAAAGCAATCCAGATATGAGCTGAGGGCTGGGTAGGGCATACCAGATTCATACTGAGGGCTCAGTAGCATTCCAAATATGAGTTGTGGATCGGTTGGTATGCCAGAATCGTGCTAAGGGCTGAACATTGGTATCCTAGTCTGATGACTGGTTGAATTGGGAGCAAGCTAGATATAAGTTGTGGGCCTCGGGGGCAAGCTAGAATTATACTTTAGGCTCAAGAGCAGGCCATATATGAGTTGTAGGCCTGATAGGCAGGCCATACTCATACTGTGGGCTCAGGGGTAATCTAATCTTTTAGCTGCAGACCCAGTACATGTTGTTGTTATTTATGTGCTATCTGTTTGTGTGGTGGTATTTTGGGGGAACTCACTAAGCTTCGTGCTTACAATTTGTTTATGGTTTCAGGTTATTGAGATGATCTGTGGCAAGGCAAAGGCATGACTGTACGCATCCTCAATTTTTTACAACGGATTGGATCTTAGGAGACTCTAATTTTAAATCATGTTTTGGAGACAATATTTTTGTAAACACTTTTGTTAATAAATGGGTTGTTTTGAAAAGTTTAAATTTGTTGAAATTTTTGTGATGTTACAGTGTCGACATGGTTGGTGTTTGGATTGAACTGACTAGGGTTTTAGCAGTATTTATGGATAACTTTGGAAGTTTTATCGAGTCGGTTAAGTAATGGTGGAATCTGTTCCGTTTTAGTTAAGGGGTATGATCTTGTTTCAATAATTTGTGAAGATGTTTCTGTTAACAATTGATGTTCTTCATTTCGTTAGATCTACTAATACTTCACCCTTTTGGTAAGGTTGTGAGGGAAAATGAATGTAGTAGATCCAGGGTTGGTTATGGGTTCTCTTGAGGGTGTGTGTTGTGGTAAGTTTATTAGATATTACCGTGAGGGGTGTATGTGGATTGAACAAGATTGAAAGGGAGCCCTTGGTTCTAATTATAGTCATGGTTATTATTTAGGTTATAGCCTAGGAATTGGAACAAAAGTACAACAACCTACCTCATTCTCTGTTTGTGTCTGATAATGTTTTTCATTTGATTTGGTGTTGGTAGTAGCCTGTATTGTGAAAGGAATTGTGCGTTATAAAAGGGTATGAGTCATGTGGTCTTTAGTTAGTGTCAAGAGGGGTGTTGATTGGGTTCTTGAAAATCGGTGGGTTGATGGTTGTGTATCTTTAGGCCTATGAGGTGCTAGTCGTTTTAGTGGTTAGAAGTTGTCACGATGTATCATCAACCAACAATTGTAAGAATCATATGGGTGGGACCTGGTAGTCATTTGATTGGGACTCTTACGTCTCAAATAGTTATTCTTTGGCATGTTAGAAGTCTTGTAAGGTTGTGGGGTGTCCCATAGCATTCACTATATTGGTAGGCGATGGTAAGTGTTCTAAGATTGTAGGGTGACCCATAACATTCACTAGGTAGATAAGTACTTATGGGAGTGTTATGCGTTTACGATTTAGCTCGTATCCTTCGCTAGGTTGAGTTTGACCATTATAGGAAAGTGGTGAGACTGTGGAAGTTCCATAGAATTCATGAGATTGAGAAAACTTGTAGGCCGACTTGGGATCGGGGGGTGATGTAAGACTATGATTAAGTCGGTAGCATTCATCTAGAGTGAAGTAGACTAGCTAATGTTCATATGTTGTCAGGTGATGTCATCCTTGGTTCTATCAGGAGGGCAGTTGGAGCTGTGATGGCGAACAGGTTTGGATAGCTTTTGTCAGGAAGACTCTTGCTTGAAGTCTTGTGTTGCGTGCATGTGGAAGACTATTAGATTCAGTAATCAGCTGGAAATCTAAATTTTTGGTTAATTAGCAGGTAAGTATGAAGCCTGAGAAATCTCGGTTAGATCGAAAATGTGATTAATGGATAGCAAGATGAGACTGAAACATTGGTATGGCACCAATGATTGAGACTCGTGTTGGGAGTCACCCTTGTTTCCAAATGGAAGGTTTTAGTAGCAATGTATGTGTATGGATTCTGTGTTCCAATTATCAACATGATAATTCAAGGTTAGAAGGGTTTCGTTTGGTTCAGCTTGCATAGTGGAGTTATATTTGATTGCGTTTCAGAATGGTTCTGTGTGTCTAGAAGTTAGGCATGGTTTTGGGTTTTTGGATTTTTGGTAGAGTAGTGATGCATACTCTTAATTGGTTAAGGTAAGTGGGTCATGGATTCGTTCTTCGTTCGAGTATATGAGTTCTGCTAAGTCTTCGGCTTCGATTGTAGTATTGGAAGGCAACTGTCTAGTATGCCTAGAAGGTAGTAAGTAATGTTTTTAAGGACAAAATCTAATTTAATTGCGGGAGCTTTGTAACACTCATTTTCCAAGATGAGCTGATTTAGGGTTTCATGCGAGAAAAGGTCGATTTTTTTAAGAAATGGAGTCTCACGATGTGACCTTTGAGTGCTCACGATGTGACATGGGTTACATTGTAAATTGTGCCCGAGACCGATCTTACGATGTGAGGCATAGAAGCTTATGACGTTAGAACTACTACAGCCCAACGCATGATCTTTTAGGGTTTCCTTCATATTTAAGCCTCTCTAAGCCATTTCTAGGGTTAGTTTTCATCCTCTAACACTCTTTCACCTCATAAAACCCTAACCTTCATTTCTTGCTTGATTCTTGAGCTCTTTGGAGCTTTTCTTGGCTTGAAGAAGAAGAGAATAAAAAGAAGAAAATGATCTTTTGGTGGATCTTGCAAGGAATCAACATTATTATCACCTCATATTGTCTTTGGACCCTTGAATGTGTCAAAGTTTCCACCATAATTGTTGCATATGGCTAGATCTAAGTTTTGTCCTACTCTTCTCCTTGTTGGGCAAGTTTGAATGAATGGAAACCATAAAGTTGGCAACTTTATGGGTTGTAAGGGTCCTTAGTGTCATGAAGTTCAAATCTAATGAATGGTTGGGTTTTGAATCTTTGCATGAAAGTTGGATGTCATTCTCTACATTTTTGGTCCCAAATGAGATTTAGGCATGTATTGGACATACATGTCCATAAAACATCGACTTTTAAGTGTATTATGGAGTTATAAGACCTTCTAGAAAGTTAGTGTATAAGGTTTAATGGATTAAGGACTTAAATCTTTGGTTTTTTGTTTCAGACTATGCTTACGACATGAGACATAAGGTCTCACGATATGATAATAGGAGACCTTGTTTTCTTTTGAGCTTTTGGGGCTTACAACGTGACTGAAGGCTGCTCACACCGTGAGGTCAGCTCAAGTGATTTTTCATGTCTAGGTTGGCTGAGTTGAGTCGAGACAAGTTTGAATCGAACCGAGTGGGCTCTCACGACATGACCAAGGGTTGTTCATGACATGATTTTAAATAGTTGACATTATGGGTTGCTACTTTGACTTTTGACTTTTTTACCAGGTTGACTTTTGGTCAAACTTGGGTAGAGCTGAGTATTTGATTAAGTTTTGGTCTTGTTTTGGTGTTAGGAAGTTTGGGTTGGTTGTTCAGTTGTTGAGGTAACTGTTGGGCTTTTGTTGAGTGGTTCAAGTGAGTCTCTTCATGTACTCATGGGTCGAATGCACCAATGCCGACCCATTGGATTATATTTGTAGGATGATAGTTGTGTTTGTGACATTTGTTGATATGTTTGTATGTGCTTGTTGTCCTTGTGACTTATGTTAATATACATTTATGCTTATATATGTGGGTGAAATAGAATCGGGGTTATTACGAACCCAACACAACTACATGTTGTTATACAGAGTCATTATGGACCCGGGGTTGATACGGACCAAAAAGGTTGATATGAACCCGACATAACTACATGTTTTTATATAAAGTCATTGCAGACTCGGGGTTGATACAGACCCCTAGGATGATACGGACCCGACACACCTACATGTTCTAATATACATATATGTTGTATTAGGGGTTAAATTGTCAAGATACTAAGTTTTTTTTTCCTCCAAACCGTGTACCGTACCAACTATAAATGGCAGAAGCATTTAAGTACTAGTACCGTACATATTATACTTGGTACCAACTCAATTGGCTACCAATAAATTTGGTTGGTACATATTGGTATTGATATATACCAAAATTTTTAACTAATAAATATATGTGAAAAGTTTGGCACTTGATAAGCTAAACGTGAATGTGAAATGAAGTTGTGTACTTGTTGTGGTCGTCACTTGTTTTAGTATTTTTTTTTTTACTCTTTTAGAGTCATGAGTTGGTAATTCATTTGGTATGGCCGATCACGTGCTAATAAAAAATAATAAGTAGAAAAAGAGTTGTCTTTCATGCGATTGTGTTTGTAACTTCAAAGATTTATATATATATATATATATATATATATATATATATATATATATATATATATATATATATATATATATATATATATATATATATATATAAAGAGAGAGAGAGGGAGAGAGAGAGAGAGAGTTAGTTATGAACATGTATAATCATCAAATATTATACGATATGTGACTAATTTAGACCACTCATTTGATAAGAGTATAATTGAAATTTTAATGTTACATAAACTATGGTAATTTAGATGATTATGGTAAAAAAATTAAATTAATAAATAATCCTATAAAATAAGCATATTTGTTTACGGTCTTGGAATAACTCTCGCTCTCCACCAGCATGGTTGGTAGTTCCGCCTCATCCCGGCTCCTCCTTCTGATCGTCTTCCTCCTCCAACGTCCTCCAATGTCGGTGAGTTTTTTCCTCTTTTTCGTTTTCATTCTTGAACAATTGATTTGCTTGAACGATCCCGAAACCAACTTTTTGTGTTCTTTCTTAAATGGTTTTGAAAATCTTTTTTTTTTCATACATGAATGATTATGATTTAATTTAAATTGTTTTTAGCCTAGAAATCAATTTATCAAAGCTTATCCAACGATTCTTATGGAATGAGACGATGGGTTGATGCTAACTTTTTTTTCTTCATGTAATAATGTCAATTGGGAATAGCTCAATTGGTAGAATCATAGTCTTTTAGTACGGGAGAATGGGGATGCTAGGGTTTGATCTTTGATACTAACATAAATTGGAGTATTAACACTGTTATGTAATCAGTCAAGCTGCCATTTAAAAAAATAAAAATAAATAATGCTTTTGATTTAGATTTTTTTAATTTTTTTTTTCACTTTTAATATATAGTTTCTCAAACTTATACGTTAGTTTAATTATGAAAAAGTGGATGACAAAAATTAACCGTAGGAAAAAAGGGAAAAAGCTTGATAATAGCTAAAAGACAAGTATTGACATGAATTTTTAAGAATGTAAAGTGTAGACGCTTGAATGTATTTTGTATTGAAAAAGATTGTATATATACATTTACTAATAACATGTATATTTGAAAATTACAGGTATATTGTAAAATAGGTTAGGGATGCCAAGGAACAAAATGTTTGTTTTGAAATACCATCCGAGCTTAAATGGAAAATTTGTATATAATGCAATTGATTGAGGAAGAACATATTTTTCTATTCTTTAAGAATGTTGTTTATTTAATTCGCACATATTAATGTTTTATCTTTTTTAAGAATATGATGATATACTTGAACTTGTTTCGAAGTATTTTATCATATATTCTAAAAGGATAGGTACACATGTGTAGCAGCTACGCATTGATTTATTTTCTCGTGCAAATTTTGGTTTAGTGATTAAAAAACATATTAAAATCAATAGATTCTTAAAGAATTAATTATAATTCTTAAAAAATGAATTCCAATTCTTCATGAACGTCTTATGAGAATATCAATATTAATTATTCCTATTATCGATAATGAAGTTTTAACAAAAACAATCGATTCTTAACTATTCTCATCATGTAGAACAAGCTTTATTTAAAAAAAAATGATTTTTAACAAGAAATATTGCATGTTCCACATTAATAGATTATATTATATTCGCGTATTTTTCTAAGAATTTAATACGTAAGCATTTTCCAATATGCAAAATTTATTATACAATATATTTATTAAATGCGTAATCACTAATTAACTTTTTTTTATAAAAAAATCTCTAGTTTTATCAACCGTGTTAAAAGATACTATAATTAATTTAAAATGTAAAATATATAATTTTATTATTTTAAAACTAATTTAAATTGCATCACTTATTATTCCTACTTACCATAAATTATTGTAAACCAAATTGACTAATTTCTCTTACAAAAAATTAAATGTAGTTATATAGTAAATGATGTCACATGTTAATATTGTATACCTTAAGATCACAACCTTTCATTTTTTAATTTAGTGGCTAAAATTTGATCATATATTTATATAATACTTATGATTCATATTTAATCCTAACATTATATATATATATATATATATATATATATATATATATATATATATATATATATATAGAGAGAGAGAGAGAGAGACAGATAAATAGAGAGAAAGAGAAAGAGCTAGGTTCAAATGTGGATTGACATCTATTGTACATACATGTGGACAATGTTATTCCGTGAGAATAACAAAGAAAATATGTTGTTTGACACAACTATTGTCATTAACACACATTCTTAATAGGTTAGGGATGTCAAGGAACAAAATGTTTGTTTTGAAATACCATCGGAGCTGAAATGGAAAATTTGTATATAATGCAATTGATTGAGGAAGAACATATTTTTCCTATTCTTTAAGAATGTTGTTTATTCAATTCGCACATATTCATGTTTTATCTTTTTTAAGAATATGATGATATACTTGAACTTGTTTCGAAGTATTTAATTTATCTTATATTCTAAAAGAATAAGGACACACATGTAGCAGCTACGCATTGATTTATTTTCTCGTGGAAATTTTGGTTTAGTGGTTAAAAAACATATTGAAATCAATAGATTCTTAAAGAATTAATTATAATTCTTAAAAAACGAATTCCAATTCTTCAAGAATGTCTTATGAGAATTTCAATATTAATTATTCCTATTATCGATAATGAAGTTTTAACAAAAACAACCGATTCTTAACTATTCTCATGATGTAGAACAAGCTTTATTTTAAAAAAAATTGATTTTTAACAAGAAATATTGCATGTTCCGCAATAATAGATTATATTATATTCTCATATTCTTTAAGAATTTAATACGTAAGAATTTTCCAATATGCAAAATTTATTATACAATATATTTATTGAATGCATAATCAGTAATTAACATTTTTATAAAAAATCTCTAGTTTTATTAACCGTATTAAAAGATACTATAATTAATTTAAAATGTAAAATATATAATTTTATTATTTTAAAACTAATTTAAATTGCATCACTTATTATCCCGACATACCATAAATTATTGTAAACCAAATTGACTAATATATCTTACAATTAATTAAATGTAATTATATAGTAAATGATGTCACATGTTAATATTGTATATCTTAAGATCACAACATTTCATTTTTTAATTTAGTGGCTAAAATTTGATCATATATTCACATAATACTTATGATTCATATTTAATCCTAACTATATATATATATATATATATATATATATATATATATATATATATAAAGAGAGAGAGAGAGAGAGAGAGAGAGAGAGAGAGAGAAAGACAGAGAGCTAGGTTCAAATGTGGATTGACATCTATTGTACGGACGTGTGGACAATGCTATTCCGTGATAATAACAAATAAAATATATTGTTTGACATAACTATTGTCATTAACACACATTCTTAATAATTAAATAGTCTGTAGAGTTATTACATACTTTTTATTATTATTTACATTCTGTCAGAATATTTATTGAACCGTATTCTGTCAGAATGAAAATGAGTGAAAAAAATATGGATGAGAACAAAAAAAAAAAGAATTAGTGAGGATGCATGAAAATGACGATATTTTTGTAAGGTTGAACATGTGTGCATTTCTAAACAACTTATTCTTTTACTAATTCTCATAGAATAGCACTGTCCACACGTCCACACAATAATTTTTCATCCATATTATAACCTAGCCCTATATATATATATATATATATATATATATATATATATATATATATATATATATATGTTGGTACAGTACAACCGTTGTATTCAAATTTTTATATCGTTACTATACAAAAACTATTTAATTGACATGATACATGTTGGCTACAAAACAAGTTGGTACCGATTTTATTGGTTCTATTGGTAACATGTTGGTTGGTTCTCTATGATATGTATTTGTCAGCCCTATGTTGTATGTGACATTTTAGGGAACTCATTAAGTTTTGTGCTTAAGTTTTTGTATTCAAATGTTTTCGGGTACTTTTGGTTTCAAAAGAAAGTGATTGGCTTGATCGCACTGCATCACCTGAAGATTTATTCCGCAATGATTTTTTATGATTTACTCTGATGTTTTGAAAATACTTTTAATCTGATCGTCTTTTAGGATAATGGATGAATGGTTTTGACTTGATTAAAATAAAAACTTTTACTCAGTATTTTGGGATGTTACAATGTATTTGCGTGTGTGTGTGTGTGTGTGTGTGTATATATATATATATATATATAGGTATGTGTGTATGTGTATACGTGTATGCTTATGTGTATGTGTATGTGTATATGTGTGTATGTGTATGTATATGTATGTGTATTAAAAATCACAAATAGTAATAGACACTACAATGTAAAACAATCAAATGAGTAATGAATCCCGAATGTATACATGACTTTATGAAAAATATTAATAGTTATAAGTTAGCGAAAAAAAACAAAACAAAAAAATGATGTTCGGTGTGCGAAAAATCAAAAATTAAAAAATGTATATGTAGGTAATCTGTCGGTAATTACCGACGAAATAGCGACGGAATTCTAACGGAAAACACATTCCAAAGGCAATCCATCGGTATTTCTCGATTTTTTAGTAGTGATTTCCAACTCTTGTTCCTTCACATTTTACTTTTCCTTGCTTATTTTCTTGTCTAATTAAGGAAAAAGGAAAATGGAATGTGAATATACAACCTTGGCAAATATTGCCGAAAAACGAGTTTATGTATTATAAACAATGTAAAAGATATCACAAGAGTACTTAGAGGTGTTTGGGAGTGTGTTTCTGGTTTATGAAATTTTTTTATCAAAATGCTTTTTGCACATCTTTAATAAGTCTGGTAGGTATGCATTTTTTAGAAAAAGACAAAAAACGGTGTTATTGGAAAGTGATAGTGTTAACAGGAAGCAACGTGAAAACGTATAACACCTAATAACGGGGTAGATAAGCGGTGTCTGCGTGATATAACATTTAATAACGTCCCAAAAGGTGCGGTCCGTACCGAGCAAACTAAGGGGTTTTGTGATAAAAAGTCAAAATGATCATAATATCATTATGAACCTCCCTATAAGTCCAATTTTATTGTTCAATCGTACATTTGCCAAATACACATCGCATAAAGATAAATCAAACATTTTATTTAATTTCACTTTGCTACCATATAACTGCTAAACATTTTTACTAAATGCTGTTTTTTATTTTGAAACACTATCCCAAACATCCTTAAGGAAATCATAAACCGAAAAAAGTTCTACACAATCAACTGGATGAGGAGGTCACCGTGAACATATCTAAACAATTCTCAGTTGCAAGCCCTCGATTCCAAAACTTATCATAGTATTCTCCATATGTGAACTGTCGATAAACAGCAGGTTCATCACCACTTACCAATTCTGAAGCAGGACCTATCACTGCATCACGAGATGGGCAGTAAAACGTTGGTATAGATATCCGTTCTTTCTCACAGTTCACCACAGCTCGATGAAGAACACTCTTGTACTTATCATTACTCAGCACCTGAACTTGATCACCAATATTAATGATGAACGTATTAGGAACAGGATCAACAGCAACCCAGTTACCATTTCGCAAAACCTGGAGACCAGGGACCTCATCTTGAAGAAGAATGGTGATGAGATTAAGATCAGTATGTCCAGGCAAACCATAAGTCAAATCTGGTTGTGGGCATGGTGGGTAGTAATTCAAAGCCATGTGTTGTCCATGGTTCCCCAATTGTCTGTTGATATAATCTCTTTCGAGCCCCAAGCTTTCCGAAATAGCCTCAACTAGTACGAGGGCTAGCCCTCTTGCACTCCGGCAATACTCCGCCACATGGTCGCGGAAAGCCTCCGGGTTGGTGGGCCATTCGTGGATGTAGTCATGTAGCGGGTGACAATGGAGTCTCAAGAAGTCTCTCCAGTTAGCAACCTTTTCTGTACGGATGTTAAAGCTGGTGGATAGTCTTGTTGTCTTTGTAGGGTCGTCGGAGTATGTCTTGAGCCTCTCTTCTTCCGGCAACTTGAAGAATTCTCTAGCGATATTCATCATGTTGGATATGGTGGATTCCGGTACACCGTGGTTCTTGACCTGAAAGAAGCCGTAGTCGCGGCAAGCTCGACCAATTTGTTGGACGACATGAGAGCGATTCGGAGTAGAAAGATCGTGGAGATCAATGAGAGGGATGGTATGATCATGGTAAACGTTTTGGAGATTGGGGCGTTGGGAGATTGGACGGATGTAGTTAGAGGGGACTTGATCGATCTTATCGGATGAAACTAGGTCGCTTAGAAGTAGTCTTTTGGTGTTGGCAGCTATTGTTGGAGATATATGAGCTTCTAACGCGTGTCGATCAGTTTTTATAGCCATTGAATTAAATAGAGAGTATCCGGTTTGGATTCATCATTCATGTCAGATGTGATTATGATGACGTATAACGATGCGTAGATGACAAAAACATGATAACCTACACTAATCCTAGGTAAGCCGCCAACCTTCGCAACAGTGTACATAACACTTTTTTTTTTTTTTTTTTTTTTTTTTTTTTTTTTAACCAATCAAATCTTAAAAAAACAACTCCCACGTCAAACTAATTTTATTATTATTAATTAGTTTATAATACATGGAAACTTTCAACGGTATATTCAAAATTTTTATATAAATAAAAATAATAATTATTAAAAAATACAAAGATGTTGTTGATTATAAATAATTATAAATTAATTTATTAAGCAAAATAAATATAATAATGTTATTAATATATGATTTTGTATTTTTAAAATTTGAATTTGAATTTTAATTGAATTTGATTTGTTATCATAAAAAAAATAATAGAAAAATCTCACATTTCATAAAGATATTATAAAAAATTAACATGTGTCATTTTTAGTTTCATTAATTAGAACACTTATCTAGTATACGAGTTGATTTAAAAAACAGATTAAACATTAAATTAAAATGTAAACAGAAAATATTTGTTAATATATAATTTTAAAATAAGAAATTAAGAAAAGTATTTATTGCAATTCAATATTATATATATATATATATATATATATATATATATATATATATATATATATATATATATATATATATATATATATATATATATATATATAACTTGACTTTAATTTTAAAAACTGAAATAAATCAAAATTTAACAAATGGATAATATTTATTTCAAAAATATTATAAAATAACAAGTGTTAAAACTAATGAAAAATTAACATGTGGCAGAAAAAACCTTTATTTACCAAGGAGGATGTAGATGTAAATGTAGATTTCATATTTTCTTACTTATTTCATATTATTATTTATATTAATTTTTTTTTATTTTTTTAACTTTTATTAAAATGTTTATTTAATGTTATTTTTTATCTGGTTTTCATTTATTTCTTTTTGCTTATTTTTAATTTTTTTTAACATTTAACTTTTCATATTTGTTAACAGTTTATTCGTTTATATGAAACCGAATTTTAAAAAATTAGATAATCCGAATCCATAAGTTTTTTCTTATAGAACTTAAGAATGGTTTCTTACTGTATAAAAATATTTTACCTAAGTTAATCCAACAAAATATTAAAACCAAATTATCGGACTCCGGTAACCTACAAACCGGTTTATATATATATATATATATATATATATATATATATATATATATATATATATATATATATATATATATATATATATATATATATATATATATATATATATATATATATGATAAAAAAAAATAATGAAAACGGCTATCAAATAACACCATCTTTTTCTGTTGGATCTAAAACTTTAATTTAATTATTTTACAAATATAAAAAATTTAAGTTTTTTTTGTTAATTTATAGAAAAAACATCATAAATGATCCCGTGGTTTCCCAAAATCTTAAGTTTAGTCTCTATGGTTTAAAAACCTCATAGATGGTCCCTGTGCTTTCAAAATTTTTGACGATTTGTCCTTATCGCTAACTCCGTTAAGTTTATTCTGTTAACTAAAGGACATTTTCGTCATTTCACTACCACATGGACCATTTACGATGTTTTCTATAATTTTTTTTTTGAAAAAAAAAAAGAAATACTTAAATATAATATATAGTTTATAAAAGCTCTCTCTCTCTCTCTCTCTCTCTAACTCACACACACACACTATCTCTCTCTCTCTCTCTCTCTCTCTCTCTCTCTCTCTCTCTCTTTGGAACGCCATTAAGGATTTGAAGAACAAACCCACAATGATTTCTTTAACTCCTTCATCTAATCTAAAACCTGCAACATAACCTTAGCGATGTTACCGATTTAATAACCTCACCGCCATAGTCTTGATCAGAATCGCGCTCCAGCACAACACCACCATCCAGATTCGAAGCCGAAGGGTTTCCACAAGTTGTCGATTTCTTATGGGTCACTACCAGAGGACCGATGGTGAGTGGTGAAGGAAAAAAGTGTCTGCGGTGAGCAAGGGAAGGGAAACAAGAGGGTACCACCGTCTCCCACCTCCATACCCAAGTTGTTGATCTCGATCTCCGATGTCATCTGAAACATGTGTTGAGTTTTGAGCAATCTAACACTTCCTAAGTGTGCATGCAACCCTAATAAACCTTGGATCTATGTTTGTCTAAATACATGCAAAATAATAATTTTCCAAGGTTTATAACCTATCTAACATGGCATGGGGAACATTTCAACATAAAAGAGTTAGAAGAGATTACATACCTTTTGGTGAGTTTGGTTCTAAGGAGTTTGAGGGCCAAGCACCAATAGTGTGAATGCCTCAAATGGAATCACAAACACCACAAACTCTTGGAAAAGTTTGAGAGAGTATACACCTTGTATAAAATCGGCCACACACAAGCACACACACACACACACTAGTTCACTAGTTTCCTCTTAGGCTCCATTTCATGCTCCATAAGCATGCTTATATAGTGTGCATGGTTAGGGTGAAACCCTAATAACCCATGTCTTTTCCTTTCCAAGGATCCATGGGTTAAAAGCTCCATGGATCATCCATGGACTTCCACATAAGCCTAGCCCATTAACAAATGAGTATTAGCCCACACTATATAAAACAAATAGCCCATAATCTAATTAGTATTCCTTTTAATCTCTAAATTAATTCATAATTAATTTAAGACAAAAACTAATTAAATAACGTAACTTCATATTAATATATTATAACCCATAATATATTAATAAACATATGTGTATAACTCTCATAAAATTATCCATAATAGTTTGGATGAGATGCAACCCAAATGGACCATGCCGGTCGGGTCAAGTATATACCAAATAAGTTATGGACTTAGACACCTTATCCAACAGACTCCCACTTGGATAAGTCTAATAACTGTATTTGCCTATAACTTCAGGAACCAACCAGCAATCGTAGCTCTCGAAAACTCCCTCGAACTATGAAGACTCTGTCGAACTATGAAGCGCCATTTTAGATAAGTGATCACATAATCCTCTGTTCTCTTGATATCAGCCGGACAAACACATGGAAGTATGTCTTGCTTATTGTCTAGCAGTTGTTTCTCGATTTTCCGATTTGTTTGACGAAGAACTTCACTGAACACATCAGTTTAGTCCTGACCAGGCCTGGTACATGGGTCAACACAAAATCATCGAGGGGCCCAGATATCGCTTCTATTTCTAGAAGGAACAGATAAACTTCGACTTATATGCTTGTTCTACTACTTATTGAATTGTACACAAAGGCACGTTTTATAACATCAAGTTACTGATGTGTTTACGTGCAATCAATGCACAACCAACTCATAGCTAACAACTCATATCTCTAGGTTTAAAGATTTATAAGATGTTATCGTCTCACGATCACTCGAGATAAATTCCATGAAGTGATACAAGTGAGCGTGGGTTTATACCAATACTCATAACTTATGAGTACTCATGAATGTTGCAGCAACCATTGCCATGTCTAAACACCTTTAAGGCATCTACAAACCCAATTCATGACAATCTTGATTCATACCTACTTCCGACGTATGATCGATTGTGGAGGTTTGAATAAATTAATTATTCTGGAAGTCAAAACATGCAAAACTGAAACAATAGTAAATAATTGACAATGATAGTAACACTTTACTCATAAATAAATCACAAATTTTATTTATCATCAAACGTCGATTACATTTTACAAGTTTCAGGAAAACTATCTAATCTGTAAAACTAATATCGCCCCTCAGCCCGATGCGTCTCGCATGCTGAAAATGCTTAACCCTCGTCAGTCCCTTCGTAAGGGGATATGCAGGATTCTCATCCGACGATATCCTCCTTGTCACAAGGAGTCCTTCTTAAATCTTGTGTCTTATGAAGTGATATTTTCTGTCAATGTGTCGGGATCTGCCATGATCTCTTGGTTCCTTGGCTAAGATAACCGCACCATTGTTGTCACAGAAAATCTCTATAGGTTCCTTAATAGCTGGTACAACTCCAAGGTCTCCGATGAAGTTCTTTAGCCATATCGCCTCCTTTGCTGCTTCACTCGTTGCTATATACTCTGATTCACAAGTCGAATCAGCCATCGTCTCCTGCTTGGAACTCTTCCAAGAAATTGCCCCTCCATTTAAGGTAAAGATCCAGCCCGACTGAGAGCGGAAATTATCCCTATCAGTCTGAAAACCAGGATCACTATACCCTAATACTCTTAAGTCATCACTGCCACCAAGGATAAGGATCCAATCCTTAGTCCTCCGCAGGTACTTGAGAATGTTCTTTACCGCTGTCCAATGAGCCTTGCCAGGGTTTCCCTGATACCTGCTGACCATGCTCAAAGCAAATGCCACATCAGGACGGGTACAAGTCATAGCATACATGATTGAGCCAACTGCGGAAGCATACGGTAATTGGCTCATCTCAGTTATCTCTGCCTCTGTACTTGGACTCTGAGTCTTACTCAGTTTGGTATTGCTTTGGATCGGTAAATCTCCTTTCTTGGAATTCTCCATGTTGAACCTTTTCAACACCTTATCCAAGTAGGTACTCTGACTAAGTCCAATTAGTCTTCTACTCCTTTCTCTTAATATCCTTATCCCTAGGATATAGGTAGCCTCCCCTAGGTCCTTCATAGCAAAGCACTTCCCAAGCCAGGACTTAACCTCCTGCAAGGTTGGGATGTCATTTCCTATGAGTAGTATGTCATCCACATACAGTACCAAGAAGCTAACTATACTCCCACTAGCTCTGACATACACGCAAGACTCATCTTCGCTTCTCGAGAAGCCAAACTCTTTTACCTTCTCATCAAAACAAAGATTCCAGCTACGAGATGCTTGTTTTACTCCATAAATGGATTTCTCAAGCTTGCATACTCTATTAGGGTACTCTGCACTGACAAAACCCTCTGGCTGATTCATGTACACATCCTCAGCCAACTTTCCATTAAGGAAAGCGGTTTTGACATCCATTTGCCATATTTCATAATCATGAAATGCTGCAATGGCTAACATAACCCTAATAGACTTAATCTTTGCTACCGGCGAGAAGGTTTCATCATAATCAATACCTTGAGTTTGAGTAAAACCCTTCGCAACCAGTTGAGCCTTATAAGTATGCACTTTTCCTTCCATGTCTGTCTTCTTCTTGAAGATCCATTTGCACCCGACTGTTTTACGGCCTGGTACATTGTCAACCAAGTTCCAAACTTGATTGTCATACATGGACTGTATCTTGCTGTCCATAGCCTCCTTCCATTTAGCAGACTCCGGGCCTTCCATGGCTTCCTTAACACTGTTGGGTTCATCCAAATTTACCAGTGTACTATCACTAATAAACGTATCACCTTCCGTAGTAATATGGAAGCCATAATAAAACGAAGGTGTGTTCCTAACCCGTGTGGAACGCCTCGGAGGTACAGACTCGTCAGCTGGATCAACAGGAGTTTCCTCCTCAGGTTGATTGCTAGTGTCTGAGGTTCCTTCACCAATTGATTCTTGAATTTCTTCAAGATCAATCTGCCTCCCACTGTCTCCTTGGCTTATAAATTCTTTCTCGTGAAAGATCCCTCTTCGTGCTACAAAGACCATATTCTCACTGGGTCTGTAAAAGAGGTAACCGAAGGATTTCTGTGGGTAGCCGATGAAAATACACCTTTCACTTCGGGGTTCAAGCTTATCATGAGTTTCACGCCTCATGAAAGCTTCGCAACCCCAAATTTTGATGTGGTCCAAATTGGGAACCTTCCCAGTCCACATCTCATGAAGTGTTTTGGTAACCTTCTTTGTAGGGACTAGATTAAGGATATGGGCGGCAGTCTCTAAGGCATACCCCCAAAAAGAGATTGGTAACAAAACTCGACTCATCATAGAGCGAACCATGTCCAACAAGGTTCGATTACGCCTCTCAGCTACACCATTCAGCTGTGGTGTCCTGGGAGGAGTCAATTGCGAGACAATCCCACACTCCTTAAGATAGTCAAGGAACTTGGTGCTAAGATACTCACCACCTCGATCGGATCGAAGCATCTTAATGTTCCTGCCCAATTGATTTTCTACTTCCTGTTTGAATTCCTTAAACCTTTCAAAGGTTTCTGACTTATGTTTGATTAAGTAGACATACCCATATCTACTATAATCATCAATAAAAGTCACATAATACCGATTAGCATCCCTTGTGGTGGTTTTGAATTGTCCACATACATCAGTATGTATTAGGTCCAACAAACCCTCACCCCTCTCACAAGTTCCAGTGAAGGGTGATTTTGTCATCTTTCCAAGTAGACAAGATTCACAATTATCATCCGATTTAAGGTCAAATGATTCCAAGACTCCACTCTTTTGGAGTTGGCCTATGTGTTTCTTGTTTACATGTCCAAGACGACAATGCCATAATGATGCTTTATCTAGGCTAGTAGAAGAATCAATATACAACACATTATTTCCTAAGTTGTCTACAATCGACACAGTTTCATACACACCATCACAAGGTAATGCTTTAAAATAAAATACATTATTATAGAAAGCATTAATACCACCACATTCATTATCAAACGAAAAGGTAAAACCTTGTTTGTACAAAGCATGAAAAGAAATAATATTCCTCGCCATTTCAGACGAGTACACACATTTATTCAAATCTAATTTTAACCCATTATTCAGCAACAAAGTATAAACTCCAATCTTGGAAACAGGTGAAGCCTTCCTATTCCCCATGATTAAGTTTATCTTTCCGTGCTCCACATCCTCACTTCTTCTTAGGCCCTGCAAATCAGAACATATGTGAATACCACATCCTGTATCAAGCACCCAAGAGTTAGAATATGTTGAGTAATTAGACAATATAGTGTAAATACCTGCATGGGTGGGTTTCACTTTCCCATCCTTTAGATCCTGCAAGTACTTAGGGCAGTTTCGCTTCCAGTGTGCCTTTTCATGGCAATAAAAGCATTCAGCATCCTTGGGAATGGCAGAAGGAGTGGCAGAACCGCTCTTGGTCTTTGATGAGGAGCCTTCAAGAGACTTTCCCTTGGTACCCTTCGAAGGGTGCTTCCTCTTCTTCCCTTTGCCTTGCCCAATAGCTAAAACAGGGGTAGATGTTGGAGTAGGAGTAGTAGAGGTAACAACCGCCTTACCCTTAAGACCGGTTTCCGCGGTCTTCAAGAGTCCTTGAAGCTTGCTGAGGGTAACTTCCTCCTTGTTCATATGGTATGTCATTCGAAAATGATCATAACAAGAAGGCAAGGAGTGCAAAATGATGTCAATTGCCAACTCCTCAGGGATGTTAACATTCAGCTTCAGCAAACGGTCCACATACCTTTGCATCTTTTGGATGTGGCCCGTGATGGATTCACCGTCCTTCATGCGGGTAGTTATTATGGAGGAGATTATTTCATACCGCTCCTGACGAGCACTCTGATGGTACCTTTCCATCAGGTCTTGGTGCATCTCAAAAGGGTAGAAATCTTCATATGACTTTTGGAGCTCGGCTGTCATCGTGGCCATCATGATACATGCCACCTTAGTAGCATCTCTCTCATGAGTCCTGAATTCAGCGATCTCCTCAGGAGTAGCAGTAGACTCATCAAGTTCTTTTAACTCCTTATCGAGGACATATTCCTTGTCCTCGTAACGAGTAACCATCCTGATGTTCCTAATCCAATCCATGAAGTTGGAACCATCAAAGATGACCCTCCCACAAAGATTCATGAGAGAGAAAGAACCAGTTGGGTTAGAGCCTGAAGCATTAGTGTTGGAAGACATCTGAAAGAAGAAAGTAGTTTAGATTAGATATTTAGGATCCTTAATAAGACACCCAAATGTAATATTAAGGCTAGGATCCAATCACAATATATTACACTTAGAAGAGGGATGCCGTAATCTAAGTAATAATATATTTGAAAGGTAGGTGAATGACGATTCACCAATTTCCACCATGAAAACGAAATGATTTATTAGGTTTAATTGGATTTGAAATTCCTATATTCTTTTGAGATTCATTGAACTTTTTAATGGCATGTTTCAATCTCGATTGTGCCCTTCAAGTTTTGTGACTGGGATGCCGAGGATCACAAAACAAGGTGTGAATAACCATGCTAATTCACTTGGTACTCTTAATATTATCACCTAATCAATGTGCCGGTTAACCACACACGCTCCATTGATCTATGACAAACATTAAGTCACCCTTCGTGATCCTTACTAGTCCTAGTTAGTGTGCTGGTTAACCACACACGCTCCACCAACAACTTGGTAAGGTACAAAGTGTGAATTCCATGGACTAGCACCATGTTCACATTTTTCCTAAAATAACTAAGATTGGGAATTAAAAGAGTTTAGTTATTTTATAATATTCATTATACTTTTAATGAGGTTTTAAAGTCATTGTTCTACCCGTTCAGCTAACGACCCTCCACCGATCAAGCAAGCGGTGGGTGAGAGTATACACCCATTAAGTCGCCATTTTAAATGGCAACAACCTTATACCCACCTTATAGACCGGCTTCGTGAATGAGGCCTACTAACGGTAAAACGACTTATTCTTATACATATATATATATAATAATTAACCATTAATGTTATAAATAGTATAAGGGTTGAATTTTAACTATTAAAACTCTAAGGGTTGGAATTAAAGTTTATTAAAGTGTGTGAAACTTTACAAATTCCAAAACTTGAGGGCAAGTTTTGTAACTTTGCAAAACTCTTCATTTCATAACTTATGACTTAAAGGTTCATAAAAATGAAGACTCTTCATTTTCATGTAACTTATGTGTTTTTAAGTGTGTGTTAAATAAAAGTGACCTTTGGAAATCCATAACTTGAGGGCAAATTATGGACTCCATTAAAACACATAAATGATCAAGAATTAATTCTAAACAATTCAGCAAATAATTCCTATCATTTTCTAAATTCATAAGAACATGAACATGATCATCAAAAATTCAAGAATTATATGAACACACAAAATCATGGAATTTTGATATATGCTATTGCAAATGGATTAGAACAACCATTACACCAACTAAAATAAGTTTTATAACACCAAAACAGTTTAGGGTAATGTTTCTAGTCCATTTCCAGCAGCAAAAGTCGAGAATCTGCACTCTTTCGATCCTACTCGTCGAGTGCATGAACTGACTCATCGAGTAGGTTGAAGTTTGCCTTGGACTCGTCGAGTCCCCCCCAATGGACTCGGCGAGTCCACCATGCAGACAGCAACGATTTCGACTTTTTTCACTATTTTGCATCAAGTATCAAACAAGCAAGCCTAGGCTCTGATACCACTGTTGGGTTTTGAGCAATCTAACACTTCCTAAGTGTGCATGCAACCCTAATAAACCTTGGATCTATGTTTGTCTGAATATGTCACACCCCCAAACCAGAACGGCGGAAACGTTCGGGGGCGGAGGACGTCATGTTCAATATCATAACAGTTCATAGAAAGGAAAGTACACACCACCATATATAATAAGTTGCTAAATGTTTACATAGTTGTATTCATTACATGTTAAAAATAAAGGTACATAAACTTCAATTAGAATGAAGTAATTAACGCCAGCGTGTTAATCCCAAAAGTTGAATCCCAACCTGCTTAGCGATTTCCTGAGAATACAAGTTATTTCAAAGAAAAAGTGTCAACAATTAAGTTGGTGAGTCCATAAGTTGTTTAGAAAAATTGGATGCCATTCCAAAATAGGTGTATGTTTTCCAGTAAACGTAGTGCTTCAACATGTAAAGAGTTGTTATTTGTGGTGTTGAAAATGAATGCATTAGTTCCAGAAAATCCCATATATGTTTATAAGTTGTAAATGATTGCACCGGAAAAATCCCTTCTTTTCCTATTTTGTTTGTATGCAGGAAACACTTTTATTATTCCTCGCACATAATACCAGTCTCTAAGACCGAAAATTGTAAGAAACCACGTTTCTCGTAAATGTGTCATAGTTTTATATATAATAAAACTACGTGAAGATCGAACCGGTTGGATGAAGAATAGTTTTAATAACCACTCGTTCATCATAACTTAATATCATAATAATTGTATATCCGATGAGTTTTTATAACCATACTAAACATAATATGCCTGTAACGACGTTCTTCAGGCGTCGCATTGCTATGACAACTGTCACCCCAAAAGACGGACTGTAGCTAACAGTCAGGGTGCGGGATCATGACTTCCCGTATAGATCTATACACATTTGACACGTTCTCGTCGCGGGAGATTCTGGTTATAAACAGGCCTTACTGCAGTACTTTCTAATAAAGAAAAGTAAAGTTGGAAGATGTGCGCGTCTCATGGATTCTCAATTTAGTATATATTAACATGATAGTTTTGTATGCAAAGTTTAGCCTTTCACACAATGATTTGATAAACCGAAATCATAAGTTTTTTAGAATGTATAAAATGTTTTAACAACGAAGATCATTATACTCCTCGTATAAGTCTAATGCACGATAATAACCGTATGTTTACTTGTATTCCCCCCCCTAAAAGAGTTGTAAAAGTATTTAAAGATGTATTTAAAGTGTGTTAAAAAGGGGTATGAACTCACTTGACAACTTGAAGATAGCGAGATGGAAAAACGGCAGAGTTAGGTCTCGGGAAATGGATTTTTCCTCGGAAATCTCGGGATTTCTCGGGAGAAAATCGACCTTCAGATCTTGCACGAAGTGACCAGGGCTTCGTGGTAGTACGAGCACGGAAAATGAGGAAATACGCAAGAAAAATGAGAGAGAATGAGCCTCCTTTTCGGAAGCCTTCGCATGCCCTTTTATAGGGAGGCTGGTCAGCCTTGGTACGCGAGTCTGATGGGACGGGTTCCTGGGTTCGCGGGTCGGATGGGACGTGTCCCTGGCACGCGGGTCGGATGGGACGTGTCCCTGGGTTCGTGCACTTCGCATTTTCATTCTTACACCCTTCGCATCCCTTCGCATTTATCACCTTCGCATTTATCACCTTCGCATTTATCTCTTTAGAATTTCTACAATTTCATCATTTATGACTCCCATTTGCGAAGTTGAGTATTGATTTCCAAAAATGCGAAACTTCAGGGACAATATTTGAAATCTTATGTTTTCTTCCCCAATTCGCATTCTACTGTGAAATACTTCGCATCTTCATTCTTACACCCTTCGCATCCCTTCGCATTTATCACTTTCGCATTTATCACCTTCGCATTTATCACCTTCGCATTTATCTCTTTAGAATTTCTACAATTTCATCATTTATGACTCCCATTTGCGAAGTTGAGTATTGATTTCCAAAAATGCGAAACTTCAGGGACAATATTTGAAATCTTCTGTTTTCTTCCCCAATTCGCATTCTACTGTGAAATACTTCGCATCTTCATTCTTACACCCTTCGCATTTAAGCTAATTAATCGAATGCGATTCACAAAATTTTCATTTCCAGATGCGAACACAGTTTAGTTCTTGAACTCTAAACTTGCGAAATCAAAAATTCATATGTTGAACCCATATGCGAATATTAACCCAATTGACTTCAAATGATGTCCGACTTGAGCATTCTTTTCATGTATGTTTGTAGTTTAACGATATCTATGACTTTCATTTAGACACTTAAGGACGTAAAGTGTTTTATTGAAACTTTGCGTTTTTACGTAACTTCGGATTGCCGGTTTTTGGTCGGAAAATCTTATAATGAGCATAACTTCTTCGTTATAACTCGGATTTTTGTGTTATTTATATGTTTGGAAACCTTATGAGAATAGCTACCACATAATGTACTCTAAATAGAGTTTTTGAATACTTCATTTTCTATTTCCTTTCAAAAGAAGATTACATGACTCGATCTTTACTGACCTGAAATAACGGGTTGTTACATCATCCCCCCGTTAGAGGGAATTTCGTCCCGAAATTTTTTTTTTTTTTTTTTTTTTTTACAAAAGAAGAGTCTTAGGGGCTGGGGAAGAGATGTGGATATTTCTGTTGCATTTGGTCCTCTCGTTCCCACGTGAACTCGGGTCCCCTCTTAGCATTCCATCGGACCTTTACTATTGGAATGCGACTCTGTTTAGTTCGTTTAACTTCTCTATCCATGATCTCGACGGGTTCTTCCACAAAGTTAAGATTTTCATTTAGTTCGATCTCATCGAGTGGAATTACAAGTGTTTCGTCGGACAGACACTTCTTCAGGTTTGATACGTGGAATACTGGATGTACTTTGTTAAGCTCTATTGGAAGTTGGAGTTTGTAGGCTACTGGACCAACCCTTGAAATGATTTCGAAGGGCCCAATGTACCTAGGATTTAGCTTCCCACGCTTTCCAAAGCGTATCATTCCCTTCCAGGGCGAGACTTTCAGTAGTACCCGATCGCCGGTCTGGAATTCCAATGGTTTACGTCTTTTGTCGGCGTAGCTCTTCTGTCTATCCCTCGAGGATTTCAGTCGCTCTCGTATTTGCACGATCTTTTCGGTAGTTTCTCTGATGATCTCCGGACCAGTGAGGGTGCTATCAGGGACTAGACCTTTTGCTAGTTGGGTGTCGCCTACTTCCGTCCAGCACAGAGGTGATCTGCACTTACGGCCGTAAAGGGCTTCAAATGGAGCAGCATTGATACTAGTATGATAACTATTGTTGTAAGAGAACTCGACCAAAGGTAAGTGAACATCCCACGCTTTACCAAAGTCGATTACACATGCTCGCAACATGTCTTCCAAGGTTTGGATCGTTCTTTCGCTCTGTCCGTCAGTTTGGGGGTGATAGGCTGTACTCATGTCCAATCTTGTTCCCATGGATTTTTGCAATGATTGCCAGAACCTAGACGTGAATCTGCTGTCTCTATCCGAGATGATAGACATTGGCACTCCATGGAGTCGTACGATCTCTCGGATGTAGGTTCTCGATAGCTTTTCCATTTTATCAGTTTCCTTGATCGGTAGGAAGTGAGCGGATTTGGTTAATCTATCGACGATTACCCAAATAGTATCTTGGCCACCCTGAGTTTTGGGCAGTTTCGTTATGAAGTCCATGGAAATCTGCTCCCATTTCCACTCAGGAATTTCAGGTTGTTGGAGTAGTCCTGAGGGTTTCTGGTGTTCTATTTTGATCTTGGCGCAAGTCAAACACTTGCTCACATATGTAGCGACCTCTGCTTTCATGTTTGGCCACCAGTAGAGTTGTTTGAGATCTTGATACATCTTGTCTGACCCGGGGTGTACGGAGTATGGAGTCTTGTGTGCCTCGTTCATAACTACCTCTTTAAGTCCACCAAACTTGGGCGTCCATATACGGTTCATGAGGTAGCGTGCTCCATCACTCTTGATTTCTAAATTCTTGTCCATTCCCCTAAGGGTTTCACTTGTCACGTTTTCGGGTTTTAAGGCCTCTATCTGAGCTTCCTTGATCTGTGTCGACAGGTGCGAATGGATTGACATGGCTAATGACTTCACTCTTCGGCCAGAGTACTCCTTCCGGCTAAGGGCATCTGCCACGACATTTGCCTTTCCTGGGTGATAGCGTATCTCACATTCGTAGTCGTTGAGTAACTCGACCCAACGTCGCTGCCTCATGTTTAACTCCTTCTGGTTGAAGATGTGTTGTAGGCTCTTGTGGTCTGTAAAAATAGTGCATTTGGTACCATATAGGTAGTGTCTCCAAATTTTAAGAGCGAAGACCACCGCTCCAAGCTCTAAATCATGAGTGGTGTAATTGACCTCATGCGTTTTTAGTTGTCTTGAGGCATATGCAATAACCTTTCCCCTCTGCATTAGTACACAACCCAGCCCTTGCTTCGAAGCGTCGCAATATACTACAAAATCTTCGGTCCCTTCTGGGAGAGAAAGGATGGGCGCACTGCAAAGTGCCTGTTTCAAAGTCTGAAATGCAGAATCTTGCTTTTCTCCCCAATTGTAGGTCACACCTTTCTGGGTTAAGGCGGTAAGAGGCTTTGCGATGCTGGAGAAATTCTGGATGAACCGTCGATAATAACCAGCCAGGCCTAGGAATTGGCGAATTTCTGTTGGTGTAGTTGGCGCCGACCAGTTTTTAATAGCCTTAATTTTTGATGGATCCACGTGGATCCCTTCCTTACTGACCACGTGACCGAGAAAGTCCACCTTTCTAATCCAAAATTCACATTTTGAGAATTTTGCATACAGTCTCTCAGTCCGCAACGTCTCTAGCACTTGCCTCAGATGTTGACCATGCTCTTCTTTATTCTTTGAGTAAATGAGTATGTCGTCTATGAATACTATCACGAATTTATCCAAGAATGGACGACATACCCGATTCATTAGATCCATGAATACGGCCGGGGCATTGGTTAGCCCGAATGGCATCACTACGAATTCGTAGTGTCCGTATCGTGTTCGGAAAGCCGTCTTGGAGATATCACTCTCTAGGACTCGCAGCTGGTGATATCCCGACCTCAGATCGATCTTGGAGAAGTAGTTGGCTCCTTGGAGTTGATCGAACAAGTCATCGATTCGGGGTAGGGGGTATCGGTTCTTGATGGTAAGTTTGTTGAGTTCTCGGTAGTCAATGCACATTCTGAATGATCCATCCTTCTTTTTCACGAACAGCACAGGTGCTCCCCACGGTGAGAAGCTCGGTCTGATGAATCCTTTTCCCAGTAGTTCATTCAGTTGGCTGGATAGCTCTTGCATTTCTGCCGGGGCTAATCGATAGGGTGCTTTGGCTACTGGGGTAGCTCCGGGAACCAGATCGATTCGGAACTCCACTTGTCTTGCAGGTGGTATTCCTGGGAGATCCTCGGGAAAAACATCAGTAAAATCGCATACGCCTGGCACACTCTTGATATCTTGGACCTTGCGCTTCACATCCACAACATGTGCCAAGAATGCGTGGCACTCCTTGCGTAGGCATTTCTGAGCTTGGATACTTGAGATGATACGGAGAGTGGTACTTGGTTTGTCGCCCAAGATAACGAAAGTTTCGCCGGTTGGCAGATTAAGGCGAACGGCCTTATCGTAACATAGAATGTCCGCATGATGAGAACTCAGCCAGTCCATGCCAATGATGACATCAAAACTCTTAATCGAGACTGGCATGAGGTTGATTGAGAATGGATGATCATTTAAAGTTAAGGTGCAATTTAAGTATATCTCCTTAGTGCCTTCGGTTTTCCCGTTGGCCATTTCTACTATAAATGGTTCACTCAATGACTGTGGTATTGATTTTAGCAGGCCTTTAAAGCCGTGATTCACAAAACTCCTTTCCGCGCCACTATCAAACAAAATGCATGCATACGAGTTATCGAGAAGGAACGTACCCGTAACAACTGTAGGGTCCGCAATGGCTTCATCCTGCCCCATTACGAAAACTCGGCCCCTTCCACCGGTATTTCGGTTGTTTACCCTTGGGCAGTCCTTGCGGTAGTGCCCTGTGTCTCCGCATTCGAAGCAGGCACGGTTTTCACCGGTATTAGTGGTGGGAACGGATGGTTGGATTGGCCCTTTACAATAGCGGGCTGTATGCCCCTTTTTATTACAGTTGGTGCATTGAAGATTTGGGCAAGGACCGCGGTGGTGGAAACTGCATCGGTTGCATTTAGGAAGTTTCCCAATGTATGAGCTTTTGGGGGAAGGGTTCGCAGGTACAGTAATAGCATGTGTCGCTATCGCTTGTTGTTTCCTGGGGTTTTCCTGGAGAGTTGGTCCCCTCCTCTTGTTCCAAGTCCTACTCTGACCCTGAGTCCCCCTGGATGGATATGCAGTTGTCGAAATGATACCGGGTCTTACTCCGTGGTCGATGAGTCGCTGGGCCAGGCGCTTAGCACTGTTGTAGGTAGCAGGGCTGGAAGCCAGGACATGCCCTTGAATCTGGGGTGACAACCCCCAAATGTACCTTTCGACCTTCTTTGATTCTGGGTTGACCATGGTAGGGCACAGTGCAGCGAGGTCGTTGAATCTAGTGGTGTAGGTGATTAGGTCAGACCCAGTCATCTTCAGATTCCAGAGCTCCTGCTCAAGCTTTTGTACTTCGCCCCTTGGGCAGTATTCTTCCAGTAGTAGAACCTTTAGGTCGTCCCAACTCATGGCGTTGGCGACAGTGAGCGTTACTGAATTCACATGGCTTTTCCACCAAGTGAGGGCTCGATCTACAAAGGTGCAGGCAGCGAACTTGACTTTGCTTGCTTCAGGGCATGAGCAGATCTCGAAGACCGTTTCGGTCTTTTCGAACCATTGCATTAGTGCAATGACTCCTCCCGTTCCATTAAAAGTTTTTGGCTTAGCGTTAGAGAACTCCTTGTAGGTACATTCTCTTCCTTGGCCATGACCCGTTCCATGATTTGGATGGTTTGTGCTGCTTCCCGCCCCTCCATTCCCTTGGGAGTTTATTTGTGAGAGGGCTGCAGTTACTGCTGCTGTGATAGCGGCCTGAACCATGGCTGGATCATAAGCTGGTGGTGGAGGTGGTGGTGGTGCCGTGCCCGGCCTGGGCCTCAGGTTTGGACGAGGAGGCATCTTGCTGCCAAAAGAAAGTTTTGGAAGAAAATTATAAGTTTTGGCAGTTCGTAGTTAAATGATATTGAATGAACTTCTATTAGATCTAAGAAGTTGAGTTTAATTGACACAATATTTTAAGCTTGAAAGTAAAGTTTGAATAGATGCATCAATAAATCGAACTATTTGCACATGATTAACAACGGTGAGAAAGCGATATGCCCTTATATATATTAAACATATAGTTGTGTTACAGCGGGGTCTAGACAAAATTCCTTGGCCTCTCTAAAGGCCTCCGATTACGGGAAATTTTAAAGAAAGTAATACTTTTATCCGAAGTCCTAGTTTATAACAAAATTTGAGAGTTGGGCAAGTACTACTTGCGGTGCGCCTTGCGTTTAGAGCTCGACTCTGTGTCGGACTGCTTTGACCCCATGAGACGTCTGTCAAACGCAGCTTGTTGTTCTCTTAATTCTGCGAAGGCCGCGTTTGTTTGTGCTTGAAACGCTTCGGCGCGAATGTGGATGTCGTTCTGTATCAACTCTAGGCGGTTGATATCAGCCGTGTGATTTTGCACCTCCACATTGACCTCTCGAATTCGGTTGGCTTGCACTCCAGATTGATAGCATTGGTTGGCAAGTTTGCCAACCATGACCGGAAGTGCGCGATCGGCTGATCCCCCGCCTCTTACGTCATAGAAGTCTCGGCACATGCCGTAAGGAGGGCGTAAGCTTTGTTGTTGGCTCCAATGATGGAGGTGACTTCCCCACACTGGAGTGGGTCCTCGGAAATTCCTCACGTGGACAGGAGGTTGTAGGGCTGGTGGATTTATAATTTCTGGCTCCGAATCCGTACCAGAGTCGTTTCCTGCCTCCACATTTATAGGCTCTTCGTCTTCTTCAGAATCTGATTCGATCCACCCACCATTTCCTTGGTTGTGGTAGTAGGGGTCATTGAGGTGATGGAATCCCGCCATTTAGGCTGTACGAGAATAGGGTTAAAAGTTTACTATAAGTTAGAGCATATGAAACTTACTCTCGAGATTAATGGTTGACGGCACTCGAATACACTCTCAATATTCCCTAGTGATATGCTTTTGGAAATTTTAAAATTTGTTGTCCATTACAGGCACTCCTTGGCATATGTGTAGTCGGCTCTTGGACAAATATAGTTGATCAGGCTATATCCTTCCCAGTTCTGATTACATGTCCCAAGGCATACCTGCACTGCACAACTGATATATAATACTTCAACGTGGTTTTAATTATGATACTGACCATCTTGTTGTTGTGAAATGAATGCATGCCTACATTAAAAACTAAATAAAGGATTTTATTTTTTTAAAAGTACGAATCTTACTCAGAGTGTTTTTACCCAGTTGAGTTTATAGTTGTATAACAAAAGAAATGGTTTTGATATACTTAATTCCCTATAAACAATGCTCTGATACCAATCTGTCACACCCCCAAACCAGAACGGCGGAAACGTTCGGGGGCGGAGGACGTCATGTTCAATATCATAACAGTTCATAGAAAGGAAAGTACACACCACCATATATAATAAGTTGCTAAATGTTTACATAGTTGTATTCATTACATGTTAAAAATAAAGGTACATAAACTTCAATTAGAATGAAGTAATTAACGCCAGCGTGTTAATCCCAAAAGTTGAATCCCAACCTGCTTAGCGATTTCCTGAGAATACAAGTTATTTCAAAGAAAAAGTGTCAACAATTAAGTTGGTGAGTCCATAAGTTGTTTAGAAAAATTGGATGCCATTCCAAAATAGGTGTATGTTTTCCAGTAAACGTAGTGCTTCAACATGTAAAGAGTTGTTATTTGTGGTGTTGAAAATGAATGCATTAGTTCCAGAAAATCCCATATATGTTTATAAGTTGTAAATGATTGCACCGGAAAAATCCCTTCTTTTCCTATTTTGTTTGTATGCAGGAAACACTTTTATTATTCCTCGCACATAATACCAGTCTCTAAGACCGAAAATTGTAAGAAACCACGTTTCTCGTAAATGTGTCATAGTTTTATATATAATAAAACTACGTGAAGATCGAACCGGTTGGATGAAGAATAGTTTTAATAACCACTCGTTCATCATAACTTAATATCATAATAATTGTATATCCGATGAGTTTTTATAACCATACTAAACATAATATGCCTGTAACGACGTTCTTCAGGCGTCGCATTGCTATGACAACTGTCACCCCAAAAGACGGACTGTAGCTAACAGTCAGGGTGCGGGATCATGACTTCCCGTATAGATCTATACACATTTGACACGTTCTCGTCGCGGGAGATTCTGGTTATAAACAGGCCTTACTGCAGTACTTTCTAATAAAGAAAAGTAAAGTTGGAAGATGTGCGCGTCTCATGGATTCTCAATTTAGTATATATTAACATGATAGTTTTGTATGCAAAGTTTAGCCTTTCACACAATGATTTGATAAACCGAAATCATAAGTTTTTTAGAATGTATAAAATGTTTTAACAACGAAGATCATTATACTCCTCGTATAAGTCTAATGCACGATAATAACCGTATGTTTACTTGTATTCCCCCCCCTAAAAGAGTTGTAAAAGTATTTAAAGATGTATTTAAAGTGTGTTAAAAAGGGGTATGAACTCACTTGACAACTTGAAGATAGCGAGATGGAAAAACGGCAGAGTTAGGTCTCGGGAAATGGATTTTTCCTCGGAAATCTCGGGATTTCTCGGGAGAAAATCGACCTTCAGATCTTGCACGAAGTGACCAGGGCTTCGTGGTAGTACGAGCACGGAAAATGAGGAAATACGCAAGAAAAATGAGAGAGAATGAGCCTCCTTTTCGGAAGCCTTCGCATGCCCTTTTATAGGGAGGCTGGTCAGCCTTGGTACGCGAGTCTGATGGGACGGGTTCCTGGGTTCGCGGGTCGGATGGGACGTGTCCCTGGCACGCGGGTCGGATGGGACGTGTCCCTGGGTTCGTGCACTTCGCATTTTCATTCTTACACCCTTCGCATCCCTTCGCATTTATCACCTTCGCATTTATCACCTTCGCATTTATCTCTTTAGAATTTCTACAATTTCATCATTTATGACTCCCATTTGCGAAGTTGAGTATTGATTTCCAAAAATGCGAAACTTCAGGGACAATATTTGAAATCTTATGTTTTCTTCCCCAATTCGCATTCTACTGTGAAATACTTCGCATCTTCATTCTTACACCCTTCGCATCCCTTCGCATTTATCACTTTCGCATTTATCACCTTCGCATTTATCACCTTCGCATTTATCTCTTTAGAATTTCTACAATTTCATCATTTATGACTCCCATTTGCGAAGTTGAGTATTGATTTCCAAAAATGCGAAACTTCAGGGACAATATTTGAAATCTTCTGTTTTCTTCCCCAATTCGCATTCTACTGTGAAATACTTCGCATCTTCATTCTTACACCCTTCGCATTTAAGCTAATTAATCGAATGCGATTCACAAAATTTTCATTTCCAGATGCGAACACAGTTTAGTTCTTGAACTCTAAACTTGCGAAATCAAAAATTCATATGTTGAACCCATATGCGAATATTAACCCAATTGACTTCAAATGATGTCCGACTTGAGCATTCTTTTCATGTATGTTTGTAGTTTAACGATATCTATGACTTTCATTTAGACACTTAAGGACGTAAAGTGTTTTATTGAAACTTTGCGTTTTTACGTAACTTCGGATTGCCGGTTTTTGGTCGGAAAATCTTATAATGAGCATAACTTCTTCGTTATAACTCGGATTTTTGTGTTATTTATATGTTTGGAAACCTTATGAGAATAGCTACCACATAATGTACTCTAAATAGAGTTTTTGAATACTTCATTTTCTATTTCCTTTCAAAAGAAGATTACATGACTCGATCTTTACTGACCTGAAATAACGGGTTGTTACAGAATACATGCAAAATAATAATTTTCCAAGATTTATAACCTATCTAACATGGCATGGGGAACATTTCAACATAAAAGAGTTAGAAGAGATTACATACCTTTTGGTGAGTTTGGTTCTAAGGAGTTTGAGGGCCAAGCACCAATAGTGTGAATGCCTCAAATGGAATCACAAACACCACAAACTCTTGGAAAACTTTGAGAGAGTATACACCTTGTATAAAATCGGCCACACACAAGCACACACACACACACACTAGTTCACTAGTTTCCTCTTAGGCTCCATTTCATGCTCCATAAGCATGCTTATATAGTGTGCATGGTTAGGGTGAAACCCTAATAACCCATGTCTTTTCCTTTCCAAGGATCCATGGGTTAAAAGCTCCATGGATCATCCATGGACTTCCACATAAGCCTAGCCCATTAACAAATGAGTATTAGCCCACACTATATAAAACAAATAGCCCATAATCTAATTAGTATTCCTTTTAATCTCTAAATTAATTCATAATTAATTTAAGACAAAAACTAATTAAATAACGTAACTTCATATTAATATATTATAACCCATAATATATTAATAAACATATGTGTATAACTCTCATAAAATTATCCATAATAGTTTGGATGAGATGCAACCCAAATGGACCATGCCGGTCGGGTCAAGTATATACCAAATAAGTTATGGACTTAGACACCTTATCCAACGACATGTCCCTCTCTCCATTGAAGGACCTGAAAACCTCATAAGCCTCTCCTTCTTCATTGCCAGATCTGAATCCAATATTGGAACAGATCTCAACGGATGATCGAATGCGTTTTTCCCAAATGGGTCCTCCCCAAGAGCTGTTTTTTTAAAGATCTGCAATAGAGATCTTATGGGATCGATCTAGTGGAGGAGTACGAGCAACGATTAGAAGAAGCAAATAAAGATTACTCCTAAGAAAACGAAACTAAAAAATTTGAGCTTTGCTAGATACAAATAATGTCATCTGAATCTATGATTTCTCTTAATAATTCCATCTCAATCTATGAGCTTTGCAAGAAAACAAAACTAAAAGATCTATGATTTTCTTAATCCCAATAAAACCATACTAAAATGTGATCATGGCACAAGGTAGATGGGATCCATACTAGAACAGTGGATTTAGCGATGAGACTCTATAGTTCAATGAGAGGGAAAGATTAATTGCGTTTGGCAAATTTTGTGTTCTTCGATGGTGACCTAACAGCGTTGATGTTTCATAATGGATCCATCGAGAGAGACCTACTGAGAAATGAAGAAGATTGTTATCTAATATGTGATGCCAGGATTAAGAAGAGTTTTTTATGGTTCTCCATTAGGATTAAACTCATATTTCCATGGAGGGTTTAAGGATTATCGAAGGAAAAGTGGGGGTAAGATTGGGTTAATGGCATCTAGGAGAGAGAGAGAGAGAGAGAGAGAGAGAGAGATTTTATTAATTTTTTCTTTTTTTTTTCCAAAAAAATAAGATAAAGGATCATAAATGGTCCCTATGGTAGTGAAATGACAAAAATACCCTTCAATTAACGGACAAATTTAACGGAATTAGCAGTAAGGACCAATCGTCAAAAGTTTTGAAAACATAGGGACCATCTATGAGGTTTTTAAACCATAAGATTAAATTTCAGATTTTGAGAAACTACAGAGACCATTTATGATGTTTTTTCTAATTTATATTCAAAACAAAATCAACTTTGTAACTCGTTAAAAAGTTGCGTTTTCAAGTTTACTCAACTAATTAAAATTTGAAATATCCACTTTAGCTTTCCATAAAAATAATAATATTTACGTTTAATATATATTTTTGAAATGTAATTGAGTCATGTATTAAGGAAGACTAAAAATGTATATCGATGATGTAAGAAATCAAAAATCTAGCGAGACAAAACATAAATAAATAAACAGTTTTTATAAAATTTCAATCGAAATAAATAACACCAATATTATAAAAAAATTAAAATTAAAACTAAAATAGTTAATTATATAGTTGATTAGACATTTAATGTGGTTTGCCAAATACGGAGAACAATGTCAATTAAACCCTCTAAGGCTGGTGGATATACAACGGAAAAAGAGTGAGAGAAATGTTCTTCCACTCTCGAACAAGATATTGTAAGTGAGGGAAAAAAATGAGAAGAGTATCTCTTAGGTAGTGTTTGTTTGTTTGTTTTTTTTATTTTTTTTATTATTTTTTTTTTGTTTTTTTTTTTGCAGATATACATGATCTCTTTTGTCTGTGCCGCGGAGATCACGCACATACATTAGTTTTCGCAGATTGTTTGTTTTTTTGAAAACTGCAGACCTAAAAATGTCAGCGCCCTCTTCTTGATGCAAATGTGGACCAGAGTCTTCTAACATCTTCAGACATCTTCTAGCCTAAAAAACATACATAACTTCATTTTTTTATTTTTTTTAATTTATAATTTTTCTAACTTTATTAATAATAAACAATTTGAAAAAAAAATACAAAACTTCAAAAAAAAAAAACGTTCAACGATACAAACATGATATTTTTAATAAATTTATAAATAAAGATTTATTACAATAATAGTCGTTGAAGTTGTTTATATAAATATGAAAAAAAAAAATCATAATCTATTATTAAATTTTTTTGCCAAATTTTATAAAACATTATTTACTACAGTATCGTTAATTTCTTGAGAAAATATTTATGATATGTTTTTAATGGATTTAATTGAAAAAATCAAAGTTTATTTCCATTCATTTATGTATCTAATTCTTTGATCATTAATTATAACGTTTAATTATAACTTTGCAACTAAAGTTGTTGGTTTTTATTAAATATTTACGTTAATTCATACAATTTTTATTTTTATTTTTATTTTTATACAATAATACATAAAAGTTTATATAGATTCGTTAATTATTTATAATAAAATCATAAAAATATTTAAAAAATCAATTTATTTAGAGTTCAGTTTATTTTAGTAGTCCGCAGATTTTAAAAAAACAAACAGTCTTCTTTTTTCATATTAGAGACGTTTGGTCCACCTTTTCTACTGCAGACGTCTACAAACGTGGTCCGCAGACTGTAGACATTTTGTCTCAGAAAAACAAACAGCATCTTACTCTCCTTCTCTCTTTTTCTTTTCGTGTAATTAATCAATATTTTTTTTCAGTTTTTTTAATATTTATTAACGTATATACTTACTAAAAAGTTATAAAAATATATCAAATCATTATGATTTTTAATTCCATACAAAATAAATATCATATTTATATCAAATATTTTTATAAAATAAATGAGACTCTTCTCATATACATCTAAAATTTTGGTGAAGAAAAAAAAATATACTGACATGACAAACAAAAAATGAAGGATACTTTTCACACAAACCTTTGATCTAAATAGTTTTTATTTATTATTATTTTTTTTCACCACCCAAATAATATCATATTATTCGATTTGTTCCATAAAAATTGTCAATTATAACCACTAAGCATCCAAAATTAATTAATATATTTAATTTGATGATAAGCTGGATTGTTTATTTAATTAATATATTTCATTCAACCTTTTTGGTCATGTCCCTTCGTCATCAATATAAATTAAAAAAGTGATTCTAACGGCACGAACAAATTTCCATTTACAGAAATGAAGTAATGTATCTTACTCAAGATTTTTGAACTGGAAAAATATTTTAAACATTCGATAAACAAAATTGTCAAATATTAGTTACAAATCACTACACAAATGATAAACAGTAATTTGATAAAAGATAAAAGATATAAAATGGTAAAAAAAATCAATGAATGTAGGATCAGATTGGATCTCGATCCTACAATCCTACGTACGATCTTACAATCTTATCTGCGATTTGACATCAAATACGATCCGGCTCGTTTTTCATCCGTAGGATCGTAGAATCGTACGACCATACGATTTGGTTCGTGATTTTAACAACCATGGACTAACTTTTTATTATTTATCATATAATAATTACTTTTTTCTTTTAATTTTTACTTTTATATTATTAAATGAAGGTGGAGTAAATGTAACATTTTTATTTATACCTTGTTAAATATGCACGTACGTTATAAATCATTTATTTTGATTTCTTTAATTTAAATTTTTTTATTTGAACATTTTAATTTAATTTAACTTATAACTTTTAGTAATTAATATATATTGTATCTTTGAACACATAGATACATTTATATATATATATATATATATATATATATATATATATATATATATATATATATATATATATATATATATATATATATATATATATTTTGGATGCAAATTAAAATAGATTGGATGTAAATTGCAGCATGTTGAATTTTATGCCATACACGAATTAATCTTGTTTTTATTTAAGCTTTTTGTGTGCATAAATTTTTTTCAATATTGCAAAAATATGTTTGCGTCTAACAAGTTTTGAAAAAAATGCATATTCTTTACAAATACACCTGACACATAATGAATATAGACAAATATAAAAAGTCTTTTTTGTTATGTCTGGTAACATGTTAAATAGTAATAAAAGAAATATTATCGATAGGAGCACCCAAATTAAAATTGTCTTCCTGTCTTCTCACACTTATTTGAATTAAAATTGTCTTCCAACTCTTGCAGTACAACTGAAAAAGCTCATTTTCATTTATTCGTTTTTCTATAATAATTAAAAAACTAAGTTATAAAAAATCGTTAGTAACATAACTTTATTGATTTCTTTATGATTAAAAAACTAAGTTATAAAAAATCGTTAGTAACATAACTGAAAAAGCTCATTTTCATTTATTCGCAACCCGATAATGTTTTTACGTTAGACACAACCGCTCGTTAATTCCCGACAATGGAATCACATCAAGGTAAAGAGTTTCCCGTATCCAACTATCAACACTTTTCCATAACCAAGGCAAAGAGTTTCTTTCTTCTGTGTTATTTGCTTCAACTGGTCCTTCTTCCTTGAGATAGTACAACTTACCCATCCTAATACCATAAGCAAGAATTTGATTTGTCACAATGTCCTGAAAAACACAATTGTTCGGCCAAAACGTTACATAACAATTAAGTTGGTTTATAATTTGACTGATAGATATTAGGTTTAATGACACAGATGGAACCACGAGGACTGTATCTAAATTCATAGAGTACGGAAACTTAGCCGATCCTGCACATGTTACTTTAGCCACACCCCATTTGCAGTTTTCACCATATTTTGTTTTTGTTTGACTTTTAATGCAAGTTTAGACGGATCATTTGTCATATGATCGATCGCCCCTGTGTCAATAATCCAGTTACCCATAACAGACTTTTTTGTATTTGACATAATGTAATTGTCACTAGACTCTACATGAGCCACAAAAGGGGTAACTTCATCATTGTTTGTTGTAGCCATGGAGGTTTGTCCCACCTTCCTTCGAGGTTTTTTTGAAAAATCACACCATTCGGGGTAACCTACTATCTCGTAACACCTTTGTTTTTAGTGCCCTTCTCCGCAATGAGTACAAACAAAGGTATTTTTCTTACCATTCGAGTTTTTTTTTTTTTTTTTTTCTTTTGAAGGTCGGTTCCGAGTTGTGAGATGAACAAGGTTGTCTGGTTCGTTTTTTTACATCTTTCATAGTGGTCCGTTGAGACTGATCTTTCCGCACAAACGCATAACATGCCTCAAGATCTAAGGGTGGATCTTTCCTTAGGATTTCTCCACGTGCCTGATTGAATTCCGCATCTAGCCCGCCAAGAAAAATATGTACCCTGAGACGTCCTAATATTTTATTCAGTGAAACCACATGACTTACATCATCTTCGTGAACAATCAGTCGGTTATCTATTTCCTGGAAGATCCCTAGCAGTCTGTTGTAGTATGTTGGGAGTGGTCGTCTGTTTTGCCTTGTACTGAATGACCTCCGGTTCAATTCGAATAGTTGCATCTCGTCTATCCCATCATAGAATGTTTTAGCCACCGCGTCCCAGATCTCTTTCACCGTATTTAATCGGATGAATCTGGGGATTAAGGTTGGGCTCATCGAATCTATGAGCCAACTCTTGACCCGAGTACCCGACTGTTATCCATGAGCCAGGTTTCGATTTGTTTTTCGCCATATTCTGGTTTCTTGGAGGATCCCATTAGGAATCCCAGTTTATTTCGTGCTCTAATCCTCATCTCCATTAGTTGAGAACACAACTGATAATTTATATCATCTAAGATAATCCCAGTTGAAAAGGGAGGATCCTGGACAACGAAACGGGGTTCTTGAGGAACTGAGGAATCTTTGTTTGTCATTCTGATTCGAGGGGTGATTTAGATTTGAGAGAAAATATGATTGGTATGCTCTGGTACCATGTAAGCAAAAGGATTCGTATGAAGCATTCGTCTCTCTCATTAAGGTTACAGAAGGTATACATATATAGGGATACAACATGCAATGAAAGGAAATAATAACAACCTCCTATACTTTACGAAATAAAATATATGATAATTACTACCACAATCTTATCTAGTGTTACAATGCTCTCGTCCACATCAACTTCAAGATCAATTATGTAATACCAAAATGGTACGATGTTTATTACTAAGATTTGTCACTCTCTAGAAAAATCATGCCAATATAGTTCCTATTGTAGGTTCTACCATAACTGAAATGGAATCAGTCATGCATATTTTATGTAAACTCCCTTCTTCCTGCCATAGTATAGTCGACATCTTCACAAATATTAAACATTTCCCTTCCTTTTTAGAAGCGAAGAGTATGCTTCTTTTGCATCAAGCACGAGAATAAGAAACCAACCAAACATTTAATTCTACTTTGTAATTGATCACACCTTTATTTAACATCTAATCTACATAGTACTAGGAAAAAATGTCAACTAAAATTAAATCAATGGTCAGAGAGTTTACAAAAGGTAGGGGTAATTTTGATGTTTCTTCCAATGCTAATCCTTTTGTAAGTAATCCAAGCTCGGGACAATTAAATAATGTATGTGTATTATGGCTCTTCTCAAAACAATGTCATTGAACTGTTAGCACTCAAATAATTATTATGCACTACACTAAAAGCAACTCCGCAACATGCTCGGTTTGTTTAGCTACCACCTGGCCTACTCGATCCAATGCAGTTCCAACCTAGACAGTTCAACAGTGCTCCAATCAGTTCTTGTAAGGTCAAAATCATCCCCAAACACACCCACAAAGATCACACATAAACTAATTTTGGCAACCAATAACATATGGATCTTGCCTCTATTTTCAAGTTTATGTCTTTTTAACAACCACAAGACAAACTATTACATGGATTCTAGAGCAAGCTTGCAACGAATTTTAAATGCAACGATGTTTTACTTAACTTATGTTATACTTCTAAATCTATTATGTTTGGTAATGATGCTTTACTTTCAGTTAGTTTTAATCAGAAAACATTTTTTTCCCTTTTTCTCAAGCTTGTCTTTTACTTAAAAATATTATTATTTCCAAAAGATGGTGAAAATCTTATTTATGTTCTACAATTTACTAATGAAAACTATATTTATGTTGAATTTGACTTAATTGGTTTATACATTAAGGATATTAAATCATGTACCCATTTTCTTGGTGTGACAATCTTGATGATTTTGTTAGATTAGGTATCTAAGCCGTTAACTAAATGATTATAAACTTAAATTATTAGCAAAGTTCTTTTGGGTTTCCTTCAAACATAGTAAAAGACTGAAATGATATTTAGAGATAGAGACTGATTTATTAATTTATTATATAATTCATAAATTAACTAGAAATCAAAATAAATAATTTATTAATATGTTTTGAAAAAAATATATTAATGATAAAGTATATTATTTAATTAAGAATTAATAAAAAAACTAATTGGAATTAACGTAGCATCCCAAAAATCACAAAAAAATAACTTTTAAAAACAACCCACGGTCATAAAATGTTTACAAAATCATTGTTTCCAAATTGTTTATCCATATCATAGTATCCTAAAATCATAAAGCCACAACTAGAGGATATGTACAGTCACGCCTTCGTTTTCCCGCGCTCATCAGAAGTACCTGAAGCAACAACTAAAACTGTAATCCAAAGCTTAGTGAATTTCCCCCAATGTACCAACACACAAACATATATCATATTGAACAACATGTCGGATCCAATCAACCATCAGGTTGGAATACCCGAGGCCCAGTCAAGAACATGCTATGGTCAAGAAACACCATATTTGGGACAAAAAGAACCTAAAATCAACATAGATAGTTTGGAACTTGGAAGTTGATTTTTTTTTTATCATTGGTATAATGAGAAAAAAGAATTTTGAGATTTGGAAAATTAAATATAAAGGAATAAGAGATGTTGATGATTTGGCTATTTTTAGCATTTTACTCTTGATGAGCATAAAGAAGAATAACAAAAGAAATGTGAATAGAAGAAATATGATTACTATTTTGGATATCATTTGGAGTTGGAAATTGGATACGAAGTGCATTTTTTGTTTTGATCTTTTGGAATGATTCTCTTGATGGATCTTGTAAGAATTTGGTCATTTGGAATTGGTGGAATGATGGTGATTATGTTATTGATTGATGTAAGAAAAGTTGGTGGTTCTACTACGCATTGAAGAGGAGGATTGAAGACCACTCCGGTTTGTGGAGTTGGAATAGAATAAAATGTTTTTTCTTTGCTTATATTGTTACTAGAGTTAGTATTTGGTTTTAGTATTTGATTGATGTTTGGATTTTGTTCATTTTTGGGCTTTATCCAAAAAATACATAACTCTTGTATTTCTCTTTTTGATGTTATAAAATATTTTCCGGGGCTTTGGTCTCTTTCCCAAAGAACCTAAAATCAAGCCCACAACAAGATCTAAATGAAACTTCACGAATTTCAGAACTTTGTACCTCCAAGTGATGTCAAATGATTGTGTGTTTCTGGATCCAAAGTGTTTCACTCCTCCAAGATGGTCTTTACTTCCTTCCTTCTTCTTCAAAGGCACAAAACAAACATACAAGCTTAGAAATGCTTCACAAGGTGGATTAGGGTGCAAGGACATTTGAAATGATGGAGGCTGATGGAATGAGACAAGGTTAAGAGCTAATGATGAATAAATAAGGTCCAAACCCTAAAGATTAGGGTTTGGGACTTCACTGCATATGCCCAATGTACATAATGCATATAACCAAGACACGTAGCTCCACCCCAATAATCTAAAAGTGGCAATAACAACCCCTCCCATTCATAAGTCTTACACTATAAGGACCAAAATGTAATAAATCTCAATATAAGGGTAAAAAATGAAAGTACTTCAAAACACGATGTTACAATACTCCCCCACTTGACTTATTATTCGTCCTCAAAGTTTGTTGCAACGAATAACTTGGGATCATCCTCCCTCATCTCATCCTCTGGACGTGGAGCCTCTTTGATGCTTCCACTGAACCTTTACCAAAGGTATCTCCTTGTTGTGTAGGACCTTTATATTTCTTTCCAAAATAGCCACTAGTCTCTCAATATAATTCAGGTGCTCATCGACCTGGATATCATCAAAAGGAATCACTGTCTTGCTGTCCAATAAACACTTATACAACTGAGAGACATGGAAAGTATTGTGGATCTTACTGAGCTCGCTAGGAAAATCCAACCAGTAAGCCATCTTGCGTACCCTAGCGATCACAGAGAAAGATCTAATATACCGGGGACCCAATTTCCACGTCTTCCCGAAGCGTATCACACCCTTGCATGGTGAGACCTTCAGGAGCACCATATTGCCGATCTGAAACTCCAACTATGATCGGCGCTAGTCAGCATAGCTCTTCTGCCGAATCTGAGCGGTCTGCAGTCTCTGCCTGATCTGATGAATAAGCTTCATGGTCTGAAGGACTACCTTGGTCCTTCCCATGACTGTATGACTAACCTCTCCCCAATATACTGGGGTACGACACTTCGACCATACAAGAGATCAAAAGGTGGGGCACCAATGCTAGAGTGATAACTTTTGTTGTAGGAGAAATCCGCAAGAGGTAGGTAGCAATCCCAACACTCACCTAAATCAATGACACAGTCCAGTAAGATATCCTCAAGGATCTCGATGGTCTGTTCACTCTAACTATCGGTTTGAGGATAATAAGTAGTGTTGAAATGTAACCTCTTGCCCAATTCTTCATGGAACTTTTGCCAGAATCGGGAAGTGAACCAAACATCTCAATCTGAAACAATGAAGATCGGAACCCCATAATGAACAACGATCCCCCAGACATAGACGTCGGCTAACTTTTCAGCTGAAGAGCTCTCTTGGGTGGCTAAAAAGTGGGAACTCTTGGTCAATCTATCCACGATGACCCATATAGCATAAAAACATTGGCCATATTTGGCAACTTAGTGATAAAATCCATGGTGATTTGATCCCACTTCCACATGGGAACCTCCAAAGGCTGTAGCTTTCCATGCGACCTCTGATGCTTGGCCTTGACTATCCTACAAGTTAAGCACCTCTCGACATACCAGGCTATCTCCCTCTTCATACATGGCCATTGGTAACTCAATCTCAAATCCCGATACATCCTAGTGACTCCTAGGTGTATAGAAAAGCGAGTCTAATAAGCCTCCACCAACACTATCTGCCTAATCCCACCGGAAACTGGAACCTAAACACGACCACACCGGGTCATAACCACCGACTACCGGTGACAAAATCATCAATCTCAACCATGATCCTTCCTTCTTCCAGTTCTCCTTCTGCCTGAGCCTCCTTGGTCAATCCCAAAAGTAGAGAATCAACGGATATCCTTATACACATCTCTCCAACTGAATACCCATCCGACTTACGGCTTAATGCATCCACTACCACATTCGCTTTACTTGGATGGTAGAGGATCTCGCAGTTATAATCCTTGACTACGTCCAGCCACTTGTGCTGCCTCATGTCTAGGTTTGGCTGATCCATAAGATATCTCAAACTCTTGTGATACGTGTAAACAATACAAAGGACCCGATAAAGATAATGTCTCAAAATCATGATGGAAAACATCATTGCCCCTAACTCCAGTTCATGGGTAGGGTATCGCGTCTCATGCAAGTTCAGTTGTCGCGAAGCATAAGCAATCACTCGCCCTCTCTACATAAGGACCACCTCAAAACTAGTGATGAACACATCATAGAATACCACAAAATCCTCGACTCCCTCCGGAAGGTTCAATACCGAGGCCTCACATAACCTCCGCCGAAGAGTCTCAAATGTTTACCATTTCTAAGGGCCTCAATGGAAATCCACTCCCTTCCTTGTCACGAGTGAGGGGTACCGTAATATTGAATAATTCCTAAATAAATCTCCAATAGTATCCTGCCAAACCCAAGAAAATCTTGATCTCCGACGGAGATTTCGGAACCTTCTACTGCATCACACCCTCTATCTTGGCTGGGTCGACCAAAATCCCATCTTGGTTAATGAGATGTCCTAGCAACTGGACCTATCACAACCAAAAATTGCACTTTAAGAACTTGCATACAACCGTTCCCAATTCAATACTCCCAGAAACACTCGAAGGCACTCCTCATGATGGTCTTTACTCTTGGAATACACCAAGATATCATCAATAAGCACTATAACAGATCGGTCAAACATCGTCCTGCACACTCGATTAATCAAATCCATAAACACTACAGGCGCATTGGTGATCCCAAATGGCATCACCACGAACTTGCATTGCCCATAACGATCCCGAAATGTGGTCTTCTTCTTTTCCTCTAATGACACCGACCATATATGTACCAGAATGGGGGATCACCCGAGAATCTTGACTCATACAACATGTGGTGGCATATGACTGGGGTTGCCATGCTTTTCCCCTACCACCATCGAGGCTTTGGAGCTTCTTTTCCAACTCACATATTTCAAACAATCTTTTATATGTTGCTGCTTAGGTTGGATCATATATGGTGGCGACTGCTTATCGCCTTCATTAGAGCAGCTCGAGTTCCGATGAGATTGCTTTGATTAGGGCTTAGTGGGATTTATTAAAGGCAAGGTTACTATATTTGGAGGGGAAAAGGTGTGCATTCGATAGCCATTATGATCTTTTGGCTAGGGAGAAAGCCTCTTTGGATGAGCACGTTGCGAGACTAGATGAATCCGTGAGGCATTTTTCTCAACTTATGGAGGCTTTGGTTAAGGAAAAAGGGATATTAGAGAGCCACGTTGAGAAGTGTTGTGGGCAGCTGGAGATGGAGAGGGTGAAGAGGGAGAATGGGGAGGTGGATTTGTCTTGGCTCCTAAAGAAAGGGATTGTCTGGGTTGTGGATAAGTTGATTGAGAGCTCTGAGTTCACACTTGGGATTAAGCAAATGAAGGCTACGTGTATGGCAGTCGGGGTAGAGAGTGGCAAGCAAGTAATCATGGAACAGTTTGCTGCCAGGATGTTTACACCTGGTGAGCTGAACCCCCTTCTAAAATATACCCAATCCATACACTCTGAGTTGAAATCTTTCTTGGAGAATGATTTCGCCTCCTACCTCCACCTTGGCGAGCTCTATTCGTTGGACAATTTGTTTTATGTTCTATAAGAACATAGATTTATACTTTGATTGTGATCTACTTGCGGTTTATTTGGTTTGATTCATCGGGGGTTTATGTTGACCACCCTGAGGTTGATTCTTTCGTGGACCCTAGTCAGCCAATGTTATTCTATGTTGATGTTCCTATTTAAGTTTGTATTAGGTGAGAGATTGGCAGACAATTTTCTCTGTTAAGCGAGGATTAGCCATTTTGGTTACTGCCCTTTTTTTTTTCTTTTCCCCTAGTTTTTCCTTTTAGAAATTTATTAGGATTTTTGGGTTCCTGGGACCCCTGTCTCAGAGTTTGATTATCTAAGCCGTGTCGGGGCTTTGACGCTTAGATATTTTTTGTTGTGAGGCGAAGGTTATGAGCCTTCATAGCCTCTAGTTATCCCACATTCTAATTCTCACCGTCCTTAGCCGGATTAGGATTTTATTAGGGAAAGGTTGCAAGCCTTTGAGTCCTATGATTGTGTTTTTTGTACTGGTTTTATGTGAGTGGCATGGATTATCAGTTCATATTTGTTTTCCATTTGTACGACTGTATGTTAACCCATGTGTGTTTCAAATCGTAACTTTTCATTACATATTTTCTAGTGTTTTAGAGACATCTACATCATTATATAGGTATTGGGGGATTGATAGTTGATGCTATACTAGGCCTAGCTCTTGGGCCAACTCATTGGGGTGTGATTATCCGTTAGGATTTTGATCACTTGCCCCTTTCCCTGGGTTCCCCCTCCCCTGTTTTAAGCCTGTTGGTTTGGGCTCTAGGGTTCCCAGCAATCGGAGTGACTTCTTATTCTTGATCTTTCTTGGTTTGTGTCCCTTGGTGACTTGTGTCCATAGGCACTTTAGCATTTGTGCTCGCGTGTAGGCTGAGATAGGCTATTTTTAGGTTGATTTTCTTTCGAAGGACGATCTTCAATTTTCTCCACTGCCTAGTTCTAGTTTTCTGGTTATCAATCAGGGATGATTTTGTCTTGTCCAGTGTGCGTGTTTATTTTATTATAACCTTTTGGCCCTTTTATGGTTCACTGTCCCCTCTGTTGTTTGCGAGGTTCCCAACTAGATGTCTTCCTAAAGGAAGCATTTTCAATTGTGGACCCTTACGGTTGTGGTGGGTCTCTTGTCGACATCTTCCCTTCTTTGGTAGTCACTTACCCTCACTGCTCCGGCTTTAGCTGTTTCCTACTTGTATTTTTGGTCGGGATGCAAGACTTCACGCGTATGCCCTATTGTTTCCTCTTTTTCCGCGCTATAGTCCTTCATTGTGTGATGGCAATTTAGCAGGCTTAACGGTATCCATCCTCAGTTGGTGTTCATGCTAACTGATGATATGTGTTCCATTAGTATGACCTAGACCAATCTGGCATCCCAGCCTCACCTGATGCTCCCTTGCTAGCCTCATTGGGGACTCTCCTGCTGGTTCATATGACCGAGTCCAATCTAATGTGATTGGTTGCGTACCAATAAAATTAGACTGGGGGGACTTGATGATATATGGTCCATTAGCATGGCCTACACCACTCTAGCATGCCATCCTTGCCTGGTGTGCTCCCGTAAGATCTGCCTGGCTCTCCCTTTCCAGCTTTGCTGGTGCTCTCCTGTCGGCCTGGTCTGGTGCTCCCTTGCCTGGCTCTCCCTTGCCAGCTTTGTTGGGGACTCTCCAGACGGCCCGACCAGGGCTCCCTTGCCATCCTTTCCTAGTGCGCGCCCGCCAGCCTCTCCCGGTGCCTCCGGGCGGCCTCGCCTAGCTCCTTGCTAGCTAGGCCTGAATTGGGCTGGCCCAAGGCCTGACCTAATTGTCCCCTATAAAGTGAAAAATATCTTCTCCATGGAGGGGGATCTTCACCTTGACTCAACCACCACACTATAATCTGACCAGGTGGCTCAGCCGCCACCCTCCGCTGTCAGCCACCATACACCATCACCAGCACCAAGATGGTTCTCTCCAGCTATGGAGGACCATCTCAGATCTACTAGATGACATAACTTAACCGTCGGAGCCCCCTCTCGGGACACAGTCCTCAGGGCGGCTCTAACGGGCTTGTCTATTGTGACCTCGCATATCCGTCACTGGCGTAGAAGCACATCCTCAGAGCAGGTGGTCGGAGTTGATGTCACATCACTAATTATCCTCGATGTTTCTAGCGTGGTGATGTTGTTGCTATCATGCCCTTCTCCTACCGGGCTATTTTGCATGGTTGTGGCGACTTATCCCCCTGTCTTAGATATAGATGGTGATTATTGTTGTGTGTCGCCTTCTGTGAATGTGCCCAATAGGCCGGGCGGTAATTGCCCATTGTTGCTTTGCTCGTGGGTTGAGGGTAGTCACAGTTTTCGAGCTGTTGGTTGTCCTAAATTTTAGTGTACCATGTATTGTTGATGGGATGGCTTGGAGCCGAAAAAGGTCTGGCCGCCCAAGGATCATATCAACATTGGACCTATGTTTTACTACTGAAAATTCGATTATCGTTTTTACATTTTCCTTCTCATTGTGGCTAAGTATTATCAATGGGAGACTTATGGCCCTAAGCGGCCACATCTTATATCCTGTGAAGCCTACGAGTGGGGATCGGGCCGATGGTTTTAGATTCTTTTTCCTGGATATTAGGAGTCGTTCGAAACAGTATTCATAGAGGACGTTGATGTTGTTGCCACCGTCAACCAAGGCTCGCCAAATCTGATGTTGGTGGATGTGGGCGAAGATTATCATTTGGTATGTGGGATCCTCATAAGGAATTTGTGGTTCTCCCGATGAGAAACTTATGCTTAGAGTATTTCCAGGTAGGGAACCAATGTTCTTTTTTGTCAATCGGTACATGGCTCTGTTCTGTGGCTTCGCAATTTTGAAGATCTCTTCCTTTTGATTGGTTGTTTATTCATTTTCTTCCGGGTTCTCCCATCTTTTTGTTTGGATTTGAATTTTGATCCTTGGGTCTTCTCGATCTCCATGAGGTATTTTTTGACCCTATACTTTAGTTTGTCCATAAATTTTGGCACTGGTCCTTGCATTTTCCTCAATAGGGGGACTAGGAGTAATCCCTGGCGAAATTGCCTATGACTAGAAACTCCTCATAACCGGGGACACTTAGAGTTGTGAGGGTAAACCGGTCATAGTATGCTCGGATGGACACTCCCTCTTTTTGTGTGCATGCCATGATGGAGTTAGCATCTCCTTTGATTTTCCTTAACTACATAAAATTTTTGAGGAAAAGATATCTCAATTGTTCAAAGATGGAGATACTTCCCGAATGTAGTACTTTGAACCATTTGTTGGCATTTCCTGACAGCATGACCGGGAAGTAGGTGCAGGTAAACCTCTTGTCCGCTCGTAGTGATGTCATTGTCCATTCGTAGGTGTCTATGTGCTCATCAGGATTTGTCATGTCGTCATACTTTTTAATGTTTGGGATCATGGTGGAATGCGTTATTTCGTACTATAAGTGCTCTTGGCAGCATGTCGAGTCGATGCACGTGAACGGGCTGTCCATGTGTGGGTAGGTGAATACTTCGTTGACAATCACCTATTATATGTGGTATGGGCTGTAGTACCCTTGGCCATACCCATATTGGTACATGTGGTTGTACGTGATTACTTGCGTTATGTATGGTGCAAGCATGGGGTATGCGTGCATCAGCTGGTTCGATTATGAACTTGACTCTGTTGGCCCCAAAGTGTGCGCTGGTGTGCCTTAACTATTGTGACTTTTTGAATGCATTGTTAAGGGATACGCACTTTGGTAGTAGTATGAGGACGTGTTGAACATATTGAAACTTGAAAGTGAACCTCTAGTAATCACAAGTTATGAAGATCCGATATCAGCTTATGTCCGATTTGAAAATGATGTCCAAAGTGAAGATAACTCCGAGATGCATTGTTAATCCGAGATCAAAGTGTCTATTTGTACATTTATTATTTCTTTTCGTTTATGTGATGTAACGTTTTCATAGGACTTAGCTTTTTTATATGTTGGATAATCAAATATCAGAAGTTGTTTATTATCCAGTCCTAAGAACGTTTTGTAGTTTGTACGATGTACCCCCTTTTCCTATATAAGGAGTGTCTTTAATGACAAGAAATACATGGATTGTTCCTCTAAAAATAGAAAATATTCTTCTTAACCCTCTTTCATTTTTTTCTCAAGTCAAAACTCTTTATAGCATTCTTCTTGTTCATTTGTTGTCTTTACTTTGATTATACTCATAAGTTTCATCATTTAATACTTGTGTACTTTGTTGAATCTTTACTTCAAGTCTCGATTGGTATTAGCAGACTTAACTGGAACATCAATTAAGAGCAGACATTGATCTTTAAGATTAACTTAAGGTTTGAGTTTTCAAACATTGTCCTTGCGTATTGATTCTAGTACTCACAATTGGTATCAAAGCTTGAGTGGTTGTCCTTTGAATCCATAAGAACAGATTATAGTTGATTCAAAATTAGCTTGTTATTTTGATCTTTTCTGTGTGTAGGATAAAAGTTCTTCTAAATACCACTCTGCTCTTATATCTTATCTTTAATGACTGCTCCTAATTCTCAACAAATGTATTAAATGTAAATAACAAATAGCATGGGTTGCCCTTCTCGTGCCCCATTTCTAGTTGTTGAAGAGTATGATCACTGGAAAGTCAGAATAGAAAGGTTCTTACCTGGAAAAGAAAAAGGTGAAGCTATCTGGAGATCTGTTAAAGAAGGTCCACATGTTCCTGTGAGAGTAACTGTGAGAGATACCGCTGCAACTCTCATGGGACAGGATGAAAAATGTCAAACACCCCTTATTGCTGATGATATCAAGAAGTTTCATGTAGATCAAGTTGCATTTTCCGAAATGGTGTTTGGTGTTCCTCCCTCTCTCTTTGAGCATATCATGTTGTGTAAGTCCGCTAAAGAGATTTGGGACACTCTTCATGACCTGTTCCAGGGATCAGAAAACATGAAAGATAAGCCTTTGACTTCAGTTGTCAATGAGTTCGATACTTTCACCACAACTCTCAGTGAATCGGTTGCCTCAGCCACCAATAGATATTGAATCATCGTCAACAACATGAGAACTCATGTGATTGTCCGAACTCCTCTAGAGTACAATCTCAAATTCGTCAATAGTCTCTATAAAAGATGGGGAAATGTTAAATCGTGTCTTCAGAGTAATGGATCTCTGAAGAAGCTGAAGTTTTACCAACTGTTTGCTGAGCTTCAAGGTCATAAATCAAATGTTGCAAAAACTTTGAGAGAACTCTCAGGAGGACCTCTTGCTCTTGTCAGTTCTTATGATCCTCAAGCTCTAAACCTCTCTGCTTCGGACCCTTTCAAATCTGTTATCTCATCTATTACATCTATTCAACCCTCCCCACCAACTTTACATACTCTTTCCAGTTCAAACTAACATTTAGATGGAGATCTCGACCCTAAAATAATGGACTCCAAAGTATGTTTTCAAAAAGAGTTTGCCTTAATCTCCATGAAGTATAAGCATCCGTTCAATCCCACAACCGTTTCCTAGATCCTCATCAAACTAATCCTCAACCTTATCTTAAACCTTCCGAAAATCCACCAGCATACAAGCCAAACATTCCAACTCAAAATCACTCATCGGAATCCCACGAGACTCTAAAGTCTAACAAACCAAAAATTGTTTGTCACAAGTGTGGTCATGCAAACCACTTTGCCAAAGACTGATTGGCTGAAGTGCCACAAAAACCAAAGGTCAAGGACTCAAAATACTATACGCGTCGAGCTCAGCAAATGGATACTAGTGAGAAATCTTTCGTTGTCATTGTCTCAAGAGATGTGGAAGGATATTGGTCATTTGGAGATAAAGACAATGTGAGTGCTGGTAGAAACATGTGTCTTATGGCTAGACAAACCATAGAATGTGATTATGGCTACTGGTCATCTGGATCAGAGGAAGAAGATGATGATGTTGAGCCAAACTACTGCTACATGGCTACCAATGACCCTCCTAATAGAAGCATCATTCAACAGGTAAAATCTATGATGACTAATAATAATTTTGATTAATCTCTTTGTGAACCATATCTAACCCAGATCCAGTCAGATATGAACATCATCTATAAAGCCTACGAATTTGCAATAGAAGCTAGCGAGAAGATGGAAAGTGAATTAAGTCGTTTTAGATTACATTTTGAGGATAAGAAGATTAAAATAGAGTCTTTAGAATGTGAGCTTGTAATGTCAAAAAACAAATGTATCATTCTTAAGGAAAAATGTGAAATTACTTATTCTGAAAGAAATGTTTTGATTTCTGATAACAAATGTCTGAATGCCAAAATACAAGCTTTATATAATTCCATATAAATTCTTGACGCAAACGAAAGGATGACTAACAATTTTTTTCATCCTTGGTCTAAAGCACCTGGTCTTGGAAGATAGTTTCCAAAACCTATTACTCGTCCCTTGAAGGAGTTTCAAAATGTAACTTTTATGGGAGACATTCCGAACCACAAACATTTGGATACCCCTATCTCACCTTTGTCACCCCTTCATGAGACCTTGGACTTTTTCTTCCCTGATTCCTGAGTTTTAACTAATAGTTGTCAAATGTCCTGATTCCATGCCTCTTCCGCCTCTAACACCCTTAAACCTGAATCAGACCTCAGAATTTTCTCCCAACATTCCAAACACTATAGTTCACGTTCCAAAACATGGTCCTCCTAACAATTGCCTTGTTGAGTAAATCATTACAGAGACAACTGGACCTGACTCTGATAAATCAAACGTTGTTTGGGCATCCTTAGATAATGACGTTGATGTAGAAACCATAATCCGATTCGTGTTTTTCGAACTCTCAAGTGATTTCTAAAACCACCTTAGTGCCAATCAAACCCAAGTTCAACAACCCATCTGTTGCCCAAACTTCCAAGTCAACATTTGACTCCAAGAAGAAACCTTCATTGAATAAAAAAGATGTCGTAGATCCTAAGATAGAAGCCAAAAATGCACCCAAAAAGGAAATTAGGTCAAGACAAAATTCCAGGTATATTGAGAATTCCAAAAAGAAAGTATCTCTAACTGTAAGCCCCACCACTAACGTAATGCCCGTGTTTCTGGTCTAAGCATTAAAGACGATGTAATAGTCCGTGTCAGCCATTGTAATATGTTTTGAAGTAATACGAATAAATTATGTGAATTTATATGCTTTAAACTTAATTATTATGATTTAATGAATTAATGGTAAAAATTAGCATCGAAAATAAATGTTAGGCAAACCTGATATCCATCAAGAAAGTTGTAGTGGTCGAAATAAGGATTCTGGAGATATAAAGAATACTGAAATCCGAGTTATAACGAAGAAGTTGTAACTTGTTGAATTTTCGCGACAGAACCGGCATGACGTTGTTTGACGTAAAAAGTAAATTTATGATAAAGAGATTTTTAGCCTTAGTGATCTAAACAAAAGTCGTAGTGTTCGTTAAAGAAAGAGCATACATAAATAGAATGCCCAAATATGACTTCGTATGAGGAAGTTATGATTTTTTTAAGTTTCAGCTTAGGAGTAGACAATTAAAAACTCGAATTTTAGATCGAGTGATTTTTAGCCGACACAACCTAAACGAGAATCGAAGGTGTCATCAATAGTAGTATGACGGTAAAAAGGCAGATGAAAACGGACTTCGGATGAAGAAGTTATGAATTTTAAACGGATTTTTCTGTTCCAGTATGTTAAAAATAATAATATTAAAAATAAAGTCAAAATTAGCCGATGGAGTCTAAACAAAGTTGACGCATGTCTCTGCCTCGCCACCTGCCTCGCCTCGCTGTTGACGTCTATTTCTCCTCGCCCTCGCTGCTGCCGCGTGCCCTTCTCCCTTCCCCCTTCGGTCTGAGGCCTCACCCTATACAAAGGGAGGTGTGAACCCTCCCGGTGTGTTGCCGACTAGATCTGGAAACCTTATGTGTTCAAGATTCTAAACGTATAACTATGATATTAGAACTAGCATTTAGACGTTTCGGAGTGATAACAAAGATTTAAATGTCTATCAAAAATAAAGATCTGAATTCACCTACTTTGGTGTATAGATCGAAATGGCAATCACTCGAAGTGGATTTGGAAACGGTAACCCACAACCCGAGCCAATCACGATGGAAGGGATACAGGCAATGGTGCGGATGATGTTGGATCAACAGATGGAAGAGACAAAACATTTACCTCAACAAAGTAAGAACGAACTTACTGCGCTAGTATGCCAGGAACCTACTCTTGGGGCAACTATCTGGGTTGCTAAGTCTGTTGAAGAAACGATCAATGACAGGACCACCAATAAGGTTGAAGTTGGTAAAAAGAGGAAATTTAAGGTGTCTTCAAGGTTCAACAAGAGCAACATGTTCTCAATGTTTGGCGAAAGGGGAGGTAAATAAAAATTGTACAGGAAGTGCAAAAATAAACAATCTGGAAGAAAGGTGAATTGTTTCAAGTGTGGAAAGATCGGACATTACGCTGATGAGTGTACGTTTCCTAAGAGAGTGTGTTACGGGTGTAGGGAAGAAGGACATATTGCTAGAGACAGCCCAAAGAAAAGCAAGGCAGCAAGGCCAGATTCACCACCAAGGCCAAGGGCAATCCACATAATCCTCAACGAAGAAAATAACAACACTAGGAATTAGAAGTAAAGACTTGATACCAGAAGATCAGGTTATGGAATAGCAATATGAATAGTAACGTGTGGTGTAGCCTATTAGAGGCATAGTATAGGGTAAACTTGAACCTCTGTGTAATTGTTTCAAGATATAATATAACCCTGGTTTTGTTATCTGATGTATTGAGTGACTATGTGAAATCCTTGTATGGTGACTTGGAGAACTGCAAGACAATACTTGGGACGAGTATAAGTAGGTATGAATAGTAGTAGAAGCCTATACTACTGGAAGCACAAGACTCATACTTGGATCAGGGAAAGTCACAAGGTTACCAAGGAGTTGATAATTGATTATGTTTTGTTCTAGTCTGTCATTACCATAATTTCAATAATGACTATAAAGATGATTGTTATTCCGACCCAAGTGGTTACATCGAATCGAGTCTGACAAAGATGAGTTAGTCATGTGGTTCAAAGAACCAAGTCTGATGTAGTATCTCACTTAACCAGGAAGATTGAAGTATCCCAATCATTATTAAAGTAAGAGGCTTGTATCTAGAAGTACTACATGTTAGAATTTAATCACATTGGAAAATGAAGGAATATATATTACGTTTAGAAACTCGACTCTAAAAGACTTAAGTCTAAATAGTACATAATATGATGAGAGGTCATTAGAACATGACCCATCAGTCTACTATGGTAATCGAAGGAAAGAACTTAACTTACGTTTGGAGGAGTCTCTAATAAATATCGAGATTGTGATTGAAGGTCACAATTGAATGTTCAACATAGGATAGGGAGCGGGTGCAAGATCGAACATCGACTGCATACAAGAATTCCAGAAGGAAATGCTCATTCAAAGGAAACATAATAGTTGCGACTATTATCTAGGATGAAGAGATAACATATGGAGTCATTGTACAAGCTGTGTCTTGTTAGTGTTTCCAAAAGCAAAGTTGAAGACTTCGTAGCTTGTAGTGACGCATCTAGAGTTGGGTTGGCTTGTGTTCTAACCCAGAGGAATAAGAAATCATCTGGTGGAAGAAACTCACAAAACCATGTACATGATTCATCCTAGCAACTAAAAAATGTATAGGGATTTGAAACCCTACTACTGGTGGCGTACGATGAAGCTCGATGTTGCAAAGTATGTGGCCGAGTGTGTGACATGTGCAAGAGCTAAGGCACAACATCATAAACCATATGGAAGTTTAGAACCTTTACCTGTACCCATGGTTAAATGGGAAGACATCACCATGGATTTTGTGACTAAACTGCCCATAACGAAGAGTGGTCATGACATGATTTGAGTGGTCATTGATTGGTTTACTAAAAGTGCACACTTCATAGAAACCAATGAAAGATGATCTATGGATAAGCTTGCAAATGCTTATGTGAAGGATATAGTGAAACTTCACGGTGTTCCTTTAACGATTGTATCAGATCGTGATAGTTATGTCACGTCGAGGTTTTGGAGAAGTCTACAATAGAAATTAGGTACAAAATTGTGTCTAAGTACAGCCTACCATCCTCAAACTGATGGTCAGAGCGAACGAACTATTCAAACATCAGAGGATGCGCTACGAACATGTACCCTAGAATTCCAAGGTAGTTGGGATGACCATTTACCTCTAGTAGAATTTTCCTACAATAATACTTTTCACTCGAGCATCAAGATGGCACCTTATCAAGCTTTGTATGGAAAAAAGTGTTGAATGCCATAATGTTGGCTTAAAGCTAGACAGAAGTTTGGAAACCAAGATAGTTCATCAATTTGCTAAAAAGCTAAAAGTGATTAGGGAAAGGATGTTAGCAGCCCAAGATCGTCAAAAGAGCTATGCTGAGAAGAAAAGACAACCGATAACATTCGAAGTTGGTGATTCAGTTTTACTTAAAGTATCATTGTGGAAAGGACTTATAAGATTTGGTAAAAGGGGAAACTTGAGTCCAAGGTTTATTAGACCTTTTAAAGTTCTTCAAAGTATTGGGAACCAAGCTTATAAGCTAGAATTACCAGAAGAACTAGATGGTATTCCTAACACTTTCCATGTGTGTTACTTGAGAAACTTCATGGGAGATGTCCTCGACATAATTCCAATTCTAAATTAAGGCTGGATGAAAGCAAGAGGTTAATCGAAGAACCAGAAGCAATCGTTGACCGTAAGACTAAGAAGTTACGACACAAGATGGTCGATTTAGTGCTTGTGTGATGGAAACATACGAATGGGCCAAATCTCACATGGCAAACGGAGAGTGACATGATGTGTCGTTATATACATTTGTTTGATGATGTATGATTTCGGGGACGGAATCATCCTAAGGGGGAGAGAGTTGAAATTCCCGTGTTTCTGGGCTAAGCATTAAAGACGATGTAATAGTCCAAGTCAACTATTGTAACGTGTTTTGAAGTAATAAGAATAAATTATGTGAATTTATGTGCTTTAAACTTAATTATTATGATTGAATGAATTAAGGGTAAAAATAAGCATCGAAAATAAGGATTCCGTGGATATAAAGAATATCAAAATCCAAGTTATAACGAGAAAGTTATGACCTGTTAAAGTTTCGCGACAGAATTGTCATGATGTTGTGTGACGTAAAAAGTAAATTTACGATAAAGTGCTTTTTAGCCTTAGCGATCTAAACGAAAGTCGTATTGTTCGTTAAACCGAAAGTGTGCATAAAAAGAATGCCCAAATCTGACTTCGTATGAGGAAATTATGATTTTTCTAAGTTTCAGCTTAGCAGTAGACAACTAAAAAATCGAATGTTAGATCGATTGATGTTTAGCCGACACAACATCGATGGTCTCGTAAATAGTAGTTCAACGGTAAAAAGACAAATGAAAATGGATGTCAGATGAAGAAGTTATGAATTTTTAATGTATTTTCCTGTCCCGGTTTGTTAAAAAAATAATATTAAATATAAAGACAAAATTAGCCGATGGAGTCTAGATGAAAGTTGTAAAGTATAATCTTGCCTACGTGTGCATATAAAGAACGTCGAAAACGGAGCCCATATGCGAATGTTATGAAGTTTTGAAGTTTGGGGCACAAAATCTGAGAATTTTTGCAAGGACTACGCCAAGCTTCAGCCACGTCGCCTCACATGCGAGCCTGCCCTGTGTCTGCCTACTAGTTCGACTGAAGCGAGGTCCAGTCCGAAGTTTCCATGTGTCTCAGCCTCGCCACCTACATCACCTTGCTAATAACGGCTGTCCCTCCTCACCCTCGCTGCTGTCTCGTGCCCTTGTACCTTCCCCCTTCGGTCCGAGGCCTCGCCCTATATAAAGGGAGGTGCGAACCCTCCCGGTTAATGTTACCAATTTCACACTTTTTCACCTCTAAACCATGTTTAAGCTATACCAACATCCCTTGAATCCCCAGGATTATACCTAACACCTGAAGAACGTCCAGAAGTGCCCAAAGACCCCAAGAAATTTATCCTTTCGGTTTGAAGCTCAACCCTCTCAAGGCCCGATTTTCATTAAAGCTTTTGAGTTCATCAGAAACAATTGTTTTAAGAAACGAAGTGCTGTCTGATTTTTGTTAAATCAGGTGAGTGTATAGTCACTTTAATCTTACACATAGATATCAAGTATTTTATATAAAATCCATGCTATGTGAATATATATTGTTAGTTTATTTGAGATGGATGTTGAATGAATGATTTATACAAGTATTAAATGATTTAAATTGTATATGTATTTTATATCTACACAAATGTTGGGTAAAACATGGGTATATGAAATAGTTGGTTTGTGGGGTTAAAACCCTATGTACTCTCCAGGTTTCTCAACCTGACCCACTCAAGTTATTTTTATCACATGTGTCGATACGAAGCTACATTACACTGAAAGATTGAAGGAGATGTAAAATACTAGTGTAAATGAATGTAAGTTCTGTTTATGCTTATGTTTTTCTATTGCGATGACATCCCAAAGTTTTAAAATGAATAAAATACATTTCCTTGGAAATGATTTGATAATATATTATAATGTTTTTGGGAACAAATTTCGCAACATATTTCTTTAAAAGATATTCTGATTTTTAAAATCAGGCATAAACAAATTGATCTTTTTAGGCCGTAAAATTGGGGATCTCACAATTAGGATCATAAAACATTTGCACCTGTTAAGATCATAAAAAGGTCATCCATCCTTCCTTATCCTGTTGTTCAACACAAAGTTGTCAATCCCATTCAAAAAAAGACTGGTAATACATGTCCCACAAGAAATAACCATCCTCGGACTGTTTCCTTTATTTTCATTGCTAAATCTTATTTTACGATTTTTAAACCTCAAAAACTTTCAAAACCAAGTGCGCCATCAAAAACATTAAATAAAGAACACTTGATTAAAAACACTGTTACTCAAACATTTTCAAAGAATTCAAAACAAAAAATTGAGTGGAAAGCTAAGAGTGTTGAAAAGGATATTGTAACTGCATGTAACATTGAGATTCCCAAAGTAGCAGGTCCGAGAAAAATTCTCTCAAAAAAACCTATCATTGAATATGATTTATTGATCAATGAAAATACCTTAAGCCTTTCGAGACTCTTGTTGCTCACAAGTCACTACCAAAATCCAAAGCCCGTGCATAATTCCTAAAACCTAACTTAGATCCTAAAAAATCAAAACTTCACTAAATTTTGTAGGAAATCTGTGCCCCGGAACAAGATACAATATGGTTTATTGATAGTGCTTGTTCTATGCACATGACAGGGCAAAAAGATTTTCTGCATAATTTCAAACTTTCACCTAATGCTGGCTATGTGACGTATGACAACAACTCCAACTCTCAAATCCAAGCTTATGGAATCCTCACCAATGAGAACTTCTTTGTATCAAACGTGACATATGTAAGTGACCTGAAGCATAATCTAATTAGTGTAGCTCAACTTACTGATGTAAATCGACAAGTTCAATTCTGCATGAAACACAACTAAGTCATGTCCCAAGATCAGAAATAATTTCAGATCAAGTCAAATCGCAACAAGAATATGTATCTTCTTGACATCAACATCATCGTTGGCAAGCCTCAACTCTATCTTCTCTTAAAGGCTATTCCTGATGTCAGTTGGTTATGGCATCAAAGGCTTGGTGATTTAAACTTTCGATATATGAACGTTCTTCTTTCCGGTGAAATGGTCAGAGATTTGTCTCTCCTCAAATTCGAAAGTGATCACCTATGTGCTTCCTGTCAGTGTGGGAAGCAATCAAAGAAATGACATCCTTTCATCATCGAAAACTCAATCTTGGAACCATTAGAACTGTTGCATACTGATCTATGTGGACCCTCCAATGTAGAAAGTCTACATCATAAGAAATACATTCTTGTGATTGTAGATGATTTTACAAGGTTCACTTGGGTTTTCTTCCTCAGGATTAAGTCATACACTACCTCAGAACTTTTTACCTTAATTAAGGGTATTGAAGTTCTGGTGAAACTACCTGTTTATCGAATCCGAAGTGATAATGGCCCTTAGTTTACCAATGTCACCATTGAGATATTCCTATCCGGGAACGGAATTGACCACAACTTCTCAACTCCATATATCCCTCAACAAAATGGTGTAGTCGAAAGACGCAAAAGAACCTTAGTTGAAGTTGCACGATCGATGCTCAATTTTTTAAATCTTCCACTGTATCTCTGGGTTGAAGTCGTATCAACTGCATCCTTTACTCAGAATCGTAACATCATCAATTGATGCCTCAATATGACACTGTACGAAGCCATGAATGGTCGTAAGTTGAGTATCTCTTTTATACATGTCTTTGGTTGTCGGCGCTTTATCAAAAATAATTGTGATTAGCTCATGAAATTTTAGCCCAAAGCCGATGAAGCAATCTTTCTTAAATGCTCAGCAAAAGCAAAAACTTACCGGGTACTGAATCATCTTGATATCACCTTCTGTGACAACTATATTCGGAATTCCGGCCCATCCCATGTCACAACCCACATCATGGAGTCCGATGCTCCATCCCCAGGATGTCCAAATCCTCAAATTTATGAAGTCAATTTTGAAACCTTGTTCGAACCATTAGAAACTGCTATTGTTTCGAAATCTCGATCAAGAAAATCCTCTTCTACTATTGCTCCTACTTCCTAAAATGTTTGAGGGGGAGAATGGTCAACCTTCCCTTGAATCAAACGTGGATGATTTTCAAGATGCTGCTGATCAATTTGTTGAATTTAACCCTACTCCAATCAACAATGATGATGCACATTTCTTTGATTTCCCACATGAAGACGATGTTAACTTATTTGGTTCAAAAGTTTACAGGAGCATCATCCTCAAGTTCAAATTATTCATGGGGAGCAACACAAACCCATCATTGATGTCAGATCATCTACTGCAAAAGAGCTTCCGAGACTACACATCTGGACCAAGGATGATTCTCCGAACCAAGTTATTGGAAATCTAAATGCTGATGTTCAAACTCGTTTTGCCACCAATATTTAAAATGAATGTCATTTCTTGTCATTTATCTCTATGGTTGAACCCAAATCCATCAAGGAAGCATTAGAACATGTTGACTAGATTACAACCATGCAGGAACAGTCGATAGTATTTAATCGAAATGAAGTGTGGAATCTCATTCCTCCTCCTAAGGATCATCCCATTGTAGGTACAAGATGGGTGTTCAGAAAAAAAAACTAGATGATACAGGAGTTATCTTTCAAAATAAAGCAATATTAGTGGCCAAAGGATTCAGACATATTGAAATACTTAATTATGACGAGACCTTTGCTCTTGTTGCCCGTCTTGAAGCTATCAGAATCTTTCTTGCTTATGCAGCTCATAAAGGCTTTAAAGTTTACCAATTGGACCTTAAGAGTGCTTTTCTTAATGGTCAACTTGATACCGAAGTGTATCTCCAACAACATCTCGATTTTGTCAATATTTCTTATCCTAACTATTGCTATAAACTTTGAAAAGTCTTTTACGGCCTCAATAAAGTTCCTCACACCTAGTACAAGACTCTCACCGACTTCCTCAAGCGTTCTGGTTTTCAAAGAGGAATTCTCGATCCTACCATGTTCCAAAGATCAAATGGAAAGCATCTCATGCTGGTTCAAATCTACGTCGACGATAACATTTTTGGAAACACGAATTCGTCAATGGTTGCTGATTCTGCCAAGTTAATGGTTAACCGATTCTAAATGAGCATCAATCGTGAACTAAGTTTCTTCCTAGGTCTTCAAGTAAAACAGACCAATAGAGGAATCTTTAGTTACCAAGAAAAATACATTTCCGAGCATTTAAAAAAATATTTGATGGACACTTGTGACTTGGTAAAGGTTCCTATGGGTTTCGGACACAATATCTTCTCGGACCCATCAGGTGTTGCTTTCAATGAAAAGAATTATACAGGAATTATTGGATCACCACTATACCTAACAGCAAGTCATCCGGACATGATGTTCTCCATATGTTTGTGTGCCAGATTTTAAGTGAATCCAAAGATGTCTCATCAAAGGTACAAAGAGTCTCGGAATCTTGTACCCAACATATGAGAGTTTCCTCCTACAAGCATATTCTGATTCGAACTATGGTGGTCTTCAATTGGACAGAAAAAGCACCTATGGTGGCTATCAATTTTTGGGTGGAAGACTGGTTAGTTGGTCATCTAAGAAGCAGAACTGCATTGCACTGTCAAAAGCTGAAGCATAATACATTGTTGGTGCTAGTTGCACTTCTCAGTTTCTTTGGATGAAATCACATATCATGGATTATGGTTACCGGTTTCAACAAATTCCTAGCTATTGTGATTCATAAAGTGTCATTGCGAGTTCACACAATCCAATTCAGCACTCCATGATGAAGCACATCGATATACGGTACCATTTCATTAAAGATCATGTTTTAAAAGGAAACATTGAACTTATTTTTAATCCATCTGACGATGAGATTGCTGATGTATTTACTAAGGCATTAGACGAAACCAAATTAAGTGGTTTTCTGAACAAAAAGTTTATGACGTTTCCTGATCCTTAATTCTTTCAAGAGGTTTGCACTCTCTGATGTTATCATTAGGAAATCAAATTATTCCGGAGTCAAATCTTTTTATCTTGGAATTATTGCCTCTCGGAATAAATAGGATCGTTTTACGTATCTTTTCATCTAACCTTTTCTTCTATTCATAAGTTGTACAACTTATTCAATCTTTGGAAGTTCATGACCAATATATTCACATTGCTATTTTGGTTGATCTCTTATCATAATCCGTATCAAAATGAGTGTTATGAAATTCATCTCGGAATTAAAATCTAAAACGCTAATGTACTTTCGTCTCTTACCCTATCTAAGATCAGTTCCTTCTCATCTCATACCTTAAAATTTTTTTAAATATATCCTCTAAGATCTTCCATCCTTTTACCTCTGATATTCAGCCCGAGCCTATGCAATTTCAGACTCTATATCATGTACACGTATTTTATTTTTCATCTCGGAAGTATCTTATGATAATTCATCTAAAAACTCTCATGCTCCACGATTTCACTGGAAAATTAATCTCGGATATTTCCTGGTCTGAGATCCATTGTCAAAACATCTCTAGACTTTTTGGCTCCGAGATCATTTCTTTTAAAAGAAGTCCAAAAGGTTTTTCATCATTTTTTAGTGAAACATTATCTTAAAAACTCAAACGGTTATCTTTTTTAATGATGATTATCTTTAATCCTACATCCCGTAAAGCAAACAGCATGTTAATCACAATCAAATGACGGTTTCCGTTTTACACGTACCGCCAGTGTTCTCTTTCATCCTTGCAAGTCAATTCATCCCAAATGTGGCAACACATTTAATGCGGTCCATTTTCATATCTGGGTTTAATCATTACTTTTTCTAACCTGACCCATTTTCACTGAACCTATAAAATTCCCACATAACCTACCTTTTACCCTTTACGCACTTTAATCTTCTTCATTCTCTATCTACAAAGAAACTATTCTTCAAGCACTCAAAACCTGCAACAATGGCTTCCTCATAATCTGACCCCAAAATTTCCAACCCTACTGCTAAAAAGAAATCATCCAAGGGTTCCACTTCATCATCCTCAATGGAACCGTTTCTCAGGGATACCACTCAACTTTTGTCTTTGGATCCCATAAACTATGACGAGTCCATCCGGGTTATGTTGAGCTCATATCCCGTCATCCTATCTCCGTTCCACTCACAAAAATCCCTTATCCACCCATTCCTCTTCGTCTTCTTCACACCGCATTTGAAAGAGTCAAGATTGATAATGGAATCCTGGAAGTCAAGATTACTGGTGACCAAGTTGTACTAGTTTCAAAGCAAACGTTCTTAAGAACTATTGGGATTTCTGAAAACCCTAAAGATTTTAAAGTCCAAGATCCGTCATCAAAAGAGTTTCAGACGTTTCTCAACCATATAGGGTATGAAGAGGAGTTCAAAGCCAAAACATTCAAGGAATCTTCAATTGCTAGGCTATGGACAGTTCTGATGCACCTCATTCATAGCGGTTTGTCTATAAAACAAGGTGGAAGAAACACGATGAGCAAGGACTGGCCCAATGTCGTGTATAGTATGTTTTCTAGGAAGACAAACATCATCGATCTAACAAAAGTCTTATGGCAAGACTTCCAAGAATGTACTATCAAAAGAAAGACTATATATATCGAGACCGAGATTCTGGGCTCTCACATTCAACAGATCTACTGAGGGAGACACAAACCAATTCTTGTCGACACCATTCGAAAAGAGGTATTGCTTAACTTCAAAGATTTTAAGACTTATCGCCTTCCGAACTAGGAATCTTTCGGACCAGTTCGTAGATTACCTAAACATATGTTGGCCATTTTGCCATCTGAGTCCCCTTATTTGAAACATCACTTGGAGACTTCGATTGTATAGAACCCAACACAATCTACCTCGGTCCCCATTAAGACCACCACGAATGTGGCCAAACTAGCCTCGACTGGTGGAATGAAAATGAAGGTAACTTAGAGAAAGACATCTCCCTCTAAACCAAAAGCCAAAAAGAGAACCAAAGTCAATACTTCCTAAGCATAGGAAGCTATCCAGAACATTCCAACTGACTTTGGTCATCTTTTTACCCACCTGACCACTCTTCTGAAGTATCATTCGAACATTCAAAAACAACTACACACACTCACAGGGAGTCTCCACACAATCCACCCTCACCTTCCTAACAAGGTGATGTTGATGTTGAACATAGTTCCCTGCACCCCCTGGAAAAAACCCACGAGTCATCTTGAATATCCCTCATTTCTCTTCTACACAAGCATGATCTGAGGTTCCCATCTAGGATCCCAAGCATTCTGAAGCGAGAGCTGTTCCTCTTGTCTCGGATGCCACAACTATTCTGATACCTGGCAAAGGTAAAGGAGGACTAGGTACCGACGATCCAGATTTGTTAGACTTTGTTAGCAGGGCTCACACCAGACATCCGGAGCTCACTCGATCCCAAGTGGAAGCAACACTCATCTCCATGAGAAACAGAGCTAGCCAGAGCAATCTTCCATTCATTGCTCCATCTGATGATGTTACTGATCAAGAGTTTGCAACAGGAGAAACCCAACACGATAATATCATCTCGGATGATCGTCTGAAGTCTGCTCACCACGACGCTCTCCACTCAGATCCTAATGAAGAACATTCAAAAAAATTCATGTTTGATGATGACAATGCATCTATTGTAGCATCTCCAATCATTTCATCCGCTCCCATCTATCAGAAGCCATCTTCATCAAGGCCTACTCAATACTTTGGCCTTTCATCATCTTTGTAAGAACCCATTGATGAAGAAATTCAAATTGATGACCATGATCAGGACAATATCGGAAGTGAAATAGAAGTCAATCCTTCCAAGGATAATCAACCCACCACTACCAACAATCCCGGACCTTCCGAACCGCCAGTCGATCAAGAGTGTGATAAATCTAAGTCTGAGAGTTCCACCTCGGACACATGATCATCAGTTGGAAATTTTGCTGATCCATTTGCCTTCACGGAACTCTAAGACAACATCTATACTACGATATTAGAAGTTGAATCTTTTGACAAATCTATTGCTCAGATTAATTCTAAGCTTAATGAAAAAGTGTCTGGTATCGACACTAAGCTTGATGCAATTATTCTCTCTCTCTCTCTCTCTCTCTCACTATTATCTAGAAAACAGGGCCTTCGAATGGAGAAAGATCACAACCGCTAGATCAACTTATCTCCCTTTATCTCAAGCACACCATCGAGGAAGGTAAATAGAAATATATAACTCCAGTCTCGATCACTATCTCGATACCATCACCGCCATGCTAAAGGTTTATAATGACATGATTGGCGCAACCAATGAGCTGATCAAACAGACCCATATCAGGCATGAAAAACAAATTAAAAGGATGGAGAAAGAGATCAAGAAGAAAGATAAGATGAATCTTATCATGGCGCAAGTTCTCATCAAACTCCTCTAAGCCTGCTGGAATATTATGAATGTTCCGAACATAAGTTCAATGAAATGCTCTCGATCCTGCCCACCTTATTCGACCATCTCAAAGCTCAAGCTCCGACTACTAAAGTGTATGATGCCCTCACCATGCAGATGAATAACAGCTTTCAGAAAGTGTTTGATCATCTCTCAGATTTTTAGCACTCAACATTTCTTGCCTCGGTTATTAGGACATCCGATGCAAGAGGGGGAGAAGGTCCAAGCAACATAGATAAATCTATCTCTTGGAAGTCTGCCTCGGAGTTCAAACTCTGAGATATGTTTGATGAAAATTATGCTCAACTTATTTCCACATGTACTCCTAATGATGATGATGATGATTAAGCGGAGTACGTCACCAATTCTATGGTAGGACTTCAAGCTTTAAAGAATTTTCTAGAAAAAATTATGTTTGAGGAAGAGCAGATGATATGGTCAATTATATCATGGATATGATCCTTAGATGTTGTTTTGAAAAGAAGGAAAGAAATAGCAAAGGCAAAGACTAAGCTCACATTCGATGATTTCTGAGCCACTCAATCAATGCTACCTCTAATTCCCTCACTAAGAACTGTTCGAATCGATGAAGGTTCTCCACATCGAAAACCTGATAATCTACCGGAAGAGCCTTTGATTCCTTCATCTCTAGATTTTATCGTTGATGAGGACATGCAACAAGTCATCTCGGTTCTCAACAAACAGCAAGACAAAGGCAAAAATCCTATTTTAGAATTTCACTCCTCGGAACCCATCTCCAAGAAATCTAAAGGCTGGTCCCAAGTACAGATATATCAAGCCCTCAAAGAAAGAATTCTGATTCAAGCTCTCAAGGATAACCCAAATCAAATACTAGGGCTTTCCCCACTTTATAGAAAGGAATAATTTGTGATGCGGACATTGTCCCAATTATGTATTATGATCTCGCAACTCAAGATTTGGACCAGCTTGATCTTCACATCTCTCCATTCGGCAAGTTCTACATAAAGTTCGCTCCTCTCCACCTGGATGATGATCCTTAAATGATCGTCAGAAGTGAAAGATAAAGATTAAACACATTCTATTCCATGAACGCATGTCGTTAAAAGGAAGTGTGGTCTCGGAAGAGAATCACCAAGATTTCTGGGTTAAGAAGGATGGTGTTAAAGAAGTTTGACTTGAACTGTCTATTACATCGTTACTATGTTATCGAAACAAGTCGACTCAGCTCACTATCTCGAATGCCGACTTCCTTGTGATCAATCAAAATGACATCCTGACAATTGCAGCTCATTTTCAAACTCATCAAGATGGTCAGATGAACATTGCTGCTTATAGTGTTGCAATGAGCTATCTAAAGGATTATCTTGCTGAATTTTGCAAATTTGACTATGAACTGGCTCACTTGTTTAGAACTGAAACGTTCTTGGCAAAAAATGAGTATCATCTGTCTGAAGCTGAAATCTTGGAAGAAGGGAAAATTGATGATCTTTTGTTAGGATATGTCTACCTTTAGAGGAAAACAAATAAGAAAGAATTCTTCCGAGTCCTAGATAGACATCTCGTACCCTCCAGAGTTCTTTATAAGTTCATCACTAATGCAACAAAATCCGAATCTCCAAATCATGTAAACGTAAAGTTTGTGAGTCAACTTAAGTGGTATCTTGAAGTCTGAAACTGACTGTATCGAGCTCATGTGTTCATCCAAGATGAATTCAACTAATAAGATTAGATTGATAAGTTTGCTTAAGGGGAGATTGTTGAAACCTGAAAGCAAACCTCTAGCAATCACAAGTTATGAAGATCTGAGATCATCTTATGTCCGAGATGATGTCCGAAGTGAAGATAACTCTAAGATGCAGTGTTGATCCGAGATCAAAGTGTCTGTTTGAAAATTTATTATTTCTTCTTTTATATGATGTAACGTTTCATAGGACTTAGGTTTTTGTATATATGGGATAAGGAACTATCAGAAGCTATTAATTATCTAATCCTAAGAACATGTTGTAGTTTATACGATGTACCAGCTTTTCCTATATAAGGAATGTGTTTAATAACAAGAAATACATGGATTGTTCCTCTAAACATAGAAAATATTCTTCTTAACTCTCTTTAACTTTTCTCTCAAGTAAAAACTCATTACAACATTCTTCTTGTTCATTTAATGTATTTACTATGATTATACTCATAAGTTTCTTCATTTAACACTTGTGTACTTTGTTGAATCTTTACTTCAAGTATCGACTGATATTAGCAGACTTGACTGGAAAATTAATTCAGAGCAGACATTGATCTTTAATATTAACTCAAGGTTTAAGTTTTCAACCGTATCCTCGCGTATCGATTCTTGTACTCAAAGAACTCAGGTTGCTGTGTGAATAGCGGGATGTGTGATATGCCGGCAATCGATGAAGACTGATGACTTGTGGATACCAGTTGTATAGTAGGTAGAATAGTAGCAGGGGACCAGGTGTTGGTCCCCACATATCGTAATGGTTTTGGAGGTCGATTTATTGATGGATGTGATTGGTTTGTCGGCACTCTTTGAGGTGCTGTGATGGGTGTCGTTGCCTGGTGTTCCATTGTGATGTGCGATGGTCACCATAAACTGGCAATGAACTCTACCGCGGGCCCGACTGCCAGTGTTGTCGGTGTTGGTGAGGGTGATTTCTCTTCCAGTGTCAGAGACTTTATTGGTCTGACTGGGCTAGTGTCACTATCGTCTGGCCATATGAGTCCTTTGTCCATCATCTCCAGCACCTAACGTCTTTAGATGGGCGGTGCAGTACTGAGTGCTTACCGGGATGGCACTAACTGTTGTGATATGTCTCTGACTTAACTTCGTCTCCTTGATGGGTGGAAAAGGTGAGCCTGAGAATCACAATAAAGAAAAAAGATCTTCAAACGTTGTCAGCGAGGTGATCTCAGAACGAAGGTAGGACAATCAAGTTAGTGAATTCGTTTAAGAAAAGGTTTCTTATGGAAATTATGAGACTGGGTATTAAGATTCAATCCATTCTCTTAAGGGAGAAGGGATACTTTTATACCTGTGGTTAGGGGATCATATACCTGATATTATCTTCTACTTTTTAGGTATGCCAAGAAGAGGCGGCCTTGAATTGGTAGATTGTGCCTCGCGGGTGGCTATTTACTATTGGTGCAGAAATACAGTTGGCGAATCACCGAGCACCGCATATGTGGCTTTGGGGAAATTGGTACTCTTTTTCTTATATGAAATGGGAGTTTCTCACCTTAAAGCGGGGCCAATCCCGAGGCCAGATTGCCGATGATAGAAGGTGGGGTTTTATGGACAATGGTTTGCTCCCGGCTCTTGTCGGGTAGTGGGTTTTTGAGGGCCATTCTTGAGTTGACGGCTCTCTTATCCTTTAACTTTATGCCGTGTGAGATGTGTCAACAATCATCAATCCATAGAAGAGGATAACGGTTCTTTACCATTAAGTTTTTCAACTCTCGGTAATCAATGCACATCCGTTGTGAACCATCCTTCTTCTTGACGAACAGTATCGACGATCCCCACGGAGAACTGCTCGGTCTAATGAACTTCTTGCCTGACATCTCCTAAAGCTAAGAGGATAACTCTTGCATCTCAGGTGGTTCCAAGAGGTACAATGCCTTGGCAATTGGAGCCGCACCTGGTACTAGATGAATCCTGAACACAACTTGACTCTAAGGAGGCACACTGGGTAACTCCTCCAGAAAAACATTGAAAATCACCCTGGTAACTGGCATCTCTGAAACTAAAATCTGCTCCCTGAAACGAGTATCAACCATATAAGCTAGATAAGCCGCACACCCATGTTGAATATATTGTCGAGCTCTAGCTATTGAACAAAACCTTGAACCAACCCTGGTTCCCTCTCCATAAATAACCGGTTCTCCCCTACTTGGGGTTCGAACTACTACCAGGTGGCCCTCCCCATCAATCATGGCTCCAAACCTTCTTAGCCAATCCATCCTCACTATCACGCACACATCCCCAATGGGGATAGGGATCAAATCAATGAGATAGAGAAACTCGGAGATCTCCAATACACAATCCTGATATAGATTGGATGCAGAAACCTCGTGTTCATTGGCGATAGAAACTCGCAATGGACAATCCAACTCATAAAGAGGCACACCATAATCCATATTAAAAGAATGTGATAGAAACGACTGACTCGCGCCCAATTCAAATAGCACTAGAGCAGGAAAAGAGTTCAATATGAACGTACCTATTAGAAGCATAAACATAAGCATACCATAAAAATAATTAGCATAACAATAAGTAGAAACATACCTGTTACAATGTCTGGCGTTGCTCTAGTCTCCTCAACAGTAATTGAAAAGAACGACCACGAGCCCTTGGGGGCTCCACCCGGACCCAGCTCCCATTCGTGATCCTCAGAGTAGTCGGTACTGGAGCCTACACCAGTTTAGAAGCAATAAAGGGGAATTTGGCCTTTATGTGGCCCACCTGATCATAGTGATAGAAAATCCTGATGCTAGATACCCGAGCATGTTATCGGTAGTCCCTTGCAATGTGGCCCTGCTTACTACATTTGTGGCATCCTAAAGATGATCGACAGACTCCATCATGAACCTTACCGAACTTACCGCAAGTGAGGCCCCTATGACTCCCCGTACTAATATCCGCGGCCTTGAACTGCTTGGGCGCAGGCTACGACTGCGCCGATTCTTACCTATACTCATTTTCCTGGAGTTCCATATTAATCTCACACTGACTAGAAGCTTCTTGCAAATCTACCAATGAACCATAGCGTTAGATGGACACAAACTGCTGGATGTCTGTCTTGAGCATGCTCATGTACCGGGTCATTTGAGCTTACTCAAAAGCAACAAACTCAGGGCAAAACATAACTCTATCTGTAAACATCTTGGTGATCTCCTTCACTGAATCGGTCCCCTGCCTGAAATCCAAGTACTCCTTGTCTAACATCTCTTGCTCCACCAGTGGAACATATCTAGAACAGAACATCTTAGAGAAATGCTCCCAAGTCACAACAACCATTTGCTCTAGAGAAAATGATCTAGTAACCAACCTCCACCAATACTTCGCTCCAGCCTGAAGAAGGTTCAGAGCGCACTTGACCTTCTGGTCAGCTGGGAAATAGCACGTAAAGAAACATCCCTCGACATTAGACAACTACCTCATGGCTATGATTATATCTAGAACTCCTTCAAACATCGGGGGCTTCATATTATCAAAGTCGCGATACCGAAAATCCCTCCCAACGCCATTCCACGTAGCAGCAACGACTTGGTGGCTGCAACAACAACAGTCTCAGAGAGTGCAACATATTGGTCATTAAAGTACTCCACCATAGCAGTTTTAATAGACCGAAATGACTCTGGTATCCAACCTCAGATGATAGAAACGACCACCTCCTAAATGATCTTCCTAACCCAATCCTCTTTCAAAGCTAGCCTATCCTGGCCACCCACTTCTGCATCTGATATGGATCCTATCTCAAATCACCTTGTTACTGTCATACTGAAAATAAACAGGGGAGATATCAGATAAACACAAATAATACCATATGAACCAATTCCCAACAGAATCGCAGGGGTTGTGACTTCCGTGCTACTTGTACGGCTCCTGTGATTCCGATAGTATGGACCCATACTACCTTCCACACCTACCAGTATTTGTCTCAAAAAATCATCCATGAAACTTCCACCAATCATGCATCACTCGTGTATGCTGATCATATAGAACACTGGATCCTATAGACAGTCGAATACTTGATTCTAACCTAAGCCCACAACCAAACAAGGAACAAGAAGGCTAAACCAAACATTCTCAAGGTATAAAATCTTTGTAATGTATAATTTTGATGTATACACTAGGCAACTATAGTAATGATGTCAATTTCATATAAGCAAACCTTAGGCTATCAGGCATCATATAATCAGGCAATTCTATCATGTGATTCCTAAAGATCCCTAGCCTATCACTAGCATGTTGTTCTAACATATAACAATATCAATATCAGTATGGTAATTTGGGGTCTACTTACTGGCTACGGCTGATCGTACACATCACATCGTCTCTTGATTATATTCAAAAACAATTTTGAAAATCACTTTCAAAACCTTTTCATTTCCTTAGTTTGAGACTGGATTCACACGAGTGTTCCTGTAATTCACTCAAAACAAGGTTGTGATACCAACTTGTAACATCCCAAAAATCACAAAATTTTAAACATTTAAAGACAACCCAATCATAAAATGCTTACAAAATTATTGTTTCCAAATTGTTTATTCATATCAGAATATCACAAAATCAGAAAACCATAAACAGAGGATGTGTATGGTCATGCCTTCGCCTTCCCGCGCTCATTAGAAGTACCTGAAACAACAACTAAAAATTGTAAGCCAAATCTTAGTGAGTTTCCCCCAAAGTACCAACACATAAACAAATAACATATACAACAACATGTCGAGTCCAATCAACCATCAGGTTGGAATACCCCAAGCCCAGTCAACCTACGCATCCAATCATCCTCGTGATGGAATAACCCAAGTTCGGATGGAAATATACAACGGGTCCAGTCATCATCGAGATGGAATACCCTGAGGCCCAATCAACCTGAAATGATCTCAGTTTGTTGGCTCACACCGAAAGTAGTAAATCCTCAACCACAACTCAAAATATGTTGACATATACATAACAGATAAACATATAATCAACAAACAAACAAACATGCATATCTACATATCACTACCGCATAACAACACCCTTGACACTAGGATAAATATCTAATAGATCACTAAAACACAATAACATATGGTAAACCAGGATATCAATCCAATGGGTTGGCCTTCGTGCCTTCGACCCTTATGTACAATGATGAAGACTCACCACATAGTTTGAACAATAGCAAATGAGATGTCGACTCTGAATCTCAACTCTGACTGTTACATATCCAAATTAAATGACCAATTCTTAACCACAATCCAAAATACCCAAAATATCCTTAAGTCGAACTTGGTCAAATTCAAAGTCAAACTTGTGAAAATCAATAAGTCAACTGAGTCAACCCAACTGACTGAACCTATCTGATTCAACTCATTTGAGTCGACACAGAATGCATACGCGAGCGTAGTATGAAGGTACGTTGGGTGTACTCAGGCCTTGACTGTAGTCAGTATGGTTGACCTCGTATGCACTTCATAATATAGGTACACAAGGCATACGCCCAGGCCTCTGAAATCTCCATTAAGAGCTTAATGCCTTAATTTCTCATGTCCATCTTTCGGATCCAAGGCCAAAATACTGCTAGGAGTCATAAATTTTCCAACTTTATGACTTTGCATGTCCATTAAGTTCTTAACTCAATGTATTAATGCATTAAGACCTTCTAAGGAATGCATGGACTGAATCTAACCCATAATACTACATTTTTATGATTTAAGATCCCCTCCAAAGGTTTGAAAGGACGAATTATTGGGTCAAGAACATGTTATGCTCAAGAAACACCACATTCGGGACAAAAAGGACCTAAAATCAAGCCCAAAATAAGATCTAAATGAAACTTCACCAAGTTCAGAACTTTATACCTCTAAGTGATGCCAAATGATGGTGTGATTCTGGATCCAAAGTGCTTTCACTCCTCCAAGATGGTCTCTACTTCCTTCCTTCTTCATCAAAGGCATAAAAAACATAGACACAAGCTTATAAATGCTTCACAAGGTGAATTAGGGTTGCCAGGACATTTAAAAGGATGGAGGTTGATGGAAGGAGCCAATGTTGGGAGTTAATGATGAATAAATAAGGTCCAAACCCTCAAGAATAGGGTTTAGGAATTCTTTGTGTATGCCCATGCACACCAAGCGTATGCCCAGCGTACATGGCTCCGCCCCTCCCTTCCAAAAGTCTTACATTATAAGGACCAAAATTCAACAAATCTCATTATAAGGTTCAAAAATGAAAGTACCTCAAACTTCAATGTTACAATTAATTTTGAAATTAATTGGACTAATTAAAAGTAGAAGGACTAAAAGAGTTCATGTCCAAAAGTTGAACATTGGCTGATTTTAGAACCTCCTTAGGAGAGGGGACGGTTCTAGAGGGGTCAATGGAGCTTTTCTAGGAGTTCTAGAAAGCTTAGGATTTCTTAGGATGAAAGAAAAGGGCATTATCCAAGATGAAACCTACCTTTCATACACCTCCTTATACCTTATAAATACTCCAAGGCATAAGATTTCATATTTCACTCTTCCAAAGAATCCAAAGAGCTAAAAATTATACCTTCGATTCCTCTTGCTTCAATAGCCTCCAACTACAAAGGTTTGGGTGTGAGCCATTCGAGGCAAGAGATTTTTGGTGCTGGCTTTATCAATTTCTTTAAAGAAGGATTACTAGTTTATTTAAAATAATAAACTGAAAGGTATGTTTTCTATTATCCATTCTCCTAAATCAAAAATAGCAATTTACTTTAGGGTTCTAAAATTCAAATTCTTGTTAGTATATCATAGTGTGAACATAGATCCTTTAGGGTGTATGCGAACATAGGGTTTTAGGTTTTCCGCAGAAAATATGATTTTGGTAACCAATAAAACCCATCAGATTTATACCTTCCACTCCCACAACTGCTCTCAAGGGTGTGTCCTATCACACATGTCATCATCGTTCGGATCATTTGGGTTCATCTTTCTTAAAGTTTATTTACTCATTTCTCTTTATTTCAAGTTCTTCAAATAGATTTTGTACTTATCATGTGCGTCAACTTAGAAAACAACGTTGTTTACCTATTACTTTATATTTAAAAAAAAACTCCTCGTGTGTTTGAGTTGATTCATTCCACTTATTGACTTCTCTAGTTGTTAGAATTAGTGGATATAAATACTATTTGTTGTTCCTTTTGTAATTTTCTAATTTTTGTGGGTGTTTCCTTTACATTCAAAATCATGTGTTTATTGTATTTTTGTAACTTTCATGTGTATATGTTAAATGTGAAAATGGACGTGAATTTAATAATTAGACTTCATTAACTTATTTCAATACTCATGGTATTAAAATATGTTTCTCCTGGTTTTAGACGCCCCAATAGAGTGGCAAAACTGAATGCACCATTTATATAATAAAACATCATATGCACTCACCTTTCTGAATCATCTCTTTCACCTAGGGTTTGGGTGTTTCCTTTCTTCTACGCACTTATTCTTTCTATATCCAGACTTTCTTTCACAACTCCCTTTGAAATTTTCTTTGGACACTCCCTCTTACTCTCATCTGTATGTTTTTGGATGTCTCTAAAATCTAAACACATCCTCCACTGTAAGTTACAAACTTGCACCGCGATCTTATGTCTACATGTGTTTAGGTTCCCCAGTTTACCATCATGGATATCAATGTTTAGAACTTATCATACACAAAAACTCATTATCTGTTGACATGTCATTTTTTCAAAGAACATGTTCCTCACTCTGAAAACCATGCTCCATCTACTTCCACCGAGTATGATTCTTTTCTACCATACAATCCTTCTCTATTTATCTTTACATGTTAGTCCCCAATTTAAGAACCAACTAGTGATCAACACAATGAACAAGAAAAAATCATAAGAACAAGAAGGAGTAGAGGCAAGATCAATCAAAATTGCACATGTTTTATATCAACTGAAAACTTCAGGTACAATGGATACAAAACACACACTCTAATGACCGTAAACAACTATTGAAAACTGACAAGCTAGGACACTATTTATAGGGAACAATAACAACACAAGATTTTGCAGCCGAAAACACAACATGCCTACAAAGTGTCCTAACAAATCTTACAAAACATAAATGCCTAGCTCAAACTAATAAAACATGTCCTAACAGTCTCCCCGTTGGTTTGAGGCTAGTATGAATTCAATCCTTCTCGATCAATAAAACATCTGAGTTCCCCATTGCGCTTGCCTACATCTTTTTGTTAATAATCTCAGTAACCATACTAGTAAACTCCTTTGGCAGAAACCTCCAAAATATCATTCTTGGCAATGATATGATGTGCTAGAGTACGGATGTCACACTCTCTAAACTGCCGAAGATACTTTGCTTTAACAAGACGGAAAACACCTTCAGGAAATTTGATGACTGCGGTGGATGTGGCCTCATCATAAACCCAATATTCCATATTGTACAAAGAGTCATCCTAGAACTGTTGAACAGTAGGAATTTCATGCATTTGCTTTCTAGCAGGCCACATCACAGTTTTTACAGTTCGGTTGGTTTTAGGATCGAAGACGCCTTTGAATTTCTCTCAAATGAATCAACGGTTTTTATTCCATCGAACTTCTTCCTTACATGATTCTCTAGAATGACCTTGAAGTCAGGCATGTGAGGATCATTGGTTGGATTGTGGAATGGAGCTTCAACAAGTTTAGTAAGGTCAACTTTGGTCCAAAAATTAAAGTCATTTTTGTGTTTATAATACTGTACATTTTTGCTTTTACTCTTAACCACTCAGATATTAATTTTTTCATGAAATCCCCACATAAAAATTCCAGATCGGTTACCGTACTTGGTGATGAACCTTTTCTTACCAAGCTCAGTCACACTTAATTGGGGCTGATCTCCACGAACATTCTTATCAAAGTTCTTCATGAAGAGCAATTTCATTTTCTGTTGTGTAGTGGTTTGTTTCTGAGCTCGCGTCAGATTTACTCTTTGAGCATGTGCTTTTTCAAAACGATCAATAATATGGGTCGTTCTGATAGGTTGAGATACGTCTTGTGGATCTTGAATGGCTTGGGGAGAGGCACAATGGGAAGCCTCAACTTCATATGGTTCACTGACAGATGTTTTGAATTTGTCACCAAATTCACTTGTCAAATTGTTTTTCAGATCAAAATAACCAGCAGTTAAGGCACCAAGATTGAGCTGCAAGTCGGAGTTTTATTTTGATTTTTGTGTATTTTCTATCTCAAGCTCGGAAACTCTAATGTCTAGAGTTCCAGTCAAAACATCTTTTTCAATGAGATTTTGATTTAAGACACCAATCTCCTCCTTGAGTTCAAAAATCTTTGAGTCTTCTTTCTCAGGGCTCCCTGCACCAATTGATATTCCTTGCCCCTAGGTGAAGGATCAACACCTTCACGAGACAAAAATCTAGCAAGATGTTCAGAGGCTGCATCGTGCGCAGGTTAAGGAATTGAAGAGCCACCAGGAGCTGAGGAGATCTCGGCTTCAAATGAAAAACGAACAACAATTGTCCCTTCATTCAGTACAGGGCTATCCACATGAGTAGGTTTATTAGGTGTAACGGCTGCAGTTAATTGAAGAGCAGGCTGAGCTTGTTCCCTGAAGAGCACTCCTGGCCTAGGATCTACACATCTCCTTTTAAGAGGAGACTAGGAGGCTTGTATCTCTTGTAGATCACTCTCATATAGAATGATTGCTGGAGTAGAAACTACTCGGGGAGGAATCCTCGCAATTGAATCCAGTTTATCAATAATATATGTCATCTGACTAGGTGTTTGACTTGGCAAATTGAGAACGTTTTAATCTCCCTGAGTCTCCATTAAAGGGATTACAAAATCATCCACATTGTCAAACAACGAACTGAGGTCTTCATTATTAGGCTTGAAATCAAAGAGTAAATCATCATCATCAAAACCTGATAAATCACCTTCTTGACCCATTCCAGCTCCATCATCATCCCTATCATCATCAAAACCTAGGGCATTATCCCCTAGATCCATCACATCATCACCATCATCAGCAGAATCATCATCACCATCCTCATCCTCATCAGCATTATCATCCTCATTATCATTATTAACATTGATCATTGGAACATGTTCCTCTGCAACAATTGCTACAGGAGGAGTATGGTTATCTTCCTGATTAGAGACAACAATTTCATCATCTTCATCATCTGAGGCTTCATCTGAATCTGAATCCTCACCAATCTCATCAAAACAACCAAACTTCTCTAAGGGCCTCGTTCCTTGAAACACAAATTTTGAAACTTTGTGAATCTGCTTCATTAGGCAAAAGTTGCTTGGACCCAGAGACTTCAAATCCAAAGTTTCTCCCTTTCAATTATAATATTTGGCATTAAAGATTAGTTGAAGAAACCTTGGGTACATTAAAAGTTTGTCCTTCATCTTCCCCTATAGATTATTCTTCATTTCATATAACAAAGGAATGTGCAATAAAACACTAGTACGGAGGGAAGAGCTTCTTTATTGTAGGAAGGAAGACTCCTTCATAACCCACCCTATCAAGGATCTTCTTGATCTGATCCACAGGAATTTCAGTTGGAAATCTTGGATGATCCTTAAATTGAAGCACATCTCGAATAACCTGCTTAGACACAATAATTTTTCTTCCTTGAATAGATGATTCCACTGTGCCTTCTCCATTCGCTCCTTCTTTGTTAACAAAATATTTGTCCCAAAATTGCTTTAGTAACTCCTAATAAATAATGGGATTTGATTGGAAAGCATGAGCAAGTCTACAGTTTTTAAGTCCATAAACCATGGACCTAAATTCTTGATGTACCATTGGAGGATCTGACATGCAAGCTGCAATGTTGTGGTTTTCTGCGAATTTTAGGCCTGCCATTTATTTGCATCAACCGAGCTAAGTGAGAATATTTAATAAATTTAAACAATTAAGATTAAATTTCTCAAGATTTGGCTCCAATTTATTTTATCCAAGTTGAAAATAAGGTTGATTAAATGTTTTTGGCCAAAAACAACTACACTTCAAATTTAAAAGCATTTGAATGTCAGTTTTCGGCCGTAAACAATGTTCAGTCGCAAATGCATTCTCGGCTGCAAACGTTTTTCGGCCGAAAGCATTTCATATTCTAGTTCTTGACGAAGAACACCGTCGAGATTATATTTTGGCTTCCAAAACATGCATAACAAGGTCGAATCACATGAAATTTAGCAGTGTGGGGTTCGCCATCATTATACCTTGAAGAATCGATGGTCAGTTTCAGATTATAACCACAAAATATGATGAACCAATGAATGTCAGTCAAGAACATGAGAGAGAAAAAACAAGGGGTTTTCGGCCGAAATTAGATAAAATGAGGGTTATCAGTCGAAAATCCCTTCTTTAACACCCTATACCATTCTCAACCCAAAACCCATAGATAAGTAGGCTGTTAAACCGAAAGACTTTAAGACAAAACCAATAAATCCAAAAAAAATTTTATTAAAATCGAAACATTTTGAAGACACAAAATAAAAAATTAAAATAAAATAAAAATAAAAATAACAAAAATTCTAAAATTTAAACGCAAACTAAAATTAAAAAAAAAAGAAAATAAAGTTAAAAATAAAAATAAAAATAAAATAAAATAACACAAATTGCTTTTCAAAATTAAGAGCTTTTGGGATCATAAGTTTTGACAAAGTCTTAACATGCTTTTCATTACCTTCATCTTCATGAATAGATCAGGTCAATTGTCGGTATTGTGATCCACTTAAACACGATTTTTTTTTTTGATAATTTTGACAGAAACTAAATAACAAGTCATTGCACCTAAATTCTTAAATGGACCATTTAGCTAATGACGAACAAGGGTATTATTGTCCACTTAAATTCAATAGCTAGATCTACAGACAAGCTATTAAATGGTTCAATTTTAAATGTAATAGAATATGTTTCCCATTTCCCGATATACCCTGGTAATCAAGTGCTTCCAAAGAATTCCTTACTTTAGATGAGTAGACAATTATTAAGAAAGAAGATAGATTTAGAAATGCATATGTTGTGCCCCAGGTCGGATCTCTTCCAATCACGCAGGGGGACAATCTGTGATTAACACAAATAGAGGGGTTGAGAGATACAATAATGCATATGTTGTGTTCCAGGTCGGATTATTTCAATCATGCAAAGGAGACAGCATATGACTAACAAACAGAAAGAAATGCACAGATAAGAAGGTGCATAGAAATAGCGCTGCATATGTTGCATTCCAGGTCGGATATATCTTCCAATCATGCAAAGGAAGCAACATATGACGGACAGATAGAAAACAAGAAAACAATTTTCTACAGACCTACTTTATCAGAATCCCTCAGTTACCCTATAAATACCAGAATTAAATAAGATCATAAGACCATACATTAAGGAAATGTTAAACCACAACTCTAGATACATATATGGTTTTAATGTAACCTGCAGATTCCCATGTTTATCTCACTGCTCAATCTACCCAAGCATCGTATTTTTAGTCCAAATGAGACTATCTTAGCCTATACTGTCAAGTCGTTTTGATTGTCAAACTAAGTCTAGTCCTTTTGAACCCATTGTGCCTACCAGCCCATTGAACACACAGTCTAAACAATTCAGATTCATTACCTTACACTTGCTTAGACTGCCATTTATCACTCAATCTTGATATCACTTCCCAATTAAGCACCTACAAAAGACAAACATAAATACATAATTTTGGATTTTTTTTGTTTTATAATTTTTTTGTGTTTTTATTTCTCCCCCTAAATTTGTGCATAGGAGAGAGAAGAAATGAAAATAAGAAGCGCAAATTTAAACAAAAAAAATTAGTCTTTAAAACGAATCATTTTAAGAGAGCCCACAAGAACATCGAATCGAGGTTTGCTGAAAGGTTTGGTAAATAAATCTGCCACATTATTATCAGTGTGGATCTACTCCAAACGAATAAGGTTACACTCATAGCAATCTCGGATAAAATGAATTTTGATATCGATGTGCTTGGTTTTGGAATGTTGAACGCGATTTTTAGCAATTTGTATCACATCATCACTATCATAAAATATAGGGGTGTCAAGAAAGTTCAAACCGTAGTCCAACAATTGGTGTTGAATCCAGACCACCTGTAAGCAACATGCTGATGCAACGACATACTCAACTTCACCAGTCAAAGATAACACCGTTTGATGTTTTTGCATTGCCAAGACACCAACCTCTCCCCTAGAAACTGACATCCGCCTGAAGTTGATTTCCTGTCAAAATCACACCCTCCATAGTTGCTATCAGTGAAAGCATATAAGTCAAATTCAGGAGTCTTAGGATACAAAAGCCCCAATTTAGGGCTGCCTATAAGGTATTGAATGATCCTTTTAACAGCAATCATATGAGAGAGTTTAGGAATTGCCTGATATCTAGCACATTGACAGACCGCAAACATAATGGCAGGTCTACTGGCAGTCAAATACATAAGAGATCCGATCATCGATCGAAATTCAGTTTGATCTATAGAGTCGCCTTCTGGATCTGGTTCCAGTAGAGGTCTTTCAACCATGTTAGTAGAGGCAGGTTTGGAGTCTTTGAACCCGAACTTCTCAAGCATATCGTCCACATATTTTCCCTGATGCAACAAGATTCCAGATGAATCTTGATGAATTTGTTATCCCAGAAACATTGTCATTTCACTGAGGGAGTTCATTTCAAACATTTTATTCATAACTTCTTCAAAGTCTTTGCATAACACTTAACCCGTCGACCCAAAAATGATATCATCCACATAGATCTGGATGATAATCACGTCTTTATCGACTTGCTTTATAAACACCGTCTGATTGATCGTGCCCCTAGTCTAACCATGCTCCAGCAGATGATTTGTCAAGGTAGCATACCAAGCTCGAGGAGCCTGGTGTAACCTATACAAAGTCTTGTCTAATTTGCAGACATTATTTGGAAATTTTGGATTGACAAACCCTGGGGGTTGATCAACATAAATCTCCTCCTTCACGACACCATACAGAAAGGCGGTATTGACGTCCATTTGTTAAATGGTAAACCTCATGTAAGATGCATAAGACAAGAAGATATGAATGTCTTCCAAGCATGCCATGGGAGAATACACCTCAGTGTATTCAAGACCCTCAATTTTCCGAAAGCCACGAACTACCAGACGCGCCTTGTTTCGTAAAATCACCCCACTATCATCTTGCTTGTTCCTAAAATCCCAGCAGGTATCCAGCGACTTCTTGCCTTTTGATAATTCAACCAGCTTCTAGACCACCAGTTTTTCAAACTTATTTAGCTCTTCATGGATTGCATCAACCCAACTTGGTTCATTTAATGTCATTGCCACACTCCTAGGTTCGATCTGAGATATAAAGCAAGAGAAGAGACATGAGTTTACATCTCCACTCTGACTGCTCGTTTTAATGCCTTCTCCTAGTGGGCCAATGACATTTTCGATCGGATGATCGTGTTGAATTCTAGTTGGGATTTCATGGTTGATGCCATTGATTGTGACAAGAAGGTTGTTGATGTTAATAAAATCGTCGTCCGCTGAATCACTCGCCTCAGATGATCTAGGACCGTGAGAGATACTTGCCACGTATTCGTTTGAAATAGGTTCAGGAAAGAGAAGCTCCATGAACGATTGAGTAGCAGCGGAAGTATCCCTTGTCATGATTTCTCTTTCTTCAGGAGAAAGGGGAGCAACATCAGCATCAACACAGGTTCTTTGATTTGGTGAAGAAGAGGAGGTATTTGGAAGAGCAGTATTCACTTGAGGAGAATCAGGTGCCACCAAAGGTGGTCTGTAAACAACTTCTTCCTCTTCATCTTTAACAACTGTACTTGTACGTGAGCAGGAAACTGAAACATTTTTTGAATACACATTAAAGGATTTAAACAATGATGCATAATCAAATAACCAATCGGGTCCAACACTCGAATTTTTCGCATTCTACTCCAGCCAGCGCACATCAAAAGATTCCACAATCTTCTTGGTGGTTTTGTTGTACACTCTGTAAGTTGTGCGTGCGACATATCGCACAAAGTAATAGTCATCGGCCTATGAGTTGAACTTACGGGATGGATTCTAGGTGCAGGAGGGTGAAAGAACATCCAAATATTCTAAAGTGAGCGACCGATGGTTTGTGATTATATAAAATTTTGTACAGGGCCTTCATCTGAGATTTGATGATCAAAACTCGGTTCTGAACATAGCAAGCAGTATTAATTGCCTCAGCCCAGAAGAATACCGGTAACTTGGAATCACAAAGCATAGTCCTTACAGCGTCCATCAGAGTATCATTTTTTCGTTCAACAACATTGTTTTGTTGTGGTGTCCGAACAGAGCGGTATTGACATAGTATACCCTTTTCTACACATAAGTGATCCATAATTGCATTCTTGAACTTTGTTCCATTATCAGTTTGAAGTGCCTTCACCTTTTCATTTGTCTGATTCTCAATCATCACAATGAACTTCTTGATCAAGTTAGAATCCTACTCTTGTTGGATAAGAAGAAGACCCATATGAATCGGGAGTAATCATCAATCGCAACCAGGAAGTAAGAATTTGTGTTGATGCTGAGAACATTGATCATATTGAACATCAATCACAACCAGGAAGTAAGAATTTGCAATTGGGAGATGTCTCCTGTCATGTGGCTGGAAAAATCACTATCGACGTACCAAGGTCTGACGATATTCCTCCGTAGTTATTCTAGCACAATGTGTGGGATTATTTAGATTTTGGAACCCATGTCATAGAAACACTGGGTTTTCCCTTGTTAGGAATAAAATTAATCTTTTCATTTTTTAAGCCAAATTGATTACCAGATGCACATAAAGAATGTTGAGGTGATTGGACATTTGAGTTTTTGGGAACCGATTTATAATTAGGTTTGGAAATATTTGCAGGTGATTTTGAAATGTTTTTCTTTGGTTTTGATCGTTTGGGTTTCCATCTAAGACTAGCCGAAGACCCAAACGATGTCTTTGACGATACCGATCTTGGCTTAACCACTTTCGGTCTCGTTAAAGTAACTGTTGAATTTTTGTTTAAAACTTGTTTGTTCTTTTTAAGATCAGCCCGATTTATTTCTTTATTAATGTTCCAATCACCATCAACTGTATGAGATCTCGGGGATTTTCTCTTTAGAGATCTTCCTCGAGACTCATTCTTTCTTCTCTGTGCATGAAAAGGAACAAATGCACGATTTGGACAGTTTCTCGCGATATGACCAAGAATTCCACAATTGAAACATGTATGTTTCTTCATATAGAAACCACTACCGCTCTTTCCTGATTTAGTGTCTTTATTGAATTCTTTATTTTTCCCAGAAGTGCACGTGCATGGTTCAGATTGTGTGACTAGATTAGGTGGCAATTATGTGCTAGTGACAGGGTCATTTGATTTATCAGACACATCACCACACTTATCAGAAACATATTAATCATCAGTGTTCACAACAACATCATCAAAAACCAAAACATCAGTTTGCAAAACTAAATTATTATCAGAAAACATTCTTCAGCTGCTTGCTTGCCTTGAACTTAAGATGAATCGGCATGTGAAGTAGAAGCACTAGTATCCTCTACCCTAGAACCACTTTCCACCACAAATACAACAGGTTTGACATATAAAAGATGTGCCTCTCTATCCTTTTCTTCCTTAGTCATAGGGGTAAACAAATAATTGTGATTAAAAGGAGGAGGAACATTATCATACCCTAGAACCTTTTGCTGATTTTCTTTAAATTTTAATTGTTTTTCAATCATTGAAGCAATTACCTCACTTGACACATCAAATTTTCTAAAATTAAAATCTGTATTTTCAGACTTATATTTTAATGTGTCAAGTTCAGCAGTCAGGTCAGCAAGTTGTTTCTTAACATATTTATAATTTTCACACTTGTTACTATATTCTTCCTAAAGTTTCCTAAAATCCTTGGTTTTGGCCTCTAATTGTTCTTTAAGAGGTCTCTGTGCCTTCCTAAGATTATAACTTTCATATTTAAGATCTTCATTTTCTCTACGCAATAAATCAATTTGATCGCGCATAAATTTAACATTATCCATACATTTTTTAGAGCAAGAAATTTCACTGACCTCTTTCTTCTAAGGAGTGGTGGACACCATGAAAGAAAATTGCAACTCTATCATTTCTACTTCAGGATTTTCATCTGGAATATCACTTATTTGTGCAAGATTAGCTATTTTACGCCATGAGATGTTCAATGATTGGATCTAGTCCTCCGAATCAAATTCTTGAGCTACAACTACCAAATTTGCAGTTTTACCGTTGGATGTTCCTCTGTTTTTCACCACTGGCACCATTATCTTGTCATGATTCTCCCTTCTATCTAGTTTTAGATACTCATGAGCAAAATGACCAGGCTCATGACAATTGAAGCACCTGAGCTTGCCCCTATTAAAACCAACTTTCTTATCTCTATTCATTGCCCAGTTGTTCTTTCCCATCTTCTTGGAAAATTGTTTAGATCTGAACACTGCAATGGCAATTTACCAGGTGATATCCATTTCCTCAACATCTTCCGGATGGATTTGGTCAAGATCAGCAAAAGAAATTTGAGGAGGCAACTCTCCAACTAAGAACGCATTGTAACAATTTACGAGACCAGGGGCTAGAGCAAAATTTTCTTCAACTTCCTTGGGAGTAGATACAGAGGGAGGAGCTTTTTGAGGTGGAGGCTGAATGTGGCACATCATGAGTTTGTGGATAAGACATGGATGGTGGAATTGTATGGGTTTATGGTACAGTGAAAGCTTGAGTTTGTGGAGTGGTGAATGATGAAAAGGCATTGTTCGGTCAAATTCCCAGATTAGCTATTGAGTAGGAATTCACATGGTTTATCTCCTATTGCTTATCATCCAAATCACAAGCTTTGGTTATAGCTATTGTTTCAGCAAGAGTGAGTCTGTTAAGATCTTTGGTTTTCTTGATAACAAAGACGTGCATGTCCCATGACATGGGAAGAGAGTTCAGCAATTTCTTGTTAATCTCTAAGCGTGGTACAGAAATTCCAGCAGTACTCATTTCTATGGTAAGAGTAATAAATCTTTGAAATTCGACCTCTAGAGTCTCTCCAAGAACATGGTTGAACATGTTAAATTTTTGAAGAAGCATGTCTTGTCTACTCTGTTTCATGTCTTCATTAACTTCATAGACCTCTATCAGTGCTTCCCACAGGGCTTTTGCTGAATTATACTCCCTGAATCCTTGTGCAATATCAGGGGATAGAGCCATTATTGAGCATCGGTTCTACCTGTTGATCCAAAACTAATTGATGTTAGAAAGGGCACAACCCTACCCATATAACGCATTCAGCCCTCCAGGACCAGACATTCGATTACGGCACTCCAGGCAATCCTACGAGGACTTGGTCGATGCCATTTCTTACCCCCAACACCCTCCCACCAGAACTTGCTCCCTAAGAGAATCGAACCCTCATCACTGGCTCTGATACAACTTGTTGAGCATTAGCGCTACCCATTAATCTAAAACGAATTGGTGTTAGAAAGGGCGTAACCTTACCCATATAGAGCATTCAGCCCTCCAGGACTAGGCATTCGATTGCGGCACTCTAGGCCATCGTGCAAGTATTTGGTCGATGCCATTTATGACCCCTAACAACCATAGTCAGAGTTGCAAGTTCCTTTTCCCGTTCTTCAGTTTTCTCAAAATCCTCATCAGTGTAGTTTTCAAATTCTTTGTCAATTGTGGTTCCATTTTCCAGAGTATTGGTGATTCTAACTGGACCCCTAAGAATGCTGCACCAAATCTTGAAATCTTTCAATTTGATGTACTTTTCGATCCGGTATTTCCATTCTGGAAACCTTTCTGCGGATAAGAGACACAAAATTATCGTAGTAGTTCCCATGATCGAGTCTAGTTCTTGATGGATTGCATTGTGTTTAAGTTTCATTTTTTTTATATAAAATCAAAATCAAACTTGTTTAACAATCAAAGAAAATCACAAATGAAAAAGGTTTACAACCGAAAAGGGTTCACAGTTGAAAAGGTTTCATAACTAAAAATGGTTTTCCGCTGAAAATGGTTTACAGTCGAAAAAACAGTTTTCATTTGAAAATTGATGAACAGAGGTCAACCGAAAACCCCCAGATCTTGATGAAAAAGATGATTTCAAGCGGATTTTCGATCCTTTTGGCCTTGAATTCACGATCAATAGCAAAAACCCAACAACAACACCAACAACAATGAATGTTTTGCAATAAGAAGTTGGATCACCACTGAAAATGGATACCAAGTCAGCCGAAAACAAACTTTATCAATTTGACACTAGATTGGCTCTGATACCAATTGTAAGTCACCAAATTAAGAACCAACTAGTGATAAATACAATGAACAAGAAAAAATGATAAGAACAAGAAGGAGTAGAGGCAAGATCAATCCAAATTTCACACGTTTTATATCAACCAAAAATGTCATGTATAATGGATACAAAACACGCACTCTAATGACCGCAAACAACTACTGAAAACTGACAAGCTAGGACACTATTTATAGGGAACAGTAACAACATAAGAGTTTGCAGCCGAAAACACCACATGGACCGAAAACAGGACGCTTTCGGTCCACCCAACCAAAAACCCATAAGACACCTATACAAAGTGTAACAAAGCCTACAAAACATAAATTCCTAGCTCAAACCAACAAAACATGTCCTAACATTACATCTCTTGTATCCTCTTCTCCTATGATCCTAATTACCCATTCTTGATACTCAAGTCACTAATGGTACCATATCTTCTCCTAACATGTTCTCGAATAGTCCCCATGATGATCCTACCATTCTTCAGCCTACTTCCTAGCACCCCATGGCAATTTGCTCTCATACTATCTCTTTTCATCCATGACATATTCTTTATATCTTTTCCACTTCATATGTCACTCATATCCCATGATCAATCACTCATGATATATGTGAGCCAAACTTGAAATCAACTATGGATGATGAAATGTCAACATTGATGGCTATAATTGGCCGTATCACCATAAATTTGATACCCTTAAAATCTTGATTGTTATAATGATCGATTGGTTTCTTAAGGCTTTAGCCTAACAACTTGGGCTTCATTTTAACATTACTTTCATCAGTATTGTCAAACCATCTAACATGACCATTATCTTGAGTATTGTCATCTCTCATCACCATATCGTCAAACCACTTGGGTTTTGGTGACTTGTTAAGACATGTGGAAGATATGGTGGATAACCTATTGACCCATGTTTAAATCCTGGCATTACCCAGCCCTGTGGCCATGGAGGTTCGTCTGCAGTGACTCCAAGGCATAAGACACAGCCTCATGTTTGTAGTGGAGGAATAGTCAGTGCATGAAAGCTGGTCGGAAACCCTCATTAGGGAAGTTCCATTTCTAAAAAAAATACGTATTTTTACACGTTGATATCATTAAAGTTGTATAGATGAAACACAACATTATGAATTTGTTCCTAATCATTATTATCATCTATGTAGATTTCACAAGGCCTTATGCATCCTCAAGCATGTCCCTTGTGTATGGTACTAATGATTTTTCATTTATATGTCATTTTTAGGGTTCAAGAATACAAGTCTTAAAATTCTCTATTTTTCTTTAACCAAAGAAATTGTATTATCCATCTTGTCTTATATGTTGATGATATTATCCTAAATACCTTCTCACCCTCCTAGATTGATTGCGATAATTAGATAATGACATACGACTTTCATGCGTCAAATTTAGGCCCTTCTTTGTTTTTTTCATGGGATTTCTACTACTAATCGCAACTTCACATGTCTTTTCCTTCCCTAAATAGATTCTTGTTCACGATGACATGGCTACATGAAATATTTGTAGCATACTGACAGACTTAAAGCCCAAATTATATTTTAAAAGCAAAACTTGATTTAACCTAACCCACTATCAAAGACGCGTTAAGGCCTTGCAATATCTGACCATTATACATGACAATGCTTATAGTTAAGCATATCTACCTTTACAAAACATATGGTTCTCATACGAATTCATCCCTATATAGAGGGATAAGATCATTTGAGAACTCATATTTTTTCGAGAACCCGATAACTTTTTCCCACTAATATTTTTCAAAACAAAATTATACACCTCTAAAATGCTTATATATAAGCACTTTTCTTACAAAGTTAAAAAAAAAACATAACTTCTCAGGACATGCATATATGCAAAACATGTAATTCATGTGTCCAAAATGTAAATTTGCATATATGCACATTATATATATATATATATATATATATATATATATATATATATATATATATATATATATATATATATATATATATGGAAAAACAAATTACAAAGTGCTTATTTATATAAGTTTTAGATGTGTGTAATTTTTTTTAATGAATCGATAGAAAATTTGTCAGCTTTTCAAAAAATATGAGTTCTTAAAAGATCATAACCTTACACACACATACGCATACACGATATCTATCTATATCTCTATATATATATATATATATATATATATATATATATATATATATATATATATATATATCTCTATATATATATATATATATATATGTATATATATATAGAGAGAGAGAGAGAAAGAGAGAGAGTGAGAGAGAGAGAGGGGGGAGAGAGATACGTTCATTTGGGATTTTGGAAAAATATATGATTGATAAATTTGTGGACAAACTTTGTATAATTATCTATGATTATCTTGAGTTCAAGATTAATCTTGCGCTAGGTATCGCCCCGATTTCCAAGGCGCTGTAACGTTTGGCACCACATGAGATGTAGGAGTTGTCATCTAAACTTTAAGAGATGCTAGGCAAGCAGTTCATAAGACTGAGTAGCTCTCAATGGGGAGAGTCGATGCTATTTTTCAAGAAGAAGGATGGTTCGTACAATATATGCATTGATTATCGAGAGTTGAAAAAGTTAACGGTGAAGAATTGTTATCCACTTCTGCGGATTGATGACCTCTTCGATCAGTTACAAGGTGAATCTTGGTTCTCCAAGATTGATCGGAGGTTCGGGTATCATCAGGTGAGGTTGAGAGAGGAGGACATGGAGAAGACCGATTTCTAGACTCATTATGGGCATTACGATTTCATGGTGATGCCATTTGGTCTTACCAATGCACCTGATGTATTTATGGATCTAATGAATCGGGTATGTAGGCCGATGCTCGACCGATCTTTCATCATGTTTATTGATGATATCTTAATGTATTCCAAAACCAAAGAGTAGCATGAGGGGCACCTTAGAGAAATTCTGGAAGTGTTGAGGTATGAATGGATTTATGCCAAGTTCTCGAAGTGTGAGTTTTGGTTATGAGAGGTCCAGTTTTTTGGGCACCTGGTTAACCAGAATAGGATTTTGGTCGACCCCGCCAAGATCGAGGCTGTGATGCAGTGGGAAGTTTCGAAATCTCCCTCATAGATCAGAAGTTTCTTGGGTTTGGAAGGGTACTGGTTTTTTTCCTTGATATTTGGAGCACTATCTTTATGGGGTATGTTGTAATGTCTACATTGGTCATAAGAGTTTGAGGCTTATTATTGATCAGCCGAACCTGAACATGAGGCAGCGTAGGTGGCTAGACATAGTCAATGATTATAATTGCAAGATCCTTTATCATCCAAGTAAAGCGAATGTGGTAGCGGATGCTTTGAGCCTCAAGTCGATTGGGTCTTCAGTTAAGGAGATGTGTATGACGATATTAGTCGATTCTTCGATTTTGGGATTGATCAGAGAGGCATAGGTAGAGGGAGTTTGAAATGAGAACCGGAAGCAAGAGCAGATTAGGGATGAGATTGACGAATTTTTCATGGATAGTCAAGGGTTTTTAACCCGGTGTAGTCAGGTTTTGGTTCTAGTTTCTGGTGGGATCAGGCGGATTGTGTTAGAGGAGGATCAAAAGTTTTGCTTTTCCATACACCCGGCAGCCACCAAGATGTATCAGGATTTGAGATTGAGCTACTGGTGGCCGTGTATGTAGAGGGATATAGCTTGGTATGTCGAGAGATGCTTGACCTACAAGATGCTCAAGGTTGAGTATTTGTGGTCGCGTGACAAGCTGCAACCTCTGGAGGTTCCCATGTGGAAATGGGAGCATATTACCATGGATTTTATCACCATGTTGCCGAAGACGGAAAAGGGTTTTGATGTTATATGTTTTATAGTTAATCGATTGACCAATAGTGGCCACTTTTTGGGGATCCAGGAGAGTTATTTGGCCAAAAATTTGGCCGATGTTTATGTCTGGGAGATCGTTACTCACCATGGGGTCCCAGTATCCATTATTTTGGACCAAGATGTTCGTTTCACTTCCAAAAATTCAGGCAGAAGTTCCACGAGGAACTAGGAATTAGGTTACATTTCAGCACTGCTTATCAATGGTAGACCGATGAACAGAGTAAGCAGATGATACAAACCCTTGAGGATATGTTGTGGGCTTGTGTTATTGATTTTGGTAGGAGTTGGGACTCCTACCTACCTCTTGTGGAGTTCTCCTATAACAATAGTTATCACTCCAGCATTGGTGCTCCGCCTTTTGAGCTCTTGTAGTGTCGGAGGTGTCGTACCCCTGTTTGATAGGGTGAGGTTGGTTACAGGGTCATGAGAAGGACCGAAGTAGTCCTTCAAAGCACATAGATTATTCATTAGACTAGGCAGAGACTGCAGAAAACACATAGTCGGCAGAAGAGCTATGCGAACTGGTGCCGATCTGAGTTAGAATTTTAGGTCGGTGATATGGTATTACTCAAGGTCTCGCCTTGGAAAGGTGTGATACGCTTTAGAAAGACGGAGAAGTAGGGTTGCTAATATTTTGGTCCTTTAGGGTGATTGTCAGGGTTGGCAAGGTATCTTACTAGTTGGATCTACTTGAGGGACCTTATATGTTTTGCAGTTACGAAAGTGCGTATTGGATGATGAAGCAGTGGTTTCCTTGGATGATATTCAGGTCGATGAGCGCCTGAACTATGTTGAGAGAAATGTAGCTATTATAGAAATGAAGATAAAGGTCCTACGTAATAAGGAGATATATTTGATAAAGGTACAATGGCAGCAACGTAGAGGCTCCAAGTGGACTTAGGAGCCGGGGGCTAAGATGCGGGAGCATTATCCTGAGTTATTTGCCACTGCAGACTTTGAGGAAGAAGTCTAGATCAAGTGGTGAAGAACTGTAACATCCTAATGTTAAGGTACTTCTAATCTTGGACTTTATGATTTTAGTATGTTGCATTTTGGTCCATAAGTTGATAAATGGTAAAAAGGGGCCCAAAGTGGATTTTGGTGGAAATTAGGTCAGATGAGTACGCCATACACTTTGTATGTGTGTGTACGGGCACACACTTCGTATGTCAGACGTACGAGGGTGGCATGCAAACGCTAATTTTAGGGCCTTGGTTCATATTTAAGCAACATTATAGACTCAAACCCTATTCTTATCCAACCTCTTTCAGATATTTCGACCCTTAAGAAACCCTAGGGAAAAAGGAAGCCATTTATTAAGACTTTACGAGAGTTTGGAGTGGTTTTAAAGATGGAAGAAGGTGGTGTGAAAACCTTGGACTGGAGTGCTTTGTATATTTCGGATTACTAGCTTGTTTGCAACCTCAAAGAGGTATAAACCTTGCATATTCTCCATCCCATCTTCTAGATCTAGGTTTTTCTATTTAAAGTCTATTTTTGGGCCCAAAATAATGATTCTTGAACAAAGTGTGTTCTTCACCGATTAAGTTGTCCTTTTAGACCTTTAGAGGGATCTTGAGTCATAAAAAAGGGTTCCAAATGGTTAGTTTTGCTCCATGCATCATGTAGAAGGTCTTAATCGATTAAGACCATAAGTTAGGCACTTATTTGACATGTTAAGTCATAAAGTCGGAGACTTTATGACGCCTATGAATATTTTAGTTTTGGAACTGCAATATAGACATAAGAGCCTTAGCCATTAAACTCTTAATGGAACTTTTGGGTTTTGGAATTACGCCCCACGTAATCGGAATATGCCCTACATACGATGTCAACCACCCTGATGATGGTCAACATGAGAGGATGCGAGTACGCCTAGCATACCTTCGGTGTACGCCCTGGGTATAAACTCTAACTCAATTTGGTTGAGTTGACACGGTTGAGTTGACTCAGCTGGGCTGACTTAGTTGACTTAGTTGGTTTGACCAGTTTGACTTTGACTTTGAACCAGTTTGACCTGAAGTGTATTTTGGGATTTTGATTGAGATCAGTCATTTGGGTGGAATAGGAGGCGGGTAGAGCTGCGATTTGGAGTCGAGATCTCATCAACTTTTGCTCAGTTTTTGGGGTGAGTTTTTCCTCACTATAGTTGAGGGTCAAAGGCACCAAGGCCGGCCTATTGGTTTGATAACATGGTATTCATAGAGATGCTAAGTATGGAATAGATATGCATGTTTATGCTAGTTGTTGATATGCTAGTCTGGTAGATCTGCAGGGCTACCTATGATTCTGTCTGCATGACTATCTGAGTATATGTTTATTATCTGTTATATATCAATATATTGGGTTGGGTAGAGGTTGTACTGCTCTGTGTTGTAGCCAACAAAACCCAGAGTATTCCAGATATATGCTAAGGGTCGGGTAGGGCTTTCCATACTCATCCTGAGGAATCATGAGCATTCCAGATAAGAGCTAAGGATGGGATGGTACGCCAAACTCGTACTGAGGGCTTTATGGTACTTTAGTCTAATATGATCTGGTCAGGGAGCTGGTCAACCGTAGCCAAAATTATGTTGTGGATTCACGGGGTAATCCAATCTTTTAGCTGTGGAACCATTGCATGTTGTTACAATATATGTTATTTGGTTATGTGTTGGTACTTTTGGGGAACTCACTAAGCGTTAGCTTACAGTTTTGGGTTATGTTTCAGGTACTATGGATGACCGCGGGAAGGCGAAGGCGTGTCCGTACACATCCTTTTGTTTCATAACCTATGTTTTTAGGAACTCTGATGTTTGAAAATGTTTTGAAAACAATGGTTGTAAACAATTTATGAATTTGGGTTGTTTTAAAAGTTTAAAATTTCTTGTGATTTTTATGAGTGTAACATTATTAATATATTAATATGGTAGCATTGGTTTGTTGTAGAGGTGGTAATGGTTGGTGGCGGCAGAGATCACGGTGGTGGTTAGTGGTGGCGGTAGTGGTGGTGGTGGTTGATGGTGGAGAGGAAATGGTTGATTCATATATGAATAAACTTACATTTATATTCATATGTGAATATTACTCATCTGTGAGTGTGTGTTTTTGTGTGTGTGTGTGTGTGTATATATATATATATATATATATATATATATATATATATATATATTCTCATGTGAATAATGATTATAATTTGAAGATATTTTAAGTGGGCTTGTCTACATTAGGTAGTTTTCAGCAAAGCCAAACTACCTTTCCTTTGGTTGGCTCGTTTCAAGCCGTAGCTATCTATAGCCGATGTGGTGTCCTCTTCTCATCATCTACTCTTTACAAAGGTGTCCTCCATTGTTTCTATTCCCCAATTACATTACTCCAACACACCACTACCGACTCCAGCCCCTTCCTGTCATTCCTTTTTCTTTCTTGGAAATTAATTTTCCTGGCTATTCCATTTTCAATCCTTTTTGCTAATGCACCCCCTACAACTTCTAAGATCGATCCAGAATAGCTGTCATTGGCAAGTCTGCCTCCACCGCAAAAGACGCCGCCAACACTTCTCCACTTAAGATTCTTTGAATTTCTTTAGATCGATTTTGCTTAAAATTTATGATTTTATTTGCTTCTTTTGTAGGGGTGAAAGAATTTTAAGTAGCTTTAAGAAATCAACATCACTCTCATTGCAAATAACCGAGAGTGGGGAGGGGGGAAACTCATATTCATTTTCATCTGTGTGAGAGAGAAGGTCAGAGCAAAAATCATGGTGGTTGAAGGATGGATGAAGCAGCGGGCTAGGAAGCACACATATATAATGTGTCCGTTCGTCAATGCTACAAATGCAACCATAGTTGCTGCAACAACTGAAGTTTATTAGGAATATTTCAAATTTATATTGCTTGATAATAAATTTTTTTGGGATTACCAAATTAAAAGATAAATTTGTTCATTAATATTAGACTAAATTATATAAATTGAATATATATATATATATATATATATATATATATATATATATATATGTATATATATATATATATATATATATATGTATATGATGCGCCCCTCAGAGCGGGACATAAACAAGCGAACCCCTGGTGAGGAACTCCTAGCGAAGCCCGGGCCGGCGACTCAACCACTCTAGCAACCCCGGACTCCCGTGAGGCGATCGCATAGGAAATGTGCCCTCGCCAAGTGTTGTCCTTTAGCTACAGTCCAAAAAAATGGCTCCAAGCTACAATGAGCATGGCCAGAGCATTATTGCCTGAACCAATCGTTGGACCGGACACAAATGTGGAGCGGAGTTCTCCAATAAGGGCAGCGGATCCTGTCGGAGACGAAGTCCTTGTCCTTCGTACAGACCAAGGAGTATCCTCATTATAAAAGGAAGCCTAACCTGCCTTGAGAGGTAAGCCATTCTCTATGCCGATCATACATCTCCATTCTTCAGATTCATCCCACTAACTTGATCTTCGGATCATTTTTCCGGGACCTCCTCCCGGAGAGCGGCTGACGTTCGCTCTTCCTTTGTGACCTCTCAGGTTTTATTCCGATGACCATCTCTATCCAGCCAATATGGTTTGGAGCTAGGGCGCATCATTTGGCACCATCTATTTGTGTGACAATAGATACACAAACCCCTTTCCCTTAACCACATATGATGAAGAATACAATGGTTGAGCAATGGAAACCATCACATAGCCCGATATACCTGATGGCGTCATTGGAAGCTGTCAACACCCCAACAACACCATCTTCTGGTGGCCCACCACCATTTCTTGAAGTAGCGCCACCCTCCGGTTTCTTGTCACCATCTCTTGAACCAACACCATCATCTGGTGGCCTGCCACCACCTCTTGTGGCAGCACCGACATCTAATGGTCCGCCACCGTATCCCACGATGGCACTGCCACCAGATGACCCGTTGCCCTCAGTTGCAACAATCATGCACTCATCTTTAACCTAGAGTCAAACATCACCACCCACTCTGACCCACACAACACCCCCACCATTCCCAAATAGCGGTGTGCCTAACCAATACATTGTACCCACTTCACCACCATTCTTCCCCAACACCATCAATCCTAACAACATGCAAACAACACCCATGATGCCTTTCGTGAACGGATCACATGCGAAAAACACTATAATCGGCCCAAACGTTACAACATAACCATAGAGACACCCATCATTGATGGCGGGCACCGTGTCAACATCACCACTCGCGCTTTACCAGCAAATACCAATGGCCCAACAGCAAATATCCATGGCCCAACAACAAATACCCATTGCCCAACAACAAATACCGATAGCCTAACAACAAATACCGATGACTCATACTTTCCCTACTCCATTTCAGCCGCCAAACTTCTACAACTTTGTAACGCCGGACCTGACAGTCTATAACTGATGGGTTTTATACAAAAGAACATTGTATGTGCTCATGCAAACCCTCAAGCTTGGATCTACGTTTCTCTATTGTACATAAAATTCATCCAATACTTATAAACCCTAGATCTAGCATACTAATTTCAAAATTAACATATGAAAACAGATCTAGATGATTACCTCTTCAACAATGGCTTAAATCTTATTGTCTTTGGAGCTTAGAGTCACAAATGTCACTCCTCTAATGGCTTGCAAACACCACAAGAAAGAGAATGACTTAGGAGAGGAGAAGAGGGCACCAAAAACGTCCAAGAACCCTTAGGGATTACTTCCACACGTTTTTGGGGACTTAGGGGTTCCTTATATAGTGAGGCCATTAGGGTTTTGAACTAGAAAACCCTAATCTGACTGCTTAGGCCCGAAGCAGCCCATGGACTCCCTCCTTAGAAGCCTTGGACCAATTCTAATGGGTTTCCCCATAGATTTCGTCCACTCCAACTTCTATGGAGTCCATTAGCCCAATACTCAACTATCACACAATTGACAGCTCTAGTCCTCTTTATTTAATTAATGTCTTTTAGCCATGAAATTAAATCTTAATTAATTCCTTTCTAATATTAATTAAACAATATGATTTCTCCTTTATTATATTATTCATATAATATATTTAAAACCCATAATAACCTCTCTCTCTCTCTCTCTCCATAAGTCATCCTATCAAGTTGCTTTAGTGAAGGCAACCCAAAAGGACCATGCACAACTGGGTCGAATACTTACCAAATATAGTTACGGGCTTAGACACTAATCCAACAGTCTCCCACTTGGATAAGTCTAGTAACTATAATTCAAGTATTATCCGATTAGCAATCGTAGCTCTCAAAGATGCTGTCGAACTCTGATCTTATCAGCAACTTGTCCTTTAGATAAGGGATCATATATTCCTCCATTCTAGATATCGTATAGACATGAGAAATGGATTATAATCATTCTCTCAGTCTATGTGTTGTTTCCCAATTTCCGATTTATGACGACTGACAACAGACTACAATTGAACACATCAAATTAGTCCCGGCTTGGCCAAGCACTTAGGGTGTCATCACTAAATCATCGAGGGGCCTGAAACTCTCGGGCTAACTGCTGTACCTCAATAACTGGTGCAAATTCTGCCCTAAACCTGGTAGAGAAATCGGCCCAGGTCATGGCATCTAACACTGCATCATCTCCAATGGTATGACCGACCTCCTCCCACCAATCCCGTGCCCTGTCCTTTAGAAGACAGGACGCCAATCTAACCTTGTCCCCCTCGAGACACCTGCTAGTGCGGAATGCGTTGGCCACATCCGCCAACCATCTCGTGCTCGCTATGGGGTCCCGCGCCCCATGGTAGTCTGGAGCTCCACATGCCCTGAACTCCCTGAACGTAAGTGTGCGTGACCCCATCATGGCCGCCATCTCGGCACGGAAAATGCCCATTCTCTCATCCATCAGCTCTAAAATACCCTCCTTGATCGAACCGAAAATCACAGGAGTCTGCTCCAGTATGATGCGGGTAACCTCAGAAGAAAGGAACTCCCTGGTCTGCTCATCCATCTGCCCAGCCTTCGGGCCAGATCCTGATCCTGATCCCCCTCCGGCATCTGAACTGCCGACTGTTGGTCTCGAACGCAAAACTACCATTCTGAAACATATCATAACAACATCAGAAAACTGAAATATCTCAAGGGATCATTATACTACTACTAGCTTTCTGGTCTTGTCTTGGCCTTCCTTGATTTGAGTACGGATCCTCTGCTTTCAGTAGTACGGGCCCATACTACCTTCCACATCTATCTGTACTTTCCTCAAGAATTGCCTTGACTCCACCAAGTCATTCCTACTACTGCTGCTCTCTGCTACTCTCATCCTAGGCTTGCCCTAGGGAAATCTTGACTCTACTCAAAACAGTCCTCAGCTGCTGAAGGCCTCCTAGAAATGCTAATTAGCCATCACCTGAATACCATCACATGTGATGAGGCTCGGATAATCCTTCGAGGAAAAGGCTCGTCCCTACAACGGTTAGACTCAAACAAGAGTTGCGCAATAGGGCCAAATCCAACACTCTGAGATTATTCAACCCTGATCACATGTGACGTGACGTATTCACCTAATGGCTAACTCTCATTACTAAGAGTTCTACAAAGCACGAAGCAAGCAGCATTCGGACACCGGAAATTACCCAAGCAATCCTACTCTCATAACGAGAAACTGATATGGCATACAATGCTAAACTCGCGCTACCAGGCATAACCTAAATAGGCTATCCTACTGCTGTCTACTCGTTACTAGCATGCAATTCTCATAAAGCTAAACACATATAACAGGCACATAAGGCATCCTCCTAGATCCTTAGTCCTATACTAGCATGCTGTTCTACTGAAACTGGAACAATTATTCATAATTATAAAACTTGTATGGGTAATTTGGGAGTACTTACTTGAGCTCGGCTGATCGCATGCACCACACCCTTATCTTGTTTAAAACTTCTTTTCTTTCTAAGTGTTCTTGTTGTTGTTTTTTTTTTCGAAAACATTTTTCCTTTTTGAAAATCTTTTTATCTCTCCCTTAGTTTGAGTGCAGATACACCCGGGGCGCACCCGAATCCCTCAAACCAAGGCTCTGATACCAACTTGTAACATCCCAAAGAAATGACCCAATTTTTTATTTTTTTTAATTTTTTTTTAGTGATTACTAAAACACCATAATAAAATCATAAGGTAAACTCGTACGTCAATATCTCATAACAATAATAAAGTGGTATAAGTGAACGAAATCAAAAATGTATTAGTCACATCTATGAAAAACAAATCAACTCCCAGGACAAATGATACTGTGGTGTGTATGTGCGATGCCATCAACTCGAGCTCTTCCCTTTGCTTGCGGAAGTACCTGAAACCAAAACTAAAACTGTAAGCACAAAGCTTAGTGAGCTCCCCCAAACTACCACATACCAAATAATACATATAATCACATACTGGGCCTTGCCCACTGCATCGGACCAAAGTCCGGAAACTGCATCGGACCAAAGTCCGGAACTATCCAGAGACTTGCCCTCTGCATCGGATCGGGATCCGGAACTACTGAGGCCTTGCCTCCTGCATCGGACCAAAGTCCGGAACTACTGCATCGGAACGAAGTCCGGAACTGACTGCATCGGACAAAAGTCCGGAACATACTGTACATAGCATCACATAAGCATATCAATTAACCATGAGTACATACATAACATACTACATCGGGATGTAACCCGGAACACATAACACCAAATACTGTCCGAGCCACGAAGGCATCAGACATACTAAAATCTGCATCGAACCGAAGTCCGGATACTACTGCTAGCTAAACGGGCCGGCATTGTGGCCTTAGACCCGTTCCTACTGAAGGGAAAACTCACCTCGTGATCTGGCTGCTGAGTGTGTGGCTCCGGGAACTATCTGCTGCTGCTCCGGTATCTCCCCGGCTACAAATCCACAATTACACTCGTCAAATTATTAATAACTGTATTGGGGTAAATGACTCCTTTACCCCTGGCTAAAGTCAACTCTCCTGGTCAAAGTCAACTTTACAGTTGACCTGACTCGCCGAGTTGGGCCGCCAACTCGCCGAGTCCCTACTCTCATTTCTCACCCTACTTGCTGCTACTCGTCGAGTATGGCATCAACTCGACGAGTTCCCTGTCGAATCTAAAACTTCAGGTAATCTGCATCAGACTCGCCGAGCCGTATGATCAACTCGACGAGTTGTTCTTCGTGCTAAGAAGATTGCCTTGGACTCGCCGATTCCCTCCGTTTACTAAGTCTAACCACAACTCACTGAGTCCACTCCAACACTCACTGGTCTCACTCGGCATCACTCAAAAAGGGAAAAATCGGGGACTCGCGGCTCGACTCGCCGAGTCGTTCTTCCGACTCGCCGAGTCGCTTGCATGCAGCAACTCAAAACTTGATTCTGCTTGAATCCAGTGCATAAAACTTATAGATCTGGACTCCCTTAACTCGATTAGCACGTAAAGATTCTATCTTTACGTGCCCATATGCATTCATGAAGATAAAATAGCTCAAAAAGCATAATAAAGGCTAGATCTAGGGTTTCCATGCAAAGTATCTTCATAAAGGCAATAGATCTGGGCTCTGAAACTTCTCAATGAATAGATCTAAGGATATCTCGACTTATTAGGGCATTCATACAATCATAAGGCTTGGGAAAAGCATCAACTAGATTTAGAAGAGTTCTAATGGAGGTTTAAAGCATAAAACAAGAGCGAAATCCGAAGAATACCTCCAATAACTCTGATTTGCCCTTGGATCTTTGCACTACTCCTCTTCTCCTTGCTCCTTTCCTCTTCTCCTTCTTCAAGCCTTCACAAATCACACAAGAACACTTAGATCACTCAAGGATGGATTCGGGTTTTCTCACAGCGTTCTGAGGGTGAAGGAGGCGAGAATGGGGGCTATAAGGTGGATTAAATAGTGAGCAACCCGAAGATTTAGGGTTTCAACCTGGCAGGCCGACTCGTCGAGTCCCGAATATGGACTCGCCGAGTCGCCGATCTATACGCTGATCAACAACGCGACCCTACTCGACGAGTCGGGACATAGACTCGCCGAGTTCCTCCATTAACTTCAAAAATAAATACTAAAAACCACATACCAGGGACGGGTCGTTACAGTTTTATATCATATATACACATTGTAATTGTCCAATGTTCTTCTAATTCAACTTTTAACTTGATCTAACTTCAAGATTTTTATAAATTTTACATTTATCTTCATTTTACATAATTTTCATTTTTAACTATAACATATATAGCTTAGTAGGTCTTCGGCATACATATGTGATGTAAGATGAAGATAATAGTGAAATTTCAAAAATCTTGAAAGTAAATCAAATTAGGGGTTCAAGTTTAAGACATTATATCAAACTACCTAAGCTTATATACCCTTAAGGGTATATTCACTTTTCCTATATATATATATATATATATATATATATATATATATATATATATATATATATATATATATATATATATATATATATATATATATATATATATATATATATATATATATATATTACGGATCCAATTTCTTTTTTCAGTTTTTGTAACCATCCAAACCTCATGGTTGAAATTTGTGGCTTTGGGATTCCTTCCTCTCATTATCTTTTGTTTGAATACTTTAAGTGAGAGCATGGCCCTCTCACACAAGAGCACAATGGTTTTTTTGTTCTCGTCCCCTCCTTTATAGTCAACCTCAAATCCCCTTCTTTATAGTCAACCTCAAATGCTGGTAATATTAACGCCGACTTACGTGTTGTATGGTTGTACAAGGCCAAACATCTTCAGTCTGCCGACTAAAAAATAAAATAAAAAAGAAACTAAATCATGGTTATAATATTGCAAAAGGTTACTTTCACAATATTACATTTCAATGATACCATCCATATTTTATAAATCGATTTAAATACAATCTATTATAACAATAGATGTTAGTTTGCATTTGTTTGTGAAGTGAAAAAATCCTAACAATTGTCTAACTTAACCTGAAATTGGGATTAGTCCGACTATGATATTTCAGAGGCCTAGTGCATAAATCAAAGTTCGGCTTTATGATTTTTTTTTTTTTTTTTTTTTTTTTTTGTAAAATATAATTAGGTATTCATTAATTCTAAATTCAAAAATTTAAAGTTACTAACAAAGATCTCGTAAATTCTTTTTTTTTTTTTTTTTGAAAAGGGAACTTCCTAACGAGGGTTTCCAGGTTAGTTTTCGCGCACTGACTAATCCCTCATGGCCACAAGCGTTGAGTGGTGTCAGGATTTGAACACGGGTCAATAGGTTATCCACCATATCTTCCACATGCCTTACCAAGTCACCACAACCCAAGTGGTTAGATCTCGTAAATTCACTACCACAACTTCATGTTTTCACTTAATAAGTAATAAGTTGTAATTGTTAAGTAACTTTTAAAAAAAATAAAAAGAAGATAAAAAAATCAACCAAAAGTAGACTATTTTCTAAGCATGGATCTCTTAGTATTTTTAGAAAAAATTTCATGTATCACATTTTCATAATCAACATTATCAAGAAATTTACTCTAATTTGAAATTAAAGTCAAAGTGTTAAATCTCACTTAAAACATGGTTGAACGCAAATAAGATTGTAAAAGTTTTAGTTTTGAAAAACTTTTTTTTATTGATGCAACTGGAGAAGAGTCAAAAATATTTTATATGCTACACAAGAAGCTAAATAAGGGGTTGTTTGAGTTTTTGAAGCAAAAATTCATTAAATTTGCGAATCATCTCTGCAACCCTTTGCAGCAGAAGAGGTGGACCAAACGACTGCAAATTATAATTAGAAACGTTTTGTTTTTTTAATATCTGCATGCTGGTGCAAATATTAAAAAAATAAAAAATCTTATTTTATAAACTGAAAATAGTTTTAATACCAAAAGTTTAATAATATATGACATTTTGACTAGAATTTATGATATTTAAGTAAAAAATAATGATAATTCAACAAAAAAAAAAGAAGATATTTTAGCAAAAAAAAATTAATTACATTTCATCAAAATTTTATCATTATTCAATATAAACAAACGGAAAAAAATTCAACATGAATTAAAACAAAAGTAAAATAAGATTTTAGCAATATGAAAAAAAAAACATAAAAATGTTGGAAGAGGTTGTAAGAGACAATACAAGTATTGCGCTAAACAGAACATTTGTATATGTTTTTTACTCCAAATACTTCTAAAACAAGTTGCGCCGCTAGCCCTTTTTGGATGGCAAAACTTATTCTTTTGAAAAGAATATTTTTTCAAAAGAATAGGTTTTGCCATCCAAAAAGGGCTAACGGCGCAGTTTGTTGCCCGTTTGCCTTCAATTGATATCTATTGAATTCAACTCAGGAAAAAAAAAACACTCAAATCCAAAAAAATAAATAAATAAAACACAAAATTAGCTTATCTATCTCTATTTTCAATCAAAAAAATTCATCACCATATTCAATATATTCATACTTCTGAAAGACAAACAGTTATGAGATCAAAAGTATTGCGCTTGTGCTGCACCGCACCACAATAAAATGTATGAAGATGTTTTTTTCAAAAACAAAAACACATAAATATTTATCATTTTTAAAAAATTAAGTATTTTGTTAGCTCTATTATATTCAACGTGTAAGTGTTTTTGTAACACCGACTCGTATGACAGAAAAAAAGGCTCATCATAATTTAGCTGTCAAATAAATTACTAATATATAAGGACTTGGAATGCAATGTTGAAACAAACATAGAGAATATTTCTATAATTTATTCTTAATATTATGAATAAAGTCTATTTTATAGTCTTTCTTTAAAATTTTCGGAGAAGATAGTAATATTTAAATGTGACGTAGTTTTCATGACGTAACAAGAGTACGCAAGCCACTGATCAATCGTGACTCAGATCCTTGTCATGCCACGTTGTTCAAACTTCCATCACCAATCGTAACACGTGTCCTTCTGATCCTATATCTTCCGACTTCCAAGATGGCGTTAAAATATATGAGGAACCCATAAAGCCCAATATTAAAACATTGTTTTGATTTTTACATGGTCAAATATAATTAAGTTATTAATATTTATAAAACTCATGATAATTTTACTCATTTATTTAAAACAGATTATTTTATTTTAAAAAGTTCATTAATATTTATAATTTTTTCTTGAAGAAGTGAGTCATATCTATAAAAAGTTATAAAAACATAACTACTTTTAAAACAAAATCTATTTTTTTTAAATGCAACGTATTTTCTAATAAGGAACATAGTTTTTACCTATTAATTTTTTTTCGCTGAACATAGTTGTTTACATATTAATTTGTCTTTTTATTGGCGTTTAAGTAAACATATACTCGTCTACTCTAATAAATAAACGGTTTTTTATCATATGTCACACACTTATTCAAGTTGTCAAAGGCTATTTTGTGGTTATTTTGAATTAATTTTTTTTCATATATTATTTTATAGGTTTTTTTTTTCTATTTTAATAATTCCAAATAATATGTTAATATGATAATAACAATAAATGTAGTAATAAATAAATATTAATTTCATTAATGGACTTACCATGTTATTTCAAAATTCTTAAATTCAAACCATTAGTTTAATTTGTTTATTTATATGTAAAGTATCAAATATAATATGTTTCTTCATTTCTTATTTCAAAACTTTATTTTAAAAAAACTTATTATTTACATTTTAATATTTTATTTTACTTTAATCAACTCGTGTAATACACGGTTTTTACGCCTAGTTTATTAATAAAAGGGGAATTTTACAAATTTAACACATTCTCCTAATTTTTTTTAACAAATATTAGCAATTATCTCACAACCTTTAAAACCGTAGGTTTCTAAGACCATCTATTGTTTCGCCTATATCACCTACGGTTTCGACCTTTATATATATATATATATATATATATATATATATATATATATATATATATATATATATATTTCATTTTTCAAAACAAAACCGTTCTACGGTATCCACTCAAATGTATACGGTTTCGCACTCCATAGATCCTAAGTGCTCTACGGTTTCCACCAAAAAATCTACTATTTTTTTTTAACTACTATTTGATATTTTTTGATTATTTTTAGGTAGAAGTGGACTATTGATTTATAAATTTTGAGTACTATTTCATACCTAGCCTATATTTAAATGAGAATATATTTTAGAGTAAAGGTTATTGTTTTTTATCTTGTTTTCTCACAAAAATCATAGTATGAGTTCAACTAAGTATTTCGTATTGTTTACTACTGATGGAATGTGAGAATTTGTTAATTCTCAACTATCATATGTATGGCAATCAGGATACATTCCAAGAATGCTTTATTACAGTGTTGAATTTCATTGAATTTGTTTATTGATGAAAAGTAAAAATGGATATTCCTAATGAATCAAAAGTCAACATCTCTTATCATCCAAATCAACTATATTGTTGGTTAAAGAAGTTATTGAGGGTAATGAAGTCGCTGATATGGGAAAAAAGCATATACAACTAACATATCTTGCGGAAAAGGGGGTAAAAACCCAATATGTACTTTTATATCTCCAAGTATACACCAATATCATAGTGTTGTTGAAAATATAAATGTACTGTCAGAACCGATTATATATGTGGAACCACAAAATTATAAGTACATCGACGATGATGATGTTGATACATATGTTAATGATGTAGGTGCATATCATTACTTTAACCACAAACCACTAGCTGTGGTCAATGAGGTCGATAAAGAATCTGGTAAAGAAGAAGTTCATTTTTGAATGATAATGAATTAAAATGATAAGCGGAGTTTGCGAATTGTGACAAGCTGGATATATCCGACCTAGACAGTAGTTATAATGGAGAAGAATCAGATGATGAACCTAAACTTATGTATTCAGATATCATGTTTCATAATATCCCTCCATTTCCTTCATGTCTCGTAAATGTTGATGTCAACGTTCCATCTTAGAGGGTGGACATAAGTCAAGATATCAAGCTTCTGCACATGTTTGACAATAAAGAGTTGCTTAAGCTTGCAATTGCCACAACCCGCGACGCCATACAATGCATTTATGTTGAACGAAGTGAACACGGAGGTAAATTATATATTTTACATTTATATTTATTAAAATTTAAGTTTATTAATAAATCATCACCCTCACTTAAAAAATATTTGACATGAGCCTTATTTGGACTACTTGCTCCTCATGCAGAAACAATGCTTCGTAGGAGGATCATCAAGTCTTCATCTTGGGAGGCAACATGCATTAGTTAGAAAAACCTGTTTCTTGTAAAAGATTCATGTGCGAGGTTTACAGTAGATATGGACGACATGAATTGTACATGTGGAAAATGGCAACATAATGCTATACCTTGTGCTCATGCGTTTACAACATTCTGCTATCGTAAAATATTGTCCAACTATTCAATGGATTGTGCAGATTATGTAACAACGACAACCTATCGACGTGCATACCGAACATGAATGGCACGTCATTTACCACCTCAAGACCAATGGGAAATACCAATAAACTTGATGACTGTTTTACCCCCATCATGTTTAGTAATTGATGTAGGAAATAGGCACTACTTGTTTGTAGCAACAGATGCAAGTTTGTAGTTATCATCAAAGTGTACTTTAATTATAAATATTTGTATTATTGTTTCAAAAATAAATATGTAAGATAAACTCTAGGGTTTTTTTGAAGTGGAAAGGATTTTTTATTAACATTAGTTAAAGGAGCATTACATAAGCTATTACACACTTACATTGGTTTCAACAATTTAGAAAATTGTGAGGTATACATATTTTGTCCACGGTCAATAAAATCACCTCAAATTTTAACGTCGGTTGGACGGTACCGTTCTGCTTGAAGCTTCTCAATCTCTACATTACATCTTGAATCCACTTATTAACGCCTTTGATTTTTTTGGGTTGTTTCAGCAACCCTTTTTTCTTTTTAAATTATTTGTTCCGCTATCTGGTCTGCAGATTGGTTGAGTGTCCAAGTAATTACGGATTCTTTTTCGTTGGCTTCTTGTGCGGCCTTCATAACTTGGAAAATTTCATCAGACATGTTATCTAGGAGTGGGAAATCTGGACCTTCTGGAAATGGGTTAATATCTGAACGGACATAGAAATCTTCTTCTTCACAATGCGACACATCTAACTCAAATGAAGTCATTCTCAAATTTTTACTTAGGTAATGTAGTACGTTTATGATGTATGGTAGCTACTTATTAAGAGTGTGGATTTGTATACTTGACTGTGTGGCGCAACTGCCCGTAACGTGAATATTGGATTGGACTTGACATCAAAAATTATCATAATAACTTTCCAAAGCAACATGGTTGGGATATTTAAATTTTAAGATTTTAAATTACGTTAATTTTCAATTATGTATGAAACTTTCCATAAAAACATAAATACTTGCAATTAAAATATTATATGGTTAATAGGGATTAAAATGATCATATTTACTTACTCCAAAATCAATTACAAATATAAGTATTAGAAATTTTGATTTAAACATGATTACATAGGGATCAAAATTAACAACAATCAATGGTTCTGGTATTTCCCATTCAGATGGCGGGGAACATGATGCATGTTTCGTGCCTGATATGTAGTTCAAAGCAGATCAGTACAACAATATATTTGAACCATATCGGCTAATTCTATGTTGTTTGTATTATGTGATGCCGCAATAGCATGACCACAAGTTATACCTAGACTGTGTCATTTACCACATGAACATGTTTGGCGGTTCAAATCTACAACACAAGTTGTTTTAAAATAAAAAACTAGAAAATGTTAGACGAAAACGGAGATAGGCTCTCGGGCGGGATCTTAGTTGCTTTCAGTCGAAGATACTTTTGCAACTTTTTCTGAAGCATCATCTCTATGTATGGTGTGAGTATGCTAGTTAACCTCTTCAAAATTTTTTAAGGAAAATCATTTATAGATATTGTATTGGTAAAATAAAGTTGTCATTTTTTGATATATTACCTCCCATGAGATTGCATTCTTGAAAAGTCTAATGGGTGTGGTCACGAATTGGCTCAATAATCGTTATTATCTGTACATTGCGTTAGCTAACCGATAAAACCAAGTGAAATTAAGGAATATTAGTTTTGAGTAAATTCTAACATATATTAGGGAAATAGGCTCGTGCCCATTTAGCATCTCCGATCGATGTTGGCAACCACCTCACGTGCATCATAACTGAATTGACATAATGTTTGTTTAAACTTATACGTGATATATGATTTGCATGCATGGAAGAACATATATTCCAAATGCGTGCTTTGACCAATCCTTGATCGACAATACATAAACACACTCTTACATGAATAACCATGATATGAATCAGGGAATACATAACCTAAGTAAGAACTAATGGTATCGTCATTTATAAACTCCAACCGTTTTCAAAAAGAAATAATTTTGGTTTGAAAAAAAAACAACTTTTTCCAGTTAATTTCTTTTATAAAAAATATAAATATTTTGAACCGAAAAAATATTTAAAGTTATGTCATTTATTTATATATTCAATTGATTATTTATATTAAAAATTAAAATAATTATCGTATCCATACCTTTTTATTTCAAATTTAAAATAGTAAGTTTGTTTTGGCATTGTATTATAGTAATTATAATTTTCTATAATAATTATAAATGCATAATAATAATTAGGTTATAACATGTGCAACGGTTGACAAAGCTAATTACATATAGATTATAAATATAGTAATCATTAATCATATATTTATAAACTTTTATTTTAACAAGATGAATGTAATATGCACCAATGAAGCTGGTTTGAATTGTCAGTATGTCAAAGCAATTTTTTTTTTTTGTAAATCAAGAAATAGGAATGTACTTTTATAAATTTACATATTATAGCACCCTACTTAAATTTATTATAGCATCGTAGTCTCATCAAACAGTTGTTCTACAACACTAATTTTGAAAATTTTCCATATTACCTTAGAACGTTGCATGTCAAACATTTGAGTAGCACCCCTAGAAAAATTAAAATCACATTGATAAATAATATTTTGTTGGAATTAGTGAAGTTAGATGGCTGAAGCAATAAGCACCTACATTATTATTGCTCTTTTTTTCATCAATAAAAAAGTTAAGACATCCATTTTGATTAATTAGTTAAATAATATTCTTTTTCCTTGTCAGATAAATGATATACATATATAAATATTGATTTGCTACGGAATACATTGCTAATTAGTATTTAAACAAGGGGTTAAGTGATTATAACTTAAATAATGGAGTGTTTTCGTCTCGTATGTATATAAATGATTGTTTGAATGTACATACCGTTTTTAGATCTGGTGAAATTTAAAAAATAAAGAAAATAGGTTAGTTTTTACAAATATATGATTCTAGGTCTACTAGAATAAGAAAACATTAGTTTACCTTTTACAAACCTTTTTTCCATAGCTACTGAAATGGAAAAATACAAAAGAAGAAATTAGCTTTTACCCACAAACCTATTAATTAGTTTGTACATTTTATTTAATCAAAATGGAATGTAATGATTCAAATTAGTGAGATAAACTTATACTCGCATAGTATTGTAAGCATGAAACAAATGGTATTTTAATATCCTATACCATAAGACTTTCATGTTTTAATAGGACTTTCATCAAACAGCTTATATGCATAATTCAAAGTTAGAAAGAACATTATCTTCACAAAGAAGTATTAGCATGGATCCCATGTTTTATGAAGTGTCAACATTTCCAAACACTTGCTACAACATAAATTGATACATAAACAAACATCAAAAAACAACTTTGTATATTTCGCCCCACACAATTTTATTGAGAAAACATGAGTTGGATTATAATAGTTGTTATCTGAGTAATGGTGAGACGAATTGATTTCTATTCTAGGTTTCCATCTTCTACATAGCCATTGCTCAATTCACCCTTCGATGTAAGAGAAAACCCATGTAACCTCAAATGAATTCATTATTACCGAATAAAACACACTTGTTGATTCCGAATTGAAAAAAACAAACCTAAATACACAATTGTAAGAACCTTTATTAAAGAAAAATCAATTAAATTGAATCAATTAACCTGCAATTTCGGAAATTAGTGTTATGCCTTTGGGGATTCATCAACGACTGATGAAAGCAAAAGTTGAGTCGCCTCCTGAGAAACAACAAGTAGAGAAACATAAAAAATCCACATTAATGAAGAAGGCCTGATGAAGTCATTTGATTAACTTTTTTCCACTTTCCAAGATTATTTACAACAACAACCTGAAAATGATGCATTAATTTTAAAAGCATGAAAGAAAAATAGAAAGTGTGACTGCTTATGGTAAAAACATCTACAAATAATGCTACTATCACCTAATCAATGTGCCGGTTAGCCACACAAGGTGTGAATAACCATGTGAAGCAACATGGTGCACTCAATGCTACTATCACCTAATTAATGTGCCTGTTAGCCACACACGCTCCATTGATCTATGATAAACATCGAGTCACCCTTCGCTACCAACGTCAACACCAAATTAGTGTACCGGTTAACTACACAAGCTCCACTAACGTTTGACAATGGTACGAAGTGTAATTCCATGGATTAGCAAACAATTTCACATTTTACCTAAAGTAACTATGATTTGAGAATTTGTAAAAGCATTTACTTACTTTGTACTTCATTATACTTATAATGGAAGTTTTCATCCTATCCTACCCGTTCGGCTAACGACCATCCACCAGTCAAGATTAGATATCCATTCAATCGCCATTTTGTAGGCCTACTAACGGTAAGACTGACTTAATCTGTGACAACCCAAAAATTTCTATCCTGTACCATCAAACACTTCATTAAAAGTAAAACTCATTGCTATTATCTTTTAGCACAATCAAAAGTTTATTTGAGCGTTTTGAGCCTTGTACACTTAAGGGATAAGTGTCGGGGTTTATCTGTTGAAGTTATAGCTCAAAGAACCAACGTTAAACACCTTTACAAGGAGTTCATGGCTACCACATTGGAGTTTACGGGCGTAAATTCCATGTGGGCCGTAAACTCCACCTTATATGACAAAAGGGTGGTCATTAGTTCATTCCTTTCCTTCCCTTGGCTGAAATCCTCTCAAGTATCATCCCGATCTTCATCCCCGATCTTCAAATCTAGTAAGTTCCTTGTCCTAACTAGTTCATATCTTACATGAACTAGTGATCTTACATGATTTCATCCATGAAATCATTCCATTTGTGTAGATCTTCAAGTTTCACCAAGAACACCAAGAACACACACTAGTGTTCTTGGCCAAAAAACGACCATTCAAGCTCCTAGATCGTAAGTACTCTTGATCTAACTCGTTGTACACTAGGTTTAACATGTTTAGAGACTAGAAATCATAAAGAAACACATGATCCAAGGAGTTTACGGCCAAGACATGTTCTTGGACCGTATACCCCTTTAAGTGGGGTAAAATGCACCCTAACACCTTACCAAGCCTTGCAACTTAGTATAGAACCATACACCACTGAACTAGGGACTTCAAGAAACGAAATGGTACTTCATACCATGATTTTACGGCTGTAAACTCATTGGGAAGTGGTCCATATGCCATAAACTCAATATAAGGTCATTCTTGGACCCTAAACTCACCTAGCATCTTGTTTAAGCCTTGAAACACTTAACCACATAAGACACCTTACCTTTAAGCCTCATTTGGTGACCCATTTGAGAGTTTACGGCCAGGAGTAAACTCCCCTGGGCCGTAAACTCCAACAAGTATGGTCTATGGACCATAAACTCACTTACAAAGCCTTATACTCCTTTGTTGCAACCCAATGACCTCCTAACACTTTGACCAAAGTGTTTTCCACGCCTTAGAATGTTTATACTTATCTAATTAGTGTTTTAATCACTAATTGTGTGTGTGTGTATATATATATATATATATATATATATATATATATATATATATATATATATATATATATATATGTCTTTATATGTTATTAGGATCATTGTGTGTGTTTAAGTCTTCACTTAACACCAAGCACTTGTCCGACACTTCCATCCGATCCATTCACTGCAGGTGAGTTCATACCCCTTAATTAACCTTTTAAATGTTTTTAAATGTTTTCTAAATGCTTTATGGGGGGGATACAAGTTGAATCATGTAAGTTATTATATCTATCACATGTGATTAATAACTATCATACAAATGGATTTACTATACTTTTAGTTGTTTTACCAAACAGATTACTTCAAATGACTTTCTCAATCATTTTTACATGTTAAAACTCTTTATCAAACTGCTTTACATATTGTATGTTTCCTTTCAAACTCTGTTACACTTGTGTTTCAAACAAAGGTTTTCCTTATACTTAAAACTATCATATCAAACAAAATACTTTCAAATCATTTTATAAACTGCCATCAAGTCATCATTTCTTAGTATTAAAATTTTCAAAGGTTTTACAAAACTTCTTTTATACTTTTATATTGTCAAATGCATGCCTATGTATCTATAGTTACATAAGTAATGTTTAAAGGACTTAGGATAGCTAGCTCGCTTTTATTCCTTTTCCTTGTTGGGATGTGGCCTTAGAGCACCGGTTATTTGTCCAAATGTCATTTAAATACTAGTTATATATCATGTATACATATATAGGCATACAAGTTCCATCAGTCAGTTCAATACCTTTGGGTAGCAAAGGCATACTTTCGGGTATACACGTACATTAATAGTTACTATAATATGTACAGTTAGGAAATACTACTTACTATTCCAAGTACAAGGAATCACACAAGAGTCAGTTCATTCATGAGTCTATACTAATACATTACATACTATATGAAGAAATATGTTTACATAGATACGTTTACATAGATACGTTTACATGAATATGTTTACATAGATACGTTTACATAGATATGCTTACATGAATACGTTTACATAATTACGTTTACATAGATACGCGTACATGAATATGTTCACATAGATACGCTTACATGAACACGTTTACATTAATACGTTTAATAGATACTATTAAATAGAATCTGTTACAAACGTTTCGGGACTTACCATTCCACACCCAAAGCTGTTAGCTACAGTAGGGAAAATGATCATCGATGGGTGTCTACGGTTATACTGTTCGGCGAGTTTCCACGCCGTGAATATCCTAGTACAAAAGGATACAATTTTTAGTTATTATATTATTTTCCTTCCTTTATTTGTGACACATTCACATAAATGACAAGGTAGAATATATTTGATATAGATAAACTATTTTCCTTATTACCTTTATATTGTGACTCTTATGCATAAACGATGAGGTAAACTATAGTTTTATAATAATAGTAAAACATGGAAAAACTGTCACATTTACAGTGATGCTTACTTACAAAACAGTCGGGTCTTGGTAAAAGACTACTTTCAAAGCAGTCGGGTCTTGGTAGAAGACTACTTTCAAAATAGTGGGGTGTTGGTAGAAGGCTACTTTCAAAACAATGAAGTCTTGGTAGAAGACTACTTTTTATACTAGTAGGAAATATGAGATTTTCTAGAGTTGTCAAATGCTTACAATTACTTACAAACATGTTCATTGATAGAAACTTTTATTCAAACGTTTACAAGTCTTTCTTTACAGTTTTACAAATCAAAGACACATTAATACTTATGAATTCACTAGCTTGATTGTTGATACTCGCTTTCAAAACAGCTTGTATTCCCAGGTCACAAATAGACAGGTACGACGACCAGGTTTTGTGAAGATGGAGCGGTCAAGACTCGTCTTTTATTTTGAACATTTATTATGTTGTTATGATATGAAAGAACACACATGTATTTAAAATTATACTATTAATGCAATGGATGATCTTGTTGCTTGTTTACTACTTTGCATTGTCGTGATACATTACATGACGTCCTCCGCCCTAGAACGTTTCCGTCGTTCTCAGTTTTGGGGTGTGACATAATCTTATACATATATATAATCATTAATTTTATAATATTATAATAGTATAAGGGTGTATTTTAAATATTTCAAAATACTAGGGTTTTCATCATATTTAACTTTTTCGAAAAATTAAAACTTTTTAATTTTAAACTCTTAAAATTTAAAATATTGATTTTATAATTATCCAAAATTAAAAAATTAATTTAAAATTATTAAATCTTGTAGGATTATCTATTAAATTAAACAATTAATTTAATCTAATCCCATATATCCTAAGATTTGAAAATTTATGGAATGGGATAATTCATAAGATCTTTAATTATCTATTTAAGGAATCAATGATAATTACAAGATATGACATTATCCAAATCCCTAAAATTTGGAAATCCTATCTAGGGGACAAGGCAAATTTCGAAATTCTAGGGTTAGACAACCCTAAAATCGAAATCTTGGGGCCAAAGGAAAAGGGTTTGGGAGACCCTACCAAAATTTCGAAATCAAGGGTTTAGAAACCCTAATTTCGAAAATTAAGCCTCAAGGGTTTATTAGCCATAAACTTTAATTGTCATATTCATACATTTGTATCAAATCTAATTGAAAAAAAAACCTAAGGCTTTGATACCACTGATAGGTTTTATACAAACAATCTTATGTGTGCATGCAACCCTAATTGGATCTATGTTTTTACTATTAGACATACAACTTTATGAACACAAAAAGAAACCTGGGATACTCCTATGATTTTCGAAATTCACAAAGGAGAATATAATACATACCTTTTGTTGTTATATAGCAATAACAACTAGTTCCTTGAATTTCCTTAGCTCTTGAAAGCAAGTACCATAAGTGTAGTACCTCTAATGGCTCACAAACACTCTTTGGGTGAGAGGATGAATATGAGAAAGAGAAAGGGAGTCAAGAGGCTCTAAAATTCGACCCTAGTAGGGTTTTCCAAGGGTTGACCGAATTTAGTGCCTTAGGGTGCTATTTATACATAAGGCTAACTAGGGTTTCAATGTGGACCCCCTAATCCCTTAGCTTAGGGCCTAAGCAAATCCATGGACTCCTTTCCTTAAACCCTTAGACGAAAACTCCTAGATGCTTCTAGGATTTTCGGCCAAGCCTTAATAAAGGTGTTCCAATGGCCCAAAACCTCAACTATTGAATAATTACAAAATAGCCCCTGTACTTTTAATCAGTTCCTTTAATCCCAAAAATAATTCTAAATGAATTTCTGATTAAATGCTAATTAATATTATGATTCCAAATTATTATATTAATCATATAATATAATAAATCATATTTATGCCCTAATCAACTTCTCTCCTCAACTGTCATCCTATCTAGTCACCCGTGTGAAGGCAACCCAAAAGGATCATGCACAATCGGGTCAAGTAGTTACCAAATATAGTTACGGGCTTAGACACTAATCTAACAGTCTCCCACTTGGATAAGTCTATTAACTATAAATGCAAGCAAAATTTGATTAGCAATCGTAGCTCTCAAAAGCCGCTGTTAACTCTGATCAGTAACTTGTCCTTTAGATAAGGGATCGTATACTCCTCCATTGTCAATATATCGTATAGACACGAGACATGAATTTAAATCATTCTCTATGTTTATTTATTGTTTCCTGACTTTTGATTCATGACGACTGACAACAGACTACAATTGAACACATCAACTTAGTCCCGACTTGGCCAAGCGCTTAAGGTGTCATCACTAAACCATCGAGGGGCCCACATATATCGCTTTTATCCCATTTTGGGTAAAAGGAATGGATAAACTTCGACTAAAATGCTCGCTTGCATCTATTGATCAAATCACACACAAAAATAAGTTTTATAACACCAAGTTACTAGTGTGTTTACTCAGAATCAATGTGAAACCGACCAATAAATAACAACTCACACATCTTGGTTTCAAGAATATACAATGTTATCATCTCACTAATCACCCGTGATAAATCCATGAAGTGATTCAAGTGAGTGTGGGTTTAATCCAATACTCTAATCTTATTAAAGCACTCATGAACTCTACAACAAACTTGTGCTATGTCTAAACACTTTGACAATCTATAGACAGATTCATAACAGTCTTCCTTCATACCTACTTCCAACGTATGACCGATTGTGGAGGTTTGAATAACCCAGTTATTCAGGAAGTCAAAACATGCAAAGTGAAATACAACGATAATACTTAATCTTATATGGCCCTAAACTTTTGAGTGCAAATAAAACACTTTTATTTAAACACCGTATTGATTAGTCATTATTCATTGTTTACCATTTCAGCTAATCAACTTATTACATGAATTACAACAATAGTTGTCCCATGCTCCAAGCATGCACACTATGTTTCCTATGGTCCATACTTTGTGAAATAGATCAATTGAAACTTTTCCAATGATGTTCATTTCACAATTTCCAATCCTTATCATTAGTGTAAGAATACAAAGTTCTTACCACTATTAGAATATGTTAGATTCTAACATTTTATGCAATGATCCTTTCGTAAAGTCATAGCACAAAAGTCACCAAGACTTGGCCAATGAAATTACTAAGTTCTCTATCAAAAATTGCTACAAAACAATTCTATAGATATGATGTCTCTCACTTAAAGTACATTCCTTTGAACATCCTTTTTGCATAACATTTTCTAATCTACACATAAATTCTTAATTTCCAACTCCCAATATGGAAACATTTCCATATTTGCCATATGACAACTCATTATTAATAGAATATTATATATTTATAAAGATGTCGATATGGTCCATCCAATACTACACTTCCAACTACTCACAAGTGACAAATCCTCAGCAAACTTTGGATCGTCCTTTGATAGTTGTTTAATTATTTTAGTCAAAACCGATTCTAGTCCCTTTTCCCTCTTAATGCGCTAGGCATTTCGAAAATTTTAGAATGGTCAAATATTATAGCATATGCAATCAATCCTATACCCAAAGCGTATGGGACACGATGCATAATTTCTTACATAAAGACATGATGCTTTATCACTCTTCTTCCATAATATTTAATGTGCCATGTTCTCACAATTCGAACTATGAAGAGGAATGTCATAATCATAATCGAATTTTGAGAATGCACTATGTATCCTTGACTAAATTTATTAACATTTCTCGATCTAAGCATCAGATGTTGAAACGGAGTATAATATTCTCTCCCTTAATTATAGCAAAACAACTTTTCAACCCCTTGCGACTATGCAAAGTATAACTCTTGTTTTCTATAATTAATATTGCTAACTTGCAATACTTAAAATAATAATCTTTCTCCCACTAACACAATGACTATTTTCTTATTGGCATAACACTTATGCTCCCACTAGCGTTGACATGTATTCAGAAAACAGCTGAACTTCCAGAAAAATAATGCTTATTGAATTCCTTAAGTTCATATTTCTAATACTCAATGCTTTGATAAGCCTTTATCTAAGCTTCTTAAGGTCATGCGCCTTTTCCTTAGAAAGCTCGCATGTGTGTCTTAGACAAATTCAGAACTTGTGTTACTAAGTCCCAATTGTTTAGACTAATTGCCAAATCTCACAATTAGAATTATGAAAAGGGATACCGTAATCATAATCGGATTTGAGAATACAATTTTCACAATTGCTATCTTCTCAAAATCTCTCTTAGTGAAAGCATTTCCTCACAATCATTTTCATGAAGGAGGGAAATGTTATGTCACTTAGATTTTATGGTGCATGTGTTCCTATCCATGTGAATTTTCCAAAATGAAGGTTTGCAACAAATCCAAAACCATATGGACAGAACTTATTCAATCTTGATTTCTTATTCCATGGTAACAAGAGTGCCTACCATGTCTTCCAAGTAGTTTAGCAACTCACCCTTACATATTAATGTACTTTCCATTGATCAAGGTGATTGCATTTATGCATACAAATGAGAACTAGCATGTATAATTTGCTCAATTGGAATGGCACAGAAACATTTAAGACTCCCACTGACTCCTTGACATATAAGCTTCTTTTGCCAAGAAACATTTCTTGACAAACAAATATTCAAGAGTTAGTGTAGCTTTTCATCAAGTTTAACACTTCACACAATTGGTTCTAGTTGGTCTTTGTCTTACCCAAGACATCACAACTTACAAATTTCAAATGTGCAAGAATGAGAAAACCTTTTCCAAACTCCACATTTGATGAGTGTTATAAACCTATTAAAGACGTGTCACTTAATGTCACAATCTTGGAGTATGACTCTAAGACTTGATATTGGAACAAAGTATGATTGGCTTCTTGATTTAACCATTTCCACAATTCATGATTCCCCTTCTTAGTCATACAAATGCACTAAGACTCGCTTATAGGATCAACTGAGACATGGTTCTTAATCATCAAGACTTATCATAAAACACAATAAAAGGTACTCTCCCTTCTTCTTAGAATGGAAAACCTTTTATCTTTTTGCCTACTTGATTCCTTTATTCGTTCTGCTATTTATAGAAACTCTTTCAATTAACTCAAAATTACACTTAATCTTACAAGTATAATCATATTTATTAAACTTTAGTAAATCATGACGAATACCTTTATCACTCTTGTGGTGGACTTGATCGACACACAACCTAGTATACTCGATCTCCTAGTCCTTCACTAGACACTTGTCAAAGAATTAGTCTAATATCCAAATATGAAGTTTCTCATTCATCGCGCAACTAAGTTGTATGATTCCAAGTTTCTGTCCGCTTGAAACTTGGACGATGAGAATCTTTCCTTAGCTGGTAAATTCTCGACATTTCCACAAATAACATAATTAAGAATCAAATCCATCATTTCTAATAATAGAAACAATTAAACATCAATTTTTCATACACACCATTGCAATGATAAATAAATAAGATAAAATCAAATTTTATTTTATTGCGGAAAAATTTGTCCTTACAATGCAATTCAATTAAAAACTATGCTATTACATATTTCTTAGCAATCTATCCTAACTCTAAAGTAGCAGCTCAAAAATCCGATCTTCGAATCCATGCGATCGAAATCCATTTCTTCATGATCAGATTCAACACACTTCTTTCTTAAGCTTCTTTTCTTTTCTTTGATCCTGCAAAACATCAAAATGTAATCTTATCACATCATGTATTAAGAATCGAAAACTAGGAACTTATAGAGTTAGTTAATGGATTTTACCTGAAGTAGAGCCATACCTCTTGACTTTCCCATCTCTTAGATCTCTCAGGTAAATAGGGCAGCTTCGTCTCCAATGCCCTTTCTCTTGGCAATAAAAGCAAATTGATTCTTTTGGAACATCACACGACACTACTTCAGTCCTTGCCTTTCTCTTATGGTCAAACCTTTTGACCATGGCATGCATTTCGTTGTCATTGCCTATTTCCATGAAGGTTTGGAAGGTAGATCTACCAATCAACTTTGCTTCTCCCGTGCGCCAAATCATTGCTGATTCAGTAGCAACAAGCAAATAGGTGAGATCGCTAAGGGTCACGTCATGCTCCATCATATAGTATTCTCTAACGAACTCACTATATGATTCAAGAATTGACTTAAGAAACCAGTCTATAGCCAACTCCTTGGGGATGACAACACCCAACATACCCAACCTGTCAATGTGTGACTTCATCTCTAAGACGTGTGCACACACAAACTTTCCATCTTCATGCTTACTTGCCAATAGGGCTTGAGTGAGCTTGAACTTTTCAAGCCTTCGATATTGTGGGTTAGGTAGAACAATTGGAGGAGGTGGAGGAAGTGAAGTATGATCTTTTTTTCCTCGATCATATCGTGGAATATCATCAACAAAGGATCCAGGAAGACCATGATTGTCAGAACTAGACATCTACAAAACAGGAGAAAATTCAAGTCAGTTGATTGAGTCCTTAATAAAACACCTAAATGAGATATTAAGGCTAGGATCCAACAAAATACTCTAAAACCTAGAAGAGAGATGCAGTAATCTAGTTGCAGAATATTTGAAGGCAGATAAATGACGATTTACCAATTTCCACCATGAAAAACAAAAATGAAGTTTAAGTATTAAATGAATTGAAACACCTAGATCTTTTGAGATTCATTGAACTTTTCAATGGCATGTTTAATCTCGATTATGCCCTTCAAGTTTGCGACTGAGATGCCGAGGATTCCAAACAAGGTGTGAATAACCATGCGAATCAACATGGTGCACTCAATGCTACTATCACCTAATCAACGTGCCAGTTAGCCACACACGCTCCATTAATCTATGATAAACATCAAGCCACCCTTCGCTACCAATGTCAACACCAAATTAGTGTGTCGGTTAACCACACACGCTTCACTAACGTTTGACAATGGTACGAAGTGTAATTCCATGGATTAACATAAAATTTCACATTTTACCTAAAGTAACTATGATTTGGGAATTTGTAAAAGCATTTAGTTACTTTGTACTTCATTATACTTATAATGGAAGTTTTCATCCTATCCTACCCATTCGGATAACGACCCTCCACCAGTCAAGAGTGGATGCCCATTCAATCGTCATTTTATAAGCAATTTCCTTAAACACCCCTTATAGACTAGCTTCGTGAATGAGGCCTACTAACGGTAATACTGACTTAATCTTATACATGTATATAATCATTAATATTATAATATTATAATAGTATAAGGATGTATTTTAAACATTTCAAAATACTAGGGTTTTAATCATATTTAAATTTTTCAAAAAATTGAAACTTTTTAATTTTAAACTCTTAAAAATTAAAATATTGATTTAATAATTATCCAAAATTAGACAATTAATTTAAAATTATTAAATATTGTTGGATTATCTATTAATTTAAATAATTAATTTAATCTAATACTATATCTCCTAAGATTTGAAAATTTATGGAATGAGATAATTCATAAGATCTTTAATTATCTATTTAAGGAATCAAGGATAATTACAAGATATGACATTATCCAAATCCCTAAAATTTGGAAATCCTATCAAGCGGAGAAGGTAAATTTCGAAATTCTAGGGTTAGACAACCTTAAAATCAAAATCTTGGGGCCAAAGGAAAAGGGTTTAGGAAGCCCTACCAAAATTTCAAAATCTAGGGTTTAGAAACCCTAATTTCGATAATTAAGCCTCCGGGGTTTATTAACCATAAACCTTAATTGTCATATTCATACATTTGTATCAAATCTAATTGAAAAAAAACATAATGCTCTGATACCACTGATAGGTTTTATACAAACAATCATATGTGTGCATGTAACCCTAATTGGATCTATGTTTTCACTATTAGACATACAACTTTATGAACACAAAAAGAAACCTGGGATGCTCCTATGATTTTCGAAATTCACAAAGGAGAATATAATACATACCTTTTGTTGTTATATAGCAATAACAACTAGTTCCTTGAATTTCCTTAGCTCTTGAAAGCAAGTACCACAAGTGTAGTACCTATAATGGCTCACAAACACACTTTAGGTGAGAGGAAGAATATGAGAGAGATGAAGGGAGGCAAGAGGCTCTAAAATTCGACCCTAGTAGGGTTTCTCCAAGGGTTGGCTGAATTTAGTGCCTTAGGGTGCTATTTATACTTAAGGCTAACTAGGGTTATAAGGTGGAAACCCTAATCCCTTAGCTTAGGGCCTCAGCAAATCCATGGACTCATTTCCTTAAGCCCTTGGACGAAAACTCCTAGATCTTTCTAGGATTTTCTGCCAAGCCTTAATAAAGGTGATCTAATGACCCAAAGCCTCAACTATTGAATAATTACAAAACAGCCCTTGTACTTTTAATTAGTTCCTTTTATCCCAAAATTAATTCTAAATTAATTTCTAATTAAATGCTAATTAATATTATGATTCCAAATTATTATATTAATCATATAATATAATAAATCATATTTATGCCCTAATCAACCTCTCTCCTCAACTGTCATCTTGTCTAGTCACCCGTGTGAAGGCAACCCTAAAGGATCATGCACAACCGGGTCAAGTACTTACCAAATATAGTTACGGGCTTAGACACTAATCCAACAACTTTTGGGTCCCTTTTCGGGTTGATTGATGAGTTCAATGTTTAAAGGACTTTTTCTTTTGGATATAAGTTCATTGGTAGTTCCTTATGCATAAAGGTGCCAACTTTATGGTTTATTGTGTCTCATGCATGCATTAATTCATATGTTAAGTCCTTCTAAAGCTTAAGATCTTAATTTAGCCATGCATGAATATAAACTGGGTAACTTTACGTGATTATCCAGCTCAAAAAAGTCAGATCCACGTTTAGGATCAATGTCTTAGTGGATTAAGAAGCAATTTGAGTTTCGGCTGAATGAAGGAGTACGTTAGGTGTACAAGCTTGAACGCGCAGTGTACATGCCCTTAAGTAAGTATGTTTAGCGTACAATCTGAGTACGCCCCTTGAATTCAGTAGGATGGGATTTCGGTGTTTAGGCTTTGGTTTGGACCATCTTTTGGGATTAGTTATTTTGGGCCCTATTGAGCCATCAGGCTTTGGACTGATATTTAATTACGGAGGCCCACTATGGGATTTGGGTCAAATTCGGAAAATTGGGCTATGATTTGGGCCTTGGGTGGCTAATTAGGGTTGGGCCATTAGATTGTTGGATTAGGCCTTGGCCTTGGTCCAAGTTATGTAGAGGGTAAGAAGGTCGTTTACCCTAGTTCAGACGTTTAGTATGACTTGGGATCCCAGTATTTATTTGGATTATGTTTTATAGTTATAGTGTAGGAATTTTAGCGGGCCAACAACTAAGGATTGATTTGCAGGATTCAGAAGTGCAAGGTGAGTCTCCTCACTGAGTTTAGCGAGTCGAAGGCACCAATGCTGACCTATGGTTTACATGTTAGTACGTTAGATGTATGCGTAACTCTTGCATGTTTTATGCGATGGTATGCTTACCGGGCAAGGCCTGATGCCAGGCGGGGCTTGATGAGTATATTGTATGCTAGTTACCAGTATGTGTTTTTATGCTTACCGGGCGAGGCTCAATGACTGTACGGTATGCTATGGTCTTTGTGATTATCTCATGTGCTAGTAAGATTATATTTTTTATATGATTATATGGTTATATTATCATGTGTATACCGGGTGGGGCCCAAAGTCAGGTGGGGCCTAGTAATTGACAGATCTGTAATCCGATCGGGGCTCGATATTGGGCAGGGCCCAAGGTCGAGTGGGACTAGGGATTGGGTAGGGCCCGATGGAGGGTGGGGGCCTTATGTGATTTATGTATGTATGGTATGTGGTATCTTGGGGGAACTCACTAATCTTTTTGCTTACTTTTTTTAGTTTATCTTTCAGGTACTTTGGTGTTCAATGGAAGAGCTCGAGATGATTGAAGAGCACACACTACATGTTTCCACATTTTGTGATTTACCCTGATAACGATGATGTATTAATATAGCTTTGATTACCTTGGGTTACGCAATTGAGATGATGTACTATTTTAGTAATTTAAAAATAAAAAGTTTTTGGGTCTTATAATTGGGACGTTTCAAGGTATTTCTAAGATTTGTGGTTTTTGTTATAAAAAAAACTTTTTGTTTTGAGATCTGGTAAGATAGTGAAGTATCTGGATTAGTGGCGTCAATTCCAAATAGAGTAAAAAAATATATGATAAGTGACCATCTTCTCCATATTTCTAACATCTATTTTTTTGTCTTTGTACACTCTTCACCTAATTAACTATATAGTCCTAATAAAAATAGCTATAAAGATAGTCAATGTTTGGATATTGATGATTATAATAAAACCAAAATTCAATTCTATGTCAAGGGAGATTCCAGGTATAATCTAATAACCTTTAATGAACAAACGTTATGAATTATACATAGCAAATATTAACTCTTGAGATGAACCCTAAAAATTAATATAAATTTTCAACATTAAGAAAATTTTCAAGGGATAAGAGGTAAAGAAATAGATACCTGTGACTGTGACTTAATAAACTTCTTCATATCAGAATGGAGATGTTCAAGGTGATAAAAAAAAAGGTATATATATATATATATATATCAGAGGAAGAGTGATGAACAGAACCACTACATCGCACCTACAAACTTAAACCTACCAAATTCAAAATCTAATCTAATTATCTTAAAAAAAATTTGAAAATAAAAGAAAAAGGAAGAATAAAATTTCTGAATCTAAAGCTCTAATACTCGTAAATCGTCACCCCCATCAAGTTGTTTACCATCCAGGCAAGAGAAACAACTATGCAAGGTGGCAATGGAAACTTTGGTAAGAACCAAAAAGAAAATTTTGTAACCGTTGACCATAGAATCTTGAGAGAAAATATATGAGTGATAAAAAAGAGTACCCCTCATGAGAGTTGTTTAAAAAAACTCATAGAACTGAAAATCACCAAAAAAAATATTTTTTTTTCTCAAAGCCATTTCCTCTTTTTTTTCCCTAATGAAAGCTATGAATGAGCCAACCCTATTTTCCTTATGCATCTTTCTTCATTCCTAATCATCAGGACTATATTAAACTTTTATATTTTTTCAAACCTAATTTCAGTAGCTGAATCAACATGGATGAAGCTCTCAAACCATCACATAGGCAACTCATCGAACACCTAATGTACGCCACCAAAGATTGAAGTTTAACTGCTAGATGGCCCCATGATGAACAAAAGAACGATTTCAAAAACTTCATAGATTTTTACCCATAGTCAATCATGTGATAAAGATCAGAACGTTACAAAAAATAAATTGGAAAAAGAAGAAGACATTTAACAAAGACCGAGAAATTAGGAGAAAGAATAAGAAGAATCAAAATTAGGTGGAAAGATAAAAGTTTCTCCAATCTGAAAAGATGGAAGAGTACTTTAATATTGTGTTTTATGATCATATTAATGATTATGAAAAGCCATATCACAATTGATCCTCTAAGGACAACTTAGTGCATTTGTGTGGCTAAGAAGAGGAATCGTGAATTGTAGAAATGGTGAAATCAAATAGATGAATCATACTTCGTTCCAAAATCAAGTCTTAGAGTTGCACTCCAAGATTATGCCTTGAGTGACATAATATTAATAAAGATTTATAACACTTATCAAATGTAGAGTAAAATGTTACTTACTCTTATACATTTGAAATTGGCAAGTTATGATGTTTTAGATAAAAGAAAGATTAACTAAGACTGATTGTCGGAAGTGTTTGTCTTGATATGAAACTGCACTAAATCTTGAATATTTGTTTGTCAAGGAATGTTCTTATCAAAGAGGAACTAATATGTCAAGAGGTCAGTGGGAGTCTTAAAGATCTTGATAAGTTTCAAGAACTAATCAAGAATAAAACTATTATTAATCACTAGCACACGACTTGAGGTCCGTAACCTATCGTGTTGACATATTCTTGTTTTTGTGCCCATTCCAGTTAAAGTTGACTATGCATGTGAGTTCTGAGAGTTCTCAATTGGTTGCATAACAACCTAGAAGCAATGGTAGGCCCTCGTGATGATGGGTGGCAAGAAATTAAGATTGAATAAGTTCAGTCCGTATAAGTTTGGATTTGTCACTAACCTTGTCTCGTGGTCATGGTTTTGACAAATTCACATGGATAGGAACACATACACCATAAAATCTAAGTGTCATAAGGTTTCTCTCCAATTCATGAAAACGATTATGAGGAAACGCTTTCACTAAGTAGATTTTAAGGAGATAGAAATTATGATATTTGCGTTATCAAATTCGATTATGATTACGGGATCCCTCTTCATAGTTCGAATTGTGAGAAATGGCAAAAGGTATAAACATTTGAGACTTATTGATGTAAGTTATAAAATTGTTTAGACACACATGTAAGCTATCTAAGGAAAGGTGTATGAGTTTGAGAAGCTTAGATAAAGTCCTATCGAAGCATCTCGTATCAAAAATCTGAACTTTGGTAAGAAAGTCAACAAGTATTGATTTCTAGAAGTCCAACTTATTTCTTGGTATGTGTCAAAGCTAGTGGGAGCATAAGTGTTATGCTCATAAGAATGTAATTATTATGCTAGTGGGAGCACAATCATTATGTTAAGTGTTGTGAGTTAGCAATGTTAATTATAGAAAACAAAAGTTTCAATTCGCAAGTTACAGGGTTTGAAAAGTTGTTTTGATATAATTAAGGGAGAGGAATTCATACTTCATTTAAAATATAAAAGCTTAGATTGGAATTTTTAATCAAATTTAGTCAAGGATATATATGAATGTTATTCTAAAAATATTTGACATAAGGAAATTCTATATATGAAAATATTATAGCAAGAGACTGGTTAAGTATCATGTATTTATGTGAAACATTATGTATCGTATCTAATATGCTTTGGGTATAGGATCGATTATATATGCTATAATATTAATTTGTTCTGATTTTCCATATGCCTAGGGCATTAAGAGGGAAAGGGAATGGAATGAGATGTGACTAAAATGGTTAAGCAACTATCGAGGACAATCTGAGGTTTACCAAAGATTGGTTGCTTGTGGACAGTTGAAAGTATATTGTAAATTTTGGAAGGACCATATTGACATACTTTGAGAAGATGTAACTCTTGTTCAGAAGTGATAGTCAAAATGGGAATATGGAAATGTTACCATAAGTGGAAGTTAATAATTAAATCTATGTAAAATTAGAAATCTTAAATGCAAGAAGGATGTTCAAAGGAATGTACTTTGAATATGAGACTTCGTTTCCATGGAATTGCTCACCATTGGAATACTTTGTAATGTATGTTGCCAAGTCTCTATGACTTCTGTGCATAGTCATTACAAGAGGATCATTGCATATACGTCTAGAATCTAACAGATTACAGTAAATGGCAAGAATTTGGTATTCTTGCATTTACGATAAGGATTTGGAATTTTGAAATGAGTGTCAATGGAAATGTTTATAATTGATCTATTTCACAAAGTAAGGACCATATGTAAAGATAGTGTGCATGCTTGGAGCATGGGATGACTATTGTTTTAATTTAAGTATTAAGTTGATCAATCGAGACATTATGCAATGAATTATGTATAACTCATATGGTGACTAAGTAAAAGGTGTTTTATTTATATTCAAAAGTTTTGAGACCATATTGGGTTCAATTATTATTTTGTTTCATTTTGCATGTTTTGACTTCCCGAATAACTAGGTTATTCAAACTATCCATAATCGATCATACTTTGGAAGTAGGTATTGAAGCTAGACTATCATGAATGGGTCTGTATATTGTCTAAAGGCATGTATACACATCACAAGTTTGCTGCAGTGTTCATGAGTACTCCTGTAATAAGATTTAAGTATTGGATTAAACCCACGCTCATCTGAATCACTTCATGGATTTTATTACGAGTGATTGTGAGACGATAATATCTTATATTCTTGAAACCAAGACATGTGAGTTGTAATTTACAAGTTGATTGCACATTGATATAGGAAAACGCACCAGTAACTTGGTGTTATAAAACATATTGTTGTGTGTGATTTAATGAGTAACTACAAACCAACATTTGAGTCGAAGTTTATCCATTCCTTCTTCCCTTAGAGGGATAAAAGCGCTATATGTGGGCCCCTTGATGATTTAGTGATGACACCCTAAGTGCTTGGCCAAGCCTAGACTGATTTTATTTGTTCAATTAGTCAGTCGTCATAAACTGGAAATTGGGAAACAACAAATGGACACATGTCCATACGATATCTAGAATGGAGGAATATATGATCCCTTATCTAATGGACGCGTCATTAACTAGGTCAGAGTTTGACAACGACTTTTAAGAGCTACGATTACTAGTCAGGATTTTGGAGTCGTACTTGCAATAATAGTTATTAGACTTATCCAAGTGGGAGACTATTGGATTAGGTGTCTAAGCCCATAACTATAATTGGTATGAACTTGACTCGTGAGCAGCATGGTCCAATTCGGGTTGCATATCACCAGGAGAATTTGATAGAATGGACTTTTGAGAAGAGGTTAGTTATGATTTATTAATATATTATAAGTTCTAATATATTAAAATGAAATCATATGATTTAATTAGTATTAATCAAGAATTAATTTAGTGATCAAAAGAGACTAATTAAATTAATGGGGACTAATTGTGTAAATTAGTTTATATATATATATATATATATATATATATATATATATATATATATATATATATATATATATGGTTTGGGCTTATGATACATGATGGACTAAGTTTATGGATGAATCCATAATCATGGATCATGGATAACAAGCCCAAAGGCATGGATTAGGGTTTAACCATGACTCTTAGACTATATATAGAACACCCCATAGTTAAAATTGGTAACCCTAGTGTTCTAGGAGTTCCATAACCGATTTTGAGTGCATAGAACCTCTCTCTCAGGTGCTCCTTTGTCCAAGGTGTGTTGTGAACTGTTTGCGGTATCACACTTGGGGTGCTAAGTTCTTAACGGCCAAAACTCCAAGCTACAACAAAGAGGTCATTCTATAAATAAATTATATGTTGTTTACGTCAATTGTATGCTAGTTGTAGGCTTAATGTTTTGGAAACAATATTGCATGTATCATTAGAGAAAACATAGATCCAAATCATTTAGGGTTGTATGTGAACCATAGAATGTTGTAGTATACAAAACCCAACGAGATTATCCTTGGATCAACTAATCTAACGATGGTCATTGATATTTCCAAGTTGGTGGTTAGTCAATTCTAGATGAGTATGAATCGTCAATTAAGATTCTTTACAAGTCTTCATTGTAGATTCTAGGTTAATCCAAAGATGTCTCATCTCTTGGCTATCAAGAAAATCTTTCAATATCTAAAAGGAGCAAAGAACCTCATAATTCGGTGTCCTACAAATGAAAGTTTCCTTCTTCAAGCCTAGTCTGAATCAAACTATGGAGGACTTCAACTTGATAGAAAAATCACATCTGTTGACTATCAATTTTGGCTGGAAGACTGGTTAGCTGGTCATCCAAGAAACGGAACAATATTCCTCTTTCAACACCCAAAGCGTAATATATTGTTGCTGTAAGCTGCACCTTGCAAGTTCTATGGATTAAATCTCAGATTTTGGACTATGTTTATCGATTTCAATAAATTCCTATCTATTGTGATTCTCAAAGTGCAATTGCGATCTCTCACAATCCAATTCAACAATCCATGACCAAGCACATTGATATTCGATACCATTTTATTAAAGATGATGCTTTAAAAGGTAGCATCGAGCTCATTTTTGCTCCATCTGATGATGAAGTTACTGATGTCTTTACTAAGTCATTAGACTAAACCAAATTTAATGGGTTTCTGAACAAAATGGGAATGATGATGCCTGATCCTCAATTCTTCCAAGATATTTGTACTCAATAATGGGAACATGAGAAAGTCAAATATTTTTGAATTAAAACTTTTTCACCTCAGAATTGTTTCTTCTCAGAAAATAAAGGATCACTATATGTCTTTTTGGTTTAACCTTTTCTTATAGTCCTAAATATTTCAACATTCCTCCTCATTTGAAGTTTAGTTTAATATAGTTACATCGAATCTCTTGATATATTTTCATCTTAAAGTATTTTACCTTGGAATGATCTCTATGGAGTACACCTCATAATCCAAATCTGAAATGGTAATGTGATTTCATCACCTATCTCTTTCCGAGCTCTGTTCCTTCAATTCTTAGAACTTCAAGTCTTTTTCAAAAGCCTGTCATATAAGATCTTCATGTACTCTTAACTTTGATATTCATTTAGTTGTGCTATCTCCAAATTTATAGCATGTACTAATGATGTGTTTAATTTCTTTCCGAAGCATCTTATGACATTCTGTAACGCCCGTAGATTCAGGCTAGTCAATTTAAAGATAATAAACATCAAAAATGGCTTCTTGATAGAAGATTATTTAGAATAAATAATCTTAACTAAGTTATAGTATATGTCACAAGGGTTCAATACATATAAAGAATGCTGAAATCCGAGTTATAACAAAGAAGTTATGACATGTCGAAGTTTTACGGCTAAACTGGCATGGCACCACATGACATAAAAAGTGAATTTTTGATAAATTAATTTTTAGCCTAAGGGATCTAAAAGAAGTCGTATTACATGTTAAACCAAGAACGTACATAAAAAGAACGTCTAAATCTGACTTCGTACGAGGAAGTTATGATTTTCCTTAAATTTAACCTAGCAATGCACAACCCGAAAATCGAATTTTAGATCGGTCGACTTTTAGCCGACACAACCTAAATGAGAATTAAATATCCCATTAATAGGAGTTCAATGATAAAAATACACTATAAAACGGAGTCCGTATGTAGAAGTTATGAATTTTACACAGTCGTTAACAGTGTAATCTTTCTCATACTGTGAAATTTAAAATCGGTCGAGAATTCGCCGATTGGGTCAAAAGGAAAGTTGTAAATACCGTTACTAGATACACGTGGATATAAATAACGTCAAAAATATAGCTCCTATACAAAATTTACGAATGTTAGAAGATAATTAGTTTTTGGAATAACTAGAAGGCGACACAGAGCACAATTTGAGCCACTGCTTCCTCACCACGGCTTTCCACCAGATGGTGACACCCAACTACGAAAACCCAGAGTTTATCTAGGGAATGCCTAGTTTTTACGAATACCCTGTGTTCGGCTCTTGAACACCTTTGCACTGAACTCGGCTTGTAAATAGAGGCGCAAACTTCCCATTTTCTTCACACCTTTCCACTTCTCTTCTCCCAATTACTCCCAAACCTTCTAAGATTTTCTCTAACACCTCCTAGGTGTTAGAATAGAGTCCTTGAGCACTAGAAGTCTCTAAGAAGAAGAGCTTTCGACTCGGAAGTTCTACCCCCGCAGAGCTCTATTCCTAGCCAAACCTCCTAGTAAGTGAGTTATGCTTACCCTACTTTAAGTATAGCTTCTATTTAAGTTCAATATCGTTATTATGAACTTATAAACAATAAATATAGTATAAAATATAATATAAAAAGTGTTATTATAATATATTTTAACTACTCTTGGTACGGGGAATCTGGTTTGATGGGCTGCATAGGGTTGCTAGATTTCAGAAGTGTTATAACGCCAAAATGGTCTTGCCCTCCGGTGTTTCATGTCTGGCCCTTGTTTGTACATAGTGGTTGAAAAGTATTTTTTAACACTTATAAATCAATATCTCTCGTGAATAGTATCAATAAATATTAGACTAATATCTGGTGGTAATAATACTAAGTTTCGTCGAAGGAAAATAGAATCGTTAGAAGCGAAGCGTTGCCCGAATTTGGAATCATCACTTTAACAAGTGAGTGCATAAGTACTTTCATATTACACATAATTATGAAGTATTTAATATAAATTACATGCTATGTGTTTATATTATTTGTGTTCTTGATATATATGTTGGATGAACAAAATATACATGTTTTATTTGATTTAAGCTATATATGTATTTTATACCTATTGGGCAAAGATGGGTAGTTGTATGATGAGAGATGAAAGATGATATAGATGAACATTGGCAGTTATGGTCTTAGTTTTTGGTAGATAAACCCTAGAAGCTATGGACTTAGTGCTAAATAGATAAACCCTGAGAACTATCGACTTAGTGACTGATAGATAAACCCTGATAGCTATGGACTTAGTTCCAAATAGATAAATCCTGGCAGCTACGGACTTAGTGTCAAATAGATAAACCCCTGAAGCTATGGAATTAGTGTCTTGCAAATGAACATTGGCCTCTATGGTCTTAGTGCCTTACGAATGAACATTGGCAGTTATGGATTTAGTGCCTTATAGATGAATTTTGGCAGCTATGGACTTAATTCCTGACATATAACATTGGCAGCTATAGACTTAGTGCCTAACATATAACATCGAAAACTATGAACTTAGTGTCTGTTATATAAACCCTAGTAAAGATGGACTTTGTGCATATTCCTTAGGAAGATCCTTAGGAATGAATGAATGAAGGATAGATCATTGTTAGGATATATCCTGAAGAATAAAGAAGATAATGGGGATGGGTAATTAGGTTGATTGTTTTATGATTAAACATATTAATTATATTATTATGGGTTGAAAACTTTATGTACTCACTAGGTTCCCCAACCTGACCAATCAATTACTTGTATCATATGCATTGATATGAAGCTACATTACACTGAGAGATTAAAGGAGATGTAAATCACTAGTGTAAATGAATGTAAGGTCTGTTTATGCTTATGTTTTTGTATTGACGATGACATCCCAAACTTTTTTATATAAACAAAATAAATTTCATCAGAAATGCTTTGACTATATATTTATCATGTTTATTGGAAACAAATTCCGCAATATTATTCCTTAAAATGAATACTCTGATTTTCAAATAAGCATAAATAAAATTTTTAAAATGACCGTGAATTTGGGGATTTCACACATTCCATCTCGGAATCTGATTATTGTGAGACTTTTTTTGAATAAATGAATTTTAATGTTATCATTTTAGTAAAGATTCCGAAATGTTTTCTTTATGATTATACTCTTAGTTCTCAAGAAACACGTCTTTGGCACACGTTGCAATAAAGTACCGAGTGTTTTCTGATCTGAATCGACGATTTCTCTTTTTGAACAAATAAATGTCCCATCATTTTGTTCTTAACTGTCACATAGGAAAGCTTTTTATGTTGTGCATTTAATGCGATCCATTTCCAATTTTTAGTATCATCATTCAACTCCTTGAACTGACCCAAAAACCCCTAAGTATATAAGGATTTTGTATCCTAACTGTTCCAACTTTTCACTTTTGCTATCGTCTTCTTAGAGCATTTCTTCCGTACTCTGTTCCTCAAGCTTTTCCAAATCATCCGCAATTGCTTCCAAACCTTTTCAAATGGCATCTGGACCTTCAAAACCTGCAACAAAGATGAAATCATCCAAAGGCTCTCCTTCATCTTCCTCCACTGAGACCATTCTCAAAGAAAAAACCCATTTGTTCTCTCTTGAACTGGTAGATTATGATGAATCTGTGAGAATCATGATCGATTTTATCTCCCACCATCTCATCGTTGTTCCCCTAATTAAAATCCATAACCCTAATTTCCCTTTCAGAATTCGTCGCAAAACCTTCGAAACAGCGAATGTTGGGGTGCAAAGTTCTTCATTCATGACTTTGTAAATGTTTGACTTTTGTAAAACCCACTTGCATGTGGTGCTTTAGCCTTTAGACCCATTTGGTAGTTAGAGTGAGAGAGAGACATGTAAACACGTCTATAAATAGTGGGTTTGTCCACTTGTAGAGGTGTGCTTTGAGAGATGTAGAAGTGAGTGTGTAAGTGTGTGTTAATTATGTAGTCTAGATCTAGATCCTTTTTGTAACACCATATACAATCAATACATCTCTTAAACACCCAAATCACCATGTTCAATTGTGCAAGCTTTAATTCCGCATGCCAAATCATGTTCTTTGTCACTATAGTGAAGATTGAAGATGGCATTCTTGAAGTGAAAATGACTGACAATAGGATTGTATCGGTTTACAAGGATTCCTTTCTCGGATCAATTGGAATTACAGAAAACCCAAAAGGTCTTTGGGTGCAGAAACCATCATCTGAAGAGTTTCAGTAGTTTTTGTACCAAATCGGCTATAATGGTGACTTTAAGGCTAAGAAGTTCAAGAAATTAGTCGTTCTTGGCCTTTGGACTATCTCGATGCACCTCATTCTTAGAGGTTTCTCTGGAAAACATGCTGGTACAAAAACCATGAGCAAAGATAGGATTTATGTGGTATACAACATCTTTATCAAAAAATCCATCGCTATTGATCTACCAGAACTGTAGTGGAAAATTTTCAAGAAGTTTGCTATCAACAAGAAATCGAACAAGATTCCAAGTCTAAGATTTTGGGCTCTGACACTGCAACTGATGTACTCCAAGAGACATGAAGCCATTCCATTCAATTCAGACATCTGATAGGTATACTACTCATTCAAGACTATCAAACTGATAGGTTGCCTAGTCAAAATGCTTTTGGGCCTATTAGATGTTTACCTGAGCACATGTTGGCCATTGTTCCTTCCGACTCACCATATCTAAAAAAACATCTTGAGATCTCATTTGTTTTTGACCCAACACAACCTACCCCGATCTCGGATCAGATAGCCTCAGAAGAGAACAAATCAACCACCTCTAGAGGATGCATCAAACAGATTTCCAAACGAATGGAATCGCCTTCTAAAGTCCAAGCCAAAAAGAGAACCAAAACTGGTGCATCATATCTATAGGATTCACAAATCGGAATTCGACCTGACTCTGGGTCTCAACGTACCCCACCTAGCCAGTCTTTCGAAGTACCCTTCGGAGTTTCAAAATCACATGCACACACACACACATACACACACATACATGGGGAGTCTACTCATTATCTACCCCTATCTTCTAAAAAGGATGGTGTTGGTATTGAACAAAGTCCCTTGGAGTCCCCTAGGAAACACTCACTAGTCATCTTGAATATACCTCTTGTTTCTTTACAAGCACAATCAGTGACCCCTGTCACTGATTCCAAGAATTCCGAAGCCGAAGTAGTCCCTCCTACTTCAAAACCCACGACCGGTCTGATACCTCATTTAGGTAAAGGACAATTAATATTTTTTTTACAAGGATTAGGTAGATTTAGTTGATTGGGGTCATACAAGGCATCCTGAGCAAACTCGCAACAAAGTTGAATACATGCTAATTCCATACATCAACGAGCTATTAGAAGTCGCCTTAGCTTCACTTTTCCATCGAAGAAGGATACAGATCAAGAGCTTCAATAATTTCTAGAATCTTTGAAGAGGACTATGAGTACAAAAGTTCCAAATCCTAAAAACACAGTGGATGTTCCTCCTCAGAATGAAATTTCTAAAAAAGGAGATGTTTCCGATTCTACAAATGTTTTGGATGATCCTCCTCCAACATTTTAGTGTAGGAGTTCCCTAGCCTGATGTCGAATATGATCTCTTTGATGAGATTATGTTTGAAGATGACAACACCACTGTTGGTGTCATTCTGGTTTCCACTGCCTTCGATTTATTGCAAAAACCTACTTCCTCAAAACCATGTTTCAATTTTGGTCTCTCCTCGTCCTTCGAGGAATTTAAGGAAGAATAAAATCTTGAAGGAAACAAGGTCTCTTATCCTCATCCAGAAGCTACATTAAAAGGCGACCAAGCGAACCAGAATCTAGGTGATCTAATTGATGATTCCAAGCCTAAAGAATCAAATGACAATGAAGATGATGATGACAAGAAATATGAGAGTCTGCCTCTGACAGAGGATCCTCTAATCAAAATATTGTAGATCCGTTTTCCTTTTTGGAGCTGCAAGACAACGTTGCCACTAATAATTCTAATGTTGACAACGCACTAAGCAAGTCACAAGTATTGATTCAAAATTTGAACTTGTCATCAAGTCTCACTCCAAGATCGAAGCTGCTACTACAATGGAACTTAACAAAGCCAATCAGTTAGACCAGCTTATCTCTCTTCACCTAAAGCGTACCCTAGGAAAATCGAAGGAATGTTACAAGGACAATCTGGATCATCACATAAACACCATTAACACAATTCTCAAGATCCATGATGATGTGATCTCTGGTACCAAATAAATTATCAAGCAGACTCATTCATCATGAGAACCAGATTCAAAGGTTGGAAAAAAAATTCATCAAAAAGATGCCATGAACATGGTCAACAAAGAGGTGCTCATCAAACTCATCCATTCAAATCACCATATTGTAGATGTTCCGAACCACAAATTCTATGAAATGCAAAACCTTCACTCATCTCAAAGCTCAAGCTCCAAATGCCGAAACTTATGATTCGCTTTCCAAGCATATCAACATGAGCTTTTAAAGAGTGTTTGAAAGGCTAAGCGAGTTAAAATATGACTCGGTGCTCACATTGGAGGTGGGCCATCCCATGCAAGAGGGGGTAAACAAAAGCAAGTACAATGGAAACCGATCTCGAACTACCTGCTTCGAGATGAATCTACCAATGAAGAAATTGTGGAAATGGAAACCCTTGAAGATGAAGATGTTGATAAAGAAGATTTAGCGGAAGATGTGATTTTGGTACTTCAAGCTATGAGGGAACAACCTACCAAAGTCCTTTCAGGAGAAGAGACGATGAAACGGTCCTCGTTTTCTTGGCCATCATCTTTATCTGAAGCCTCCAAATGGAGCCAAGATATGGACAAGGTCAAAACCAAGCTGACACTCGATGCCTTCCAAGCCACTCAGCCAATGCCTCCTCCAATTCTTGCTCCAAGGATTGTCCAAATAGATGAAGGTTCCCCTACTAGGAAACCTGATGAGATCCCTGAAGAGCCTCTGGTTCCTCCTCCATCCTAGTTATTCATTACCCGATCTGGTCAACAAATCATCTCCTCCATCTCTTCTCAAGCTGACTAATCCAAAGACCAAGGCAAGAAGATAACTACTAGCTCAGACTGCTCAATGAAGTTATTTAAAAAGTCTAAGGGCTGGTCCAAAGAAAATTAGCAAGCACTTAAAGAAAGCATCCAGATTCAAGCACTCAAAGACATTCCTAATCCGATGTTGGGCATTTCTCCTCCTTTCTGAGAAGGAATCCTACATGACATATATTTTGTGCCCTTCTTGTACTTTTTATCTTCCAATAATGGATCAAAAACCAACTTGACTTACCAATCTCTCCTCATGGATGCTTCTACATCAAGTTCGCTCCTTTGCATCCATTAGATCATCCAAAAACCATCATCCAAACTGAGCATGAGAGATTGAGAACCTTCTATTCCACCAATGTGCTACCCTAAAAAGAAGTGTGGTCTCGGAAAAAATTACCAAGATCGTTGGATATAGTTATAAGGTTCAAAGCAAGTTTGATCTCAGCTATCTTTCACAAAGATATTTCATATCCCAGAACAAACAATCCACTACCACCATTGTAGATGCATACTTTCCCTCGACGAATCTAAATGACATTCTCATTATAGCTGCTCATTTCCGAGATCGCCAAACAAATGAATCAAGCATTGGAGCTTACAATGTCATAATGAACTTTCTTCAGGACTACATTGTTGAATTTTGTAGATCTGATGTGGAGTTTGCTCATATTTTCGAAACAAAAAATCTGTTAGCCAAAATCACCACTAAGCTTCCTGAAGCCCAAATTTTAGCAGAAGGACCAATTGAAGAACCAGAACTTGGTTATGTCTATCTCAAGAAAAAGACTAATAAAAAATAATTCTTATGAGTTCTTTACAAATACCTCATTCCGACCAAGATTCTTTAGAAGTTATTTCAAATGTTGACAAGATTGATTCCTCCAAACACGTCAAGAAAATTTCGTTGAGCGTCTAAAATGATATATCAAAGTCTGAAGGTGGCTCCAGAGTGTTTATTTGTTTGTGTTTAATGAAGCTAACTGATGAGTCGATTGATTTCTAAGGTCACTTAGGGGGAGATTGTTGATAAATGAAAAGTGATCCTTTAGTAATCCGATAATTGTTTTGGGATTGTAGTCTGATAATTGTTTTCTTACAAAGTACTTTTGAATATTTAGAAAAGGAGTATTGAATGTTGACTTAAAGATAATTAATGTTTTGGTTGAATAAAATCCAAATTTTTACCTCATAATTTAGGGATGTTTATAAGTTGGTGTTAGAGCATTGGTTTGAGGGATGTGGGCACACTCTCTAGTTTGACTGAAATCAATATAAGGAATTGGTAATTTTTCTTAAAAAGAAAACGAGTTTTAAAAAGAATTTTTTTTTGAAAAAGGAAAGAAATTTCTACAGGGATTTTGTAAGGACCAAAGGGGTGTGATGCTTGCAATCGGCTGAGCTCAAGTAAGTTTTCCCAAAAATAGCCATACATGTTATCTGATATGGTTTGATTTGTGAATCTGTGAATTTCATGCTAGCTAGGGCTAAGGATCTGCTCATATTTTACATAATAGAATGCTAGGAGAGATGCCTTCGTATAACTATTGTATGAGCTTGTGGACTTACATGCTAGTACTAATCAGTCAGTGATAGGATGACCTGATTAGGTTATGCTTGGTTCTGGTTACTTGATGCTCGAATGTCACTTTCTTTGTGCTTTTAGGAGTTCTCACTAGTTTTAGATAACTAGTAAGCGAACATATTAAGTTACATACTACTTAGACTAGAAAATTTTAGAAGGTTAGGTTTTAATTCTATTGTGCAACTCTCGTTTGAGTTTAACCGTTGTAGTGTGAGACGTCTCATTTGAAGAATTATTTGGTTTTGGTGATATGTAATTGTATTCATGAGCTAGTTAGACGGAGATAGTGGGAGTTCTTTCTGTAGCTGATGGCAGAGAGTGGTGTGGTGATTGTCCTAGGGAAGCCTAGGAAGAGATTTAGTGTTCGGAGCCTTGTCTTGTCAAGGGTAGTAAGTATAGATTTCAGACGATTGGGTGGATTGACCTGATATGTGATGCCTTGTAGCCTAAGAGGGATTGGATGTTATGTTAGATCTGAAATCTTCCTGATTGAACGTGGAATTAAGATGTTCTTCGTTTGGCTGTGACTTGGAGTGTTACAACATGAATGCTGCTTGCTTTGTGCTTTGTGAAACTCCTAAGTGATGTGAGTTAAATATTAAGTGGATATGTTAAGTCACATGTGGCAAGGTTTAGATAAACTCAGAATGATGGATTTCACCCTATTTTGAAGCTTTTGTTTGAGTCTAATCGTTGTAGGGATGAGTCTGTTACTCAAAGGATGTGGCATTCTCATCCTATTTGTAAATGTACGTCTTGTTGCGAGGACATGAAGAAGGTAAGGTATCATGGCATGTTAAGGGATGGCATAAGGGAGTTGTGAGTTGTCAAGGTGTGAGACCCTGAATTATACAATTGCTAGAGGCCCAGGATTCAGGATTCATGTTAGGGATGCCATCAGGGTCGGGACCGTTGTGACAAGAGTAGGAGGATCCATGAGGGAGGATGTTAGGAGTCAAGCCAATGATATTTTAGTTTTGATCAGATGGGTCATTTTAGTCGGGATTTCCTCTTGATTCGGATCTGATGTGTTTTCACTACAAGATGGTAAGACACTAGAAGATCGACTATATGATGTTGAGGGCTGTAGCAGTGAGTGCTCCTGCTCCGGTTACTTTGAGGATCACTTACAGTCATGAGGGTACGGAAGGAGCCCCAACAATAAAGAGTCGAACAATGCAGTGTCGGTTAGTGGATGCCAGATTTTCATCAGATGTTGTTGCGGATATGTTATATTTTGCATTCTTCATGTTTGTTATCAATATTTATAATTTCATTTGGATCTTGTTTCAGTATGGGTAAGCATTATCTTTGGTTTGTTTCTCTTTTATTGCCTGGACTATATCATCAAGAATTGTTATATGCCATTTTGCATGCCAAGAGTCATTAGTGGATCGTATCTTGTTGAGCGGGTTCCAGTTTTTTTTGGATGTTGTTCCGGTTCTCTGATGGGGTCAATCTAGGGGCATCGTTTGGAAGGTTTATGGTTGGATTAAGTTGTTAGTTATCTAATGAAGTTAGAGTTCAGAAATGTTAGCATTTGTTCCGGTAATGTCAGCATTCGTCTATGGAAGAGCCTATAGGCCCAAATCACTACCGTTGCTAGGGAAGGAGCAGTAGCAAGAAGTTGGTGGTGACGGTAGCATGGTTAGAATTTAGAGACTCTTCCGAGGAGGAGTAGTTGGAGTGAAGGTTTTCCAGTCAGAGCAAGGGTTTTGTCTTTGTTACCATCATAAAGGGCTTAAGGATTTGGTGTTGTACAATGCGAATTGTTAGGGGTTGTCGGAATTATTGAGATTTTGGGAAGTGTTCATCTTGAATTCAGGTGGTTGTACGATCATTGATTTTGGCTAGAAATGGAATGTTAATCCTTGTAAGCTCCGGTTGTCAATAGTTTGAATGGTAAGGTTGCGAGATGGATTGGAAATTCATTAAATCTTGAGGTTGGAAGAGTGCATTGAAATTCAAGTAGGGGGAAATCATTTGGTCTAATGGGTTGCACAAGAAAGGATATTTGTGTTTCATTGCACATTGATAGTGGCCCAAGGTGGGTATATGGATGGACTCGGGTCGAGGGTGGTGTTAGAGCCTCTCTGCCTATTATTTTCTGATTAAGGATTTGGGGTTCGAAGCATTACCCAAACACTTGAATGGGATTCAGTCTGATGAAGGTTTGACTCAGAATGATTATGGTTTCTATGGTGGAGGTATGGTAAGACCATGGGCGATGACCATGGTCGGATAGACGTGTGATAAGACTGCGAGGTGGCTATAGTATTCACTAGATTGGCAGATGGTATGGAAGTATTGTAAGTCTGCAATGGGATCGTAGCATTCGCCAGACTAAGGCAGACCATCGTTGGGATGGTCATGAGTATGAAAGGGGATCAATTCGTGCCTTAGGCAAAGTGGTCATCCGAGTCATAGAACAAATCTCTGTTATGAGAATAGGATCATTGGGGTCCGAGGCGGGTTGGGTATGCGTAGATGGGGTGAGACCCAAAGGTGTGGCTCGTTTATTGGTATAGACTGGGTGGGACTCATGGGTAAGGCCCGTGTGTCTCTAGCAATGCAGTTGAGAACTGGTAGAGACCAGTTGGGTGAGGTAATCAGATTATGGTTTTAGTGGGATGATTATATAGTTGGTGAGCGGCATGGTATGGTGCATATGAGCGCATTGCCTTGGATCTTTATATCCTAGTTTAGTGACTGAATGTAGTGAATCAGAAGGTTTCGGGTGAAATGCAAGTGCTAATCCTTAGATCTCAGGTTATGAGTTATGTATCAAGTTGGCTTTTGGTCGAGAATCCTGTGATTATATTTTAGATTGGTTCCACATGTGTGGAGGTTAAGCAAGTGATGGGATTTAGGAATTTTAGCAGTATCGTGTTGGATTGAAAGTTTTGGGATCAATGTTTTGTTCAGCTCTATAAGGTTTTGTTCGAAGAGTTGGTTTCTAGGAGGGTGGGAGTGATTTCGAGGGCAAAATCTAATTTAAGTGGGGGAGGGTTGTAACATCCTGTTCGGGATCATTCTGTATATCAGGGCCATGGGCCGGAATTTAATTGTGTAAAAGCTTTGGGCCTAGGGATGAGCAAAGGATCCGACCCGCTAGAACTGGCCCGAGAATCAAACTTGGTGGAAAATAGGAACTAGACCGGACCGCCGGTTCTACCGGTTCTCGGTTCTTTTTGTGTCTTCAATTTTAGAACCGAGCCTCGAGAAATAGCAACATACGGTTCCGATTTTTTCCCGTTCTACCGATTTTTCCGGTTCTACCGGTTCTAGTTCCTACTGATTCTCGGTTCCAAAAATCCACAAGAATATTATCTCGGTCCCGGCCCGACCGGTTCAATCAGGTTCTGGTTGCGGTATCGATATCCGTTCCAACTGGTTCCTTGGTCCATATGCTCATCCATATTTGGGCCTTATGGAGGTGGTGTTAAGACCTTTTAGAAGGAGGTAATGATGGTTATGAGATCTAAACCTTTGAATTGTGTTTTGGAGTCAAAGGATAAAATGGGAAAAGTCATAGGTCGGGTTCTTGCATTAAATATGGATTTTTGTTCTAGAAGTTTTTATTCAAAGATAGTTAAATAATATTGTAGAGCTCCTCAATGCCTTTCCTTTGATATAAAGAACGTCAAAATTGGCGTTAAAACGAAGAAGTTATGCCAGTTTGAAGTTTGGTCAGTTTTGGTTATGCTGAGTACGTTGGGCGTACAGAGGGGCATACGTTGGGTGTACTAGGGGTGTTGATAGGGTAAAATTTTTGAGTTTTAGGTAATTCGGGTTATTCATATTAAAAAATTTACCCGTTACCCGACCCAAATTAAATTCGGGTAATTTGGGTTTGAGTAATTCGAATGGGTCAGGTAAGGGTAATTCGGGTATTACCCGATTTTTGTTTTTAATTTTTTATTGTTCTTTCATTCATATTTTATAATGTTTTATTGCAACTTTCATTATCAGATAATCAAATGGTTTATTGTAGTCTTATTTTTTTTTGTTGTGTTTAATTTTGAAATCAAGAAATAGTGGCCAATTGCTTCATCTAATAAACTAACAATGGTCACCAATTTGTGGATTACAAATATTTTTTTACGTATCATTGTTATGCTAGGTTCTTTTATCTTTAATATATTGATGATCATTAAACATTATGCAATCAATAAATGCAAATCTACATAGTAATCAGTAAATGAAAATCTACATATCAGGGTTAATAACTTAGAAAAAAAACAATACATGACATCAGGCTTAATAACTTCAAAATAAGCATTAGGCTTAAGATCACATTTGTATTTACATTCGACCATTAACCTGTGTTTATGTTTCTATTGACAGGACCATATTTAGGGGGTAAAACAAAAACGACAGCGTTTGAATTAGTAAGCAATCTCTTTACCATATTTACTTCAAAATACGCCATATCTAGCTACCAACAACCTCTTCACAAAAGCAAAACAAACATAATAAAACCAAAAGGTTGAAATCTAAATTCCAAACAGATTCTGATTCATGAATAATCAAACAATAGCATTTGGATTAGTAAGCAATCCAACTTCAGTTTGTCAGATACTCTTCTTGAGTAGTCAAATAGAAACAAAAACAAAACAAAGCATGAGCAAGCAGGTCAAATGGCAACAGGTATGAAGACTATCAAGTAAAGGGATGAAATTTAACTGTAAAATAAAAACAATTGGTGGTTATCACTTACATTCAATCCAAGTTTGAACTTCAAACTTTGAAGTCCAAATATGTGATTTTTTCCTGGAGGTGACGACTGACGAGGATGACTGCGACATTGTGAGGCTGTGACGAGCCGACGAGCGACGACCACGACCGGCGAGACGGCGATGAGTTGATGACCAACTGAGCGGAGAGGAAGCGGGGACGACCGGCTGGAGTTGATCTCGATCACTAATGAACGAAGAGATGAGGGTTTTTTTGACGAGAAAATAGAACTAAGGAGTTGGGATTTGGAGTTTTGGGCAAACACGTATAATTAACTCATAAAGGAATAAAAGATATTGGGCCATCATTATTTGTTTAATAAATTTTCGGGTAATCGGGTGTACCCGAAACCCAAAACACTTACCCTTTACCTAACCTAAAAAAAATCGGGTTACCTAAATACCTGAAAAATTTTACCCGATACCTGAAAAAATCGGGCGGGTAATTCGGGTAACGAGTATTTTCGACAGGGCTAGGGTGTACTGAGGCACCCTGAGTACGCTGTACATACGCGATTAGAACCCAAACCATATTTTTTGTGGTTTAATCCCTATTTAAGCACCTTAACTCCTCAAACCCACTCCATTCTCATCCTCCACCCCTCTAACACCACTTCCATGTAACCCTAACCCTAGTTGAGCCTTGTGTGCTAAAAGAAGGTGTTCTTGAGTTCATTGGAGTATGCATGGTGCACATTGGAGAAAAAGGAACTTCTTGGAGAAGTGTTGGTTGCTTTGGAGCATATAGATCTGGACTTTGTTCACCTTGATCTATCTTCTAGAGGTATAAAGTTTTAATCTTGATGATGCATTTGTTAGATCTAGCTAGTTTTGGATGTTATGAGCTTTTCGGTCATTTTAGTGCCTAAATTTTAGTTCTAGAAAGGTTGTGACCTTGTTATGGATAAAGTTGGAAAGTGTATCCATATAAACATCATTTTGATTTAGATTTGAAATTTGGAGACTTATACTTAATGGATTAAGTTGAAAAAGATGAACTTTTGGGTCCCTTTGAGACGTAAAGACTAGATCTTGTTTGTTGGGACCATTATAGTAGATAAAGTTGGAAACTTTATCCATTATAAAACTATTATGAACTATAAACATGTCATCTTGGCCCTTCTATCCCTTCCATGCAAGAGTTGTGATGTCTTATTGGGATAAGAACTTAGGATTTTCTTGGAAGTAGGTCTATGTTGGTTTTGGGGCCCAATTGGGTTATTGGGCCATAATAGGATTTTGTTGCATTTGATTTGGGCTTTGGGTTACCATTTTGGGTTTTGGGCTTTTTATTCATTCTGGGCTCGGCCTTGGTGATGGAACAAGTGACAAAAGGATAAAATGGTCTTTTACCCTTAAGGAGGTTCGTTTATGGAGTGGGCATTAGATTTTTGGATTATCGAGGTAATTATTGATTAAGATTGTATTTCTTTCGTAACTTCGCGCGAGGTTATCTGGTTCAACAGTCCGAGCAGTTATTTGGTTATCAGCAGACTAAGGTAAGTGCCCTCACTGTATTTAGCGAGTCGAAGGCACTAATGCCGGCCCATGATTTGTTATGCTTAGTATGCTTGTTGTCTGCATAACTCTTGCTTGAGGTATGTGTTTTATGTTTACCGATGAGTATATTGTATGCTAGTTATATGTATGTGTTTTTATGATTACTAGGTACGACCCGATGCCAGGCGGGGCCCGAAGGCTAGTCTGTATGCTATTTATCTTTGTGATTGTGGCATGTGTTATGTGTTGTATGTTTATATGTTTATATCGGGTGGGGCCCGTTTCCAGGAGAAACCTGATGACTGACAAATCTGTATATTGAGCAGTGATCGATGTTGGGCGAGGTCTGATGCCAGACGAGGTCCGATGTTGGGTAGGGCTCAATGACGGGAGGGGCCCATTATATGTTGATATGTATGGTATGTTGTATTTTGGGGACACGCTAAGCTTTGTGCTTATGGTTTTCAGTTTGTACTCTAATAATGGCAGCGCATCCACCCATGTTTCTGCATTATGATAATTTTAGGATTATACTCTAATAACTGTTTTCTTACAAAGTACTTTTGAATATTTAGCAAAGGAGTATTGAATGTTGACTTAAAGATAATTAATTTTTTGGTTGAATTAAAATCGAAATTTTTACCTCAGAATTTAGGGATGTTACAGCAAATCTCTAAGCTAGACTAGATCAAAGCTATAGAACCATAAATGTATGAACTTTATACCTTCAGAAGCTTGTAAAGGTGATTAAGGCCTTGGATCTTCAAGCTCTAGCCACAACAATCCTCAAGGAACATCTTTTACTGCTTCACTATGCACCAAGAACACACAAATGACGCTCACAAGCTAATCATGGATTAGGGTTTCGAAATGGCCGTTTGGGGAGAGTGGAGGCTAGTTATGAAAAGTCCTTAAGGGAATTAAGGTGTTTAAATAGGAGCTCAACCATAAAATTAGGGTTTTGGCTCAGCTCGAGTACGCCCTGTGTACACATAGAGTATGGCTTGCATACTGCATGGGATCCATGTTCCTCATTAATGACATACACCTTGCGTACACACCGAGTACGCCCAGTATAGGGACTGCTTCTACATTTTATTTATTATATTAAGATGAAAATCAAAATACTTGGAAACAGATGTTATAGTGTGACTATATACACACATCAATAACTTTCATCTTTTGAGATTTTGCATTGTGTATTGATACTCCGATTTTTGGATTATGACTTATGAAACAATGGCTTTGTGGATGTTGAGTTTTTATGAAATGGCTTTTTTAAGTATAAAAAAATTTATTGTGAAAATTGGGATGTTACAACAACAAAGTTGAAATTAAAACATAAGAAACATTAAGCAAGCTTGAAATTAAAATAACACACACGACAACTTCATTCAAAATATTACACCATATTTTGGATCACCTCACAACTTACCAAAACTCTACAAACTAGAAAGGTTTGTTACTTTCTGTTCCAAAAGTTCGAAGGGCATTCACAACTAACATTCCATCATTTTCATCATTTTCTAAATTACGTCTCATCCTACAAAACACATTATAAATCTTTACTGGAACTGCATTTGTTTTTCTCCATTTGGTGATGATTTGATCTTTACTTCGGTGGCTCCTTTCACCTAATTCACGGTTGTACCGTTAGGTGATTTTATTCTAGAAAGAAGACTTATCTACATAGTTGATGTGGTTTGGATCTTCATTAAATCAGGCCATACATGAGCCAAAATTATCTATTTATCCTTTTTCCACATACAAGCCATTTTCAAAAATGAATAAGGATAAAGAATGATGGAAAATAAAGAAGTTTGGTAAAGATGAATTAAGAAGATCTGTGGTGGAAAAAGGGATGTTGGTATTTACAGTGGTTGATGAATGGTTTAAAATTTAAAATTAAAAAAAAAAAAAAAAGGTTATATGTTGGGCATGCTCACTTATTTATCTACTAAGTCTCCATCAAGTCCCAAACTTTCGAAAATGGATTCAATTAATCAGAGAGCTAGCCATCACGCACTCCGATGATACTTCGCCACATGGTCCCGGAAGAACGCCACGTTGGCGTGCCATTCATGGATGTAGTCTAAGAGGCGGTAATAATGAAGTTGCAAGAAATTTCTCCAGTTTGCATCCTTGCATGTACGTGTGTTGAAGTTGGTGCTTGATCTTGGGTATGGTCATGAGACAAAGTTTAGAGCCTTTCTTCTTCCAACAACTTGAAGAATTCTCTAGCTATCTTCATCCGAGTTGGTGACACGAGGTAATTCACGTACATGCCACAGGTGCCGAGGTCCCTCTCTCTTATTCAAAAGGTTCATTTATATCAAAATAATAAACATAAAACTTACCAAAAAAATAGACTTACATCACTTTATTTTCTTCAAATCATTTATGAGTTACGACAGAAATGATTTTCTTTTTCTAAAATTACCAAATATATATTATGTATAAAGTAAATGGTTTTAAGAAATATAACTATTACACATAATTTTTCTTTTATATATATATATATATATATATATATATATATATATATATATATATATATATATATATATATATATATATATATATATATATATATATATATATATATATATATATATATATATATATATATATATATATATATATATATATATATATATATATATATATATATATATATAATTCCCAACGGCCTTAAAGTTTTTATGTTCAGATTTTTGTCGCATTTGTTTGTTTGTTTTAAAAAATTTTATCGTTAAAATAATAATTTTTTTATGACTTTTTGCCCCAATATTTATCAACTTACGAGTGTGTGGCTGACTCATCGATCTGTATTTTCCGTTTTTGTTTGGATTTATTATGTTGCGTCTTGGGTTTTTTGTATTATATCCGAATTGGGCATATCCATCCGTGATTATCTCGTAGGGTTAGACTATTTATATGCATGCATGAATGCATTATTGTTAGACGTCTTTAATTACGCTTGAGTTTTGTAACCCTAAAACACCTCTACAGTAGAAGTTCTTAGTCGAGCTCTTCTGAGGTGTTGAAGTTTTAATCATTCAACGTATTCAAGTCATATTCATGTTTTTATTTACGTTCTTATTTGTTTGCATGCTTAGAATCAATCGATCCTGAAAGAACTACGTTCTAACAGTTTTTTTACCTCAATTTACTTAGGCATCCACTCATGGGGGGTTTAGAGGGAGTGCAAAGTGGGCAGCTGTACATGGCCCAATTTTTTTCATTTTATATTTTTATTTAGAAATACAAAATTATAATAAAGATAAGGGCCCTTTTTTTCTTGTTCGTCCTGAGCCTTTAAGAATATTTCATTTTTCAGGACCGGCCCTGATCCACTTTTATCCGCTTTTGCACATATTTTTTTGCATGTTTTGACGGTTTTAGTCCTTAAAATAATAAAATTTTCCTTTTTGTCTTTTTGCCTCAACATTATACAAAACAACCAATAATAAACAAAAAAATAAATAAATCATGGCTTATAAAAGTTGCATGTTATAGTTTTCCGACACACTACCCATAGTGCGGAGGCTTTTACTAGTTTAAATAAAGTTATGTAAGTATCCACTTTTGGTATTTCTCACATCATTTTCAATATCCTAAGTATTTTAATTACTAAGTAGTTGTATATCGACATTCGACATCGTTTCATGTTTCTGTGATACTATTTCATCTTTTACTAAATTTTGTAGTAGCCATTAAGCATGCATGTTATTTATTAATTATTGAATTCTTTATTCCCAGATAAAATATAATCACATAGTTCCTTCTAAATATTTGCCGATTAAGTACTTACTGTAATAAAAACATTAAATATTTTTGGAAAGGAATCTTTTTTAACGAGGGTTTTGGATCAGTTTTCGCGCATCAATTAATCTCCCCACTGTAAACATGGGGTTATGCATCATGCTCTGAAGTCACTTCAAGAGCTGAGTAATATCATGATTTGAATATGAATCAATAAATTATCCGTCATAACTTTCGCATGCTTTATCAAATCACCAGAACTGAAATGGTTAACATTAAATGTTGTATACAAAGAAATATTTGAAAATTAATAATATATGACTATGTTTTTAATATTTATGACTTATTTCTTATAGAGAAAATTTCATATATATCCTTCTAAACTTTAAGTATTACGTCAATGTTCTTATAAAATTTTAAATTACGTATATGTTATTCTAAAAGTATAATATATATATATATATATATATATATCCAAACTTAATTTTAATTAAAATAAAACTAATATAATATTAAAAAATTTATCTAAAATTCAAAATCACAAATGGTGTTACTAAAATACTCTTTCTAAATACAAAATTAAGATTAAACCATTTAGTTTTTTTTGGAAACGGCAAATATTATATTAGTGAAAGGAACTCTCTCCTAGCAAGAAACTAGAAGAGAGACCAAAAAAAAGACATACAAGTAAGAGCAAAATTATACATCATAAAATGGAGATGTTCCCATTCCTCCCAACTACACATACCATTTCTACTTCTATCACTACAAGAAAAAAGGTATTAGCGGCGACAAAAGTTGCCGCTATTGCTCACCAAAGTCGCCGCTAATAGCTTTACCGGCGATACGTCGCCGCTATTAAGTCGCCGCTACTGTCTTGTCGGTATTGATCAAAAAGTCGCCGCTAATGCTCACTGTCGCCACTAATGATGATGTCGCCGCGAATACTCATGTCGCCGGTAATGCTATGTGTCGCCGTTATTGCCTTTTTTTATTTTTTTTAAAAGCACTCATTTTTGGCTGTCCAAAAACTGATACATAATAACGTTAAATGCATAAAAACCGATACGTTAAATTCAGAAAAACGATTACATAACATCCAAATTTTATAATACCATACATAGACCAAATAAATAACAAAATTCTTATAAATTTTATCATACAACAATATCTAATAAAAGATAAATCTAATATGACGTGTCATCATCCCCGCCACCGTTGTTCCCTCCTATAAGTTCCATAGTAGACTCCGGACCGTTGTTCCCGCCACCTATTAACTTAAACCAAACTTAAAATTATCAAATTAACAAACCACCTAACTAATATTAACCTTTTAAGTTAAACCAACAATCAAACCAACAAACTAATAATTACCAATTTATCTACAAATACACATTACATAGGAACTATTATAGTAATTTACTTTAAATAACATTTTCAATAATAGCATGCTACTTGCTTTTTGTTTCTTTTTTCCATTATGACATTGTACTTTATACATTATATACAATACACTCCAAATTGCATTCAAATACACACATACATACATTATACACAAATATATACTTTTTATACACATAAAACAACCATTAACACACTCCAAATTGCACATAAATACACACGTACATACATTATACACAAATATATACTTTTTATACACATAAAACAACCATCAACACACTCCAAATTACACATAAATACACACATACATACATTATACACAAATATACATACTTTTTATACACATAAAACAACTATGAACACAATCCAAATTGCATACAAACACATACATACATACATACATACATACATACAAACATACATACATACATACATACATACATTATACACATATAAGTATTTTTTTACACACACATATATGAAATACACACAATTTTCACACATATATATGAAATACATACACATATAACATATTTCAGACACATATATAAAATACACACATATATACAAAATACACACACAAGTGCACACATATAAAACAAATTACAAAAAAATGTACCTGTGGTTCCCAAAACTTTTCTCACTTTCAATTGGAATCTTTGGTGCTGCAACAATGGTGGTGGTAGTTGACGCAGGTGACAACAACTACCGACGGTAGTGATGGTGACCAGAGAGGAAAAGAGATTTTTGAAAACAAAAATGCAATTAATCACAAACTCTTATGGAAATAGACATTAAAGTAGAAAGAAAGGAAGAGATGAGGAAGGAAACATGAACCTGGGACAAGGAAATCGACAGCAACAATAGTGATGGTGGCCGGAGAGGGGAAGTTTTTGACGACCGATGGTATCTCTTCTACTATATGTTGTTAAATTAGGGAGAATCGTTGGAGGAGAGGATAATTTTCGGAGAAAATGTTGGAACAAAATGAGAGAAGATTAAAACAGAAAGAGGAAGCAAGGGGGAGTAATCTGCGTCGACTTTTAGTGGCGACACCCAATAGCGGCGACAAAAGAATCAATACCGGCGACATCAAACCTTTAGCGGCGACATACAAAGAGGGAAAAAAAGGCGCATTTTTTTCGACCTTTAGCGGCGACAATTTAGATCTTTAGCGGCGACATATTGTCGCCGGTATTGGGTTTGTGCGTTCCACGAGTTTCTCAGCCATTAGATTAGAAAAATGATCAAACGGTAGATGTTCACCAGAACGTGAAAACGCGGATTCGGGTAGGTAGGCATTACCGGCGACATCAATAGCGGCGACAACACCATTAGCGGCGACTTTTCGAAAAGTCGCCGCTAAATGTGTTGTCGCCGCTATTAGTGTCGCCGGTAATGGCTGCATTTCTTGTAGTGTATGTTTTACCCAAAAGAATGTCATGGCCTTAATACACTCCACACCATTTTGGACTGAAGTGCTCTCACAGTGGAATAGCCTTTTATTCCTGAATCTCCATAAGTTCCAAATCATGCCATAGCATATTACAACGAACCGTTTTCTTTCCTTCTTATTCCTCCCCCACTTGCTTGCAAAATCTATCAGTTCACAGATTGTTTGTATGGACTCATAATCGCCAGCAACTCCACACCATCTCCAGATGCAGCTTCTAATGTTGATCGCAAACGGACATTTGATTAGCACATGGTCTGCGCATTCAGAGTTTCCAATACATGAACAGCATATTTGCGAGTTGACCAAAATACCCCTGCGTTGCAAGGCCATAGCTGTTGGTATACGTTGTTGTGCAGCTCTCCATACCAGACAAAGCACCTTAATGGGAACAATTTTGTTCCAAATAATCTTCGGAACAACTATGTTGTTGTTGGTTTTCACCTTATCAACAAGTTGACAGATGACGGCCACAGAGAACTTGCCATCTGATGACAGTTTGCATCTCCATTGATCCAGTCCCGAGTTTAAATGAATATTAGCGACTTCATTGCTTAGACTGAGAACTTCAGAATCCAACCCCCGAGCCGCAGGCCTGGATCTCCACTTCCAGTTTTGATTCCGATCACCAATCTTGTCCGCAACAGTGCACCTTTTCTTTGATTCCAAATCGAATAGGTCAGGATATCTCGTTTTTAGGTTGCTAGAGCCAATCCAATGGTCATACCAAAACAGGGTATTATTCCCTGACATGATTTTAATGTTGAATAGATCATGTATTGCAATCCCAAGCCCCCCCCCCCCCCCCCCCCCAGGAACTTTCTAATGCTGGCAATATTATTCCAAACACCACCATATCTTTGTACGGATAGATACTCAATCGGTTTGTTCGCTAAGTTGTGAATGCCGGTGATTACTCTAGCCCATAGAGAGATAGGTTCATTGTTCAGCCTCTACCACCATTTTACAAGCAAGCCAATATTTAAGGCTTGAATGGATCCCACTCCAAGTCCTCCTTCTTCTTTGGCTGCAAGGACTTTGTCCCAGGAAACCCAATGAATTTTCCTTTTTTCTTCACCCCCTCCCCACAGGAAGGAACGTCTTATCTTTTCCAGTTCATTTATAACACCTATAGGAGCACGAAATAAGGACAAGAAATAGATAGGCAGATTACCTAGGACCGATTTAATTAGTGTGAGCCTTCCTCCAAACGATAATGATTTAGCCTTCCACACTGAGAGCTTAGACTGAAATTTCTTGATTATGGGCTTCCAGTGTTTTTTAAGATTCATGTTGGCACCCACCGGCACCCCAAGGTAGTCAAATGGTAGATCGCCTGATACACACCCAAGAAGATTGGCCCAGTTCGAAGTTTCCGCTGGATCCACTCCGATTCCAAAAACTTTCGATTTGTAAAAGTTGACTTTGAGTCCCGAAGATATGTGGAAACATCTAAGAATACGTGCCAGGTTCTTTAGGTTTTTTTTTGACCACTCCCCAATAAACAGGGCATCATCCGCGTAGAAGAGGTGAGACAGGATTGGACCGTTACCTGGAATTTTAACACCTTTGAATATTCCTTTGTCACACGCCGTCCTAATGGCCACACTCAAACCTTCCATAGCAATGATGAACAAGTAAGGGGAAAGCGGATCTCCTTGACGAACTCCTTTAGAAATCGGGAATTCTTTTGTTGGCGATCCATTTATAATTACCGACGCCCAGGACGAATTCAGGCAGCCACGAATCCACGACCTCCATTTACTACCAAAACCCATTTGCTCCATAGTTGAATCAAGAAACTCCCAATTCACCGAATCGAAAGCTTTATCGAAGTCTACTTTGAAAAGGAGGATCTTTTTATGTTCTCTTTTTGCCCATGAACACACCTCATTAACCATAAGAGGACCCTCTAAAATGCATCTGCCTTCAACATAAGCCGATTGCATATCACCGATCAGGTTCCCAATAACCTTCTTAAACCTGTTTGATAACAGTTTGCTTATTATTTTACTTAAGCAGCCGATCAGACTTATGGGGCGGTAATCATTTAGACAGAGGGGGTCCTTGATCTTAGGAGCTAGAGTGATGAAAGAGGAGTTACAACCCCTAGCCAATGAGCCATATTCCTCAAAGTGATTTACAAACTTCATCACATCTTCTTTGATCGTGCCCCAGAACTTTTTCATAAATTTGAAGGTATAGTCGTCCGGACCTGGGGCTTTATCATAACCACAATCCCACACCGCAACCTTAATTTCTTCAAAGGAAAAGGGGGACTCTATTCTAATTGCCTCCATCATAGAGATTGATTTAAAATTTGGGTTGCTAAACTTGGGTCGTACCAGATAAACCTCCTTGAATTTATCTTGAAAGAACCTAAATGCTTCCTCCTTTATTTCATTGACCCCCGTCGTCCACCTCCCGTTAATCATGAGACCATGTATAATATTCCTTCGATTTTTGCTATTGATATATCCATGAAAGAACTTACTGTTCTCATCTCCATCAATAGACCATTTGATGCGCGCTTTCTGTTTGAGATCAAGAGCATGCAGGCGTTCCCACTCCATTATCTTTCTTATCGCATCCGCCCGAATAGTCTGTTCATTCGAGGATAGGGATCTGTATTCCGCAGCCTTTTCTATTTCTTTAACCACCTCCTTGGCAACATTAACTTCCTGCCTCTCTTTGTGATCACCCTCATTCCTCCAATTCTTGATTTTTCCTTTTAAGAATATAAGTTTAGCAGCAAGGTATGCGTCAGGCGCCCCAAACCCACTAAAACAGGACCATGCATTACTCACCAAATGATCAAAACCGTCTTTATATAGCCAAGAATTGAAGAGCTTGAAAGGAATAGGCCCAAAGTCAGCTTCCTTAGATAGGAGGGTAATAGGACTATGATCAGATAACTCTCGAGGATGAGCAGTTACGTGGCTAAGAGGGAACATTTGCAAATAATCCGGGCACGTTAAGAATCTGTCCAGTTTGCTCAGTTTGGCATCAACCTTACACATATATGTGAATCTTTCACCTCCCATGTTGTAATCTTTTAAGTTGGCCTCCTGGATAAATCTATTGAAGTCAGTAGTACTATAAGGGCAATATTGAGAATTACGCCTTTCACTATGATGTCTTACTACGTTAAAATCACCAAACACCACCCACATTCCTGATTTATGATTTATTATGTTAAGCAGTGCAGCCCATACCTTCTTTTTATCCGAGATTGACTGAGGACCATATACATTCACAATGTTCAGTATAACATTCTCAGGAGAGCCCATATATTTCCCAGAAACAACCAAGTAGTGGCGATTCTTGATAACATCAGTCCGTTGAAACACAGCAGTATCCCAAATCGAGAGAATTCCACCAGATCGTCCACTGGCATCGACACTTTCATAGTCGAATTCATTCGAATCCCAACATCCGATAACATCTATCTTTGAAGAAGTCGATATCTGCATCTCCTGTAGCCCAATGAAAGTCGCCTTATGTTGCCTTTTCAACCTTCTTACACAGCCTATTTTTGCCCTTTCACCCACACCTCTTACGTTCAACGATAGAAAATTCATTTTGGACTCGTATATTCTCCCATACCTCCTACTAGTTCAGTTAAGATGGGGATTTGAAAACCTTCAAATCGTGTTCTTTTACTCCTCTTTCTTCTCCTATTGTGGCTTTTCTTTTTCTCCCCTTATTCTTTGTAATGTCATTCTTCTCAGTGAGCAGACAGGCAAGGTGGTTACGTTGCAGTAAGCAGTCGACATTGCCCAAGGTAGAAGAAGAGAGGAAGATCTTTGGGCATCCGTTATTAGAGGGAGAAGTATCTGAGCTTGTTGAATGATATTGACATAATGAAGTGATTGGTCCGACCAAATCAATATGGGTAAAATTCAAATCTTTGGTTCACAGCCAATTTTAGTGTATATGTTTAAGTACATTAGCATTAATATTATTGAAATTGTTTTGGTTTTCAGGTTATTGTTTTTGGATCTTTGAAAAAAAATATGATTATTTTGTCTTTAGAAAATTAACATTCGAGCAATTCACCATATTAACAATATTTGCAAAACTTTCAATTTTTAATGATAGTGTATATTAAGGTTAAGTAATATGGACATTGAACATTATGACCACATTTAATATCATAGCCCTATCAAATCGTACATTCCTATACAAGAATGAGTAACTTCTTATTGCTTCTAGTGGGGACCCTCTTCTTAATCTAATCTATCTAATAGAAAAACATCAAATGCAAAGCATGATTAATTTAGACAATTTAATTTGTTGAAAACTATACAAATATCAGATACAATGGTGATTCCTTGTATCCAATTTAATAGACAGAAGTTGTAAATGTTATCTTTGCACTTGTTATGCTTTTAATACATATAAATATATTATTGTGCTTTAGGTTTTTGCTATTACAATTTACACATGGTTGTAAGAGGATAAAACATTACCGTTCGGAGTAAGAAGAAGCGGACTAATTGCATTTATGGAGGCGAGATACATGATGGAGAAGATGATCTATGTACATTGAAGGCCCCTTAACTGATTGAAGAGATATACGTAATCTAGCTAGGGATTTTTTTCGGAATGAATCTGGCTAGGGATTTAATTTAGGATTTAATATGTGAAGGGTATTTTGGTAAACTTTTATAATTTCGAAATTTAGTTAAATTCTTTAATATAAATTTTATATAATCCTAATCAAAAATGATTTTGGATATAAATGTAATTTTTATAGTTTTACATGGTTATATCTATAATTTTTTAAACTCTATAAAGATATTAACGTAATACTTAAAATTTAGAAGAATATATATGAAATTTTCCCTTTATATTAGTTCAAATAAATAGGTATTTCTCATTTTGAGTTGTTATTTTTGTATATATAGCTTTCTTGGATTACCCTAGGTTTTGAGATTATTAGAATAACATTATTTCATTACTATGGATAGTGCATCTAATTTTCACTTAGTTTATATTTATATACATTTGAATTTTACTGTTTATTCTTATATACTCACACTATTTTAATTAGTTTTTTTAGTTCTCTTTGAAAATTTGATAATAAGTTTTTTTGCCTAAATTTGAAGTTGCCCTAAATTGAAATTTCCCAAGTAAATTTTATGACAAGGTAAAAGAAAGTCGAAATATTACTTTTAGAAACTTAGAAGTGTGAAATGCAACTCCTACTTCCATCATCGATTATCATTTATATCCACAACGAATTCTCTAATAATTACATAACTCTTGCTTATTAAATTCAGTATTAATCAAACTCTTATCTTTTCCATATTTAGCTTTTTATAGAGTTTTTAATTTACGGAGAACGAGGGTTAAAGGGAATTAAAATACACGGACTTCATAAAGTGGATTCTTGATTCCACATTACATAGTATCACCTGCAACTATTCTTCAAGTTTTTCAAGAGTGTGAAGATTCCAGATAATTGACATGAGAAAAATATTAAGAAAACAAAACTTTCACATATAAGAATATTAAAAACGAGTTTATTTATGAATAATACTGACAACGATGCCGCTACACTTTATGTAGTTCTAGAAGCGGTTTTGATCTTCAGACCTTTTTAACTTCACTAATAGGAAGATCAAGTAGACGAGGAGTCCCTGAACGTATCCAAACAGTCCTCGTTTGCAAGCTCTATACTCCAGAACTTTTCATAGTATTCCCTGTAAGTGAACTTTCTATAAACAGCAGGTTCATCATCACTTACCAATTCTGAAGCAGGACCTATCACTGCCTCAGGAGATGGGCAATAAAACGTGGGTATAGATAGCCGTTCTTTCTCAAAGTTTACCACAGCTCGATGAAGAACACTCTTGTACTTATCATTACTCAGCACCTGCATTTGATCGCCGATATTGACGATGAACGTGTTGGGAACAGGATCAACAGCAACCCAGTTACCATTTCGCAACACCTGAAGACCAGGGACCTCATCTTGAAGAAGGATGGTGATGAGACTGAGATCCTTATGTCCAGGTAAACCGTAAGTTAAGTCTGGTTGTGGACATGGAGGATAGTAATTGAAGGCCATATGCTGGGCGTGCTTCCCTAATTGTCTGCTGATGTAGTCTCCATCAAGTCCCAAGCTTTCGGAAATGGCTTCAATTAATCGGAGAGCTAGCCATCGTGCACTCCGGCAATACTCCGCCACATGGTCACGGAAGGACGCCGGGTTGGTGGGCCATTCGTGGATGTAGTCCTGGAGTGGGTAACAATGGATTCGCAAGAAATCTCTCCAGTTTGCAACCTTGTCTGTACGTGTGTTGAAGCTGGTGCCTGATCTTGTGGTCTTGGTAGGGTCATCGGAGTAAGTTTTGAGTCTTTCTTCTTCCGGCAACTTGAAGAATTCTCTAGCTATGTTCATCATGTTGGCTATGGTGGATTCTGGAACGCCATGGTTCTTGACCTGGAAGAAACCATAGTCACTGCAAGCTTTACCGATTTGCTGGACGACATGCGAGCGATTGGGAGTGTAAAGATCGTGGAGATCAATGAGAGGGATGGAATCATGGGAAACGTCTTTGAGATTTGGGCGTTGGGAAAGGGGGCGGATGTAGTGAGAAGGGAGTTGGTCGATTTTATCAGTTGAAACGAGGTCGCTTAGCATAAAGTTTTTGGAGATGGAAGCCATGGTTGGAGTTATATGAGATTGTAACATCAATGAACATGTTTATATAGCCATGGAAGCGAACATAGAGTATCTTTTGTTTGAGTTCGTATGGATGGTGATGTAATGCTCTCGGGGAAAAATGACGTAATTTTTAATGACGACAACAATGAATAATGTTATCTTAATAACACCATAGGATAGTTGTTGATTTGATTGTAACATTTTGACAATAAAATATTCTTTTTATCGTACTTTATATATACTAGTAATTTACGTTGACCCAATGAACAGTTTATTTAAGGATTGTGTCGTAATATTTTGTAAAGGTCGGCAGTTTTGGTCTCTCTCTCATGCTGGGGCCGGACGGAGCCGGTTGCGGGATGAGCTGCGGGAAGCTTCCTGCTCCGATGAACACTGCATCGGTAGTGCGGGAAGGGTTGCGCGGGGAGTAGGTGGGGGTGGGGTTGTCGCGTTCTCTCTCCGATGGGGATTAGATATAAATTTTTTCAATACTAAAATGTTACATAATATTACCCGGTTCCAGTTCCAAATGTTACTCCGTAAATATTTTCAAACTTTGTTGTTTTTCCCGATCAACATTCGCCAAATCAAACTCAAACCCAACAACAATTTCAACGTGTCGATGAGTTCGATAACTCGGAAGAACAAAAGATGGTTCCCGAAATTCAACCCACGTCATCCCCACAACGATGCAAAGGAAAACAACGAGTGCGCGAGAGTGTCGCACAACAGGGAAGACAAAAGCCGATAACATGACTTCCACAAGAAGAGCTAGTTTTGGTAAAAGTTTGGGTTGACATTTTTGATGATCTGAAGACGGGAAATGCACAACCGGGAGATCATTTTTGGTTTCGCATTTTAGATTGGTTTCGGGAGGAGCTAGGAAAAGATGGTGACTACCGTACGAAACACCGAACGAATTCGAAGTTTTGAGAAATAGCAAAGGGGGTTTCAAAAATAAACGAGTTGTACAACAACCTAAAAACCCAACGTAAAAGCGGTCATGGCAACGAAGAAATACTTCAAGAAGCTTTGCAATTTTACCTTAAGGAAGTTGGAAAACCATTCAAGAGGTACAACTGCTGGAAATTATTAGTTAAAAGTCCTAGGTGGAAAAAATACGAGCAATATTTTATTTTTGGAGTGCAACAATCAAAGCGAACAAAAATGGGCCTTAGTGGTTTCATAACTTCTTCTGATGCTCGGATCGGTCTAGATTTAAATCAGGAGGACGGACTCGAGCTAAAAGAAATTGTCTCACCGGTGGGTAGGGACAAAGCAAAGAGGAAGGCAAAAGAGACTTCTTTGGGTGCATCAGATTTCAGCATGGACCTTGACGTGATGCAGAAAAAAAAAAAACAGCATCGTTTGATCGATATAATCTTAATTTCGCTGAACGTTTGGCGTTCGACAAAGAAAAAGAAGATGCAAGGAAGAATGAGCGTGCGGAGAGACAATAAATAGAAGATTTGAAGTTCTTGATGGAAAACACTAACTATCTCTCGGGACCGACTCTTCAGCTCGTGATGAAGAAGAAGGTAAAAATTATGAAAACATATTTTCCATCGGTTGTTGTTGGTTTGTTTGATTTTTTATTTGTGTTTTTTTTTTTTTATATTCTACTTTTTTAAATCTTAGGTTTATTGTAATTTTTATTAAGTAATGAAATACATTTTCTTTTTAATTAAATTTTTGTTTATTATTAATTTAAAAATTATAAATCATAAAAATGATTTAATTTTATTTAAAAAAAAAAAAAAAAAAACAAATAGTGAAGGAAGCTTCTTACCCATTCCGCAAAGTGATGGAAATGGTGTTGTGGCCCACAAAAAGTGAGGAGAGTTTTTCACTCACACCCTCCGGTCTTACACGAACGCTCTTTTTGTCTACAGTCTACACATCAATTGCTTCCAATTGGTCATCAACACCGACTCAAGGATTCATACCTATTTACCTTCTTCATCTCTTACACTAGAACCTCTTCTCCAGCATACAACACCCATGTCAAAAACCATTTATCATCTCTATCACTGTCAAATACCATCCTCGAACCTAGATGTGATATTATATCTGATTTCATGCGAGCATCGCTCTTTTTAAAAACTATGGAACTTTAGATGGTGCTTATTGATGATGATATGCTTGGGCTGGAAGATGTAACCCGAACCGCCTTCAATTATCATATCAAGTTGTGCAAAAAAAAAGTCCAATGTTTTCGGTCATCGGTCGTTTGTCCACCGCTTTCTTCACCTTTATAATTTTTCTGCAGTCAATGTTGCAATATTCATCCACTCAAGATTAAGATGTATTGTTTGTGGTTTGTATTTTTCTGATAGTGTAATTTTGTTTTCCATATTCTGTTTATAACATACTGCCTTTCGTTTTTGTTTTTATATGATGGTTCCAAAAAAACGTGAAATGGTTTCTACTTCTGCTAGAGATATCCTCAGTTGTGGGTTTGTTTCAAGCATCTTTTTCTGTCTTTTTAATTTATAATTAACATAGAGTGAAATTCATTTCTGTTAATTTCTTTGATAATATGTGTTTTTCAAGCCATTCAAAGAGGAAGACGTAAGGCCAAAGACACCGAAACTCATAATTCTAATTAAGATAAACAACTTATTGTTGTCCAAAGCATTGGTAATAAACAGACAGCCAACAACTTTTGTTCGGTAAGGTTTATTTCTTAATTGTTATCTCTCTCTCTCTCTCTCTCTCTCTCTCTCTCTCTCTCTCTCTCTCTCTCTATATATATATATATATATATATATATATATATATATATATATATATATATATATATATATATATATATATATATATATATATATAGGGGAGGGTTCAATTGAAAAAAAAAAAAAAGTTGAGAATGGTGGAATCATTCTTAACCAATCATTTATTTTTACCGCAAAAGGTTCCAACGTACCGGTGGAAATGGGAAACGAATGCACATAAGTTTTCCAACATAACATATTTTCTTAAACTATGCTAATCATTACCTTAATACATACAAAAACAGTTTTTTTCGTTTATTTTTTTTTACTTTTATAAGCTATTTTTATCAAAAAATGATTTTAAATATACCAAAATTCATGATTTTTTATTCTCTACAAATAGACATCCATATTGATATAATTTTAAGATAAAATAAAAAAAATTTTATATTTTCAGCTATCGTTATTCATAAATGAATAACAATGCATCAGATTATATTACAGTACATTCGTTATTCACTTATGAATAAAAGTATGATTTTTTTTTTTTACAATTTAAGTATCATTCATATATGAATATAGCATATAATAAACATAGTATATTCATATTTTAATATTGGACGATGAATTCACTTGTGAATATTAACATAGTATATTCACTTATGAATATTAGATGGTATATTCATTTATGAGTATTAAATGATATTTCATATGTGAATATTACATAATATTACATGGTATATCACAAGTGAATATTACAGAGTATATTCATTTGTGAATATATTAGATGATGCATTCACTTATGAATGTTACACAATATATTCACATATAAATATTACAAGGTATATTCACTTATGAATATTGAAGGTATTTTGACAAATATATGTAATTTTTATATGTTATTCACATATGAATAACATACATACTTGCATATTTGTTTTGTGTTTTTAATAATCATATATTGATTCAGGTGAGAAAACATATTCATATGTGAATATAACGTGGTAATTTAGTTTATGCATTTCATCAAACAGTTGGAGTGCAAACAAGTTAACTATTTTAAAAATGTTAAAAACATCAAGTTATCAATTCCAAATCATCATATACTTCCGATTTCGACTTCAGATCCGACATCCTATCTCTGATCGATTTCTCAATTTGATTTTGATTTCCAAAAATCCGATTGGGAACCTGTGAGTACCGATTCTAAGTCCATCAATGTCGACTATGATTGCGAGTCCAGAACTCCGATTCCAATTTCATGAACAGCGAAGAAATTCCGGTTTAGTTGAAGAAATCTAGATCATTATTGAAGGTTGGAGGAAAAATTTTGATGATGAACGAACAGTTATCGAATTCTCTATAGTTACGTATTTGAGATTGAAGGTTATTACGATATTTACAAGTTTGTCACCGTGTCTTTTATGCTTAGATTAAATGAGTGGCTGAGAATGATTCCCCCATTCTCAACCTTTTTTATTTTCTCAATTGAACCCACCTCTCTCTCTCTCTCTCTCTCTCTTTCTCTCTCTCTCTCTCTCTCTCTCTATATATATATATATATATATATATATATATATATATATATATATATATATATATATATATATATATATTACTACTTGGATCAAAACTTTATCTGGTTCTCAGAAATAGCAAAATGTTTCTCCTTAGATTTGGCTTTTTTGAAAAGAAAGATACCATCTTTTCTTGCTGAAGTTGTGTTGATGATTTTGATTAGAAATTTTCTACATGTGATCAAATACAGTACATAGATTGAGCCACAATCATATTCCAAGTGGTGTCGATGTAGAGTGAGATCATTTCTTAAAGTAAGCTATGAATTCAATTTTACTATTTATGTTTTATGATGATTGTGAATTGAATGGATTAAATATTGGATTTTATTTATGATTTTGATGGGAAAAATTCTGTATGTGATCAATCTAGTAAACATATGGCATGCTTCCATTTATATTTGTGATTTTAGGTTAAAACTCAGTTGCACTTCACATGTTTGATGGAATGCCTTAATGAGGCTAATTAACATTTTGTGGTTTTCTAAAGGCTATTTCATCCTATAAATACAACGATATATACTTCTTTTTATCCTCCATTGGGTTGTTCTTTAGATTCAAGTAGGAGAATCAAAACAATATAAGCTTTTGAGGAAGTTATGGTGGAACTGAAAAAATGTTGGATCCTATAATCATGAAGGTAACATTTTCGTTACCAATCATTTTCATTCATCATCTTTTCAAAAATTGGATTTGGCTAACATACTTTAAATCTAATTTTAGAGTTAAATATTGATAAAAAAGTAAGTGAGGTTTTTATCTTTCATTGTTCAAGATTATCGCTATTATAGTTCTCACAATTTTGCTATTGATAAGAAGTTACACTACAACTGCACCGTTCTTTACTCTTTCGTTGTTCGAAACATCATTATTCTATTTAACTATCCTTTGTTTGAATCTGAAAAACAATTTTGACATACATTAGTACATTTTTGACTAAATAAACGTACTGAGAGTTAAGATACAATAATAAAAGATATTCAATAATAAAAGATCTACATGTTATAAAATTTCTGTTTTTCCTTTGATGAATGTAATATGATTTTTTCCTTTGTTTTCAGTCGGGCTGATAACTTATTCCAACTTTACCTGATGCATTTGTTCATTTGTAGCTACTGTAATATGTAATTGCTCTTTTGAGTTAAAAGGTCTTTTGTGAAAAATAGACTGCTACAACTTATAGTTTGCTTCTTAAATGATTGCTCAGTATCACAGAGCATTGATTAATATAGCATCCTACCTGTTGATACTAAACTAAAGTTGATTATAATCCACTCTGTTCCTTTTCTTCAATAGACTTTTACCAACTTAATAAATTGAATAAAAATTTACAACATTTTGTATATTGAATGTTGACATTGTCATATTTATACACATACTATGCTTTATTTTGATACATTTATGCTATATTTTAGTGAAATGCAAAAATATTGGTACTTATAATGTTAAGTTCTATTTTGTAGCCAAAAAGGACATTCTCAAGGAAAAGGAGGTGATATTGAGGATACTTGGAGGAGTGGAGTTGACTTTAAGACAAGAAAGCAGAAAAAATAACGTAAAAGGAAGTTTCCACGACGTGGACATATGGTTCACATAGCATGGCATAAAGATTCTCAAATTCCAAAAAAAAAAACCATTCTCGCGGCGTGACACAATACTTGTCACGACGTGACCACGTGTCAACCCCAAAGCCTTCTACAGCAAAGCACAAATTACTTAGTGCATACAAGATATACATGATTCCCACGACATGACATCTATCTCCCACATCATGATGACCAATTTTTAGAAAGTATATATCGACCATTATATCGAAATCACAGGACCTAGAATAGAGAGTTGCGATTGAAAGGCAAAAATAACCTTCTAAACCCTTGGAAGGGATAAGAAGATTAGAGATCAAGAAATTACGAGATTGGAGCAAGATTTCACATCATTCGTTCGGTTTGCCTAGATTTAATCATGTCTACTTTAGTTTCCTTTGTGATTATATATTTTTCTTCTACAATTGATGGGTTTTGAGCATAACTACAAATCTTATGTGTTCATGCAACCTCATTGCTTTGGATCTAGGTTTTTCACTAGTTGAACATGCAAACTTGAATACCAAATCAAAACCCTAGAAACTAGTATATAATTTGAAATTTACACAAAAATAGGGTTTAGATGTTTACCTTACTTGTTATGTAGTAATAACAAGAACTCCTTGAAGATCTTTGACTCTTGAAAGAAAGTGCCTAAAATGTGACACCTCTAATGGCTTACAAACACTTTGTACAAGAGGATAAGTGGAGAGAGGAGGGAATGCACCATATAGGGTTCTTATGTATGTGTCTATGATGAAAATCATAAGGGTAGGGTTACTTATATAGCAGTTGGTTGCTTAGTCCCAAAGCTAGGGCTTGCTGGAGGAAACCCAAATTCCTAACTTAAGGCCTAAGCAATCCATGGACCCTGATTAAGGAGCCTTAGATGAAAACTTATAGGGTCACCGTATAATTTTCATCCACTCCTTTCCATGGAGTCTTTTAGCCTAGTTTCACAACTATCAATGATTTGCAAAACAATCTATGCATTATTAATTAGTTCCTTTAACCCTAAAATTAATTCCAGATTAATTTTTGATTAAATACTAATAAATAATATGATTTCTAATTAAGATATTATTCTTATAATATATTAATAAATCATTTTAAGCAACAATTTATTATTCTAAATAATAAATTGAACTCTCTCTCCAATAGTCATCCTATCAAGTTGCATTAGTGAAGGCAACCTAAAAGGACCTGTGTTACTATTAATTCAACTATATACCGATAATAGTTATGGGCTTATACACCTAATCCAACAGTCTCCCACTTGGATAAGTCTAATTGTAACGTCCGTAGATCCGGGCTAGTCAATTTAGAGATAATAGGGGTCGAAAATGACTTTTTGATAAATGATTATTTAGAATAAATAATCTTAACCAAGTTGTAGAATATGTCTCAGGGGTTCTGTACATATAAAGAACGCCAAAATCCGAGTTATAACGAAGAAATTATGGTTCGTCGAAGTTTTACGGCAAAACCGACATGGCACCGGGAGACGTAAATAGTAAATTTTTTATAATGGACTTTTGATCCTTATTGATCTAAACAAACGTTGTAGTATACGTTAAAATGAGAGCGTCCATAAAAAGAATGACCAAATCTGACTTCGTGATAGGAAGTTATGAATTTTCTAAGATTTGGTATAGCAGTGCACGGCCCAAAACTCGAATTTTGGATCGAGCGGTTTTTGGCCTATGCGACCTTATGAGAGTTGAAGATTTCATTAATAGGAACTCAACGGTAAAAAGATAGACGAAAATGGAGTCCGTATGTAGAAGTTATGAATTTTACGCAGACATTTAACAGTATAATGTCCTCGTACTGTTAAATTTAAGATCGGTCGAGAATTAGCCGACAGAGTCAAAATCAAAGTTGTAGATCTTATTTTTACCTATGCATGGATATAATGAACGTCGAAAACGGAGCTCGTATGCGAAATTTATGAATTTTTGAAAATCGGTTGATTTCCACCCTGTGTACGATGCCACGTGTCAGCACCAGGTTGTGCCTGGATGTCTCCAGCTGGCTCACGATGTGAGCATCATAAAACTCATGACGTGAGTGATACTCCAGCCCCATATAAATAAGAGGTGAAGCCTTCTTCGTTCCTCACACCTCCTATCACTTACCTCTCTCTAGCCCTGAAAAGCCTAGGAACCTCCCTAGCACGAGGCGGAAGCCCCGGAGTGCTCGACGGCTCCAAGAAGAAGAGCCTTTCGGCTCGGGAACGCTGCTCCAATGGAGCCCGATTTTGAGAAAAACCCGCTATAAGTGAGCTACGCCTAACCTATCTTTAGTATAGCTTATGATTCAATATAGTAATGTTATTAGGACCTTATAATAAATATTTGGGGTATTATTATGAGTTATATAAGTGTCGTTATAGTATCATTTTAACCACTCGCGGTACGGGGAATCTGGTTTAAAGGGCCGCATAGGGTTGTTGGATTTCAGAAGTGCTATATGCCAAAATGGTCTTGCCTTTCGGTGTTTTATGTCTAGCCCCTGTCTGTACATAGTGGGTGAAGACTATTATTTAACGCTTATATAGAAGTAATAATAGCTATACTATTAATTAGTCTCTGTGAATATTATAATAAACTCTAGTGGTAATGATACTAGGTTTTGTCAAATGAAATTTGTGTTAAGAGTAACGAAGTGTTGTCCGAGTGCCGAGTCACCACCTTTTCAAGTGAGTGCATGGTCCCATTCATTTTACACATAGATATAAAATATTTTATATAAAATATGTGCTATGTATGTATATTACTTGAATACTTGTTGTTTATGCTGGATGAACGATTTTATATATGCTTTAAACGATTTAAATTGTATATGTATTTTATATCTACAAAATGTGTTGGGTAGAACATGGGTAGATTAAAGATGAGATAAATGATGAGCGATGAGAGGTGAGATGAATGATGAGCGATGATATATAAGTGGTAAAATATGGTGAGAAGCGATGACCTAAGCTATGAGCCAAAGCGATGAGTCAAAACGATGATCCAAACGATGACCTATGCGATGACCCAAGCGATGGCTCCGTCATCTAGCAGAGTATGGATGACAACCATGGACTATTCTAGCCAGTTCAGTGGAACACTAGCAGGCTCGCAACCTTTAGGTGTTGTGAATGATGTGTTCACCGGTGTACTCTAAAAACCCATTGTCATGTATTGCGAGTGGACTCTTGAAAACGATACTGTCAATAAACGAGATAAACCTCGGCGTCTATGGAGTTAGCGCATGTTGAGTAAACCCAGACGACTATGGAGTTAGCACTTGTTGAGCAAACCTTGGTAACTATGAATTTAGTGCCCGTTGAGAAAACCCCGACAACAATGGATTTCATGTCGATTCCTTAGGATGATCCTTAGAAATGAATGAACAAGAAATATCTGATTCTTAGGGTAGATCCTTACGAGTAAATAAGATAATGGGGATGGGAAATTGGGTCAATTCTTTGATGATTAAACATAATAATTATATTATTGTGGGTTGAAAATGCTACGTACTCCCCAGGTTTCCCAGCCTGACCCACTCAATTTATTTATATCACAGATGTTAATATGAAGTCACATTACACTGAGAGATTAAGAAGATATAAATCACTAGTGATAGTGAATGTAAGTTCTATTTATGTTTATATTTCTGTATTGATGATGACATCCCAAATGTTTTAAAATGAATAAAAATACTTTTCTTCGGAAATGCCTTGATAACGTACTTATCATGTTTTACTGGGAACAATTTTCGCAACATTTTTATTAATAGAGGTACTCTGATTTTTATAAAGCCTAAACAAAATCGCTATTTTTTAGTCGTGAAAATGGGAATGTCACACTAATAACTATGATTGCAAGTATAACTTCAAAAATTGATCAGCACAGTGTAGCTCTTAAAATCTGCGTAGGAACTCTGACCTAGTCAGTTGTGTGTCCTTAGATAAGGGATCCTATAATCCTTCATTCTACAAGATATCATGTGGACAAATGACATGGAATAGAATTATTCTCATTGTCCAATAGTTTGTTTCACGATTTCTGATTTGTATGACAATGATAATAATTGAACACATCAATTCAGTCCTGACCGGGCTTGACACATAAATCAATACCAAATCATTGAGGGGACCAAGATATCACTTTTCCCCCTTAAGGAAAAAGGAACATATAAACTTTGACTTATATACTTGTACTATTTACTCATCAAAATGTACACAACAATATGTTTTTTAACATCAAGTTACTGATGTGTTTACGCATTATCAATGCACAACCAACTCGTAAACAACAACTCATATATCTCTGTTTAAAGATTATACGATATTATCATCTCAATATTACCCATGATAAATTCTATGAAGTAATTATATGAGTGTGGGTTTAATCCAATACTTAAATCCCCATTTTAAAAGTACTCATGAACGTTGCAGCAAACCATTGCTATGTCTAAGCACTTAGACAATCTACAAGCCAATTCATGACAGTCTGAATTCACTACTTACTTCCAAAGTATGATCGACTTGTAGATGATTTGAATAATCCAATTATTCGGGAAGTAAAACATGCAAAGTTGAAACATGTAACAACATAAATTTTCAAACAAAATTTTGATTTTAAAACACAATAAAACTCATGTACATTTTCTTAAAAACCACAAGTATCTCAAATGTCAACAAATCCACAAGTAAAAATCACAATCCCAGAATCATAAAAATAATCTTGCTCCAGTGTGTACTATCAAACCGGTGCCTTCCTGTGATCTTGAGAGGTACCTAAAACACATAACACATAACACGGTAAGAACAAAACTTAGTGAGTTCCCCAAAATACCTCATACACATATAATAAGCCTCTTATGGCTATACTCGGCATGGACCCTCCAGTCTCATGCATCTCGGTATGGACCCTCCGTCACGTGTCTCAGTGAGGACCCTCCGGTCTCACAGCTCATTTTGGATCCTCCGGTCCTATCTCAGTGGAAACCCTTCGGTCCCACAATTCGATTTGGACCCTCCGGTCCTATCTCAGTAAAACGCAGAATATAGCATATGCATATCACACAGACAAATGCATAATATCACGTAACTCAAATAAGCACAAAATACCCTTCGGTCACACATAAATACCACTCATGGTAAGTATAGTGAGAAGACTCACCTCGTAAGCTAGCAAGTAATACTCTCGTACTAACCTCCGCCTAACACATAAGATAATAATCTCTAATTAACACTTAAATAACGACTCGAAATAAACTAGGTTATTGACTCTCTTAAACTCTTGGAATAGGTAAAAGACCATTTCACCCCTCCATGGTTCCCATTCTCCCCGCCTTGACCAAACCCTAAAGTCAACAGAACTCAACACTCTAGTTAACTGTTCATGTTGACCTGACTCGTTGAGTACATCTATGTGACTTGCTGATTCCCCGTTGTTTCTTTAGATCATCGCAAAAACCCAAGTCAACTCGTTGAGTTGTCCCGTTTACTCATCGAGTTACCCATGTCCAAACTCATCGGGGAAAACCCTAGCCAACTCGTCGAGTCAACTCGTTGACTCGGCGAGTCCCTTCAGTCTGGATTCTCATTCAGACGTTTTAAGTCAAATCTACCACTCCACACTCTAGATCTAGGCTACCAAGGCTCGAATGTCGTAAAGCTTCGATCTTTACGTTCATGCATTGCACATTTTGCTCCAAAATGCTAATACAACTCTAATAAAGGTATTTAAACACAAATACTCTTATATGGCTGAATAAAGTTGGGACCCTTGGACTCTATGGACCTCACAAGGTCCAAATATGAAGTCTAGACCTCCTGATAGACTCATTGCACTCAATGTCCCAATAAAAAGGTGGTAAGAACCCTAAACTTCCATAATCTTGATATCTAACCAATAAGATGAGAAAGTTGTAGGCTTTTTACCTTCCACGGATGCTATGGACAATATAGCACTAGATCCAACAGTTTTTACTCGTTGCTTGCTAGAAAATCTCCTTCTACTCCTTAAAAGATGCACTAAAATACTCAAGATATTAGCCTTATAACTCTCTTAGCTCAATACACACGTTTAGAGTTTCACACAGGGAAGTTGGGCAACTGGTGATGCACAAATGAGGTCATAAGTTCTCTTAAATAGGCTCCAACCTCGGGGATTTAGGGTTTCATATCATATCGCCAACTTGGCGAGTCAGCTCTCTAACTCGTCGAGTCAGTTATTAGACCCACGTGGTCAATCAGTCTCTACTCGATGAGTTGAGGCATCAACTCGTCGAGTTGCTCAATAGATCTCAAAATAAATAAATAAATAAATAAATAATATACCTGGGAGTCTGGATGTTACAAAACACAAGATAAACAATTGACAAAAGATAGTACGCAATTCTTATAAATAAATCTCCAGTAAATTTAATCATCTAATGCTAATTAAATTTATCTATTACAAGTTTCTGAATATCTATCTAATCACATAAATTAATATCATCCTTCAGTTGAGTTACTCAATAGATCTCAAAATACATAAATAAATAATATACCTGGGATTTCGGATGTTACAAAACACAAGATAAACAATTGACAATAGATAGTAAGCAATTCTTATAAATAAATCTCGCGAACTCTCCAGAAAAGTCCCAAAATTTTAGTCTAATTTATGAAAAAGTCCCGAACTAATTTTTGTTTACAGAAAAGCACAGAATACCGGCTAAAACTTCGAAAAAACCCTTTTCGGTCGGTTTCGAAGATTTAACCGGTATTCTGTCCTTTTTCGTTAGTTTGCTCAAAATATTAGGACTTTTCCGAAAATTATCCGATAACCAAAATATTAGGACTTTTTTGAAAATTACTATGGAATTAATAGATATTATTATTATTAACAAATCATTTATAAACATAATTTTGTTTATTATAAACAATGGAAATACATTTGTTGCTAATTTCTATGAATAAAATGGTCGACTATGTACTTCTCTATTGTTTGTTGACCACTTCAAAGTCTCTATGTTCTTCCTATGTATCGTTGTGGGTGTCATAGTGAGAAGTACTCTGTTAGGCATGGCCAATACAAGAGTTTTTAATATTTATTAATACACAATCAATAAGTTTCTGCTTGCTATTAGGCATGACGCTATATAATCACGTGTTATTCGAAAATATCATTACACGAACATATAAATCTTTCATTATATTCTTTAACCTAACTATCATCTAACCTCCAAACATTACCCAGTAACAACCATAAAATTACACACTTCTATCGAGAATGAAAAGTAAACTTTGAATGACAATTTAAATAGATAATCACCCTTCACTTGTTTCTATATAAATTATCATTCACGATTCACTTTTCACATTTTATAGATATGTGTTAGCCGATGGATGTTAACATGTAAGGTATGAATGTTGGTTGCTAGTTAGGGTAAACAACATAAGAGAAACACCAACATTAGAGGACTGCTAACTAAGTTCATCTCACCATCATACCCACAACAATGCATATGAAGAACGTAGAGAATTTGAGCGGTCATGAAGCAATAGAGTACTTAGACCACCAAATTATTCCTAGAAATTAGCAACAAATGTATTTTCTTTTTTTATAATAAAAATATTTTTTATGTTTATAAATGATTTGTTAATAATAATATCCATTAATTTCATGGTAATTTTCAAAAAGTCCCAATATTTTTGTTATTATGTAATTTTTGAAAAAGTCCCAAAACTTTGAGCAAACTAACAAAAAAGGACAGAATATCGGCAAAATCTGCGAAACCGACCGAAAAGGGTTTTTTCGAAGTTTTAACCGGTATTTTGTGCTTTTTTGTAAATAAAATTTAGTTTGGGATTTTTTTATAAATTAGACTAAAGTTTTAGGACTTTTCTGAAGATTTCCCATAAATCTCCAGTAAATTTAATCATCTAATGCCTATTAAATTTATCTGTTACAAGTTTCTGAATATCTATCTAATCACTTAAATTAATATCATACTTCAGACCAGTGCTCCTCGAATGTTGAATGTGCTTAATCGTACTCAGACCCTTTGAGAAAGGATCTGCAGGATTCTCTTTTTATGATACCCTCTTAATGACAAATATTCCTTTTTCCACCAAATGTCTGATGAAATGGTATTTTCTGTCGATGTGCTAGATCTGCCATTATCTCTTGGTTCATTGGTCAAGGCAACCGCTCCTTCATTATTGCAGAAAATCTCCATTGGCTCTCTAATGGCTAGCACAACTCCAAGATCTCCAATGAAATTCTTCAACCATATAGCCTCCTTTGACACTTCACTCGCAACTATATACTTGGATTCATATGTTGAATCGTCTACGGTCTCCTACTTGGAACTTTCTCAAGTTACTACCCCTCCATTGAGGGTAAACACCCAACCTAACTAAGAATGGAAGTTGTCTATGTTGTTCTGAAAGCTGGTGTCACTATACCCTGCAACTCTTAAGTCATCACTGCCACCAAGCACAAGGACCGAGTCCTTCGTCCTTCGTAGATACTTAAGAATGTTCCTAAAGGCTATCCAATGAGCTTTACCTGGATTTCCCTGATATTGACTAACCATTATCAAAGCAAAAGCCACGTCAGGGTGAGTACATGTTATAGCGTACATGATCGAGCCAACAGCAGAAGCATATCGAAATCGACTCATTTATGCTATTTCAGCATCTGTACTCGGACTCTGAGTCTTACTCAGTTTGCTATTGCTATGGATAGGTAACTCTCCTTTTTTCGAATTCTCCATGATAAAACGCTTTAGCACCTTTTCCACGTAAGTACTTTAATTAAGTCCAATTAGTCTTCTTCTCCTATTCCTCAAAAACCTTATTCCTAGAATATAGGCAACATCTCCCAGATCCTTCATAGTGAAACACTTTCCAATCAAAGAATTAACCTCCTGTAGAGTTGGAACATCATTTCCTATGAGTAGTATGTCATCCATATACAATACTAGGAAGCTGACTATACTCCCACTAGCTTTGACATATACAAAAGACTCATCCTTACTCCTAGAGATAACAAACTCTTTGACTTTCTCATCGAAGCAAATATTCCATCTGCGAGAAGCTTGCTTCAATCTATAGATTGATTTCTCAAGATTACACACTCTATTGGGGTAGTTAGCATCCACAAAACCCCGTGGTTGACTCATATAAACATCTTCAACCAACTTCCATTAAGGAAATCAGTTTTGACGTCCATCTGCCATATTTTGTAATCATGGAACGCAATTACGGCTAACATAACCCTAATAGATTTGATCTTAGATACTAGTAAGAAGGTATCATCATAGTCAACCCCTGGGGTTTGAGTAAACCCCTTTGCAACTAGCCGTTCCTTGAACGTGTGTATCTTTTTGTCTATGTCGGTCTTCTTCTTGAAGATCCATTTTCACCCAACTATCTTACGACCTCGCACATTATCAACTAAATTTCAATCTTGATTGTCATACATGGACTGGATCTCGCTATCCATTTCCTCTTTCCATTTAGCAAACTCAGGGCCCGCCATGGCTTCCTTGAAGTTAAAAGGCTCATCCAAATTTACCAGTGTACTATCACTGATAAACGTATCACCATCTGAAGTAATATGGAAAACATAAAACTCCAGTGTCATTCTAAATCGAGTGGAACACCGAAGAGGTAATGACTCGTCAATTGGTTCAACATGAATCTCTTCCTCGGGTTGAGCGCTAGTGTTAGAGGTTCCTTCATTGCTTAACACTTGAATTTCTTCAAGATCAATTATACTCCCACTGCCCTCTTTGCACATGATCTCTCTCTCTTTCTCTCGTAAAAAACTCCCCTTCGTGCTACGAAGACCACGTTCTCATTAGGTTTGTAAAACAAGTATCCGCATGACTTTTATAGGTGACCGATGAAAATATAACGCTCACTTCTAGGTTCAAGCTTGTCGTGAGTCTCTCATCTAACGAAAGCTTCACAACCCAAAACCTTGACATGTGCCAACGAGGGAACCTTCCCTGTCCATATCTCGTGAGGTGCTTTGTCAACCTTCTTTGGCGGGACTAGATTAAGAATATGGGTAGCAGTCTCTAAGGCATACCTCCAGAATGATATCGGTAGAGATACTCAACTCATCATGGAACGAACCATATCCAATAAGGTTTTATTATGCCTCTCAGCCACACCATTAAGTTGTAGTGTCCGAGGAGGTATCAATTGTGAAACAATTCCATATTTTTTAAGGTACTCGTGGAACTCGATACTATGATACTCACCACCCCTATCAAATCTGAGCATCTTGATCTTCCTGCTCCATTTATTTTCAAATTCATGTTAAAACTCTTTAAACTTTTCAAAAGTTTCTCATTATTCTTGATTAAGTATATCTATCCATATCTTCTATAATCATCGGTAAAAGTCACACAAAATCAATTTGCATCCCTTTTGATGGATCTGAAGGGCCCACACACATCCGTGTGTATGAGATCCAACAATCCTTCACCTCTTTTACACAAACCTATGAAGGGTGATTTGGTCATATTTCCAACCAAACAAGACTCGCATGTATCATCTGACCTTAGGTCAAATTATTCCAACACTCCATCCTTTTGGATTTGGGAAATGTGCTTCTTGTTGACATGTCCAAGACGACAATACCACAAGCGTGATTTGTCTAAACCATTAGACACATCAATTTGTAACACACTATTTCCAAAATTGTCCACTACCATCACAGTTTCATATACACCATCACGAGGTAATGCTTCAAAATGAAATACACCATTATAATAGACTTTAATATAACCATTCTCATTATTAAAAGAACATCTAAAACCTTGTATGTACAAATCATGAAATGAAATAATATTCCTTGTCAGTTCTGACGTGTAGCAACAATTATTTAAATCAAAACTTAACCCACTGCTAAGCACTAAACAATAAATCCCTATATTGGTAACAGTCGACGATCTCCTATTTCCCATAATTAGTTTTATCTTCCCATGCACCACATCCTCACTTCTTCTTAGTCCCTGAAAGTCATAGAAAATGTCAAAACCACATCCTGTGTCAAGGACCCAGGAATTAGAATGTGATGAGTTTTTCGATTGAATAGTGTAAATACCTGCCGAGGTTGGCTTGATTTTGCCATCCTTTATATCTTGCAGGTACATGGGGCAGGTTCTCTTCCAATTCCCCTTTTCATAGCAGTAGAAGCAGGCATCATCTTTTGGATCAGAGGAGGAGGCTTCAAAACTAGACTTGCCTTTATGTCCATTACTTGATGACCCGACTAGATACTTTCCCTTCAAGTTTTGTTTCGAGGAGGCTTTCCTCTTTTTCCCCTTCCCTTGCCTAATAGCCATGACGGGAGCAGCAGTAGGAGGAGTCGAGGTAATACTCTTTCCCTTTATTCCACTCTCAGAGGTTCTCAGGAAGCTCTGAAGCAGACTTAATGTGACTTCCTCCTTGTTCTGATGATCAATCATGATAAATTGATCATAACAAGAAGGAAATGAATGCAAGACTATGTCAGTATCCAACTCTTAATCAAAGTTCACATTAAGCTTCAACAAACGATCCATACAGCACTACATGCATTGCAAGTGGGCCGTGACGGACTCTCAATCCTTCATCTTGGTTCTTAAGAATGACTAGACTATCTCTTACCTTTCTTGGTATGTGTGTCAAACCCAACAAATGATAAGGGTACAACAAACTCCAAATACACTGCTTTAATGCACTAAAAAGTAGTACAAGGAAAGCATGGTCAAACCACAAAGACACGGGATAAAAGTCTATACCCCTTTGCACAAGGTACTTTGGTCACATTGGGGGTTTTCTTTGCAAAAGTAAAATAATTAAGTAACAATCTACTTTAAAAACATGCACATATTTAAATAAACTTGTAAGCAATTTGATTGAATGGTTCTAGTTCTAGTTCTCAATGTTGTTGTTCAACTTGATTATGACTTGAAGTAATTCATGATTGCTATTCTAAGTTGGTACTGAAAGATATTAACACGCTCTAATACCTCTTACATGTCAAATTATCTAACCAAAACACGCTCTTTGACTAGACATAGCTTTATTAATTCAATCTAAATACGCTCTTAGATCGTATTGAAATTCTACATTAAGTTTTGTACAAGCTTCCCTACAATGTTCATTTCTTCGCATACACTTAGAAATGTAAAAACATTTGATATATGTTTTACAATAAGAAAACTTATTATTTGTTACCAATTATTAACTTTATAGAACGATTAGGTCCCCAAAAAGATAATTAACTACACAAAAATTCAATTCATGAAAGTGGTCAATCAAGCACAAATCAAATTCAAGGATTCTAGTTTAAGAAAAAACATAATCACTAGAATAGAATCACAAATCAAACATCAAATCATATGCTTCAAGTCAAACAACTAACATGTTTTGAACAAGAACTAGAAATTAGGGTTTCCTGGCCACACATGGGCCATGACTAAGAAAAACTCAAACAAGAATAAAGATGGAATTGAAATGCTTAATGCTTACAAAAATGAAATCAAAAGTGTTTGCAATGATTTGGTCTTCTCAAAAGCTCCACGAAATCTCCCAAAATTGCCCAAGATCGCCATAAGTTCTCCAAAAACCACCTATGCCTGATAAAATGACGTATTCCATTGTTTTATTAAGGCTCACGTGCTTTCCATAAAACCATGCGTTTTTAGCATAGTCATGCCTTTTGCCTATGTGTTTTTGGCATGGACCATGATTTTTGCTAAAAGTCCAATAAGTCTTCACTTTTGGCTCCATTTTCAGTCTAGATTCACCACGAGTGATGTTGCTCAAATATAAGATGAGAAAGAACAAACATGACCTATGTTGGTGTGACAAGAATCATGTTTCAAACGTAGTCCTTTGATATGATGATAATGCAACAATGACTCGGGTTATGCCTTCATGTTTTCTTGCAAGGAATGACAATTTATTTTCTTCTTCATGCTCTATAGCTCCATGATCCATGTTCCATGCTCCATACTCCATGATGCCTGCAAAATAAATCAAAAATGGTGAAGTACCATGAATTCTTAATGAAATATGCAATTGCCCATATAATTAACTAAATGCAAGAATTATGAAGTAGAATGCTATGAAAGGACGGAAATAAACATGCAAAATAGGTGTATAAAATGCACCTATCAAACCTCCCAAAGCTTAAACCTTTCTAGTCCTCAAGAAAGAACAAAATTAAGAATCACTCTAGAGAAGACGATAGGTAGCTAAAAAACTAAGATGAAAAGAATGGAAGGAACGAAAAAGACTTAAAGGGAATTTAGAGTGAATGCATGCAATAAAAGAAAAACTAATGAAAATGACATGTACAAAAAGCTGCTTAAGAAAAATGATCCGAAGAAAAATTCAAAATCAAATAACTTATGTATTATTATTATTATTATTATTATTATTATTATTATTATTATTATTATTATATATGATCAGACTTTACATCGATGGGGCTCCAATCACTAATACCTATGGGACCATCCTACTACCTTTTATTTATCGATGTATCACAGAAGCGAGGAAGACCACGAAATGGTGTAACCTAGTAATCCAACCACAATTTTATTTAAAATTTGTACCTTAATTAGCTCTGTGAGAGAAAACAACATAGTCCAGGATCTCATGTCCTTAAAACTAGATAGTTAAGAATCAGAATCAATGCATCCTTAAGAACCCGTCACGCCAAATCAGATTTCGCTAAAGCAGAGATCCCATCTCAAGGGGCCCAACTTCTATGCTTTCACTTTTTTTAGAGCCACAAGTATCATATTACATAGTTCTTCAGTCCTCAGATTTGACTCTAAGATGGCTTTTGATTTGATTGAACTTGGATTTGTATCTTCGTTTTGAGCTTGAGTTCTTCAATCAACTTTTTGAATTTCTTAAAATTTCTTTGATTGAGTGATTGAAATTTTGATTTAGGAACTGGATATGAAAGTTTTATCTTTCTTCCTTCTTGACTGTGTGGATCTGATACTTAAGCTCTTTGTTACCACGAGGGTAACACGTGTCAATAAATAGGTTCGTGTTCTGTGGGTCCAGAGTTATTGATAAAGATTCTTTTTAAACATTCAAAAGTAAATCATCCCAAAGTTGTTATTACTGCTCACAAAAACGTTTCAGTATGCCATTTTTTATTATCTAAGGTCAGGGTCTCGAATTACGGTGTTTGGGACCCCTAGTTATGACAGCTGATTCTACACTGTTAGTAACGATCTAGTCACTTTAGCTTTTTTTCATTTTAATTTTTCATTTTCTCACTTTGCGGAGCTATCGTATGTAAAGATTTTCCTTATCTCGTATTATTATTATTATTATTATTATTATTATTATTATTATTATTATTATTATTATGTTTTTTTTAGATGAATAAAAAAGATAAAAATGCTAAAAACAGAAATCCTTTTGTAGTTTTTTTTTTCTTTTTTATTTTTTTAATTGAATTCTTTGAAATGAATGCACAAAAAAAATACGAAAAGTAAAATCTTTTTTTTTTTTAAGTTTTGGATGATACGCATGAAAAAACTAGAACCTAATATACAAAGAAAAACCTCTCCTCAAGATTAAGATTAAACATCTTCCTTGATGTTCGGAGAGAGCAGGATAACCTATTGAGACACCAATATATAACTATACAGAGCATATGGACATATTTTCAACAATTCTAGTCAAAGAATCTTAAGATTAATGCATAAGACATGAGATATGGAAGGAATGTACCAGTCAAATGTTTAAATTTGTGATGTGTGCTTGACTTTTTAACTTAATCTTCAACCTCAATAAAAGCTTGAACACATCAATGATGGAATGAATAATTGGAGATGCAAGCTACTAATCTACTTTACAAAATACCTCCCGAAACTTGCTCTTGAAACCCTTGGAGCTTTAAACTCGAAAAAAATGAACAAAAATCTTAGATTTTATGTTGAGAAGGGGGAGACAAAAATCTATGATGGGGTTTAGAGAGGGAGAGGGGAGAGCACGATCCCGAGGTTTGTGGAACATGAGAGACAAAAATGGTGTTTTTTATATAGGGCAAAAAGCATGGTCTTAGAATAGACCATGTGTTTTTCAAGCTAGACCATGAAATTTTTTTAAAACCTCGATAGTCTTGCATGGTCCAAAATTAGGCCATGCATTTTGAGTCCTAGCCGATGCAATTTTTGTACATACTCATGCTTTTTCTTTCTGTAATCCTAAAAATCATGTTATTTATTTATTTATTTATTTATTGTTAATCTCACAAAAATGTTTTTTTTTAACACATGACTCCCCCCTCAATCATTTTTTTTAACTCTAAAAAGAGTAAAAAACATTGCAACACAACAAAATAAAGTAAACAAAAGAAGAATGGAAAGAAAATACTCTTCGAGTTGCCACTCAGTTAGCCGCCTTTGTTTCAAGTCTTTGGCTCGACTTGGCCCTTGGAATATGTTATTCTTTGAATGTTAGGGATTTCCAACTCACTTAACTTCTTACTACTTCCTCAAATTGGACACTTATCTTTTACTTGACTTTCGTTTTGCTTGGGAACTATACTGAACTTAGACGCTTAATGATAGCAATCATCCAACTGACCCCTTTCATGTACCATAAACTGGAACGGGACAACACGACCTGCCTCATCGAGATCCTTCATGGACTCGACGAGTCCTTCTGTTTGTTTGGCCATCTTAACAGATTAAGCCCTTGCTCTCAAGATCTAAAGCTCATTCTTCGCTTGTTCACTGGAAATGACCTTTCTAAGGGTAAAGTTTCCAACTTTACCCGTTGATAGCCCTTTTTGAAGGGTTTAGCTAAAACCCTACTTCCTTTATGAAGTAAATCTTGCCCAAACAGCCTTAGTATCCCAAACCAAAGCATGAAAGCCTAGATACTAGTTAACCACATAAAGTCTCGAGCTTGCTTCCATGCATGGCCCCTTTAGGGTATAAAAGGCTATAACAACATCCTTAGGGTTTGCATTAGGCTCAAATGGCATAAAGTTTGCACCTTTATGCCTTTACAACCCTTAATGAATCCAAATTTGAAAGTATAATCAACTTGGGACATCCATGTCTCATAAATCATACTACTTGGACAAAAACCCCATAAAAGTGACCACAAAGAGATCTAATGAACTATAAGGCAAGTTGAGAGCTTGATTACCGGAAAGTGAAGAGGATGAAACGAAATCCCTGGATCTATAACCTTCTCCTTGAACCTTCAAGCTTCTTCTTCTTCTAGGCTTCAAAACACACAAAACCACTTAAAAATGGCTCACACACTCCCAAAATGCTCTAGGGTTTCATAGATTATGGTTTAGGACAAGGAGGCTGTAAATGAGGCCAAGGGGTGGGGATTAGGATGCTTAAATAGGGTGCAAAACCTCAAAAATAGGGTTTCACCCTGGCCGGGCTATTCGCCGAGTCAGGGACTCTACTCGCTGAGTAGATAGCTTAAACCCCACACATAGTCTGCCCTCTACTCGACGAGTTAGGGTCACTTAACTCGTCAAGTCCTTCTTACAAAATAGATAAATAATTAAATTAAATGCATACCGAAAAATTAGGTGTTACACTAAGTTTTTAAAAGCATATGAGAACAAGGTTGTCAAACTTTAGGAAAATATTTGAGATAAAATTTTAAAAGAGAACGCTTTAAGTACATTATATTGTTAAAATATGAAGGTTTATGTATATTCGGAATCAATTGAATTTAATAAATAATATGTTATTTTTCATTAAACTTGATACCCTAATTAATTTCCAATCTTGAAACTAATCACATCTTTGGAATCATTATAAACCGCTAAGTTGTATATAAAATATTTTTATTTTATTTCACAAAGCAAATGTGAAGTTACAAACTTTTGGAGGTAATATGAAATTTTCAATCAATGAATAAAAGAATTTGATTTTGGGGTTGGTTATGAAATAAAGAGAGAAGGTTAAGGACTAACATTGTAATTTTATTTTAAAACCAACTCAAAATGAAAAATTATAAAACTTGAGACTTGGAGAAAGTAATATGAAAATTCCAACCAAGGAGAAAAAATAGATTTAAGGGTAGATTATGCCATTATGGTATAGAGATGAAAAACTTTAGAGACTACCAATGTAATTTTACATTTATAAGAGCCTAGGAGGTACTCTACTTTGGTAATTTTATGAGTATATAATAAATTTCGGATATCAAATTTCTATAGGAGATTTTGGATAGGATAGTGATTTGCATATTTTGTTATTATATATAATAATTTATGTTTTATAAGATTTGTTTCATATGATTGTACTGTATAAAACATAATTTGTTATGAACATTGATCATTACCATTTTGGATATCTGAAATGTGGATATGAATTCGAATATCAAATTTACTATTGGAAATTTTTAGATAACGGTTTTGAACTCTCATAGTTAAAGGTGGTACTTTTTTTTTGGTTAGAAATAGTCGCTAAATGCAGTATTTAAAGTAAATATATTTTTGTTTTTTGTTTGTATTATTATTATTATAATTATTATTATTATTATTTTTTGTTAATAACTAAGAAAAAACTGTAATATTTTTTTTTGTTTGTATCTTATTTTTCTAGCTGATGCTACCAAAAACATAATGTTGCATACCATAGACAATATCATACCATAAATTCTTCCGATGATTGCTTTCACTCAATTTAATTAGCTAATAAAACTTAGGAAGCATAACGTTGTTGATTTTAGTACCTTATCTGTAAACCTATTTGTTTATTTAAAGGTGAAATTTAGAGGGCGGGGACGGGGTAACGAGAAAATTTCCGGGGTAGGGGCGGGTGAACGGAGAAATTTTCGAGCAAGGGCAGGGGTACGGGAAAATTTCGGAGGCAAGGGTAGGAAGACTGGACATTTCGTTGTTAATTTAAGTACCTTATCTGTAAACATATTTGGGAGAAGGGGTAGGATGGCTGGATGAATGGGGAAATTTCGGGGGCAAGGGCAGGGGATATACTCATCGTCCCGTTTTCCCCCGTTAACATCCATATCGAGTCTAAAAGTTAATTTCAACAAGTCAAATGTCTATGACATTGGTGTGTCGGCTAATGATGTCTCGAATTGTATCGAAATTCTTGGTTGTGATGTCGGGACCATTCATTTCAATTATCTAGGTGTTCCGGTGGGGGATAATCTGAGTCTCAAAAGAAATTGGACCCCTATTGTTGATAGATTTCATAATTGTCTTTCTTCATGGAAAGCTAAGACTCTCTTTTGCGGGGAGACTAACAATTGTGAAGTCTGTTCTTAGCCGTCTCCCGTTGTATTTCTTGTTTCTGTTCTTAGTCTGTTCTTGATAATTTCATAATTGTCTTTCTTCATGGAAAGCTAAGACTCTCTTTTGCGGGGAGACTAACAATTGTGAAGTCTGTTCTTAGCCGTCTCTCGTTGTATTTCTTGTTTTTGTTCAAAGCTCCAAAATCGATTATTGATTTTCTTGATAATTTGAGGAGACGGTTTCTATCGGGTGGTTGTGATGAGAAAAATAAAATAAATTGGGTGGCTTGGAATGTCATCCTTGGTGCTAAAGATAAAGGAGGCTCGAGGGTCCGGTCTTTATGTTCTCTAAATTGGGCTCTTTTAATCAAATGGATTTGGCGCTTTCCCTTTTGAGTCGTGTAATTTGTGGAATTCACAATCTTGCTCGCAAGTCGGTAAATTTATTTGCAAAGAAATCGGTCCCCAGTGTTTGGTACAATATCTCAAGGGTCAATCATGACATTGAGGGCACTAGTATCAATTTTTGTTCTCTTTTTGATATCCATGTTAAATTTGGTTCGACCAGTCTTTTCTGGTATGATAAATGGATCAGGTTCAATACTCTCGCTTCTATATTTCCGTCTTTATTTCTTTTGGACAAGATAAAATCTTGCTTTCTTTCTGAAAGATTGGAGGGTCCTTCATTTCATTGGGCGTGGAAAAGGATTCCGAGTAGTCAAATTGAAACTGATGAGCTAACTGCTTTAAATAATTGTTTGGAGATAGCAGCTATTTCGATTGGTAGTGACACTTGGAGATCGAAGTTATCCTCAGATGGGCTTTTTTATGTGAACGATCTTCGTACTTTGATTGATTCAAAAATCACAATGTCGGTTTGGATCAATATGGTTCCTTTAAAAGTCATTTACTTCTCTTGGTGTGCTTGCTTGGATCGCATTCCTTCTGCGACCACTCTCTCTCGTAGAGGAATCAATATTATTTTTACGGGATAATGACTTGAGAGGGTAACATACTTTTGAATTTGATCACATTTGGTCACTGAACATTTTTTTGTGCTCTATGAACCCCTTAACTTGTTGAATTGTGCTAATTTTCCCCTTCCGACTGTTTTTTGCTGGTTTCAATGGATTTATTAATCCTACGTGTCAGTTTGATCCTACGTGGCATGTAGGGTTCTTATTATTAAAGGAGTGGCATTTGTTGTTCCTTTATTGTGCCCTAATACCCCGTTGCCCTAATACCCGATGGCTTCCTCCTACAACTTCTCATCCTCCCTCAATCGATCAAGCAAGAAATCCACAGTGAATGATCCAAAAACTTGTGATTGTGGGTTCCCTGCACGTATTCTAACATCAACAACACCAAAGAATCCAGGGAGGCATTTCATGGTGTGCAATGAGGTAAGCAATTTCACTTAAATTGTCCCTCTTTTCTGATTCATTTATTCCAGATTTGAAATCTCACTTTGAAATCTTATTGTGGAAGGGTAAATGCAAATATTGGAGATGGTTGGATGTAGAACTTGTACAAATGCCTCTAATGGAAGTGGTGGAGGGAATGAAAGCTAAATTAGTATCATTGAAGACCGAAGTAGAGAAGGTGAAGGAAGACATGGAACAAATGAAGAAGGAAAAGTACTCTGATGCCATTGCAATGAAGGAGAAAATATATAAGTTTACCATTGGATTTCTTTTTTTGATCATCGTGTATATGATGAAATGAAGTCAAATGATGTATTGAAAGATGTTGTTTGAATAGAATAGAGTTGTTATCTTAACTTCTTGTTGGAATGGACTGAAGTAACATTGATTGTAATGGAATCACAAAGAAGTAATTTTGACTGGAATGTAATTATAAAGAAGCATACATATTAACTGCATGCATATTAACTTTCATTGGAATGTAATCACAAAGAATGGAGCCATTATCTCAACTTCTTGTTGGAATGGAATGAAGTAACTTTGACTGGAATGGAATCACAAAGAAGTATTTTTGACTGGAATGGAATCATAAAGAAGCATACATATAACAATGAATACATATATGATTTTGACTGGAATAGAATCACAAAGAAGGATACATATAAAGAATTAGTTTTGACTGGAATAGAATCACAAAGTAGCATACATATAACAATGAATACATATAATAAAAAAGTAAGTGAATGTGGTGGTTGGATTCATTGAAATACTCCATTAATATTCGAAATTAAATAAGTTTTTGTCTGCATACACAAAAGTAGTTTCTAGGTAACACAAAAGATTCCTGCATAGACAAAAGAAGGGTCACCATGTGCCCATACACCTACTTGATAGTACCATAGAAAAGCATAATAAAAAGACTACTACTTTGTCTTTACATCACAACTTCCTTACAAAAGATATTCCTACCCACCCACTAAATTAATCAATAACTGAAGGGTTATCTGCATTGCTCCCAACCATAGGTATCTGCCTCCTTAATGCTTGTTTGATGATCCGTTCAGAATATTTCCTCCTTCCACTTCTACTAACTGGGACCCTTCTTCTTGGCATGGGGACTGCAGGTGGTGGTGGAGGAGGTGGTTGGGCTGTAGGTGGTGGTCCTTCATTGCCCCTGGATAAAATTGGGTCTGCTCCATTGCCCCTGGATGAACTTGGTACTGCAAACAAAAGTTAAAATGTCAATTCTTTGTTCAAATGATGTAATGTTTTTAAAAATATTCACCTGGTGTATTGCTTTGCTGGTTAGATGGACACTTTTTCTTGTTGTGACCTGGTTCCTTACAAATACCACACTTTATTATGCTTCCCCTTCTTGAGACAGTTTGTCTACTTGGTCCAGTCAACTCTCATTCAATTGCATCCCTCTTCCTTTTCACTGATGGCCTACCAGGTAATCTTCTTCTTTTGGGAGGCAAAGGCTTATGGTATGGAACATCTGGCCACATATCACTACTATTGAGAGGATTAATGCTATATTTGTAGCATTTTAGGTAAGCCTCAATAGTGTATGATTGGGACACATATGTCTCTACATCATGATTTAAGTAAGAGATTGCTGCCACTCCATGTAAGCATGGTATCCCTGTAAGTTGCCATATTCTACAGGCACACTTCTTTGCAATTAGATCCACTCCATATGCAACATCAGGGAATCTAACCTCATACTTTTGATAACCACAAGGAGTAACTCCCCACAATCTGTTTAAAGCAAAAAATATAAATCAATAACACATCCTCATAATTAACATAAGCATATTAAAGTAAAAAAACTTGCCTCTGTTTAACCTTCAGATCTTCTATACGCTTCCTAATAGTTGGGCATATAAGCAAACCCCGTTCCATTCCTTCAACTCTCTAAGTGTATATCCTTTCCATCACAAATAACCTAATCTCCTCCAGCATAGTGATTATAGGTCTCCTTCTAGCATGCCTAATAGCATAATTGAAATTCTCACTGACCCCATTCTCCACTGCATCACAATCTCTTCATTCTTGAAAGAATGCCTTAGACCAGGTAGTAGGATCTCTGTTTATAAGGTAATCATAAGCATGAGTATCAATACTCCATTACACCTCTGAACTTCTCCACAGTACTAGCCCTTACAGCCCTCCAAAATAACTTTATGTATTCTTCACCAGTAAACCTTTTATTAAAATTAGCTACAATGTGTCTAGCACATTGCCTATGTTCAGCTTCTGGACATCTTTCCTTAACTGCTTGTAATAACCCCTACAAATCACAACATCATTATGAGTGAAAAAGCATAAAAATGACCTAGTACTAACCTTGTGTCCATCAGAAAGAAGGGTAATGCCTGCACCAAGACCACCATTAATGTCATCCATAAGCAAATCTATGAACCACTTCCATGTTTCTTTATTCTCAACACATACCACAACCCATGCTAAAGGGTAGATGTGGTTGTTTGCATCTCTCCCAACAGTTGAAAGAACTTCTCCTCTAACTATACCCTTTAAAAAGCAACCATCAAGCCTAATTACAGGCCTGCACCTTTCTAACCAACCATCCCTTACAGTTTTGAAACACACATAAAACTTGGAAAACAATGTTGTGGAATCTGTCATGATGTCTACATCCAATCTCACAGTAGACCCAAGATTTGACCTGATAATTTCCTCACCATATGACCACAATCTCCCATAATGTTCAATTAGACTTCCTTCAATCTCTTGTAATGCAAATTTCTTTGCATTTCTGCATTGCCCCACACTCACATTTATGTTGAATGTTGTTGACACTTTAGCTTTCATCATCCTTGCACTCATTTTTGGGTTCTCTATAATTTGACTCATAAAATGTTTCCCTATCCATCTATAAGTTACAACTGACCCAAAATTAAACACCCTACAACAATTATGTTCATTCACTAGAGATTTGATCTGAAAAGTCTTTTCTTTACTCATCCAGAAGGCCTATAGTCTGAAAGGGCAAGATGGTGACTTATTCTTTTTGTAACATTTCACTAACAATCTATCAGAGTCATTTTTGTCAAACCATAGATCATACCCATTAGCAACTGCATAATTGCTTAACATATGTTTAAGCTCAGTAGGGTTAGAAAATCACATACCTATAATTGGTTTCATCTGATCCCATGGTTGTCTCTCATCATACACAGGGTACTGGGGTGGCACGTATTCATCATCTTGATCTTCACTCTCTGTAGGTTCACAAAGGATGTTTAAAAATCTATCATGTGCAATTTTGTTTGCTGGAAATGGATAGGTAGCATCATCTTCTTCATGATCAACAGAATATGAATCTTGAATATCTGAATCCTCATCTTCATCTAAGTCTTCGTTTTCACTTTCACTTTCCTCAGCCTCAATCCAGTCGAAGATAGGTTCATTATGGTGATCCACATAAACATTCATTCTCTTGTCATTAGCATACGCCAAATCCAAAAATTCCTTGTAATCACCCTCGTTCACCAGTGTATGAATTCCAAGACCTAAAGACTCTTGTGGAAGGCAGAAATAAATGTCTTTGCTTCTCGATTTGGTGAGCTTGTGAAGGAATTCCATGAATTGCTCATACCCAAACCCACTGAAGTCAACATCTCGCACTGATGCTCTGTCGAGATCAAAGTAAACTAAGGGATTGGGGGAAAACTGACCATTGTAGTGGAAATCTACTACAATGAAGTTCTGATCAGTAGGATTTGGAGATGATGCCATTCTACAGAACGATTGAAGGAGACGAATGATCGTTGGAGAATTTTGTGCCCAAGTCGAGTTTAAGGACCAAATGAGACTTCGGGGTGTGGTTTAACTAGAAGGAGACGAAAAATCGGGGCCTACATGCCACCTCTTTCGCCACGTAAGATAAAAAAATACATGTAGGATCAATAAACCCTTTAAAACCGGCTAAACCCGGTCATAAGGGGAACATTAGCACAATTCAACAAGTTAAAGGGTTAATAGAGCACGAAAAAAAGTTCAGTGACCAAATGTGATCAAATTCAAAAGTATGTTACCCTCTCAAGTCATTATCCCTTATTTTTACATTTTGTTACATGTGTAATACAGGTGAAGGTAATACTGACCATATTTTTTTGGGTTGTCCTTTTGCTCAAGATGCCTTGGTTATAATTCTTACATGTTGTAGCATTTCTTCTTCTCAAATTGTCACAGGTTGTTGATTTGGTTAAATTTGCAACTCATTGGGGGTAATTGTCCCAATAAAAGAAAGATCCACTTAGTTATTATCTATGGTTATCTTTGGGGTGTTTGGCGGACCCGTAATTACAAGATTTTTAATAAAGATTGTATTTCTACGTTAAGATTGGAGGATAATATCATAACCATGATGTTCACTTGGATGAAGGATAGGGATAAATTTAAAAATTACAATTGGGCTACTTGCTTTCGACATTTTGTAATTTTTTTTCGTGTCCTAACTTGTACTTTTAGGTTGTGGATTTTCTAATATAATTCCGTGGTTTCCAAAATATAAATGATGGAAGCGACATTATTTGTTTTGAAGTGAGTCGCAAACTAAAAAAATAAGGGGCAACTGGCCTCTTAATTGATTAGCATTTATAAACGGGAATAGGACTTGTTAAGGTAATTAACTTTTCGGGTTTTTCACATATAGGTAACTATCTTTTTTTTGTACACATCTAGGTAACAAATTTTTTGGAACTGTTCACATATGACCATTATGACCTGGTGTAGCAGGTTACATCCAGCTACAGCAGGTCATAATGGTTATATGTGAACAGTTTCATCAAGTGGTTACCTAGATGTGTAAAAAAAAAACCTTACCTAAATATGAACAAAACGAAAAGTAAGAGTAAATTACATGAATGGTCCCTATGGTATACGGGAATTTGTGCATTTGGTCCCTAACTTATTCTTTTTAACTCGGATGGTCTCTACTGTTTATTTTTGTTGCGCTTAGTCCATGTCTTACCTAAAAAGACTATTATGCCCTTATTAATTTGTTTTTTTAATTAATTTTCTTATTTATGTTTTTTATATGTTTAAAAAAATTAATAGACCCCACATATTTGTATCTCCTCACCGTAAATCTAAAACCACATTTGAAAATTTTAATTTAGGTCCTACCGACATATTTGTATCTCCTCACCGTAAATCTAAAACCACATTTGAAAATTTTAATTTAGGTCCTACCGGTCACCATCCCATCTCATATCCTATTCAACCTCTATTTTCTTTCAATCTTTAGTGACATGGAAATCTTCACCATCCTTTTTTTTGTCATTCAACTCTGGCGAACAAACACCATAACCCACGGTCTCTTCACTTTATTGGGTTGTGGTGTTGGTTCGCTGAAGTTGAAGGACCGAAAAGGAATAGATGGTGAAAACTTTGTTGTCATTAAATATGGAAAAGATATAAAAGTTTAGGATGATGAAAGATAGGATGGTGAGGAGATACAGATATGTGAGGTTTATTAGTTTTTTTAAACATATAAAAAAAATACATAAATAAGAAAATTAATTTAAAAAAATTAAATTAATAAGGACACACTAGTCTTTTTAGGTAAGATATGGACCAAACACAACAAAACAAAACAATAGGGACCATCCGAATTAAAAAAATAAGTTAGAGACCAAACACATAAATTCCCCCAAACCACAGGGACCATTCGTGTAATTTACTCTTACTTTTGGTTTTGTTCATATTTAGGTAACTATTTTTCTTTTGTACACATCTAGGTAACGAACTTGTTGAAAGTGTTCACATGTAACCATTATGACCTACTATAGTTAGAGGTAACTTGCTACAGCAGATCATAATGGTCATATGTAAACGGTTTCAAAAAGTTTGTTACCTAGATGTGTACAAAAAAAAAAAATAGTTACCTACATGTGAACAAACCGAAAAGTTAATTACTTTAATTAATCTTATTCCCTTTATAAACCAAATATACAGAAATAACCTATAGACTATTTTTCTTTATTCACATACTATCCAAGGAATAGAAAGAGTCCTTCAACTCTTCTCCCTTATTTAGAAATTAACTATCCATCTTTCATTTCTATTAAAATTTTATCGTTTTAAAATGTTAAAAGTTTAACCCCTATTACTTCATCATTTATATGTATTTCAATTTTATTAAAATTATGGGTTCGTTTTAGTTTCTCCAACTTTCTTTTTTACAATCTTTTTCCAACTTATATTTTCTTTTTAAATATGGTTAACGTAAGCTTCATATTGATATTTTCGTGTATTTTTACAAAAGAAATGTATTTTCTTGTAAAAAAAATACTTTGCCAAGAAACTAAGGTTGAAAAATATAAAAAATAAAATAAAAGATTACAGCAACATGTAGATGCTCCACTAGTTTGGAAACAAAAATTGTTATAATTTGGATGATAATTGATAAAAAAAATTATCATCATAATAAGCAATAGAAGGCAACATCGATTTTTTTTTAAATATAATTGTTTTCTGAAAATAAAAATAAATCACAATAATTATATCATAAAGAAAATACACATTTTTTATATAATGTATCAAATCTCTTTATTCTAATTTATTGTTACATGTGATTTTTTATCTTATAACTTTCAAAGTGATTGTCATTTAAACTTTAAAATGTCTTAAAATTTCAAATTCAAACAATTATAATTATAATAAGTATATGTTCATAAACAAAATCCCAATAAATCAAGATTATGATTTCCTTCAAAATAGTCTCTATAAAATCAGGTCACTTATCTCCTCCAATTTCACTTCTTTATTTTTGGAACCTTTGATTACCATATACTTATTATAAGAAATAAATTTGAATTGATCATTGAAAAATTTTAGTTTTTATATGGAGCATTCCATAAAATCAAAAATAATTCATCAAAAATATCAACATAAAATTAGTAACTCCAAATTTGATAGTCAGATCTCTCATTAAAATATTAATTTACAAATTAAATATTATTTGTTTTTGATTTATTAGTTTATATTTATATACATAGATTTGAATTTTTATTGTTTATTTTTTTTTATAATAAATCATTTACTATGTATTATTCTTACACGAATATTAACCAAGGACCAAGGTTTACATAATATAATGGCCACTATAAAATTGACGGTGCTTATGTTATCTAGTGTGTACCGTATATTAATTTACCTTTTCTCAAAGGGGAAATATTTCTTTTCATCTACAGGCACCTTTTTGTAGTTTTGTTATATTCATAAAAGAACACTATTACTTTAAATATTTTGAACACTGCATGAGATTGCAAAATCTATTATGTTAAATTAAATAAGATTTTTTTTTTTTTTTATCATTTGTCACACTTTTATTTAATTTTTTAAATTTTATTTTATAGTTATTTAAAATTAATTTTTTTCATATGTTATTTTATGAGTTTTTCTATTTTATTAAATTTTACATAATATTTTAATATAATAATTCAATGAATGTAGAAATAAATAGATGTTATTAATTTCACTAATAAACATACCTTTTAATTTCAAACTTCCCAAAATTAAAACTGATTAGTTTTTTTTTATTTAAATTATTTGTTTAAATTTAAAATATAAAAAACATTTATATTATAATAAATCATGATTTTTCTTATTTTTTATGAATTCATATATATATATATATATATATATATATATATATATATATATATATATATATATATATATATATATATATATATATATATATATATATATAACAAATAACGAAACATGTGAAAACTGAAATGAATATATATTGAAGAAAAAAAATTTTGGGATGAATTACGTTATTGCAAAAGTGAAAATAGTAAGATGAGACGTGTGAATATGGAATATATTATTTCAAGAAAATACGTGTTTGAATCATTGAAGGAATTACGCAATGCTAAAAAAATCAAACTAGACAGAATTCGGGCAGACAATTTATAATGATGGATTGATGGATTACAACCCATATTCACACCTGACGTAAGATGCATCTTACCGGGATTTTCTAAATAAATTTAATTAGATTGCATGTATCATAAAAATGATGAAGGAAGATTTTTTTTATCATATATTCTTTGGATATATGATATTTTTTAATATTTTTAAATTTTTTTTTCTTAATTATCATTTTATTATATTTTCATTTTATTAAATTAAAATCTCACATTTAATATGTAAGGTAATATATATGTAATGTATTTATTAGAAAATATTTATATATATAATTAGGGGTGAGTATAATAACGAAAAACCAAATCATAACCAAATTAACCGATATAACAGAACCGTTTTAAAAACCGTTGGTTCGGTTTCTAATTTTTGTTAACCGATAACAAACAGTTTCGTTATGGTTTTAGAGGTTAACCGAACCATTATTAACCGAACCGCTAACTTTATATTTTAATACATAAAAATTATGGATTATATATAAAATAATATTGTCAAACTTATTTAAGATCCATTAAAATTTCAAAATATAATTCATTAATCCTCACTTATGAGGAGACGAACGTGCAATCAAACCATCAAAAGATGATCATGTAGATCATGCAGACACACACAATTTTCCAGTCATGCATTGAGTTAGATTATTGATTAATGCTATAATTCTTAATTGATTAATTCTATAATTTGTAAAGATTATTCACAATTAGTTTAATCTTCACACTCATAATCCTAATCGGAGACTTTTCACATCGTTAATCCTAATCAAAGATTGTTTTGACTTTATAGTTCTATTCTAAGGATTTTTTTAATTTATAATCAAAACTTCTAGGTAAGTTAAGTTTTTGGTTCTTCTTCACTTTGTGATATATTAAGAATGTTTTTTTTTAATTTTCTTTTTTTATTTATTGTTTTTTACTTAATTTTATTGAATGTATATGAATGATTATTTTTATTTTTTTTAATTCAGATAACACGTAATATAAATGTTTAGCTATTTTATTTTATAGTTTTTTTATTTAATCACATTGAACGTGTATGAATGTTTGATTTTATTTTAATGTTAATATCGATTATCAATATATGAAGTTATTAATATAGATTTTTTTTAATGTTTTATACTTTTTATTAAATGTTTTTGATTTTGAATGTGAGTATGTGTTATCTTACACTGAGTATCAAATATACACATTTTATTATATTATTATAACCTAGGTTACAAACATTGGTACCGAGGACTTTTTGTATTCTCTTTTCATTTTTTATGCCACTATACTTTCGTCATTTATATTATTTTGAACATTATGGTTAACCAATATTAACCATTAACCAAAACCGATAACCGATAAAAACCATTAACCATAACCAATATTAATCATACTCAATGGTTACCAAAATGCATTAACCAATCATAATGGTTATGGTTCGGTTTTGATCAATAACCGAACCAAACCGCCACATACGCACCCCTATATGTAATGTATCCAATATATAAAAGCCTCATTAATTTTAATAATTCAAAAGATTTCTCATTTTTCTTATAAATTCAAACTTTTCAAATTGTTAAAATTGTATATTTAATTTTTTTTTTAAATAAACTTATGTAATACATGAGTTTCACACCTAGTAAATAATAAATTATGGTGTAAATAAATATCACAAAATCTAGGAGCATGTTTATATATATATATATATATATATATATATATATATATATATATATATATATATATATATATATATATATATATATATATATATATATAAAAGTAGGTTCATTCGAAAAAATAAATATCTTGCAAAACGCGAAAATATATTTTATCTTATAAAAACCAAACACAAGTACTAAAAAAAAATAAATTTATTAGGAATAAATTAAAGATAATAAGTTTACATTAGATTGTGTTATGATAATATGGATTCAAAGACGGTTTTAACAAATTTTTTTTTTCACGTTCTTAACTACTATTAAATTCATGTTTTCATAATAAAAATGTCAAAAATCATGATTTGCTAATATTAAACAATTTCTCATGTATCATTGATTATCATCATGTGGTTCAAAGTTTGGATAAATTATTGTTCAAAATATAAAGTTAATGTGACACAATGTCATAGTTTTTTTTTTTCGCGTTTTTGCAAATTATATGCATTTTTGCATGAACTCACCCATATATATATATATATATATATATATATATATATATATATATATATATATGTGTGTGTGTGTGTGTGTGTGTGTGTGTGTGTGTGTGTGTGTGTGTGTGTGTGTGTGTGTGTGTGTGTGTTTAGGTTCATTTGAGACAATGTCAATTTTGTGAAAACGTGAGACCAAATCTAAAAATAATTGTAAATATTCTACTAGAATATTACAATGTACTAATTCTAATATAATTTTTAAAATGTTTAAAATATTCTACTAGATTTTTCAGATATAGAATATTCTAAATATTCTACTAAAATATGTAAAAAATGTATTTTTTTTGACATTTTTTTTATTTCTTTTGGAAAATATATACTTTGAAAATAATATTGAAAAAAAATTCAAAAATTTTCAATTATTTTGCCTTTTAAAAATAATTTTGTTTTATCTAATAAATGAGTGGTTAGGATTGCGTCTCACCGTCTCACAAAATTAGGCCATCTCAGATAAACCTAACCATATATATATATATATATATATATATATATATATATATATATATATATATATATATATATATATATATAAGAGAGAGAGAGAGAGAGAGAGAGAGAGAGAGAAACAAAAGTTCAATAGAAAATCATAATTATTGGTTTTTCAAGAAACCAAATCTTGTTTTTCAATTTCTAGAGCTTATTCTTTATAAAAAAAATCTAAAAATATCTAAATTCATATATTAAAATTGTTAATGTGAAAAATATTTTTCGGATTCACGTTGTGAATTTTCAAATATTCACATTGTGAGTTTGACGTACAAAAAATCGAATTTTATATAATTGGAAAAAGGATAAAAAGTTATTAATTTCTGGAACTTTTTGTTTTTTTTTTGATAAAAAATAAGTTTTAAAAATTGAAAAAAAGATTGGTTCCTTGATTTCTTGGTTAATTATGGTTCTCTATTGAACATCATATATATATATATATATATATATATATATATATATATCAATCAAAAACATTTCTTATCGCGAAACAAATTTAGACCAAACAATTTTTTTAATTAAAATTATAAAATAATATTCATATAAATCAAAAAATAGTTACAAACAATTAAAAATCCCACTAAAAACACTACTCATCACCCAACCAACACCACTCACCACCACCACTTGCCACCACCACCCATCACTAACCACCACCACCAACACCAACCACCACCCACCACCCATCACTACCTACCACCACCAACCACCACCCGCCACAACCATCACTGCCCACTACCATCATCACCCAACCACCACTACCACCCATTACACCGCCTGCCACCAACACCCACAACCACTACCTACCACCCATCACCATCACCCGCCACCACCACCACCCACCATCACCACTCATCACTACCCACCACCACCAACCACAACTCACCACCACCACCACCCACCCACCACCCACCACTACCACCATTAACCACCACCCGCCACCACGACCACCACCTACCACCATCACCATCTTACCACTACCACCCCGCCGCCACCACCACGCATCACCACCGCCCGCCGCCACCACCAACAGCCACTACCTACCACCTATGGGCACCACCCGCCACTACCACCCATAACTACCCACAACCACCAACCATTACCCAACACCCATCACTACACACCACCCACCACCACCAGCCACCACGCACCTGTCACCCACCACAACTACCACCCACTACCACCAACCTCCATCCGCCACCACCACCCATCAGTACCTACCCACCACCATCACCACAACCAACCACCAGCCGCCACCACTATCACCACTCACCACCATCACCACCCAACCATCATCACCCGCCACCACCACCCACTTCCACCACCCATCCCCACTGCCCTTTACCATCACCAACAACTAATACCTACCACCCATCACCACCACCAGCTACCACCACCCACCTCCACAACCACCCACGACCACCTCCACCCACCACTACCCACTACCCACTCACCACCATCACTATCCAAACACCACTCTTCACCATATCACCAACAACCACCACTCACCACCCATCACTACCCACTACCCACCACCAACCACCACACACCGCTACCATCACCACCCAACCACCTCCACCCACCTCCATCACCCATCACCACCGCCTGCCACCACCACCCACCATCATCACCACCCGACCACCACTACCAGCCACCACCACTCATCACTACCCACCACCACCCGCTACACCCACCACAACCACCACCACTAACCAACCATCACCCGCCACTACCACCATCACTACCCACTATCACTACCACCACCCACCTCCCATTATTATCCACTTCCACCTGCCACCACCACCACCCACCACAACCACCACCACCCACCGCCACCATCATCACCATACAACAAGCACCACTCGCCGCCACCACCCACCTCCACCACCTGTGATTATATGTATTTAATCATATATGATATATATAGATAATATTTATCTTTGTGTTCTCGATTCAATAGTTGTTCTTGTGAATATAGTCATATGTGATTATATGTATCTAATCATACATATGTGATTATATGTATCTAATCACATATGATTTATATCGACATCATTATTTTTTGTCCGTATAAATCGTATTTGATTAGATACATATAATCATATATGATTATATTTATTTAATCATATATGGTTTATGTATACAATATTTATTATTGAGGTTTCAACTGAATAGTTACTTTTGTGTAATTAATCACATATGATTATATCATATAATCATATATGACTTGAGGTAGAAAAGATGCATATTTTCCTTCTCGATTCAATAGTTGTGCTCATATACTTAATCACATATGATTATACATATAATCACATGTGATAAGATACATGAGAATAACTATTGAATCGAAAAAGCAAAAATAAATTATGTCCATATAAATCATATGTGATTAGATTCATAATCACATGTGATTATATGTATTTAATCATATGTGATTAGATTCATATAATTACAAAGAAAAAATGAATTACCTCTACCACCACTACTAGAAAACAGACCTTTAATGACGTGCTTTTTACGACATGCGCTGATTAATGATATGCAAAAGGACGTGCCCTTAAAATAGTGTTATCTCTCCAAAAAAAAATTAAGGATTTACGTCACGCATTATTACGTGCCCTTAATTTAGTGTCTCAAGAAAAAAAAATTAAAAACACGGAGGCCGCTTTATCTTAAACGCGCGTCGTTTGTACCTGTCGCTTTATAATTTTAATGGAACACGCTTTTAGTAGACAAGGGGGGAAACGAAATCCCCAAAATTTTGAAAACCCGCCTTGTTTTTTCTATCTTTTATCTATCTTTCATCCTTGCAATCCACTCTCCCCCTCTGATAATCTCTCCTCTAGATCTGTCTTCTATCTATCTTTCATCCTTGTTTTTTCTATCTTCTATCTATCTTTCAATATTTCTCCATTTCGTATTTTTGGAGCTCAGCACCAGCTAGGCACCACCCAAGTACCAGCCATACAGAGGTCAACGGTGGCAAATATTCTCTTTTCTCCACCATTTTCTCCCTCTCAAACGTCTTTATTTCCGTAATTGTTATCGTAAGTGTGAAAATCTCTAACTTATAGCTTTAATTTAAACTTTAAGTTGTTCTAGGGTTATATTGAACCATAGTAAGAACGCGTACTGGATATGGGATACGATTTCATACCAAACGCTTGGGAACACATCTTGGATGATCCAACGATTTTAAAATTGAACCGACCTTACCTTTATTCGTGTATCTGGAACATAGGAACGATGATTTGGATCGCCGATTGAAGTTTGGGAACACCGATTAATGTTTTGGAATGCTGACTTGAACAACATTTGTGCGTTGGGTGGGAACACATCTTGGATGATCCAACGATTTTAAAATTGAACCGACCTTACCTTTATTCGTGTATCTGGGACATAGGAACAATGATTTGGATCGCCGATTGAAGTTTGGGAACACCGATTAAAGTTTTGGAATGCCGACTTGAACAACATTTGTGCGTTGGGTGCATCGACTCAATATATGGTAACAAAATCTCACATTTTCCATCAATTAATTGTGTATATCTAAATTGTAAGGGGTAGTGATCACTTTATAGAACCATATACACGATTTCAATTCATTAATTTTAGTCAATTTTATTATATTAAGTTGGTTCTAAACTTCTAAGATCGTGCGTTGGGTACATCTTACTGAATTAACCTCCTACCTCTATGTATTATGTATAAACTTTACTACTCTTCAATATGAATTGAAGAATTTTTTAGTTAAACTCAGACCATGGACAAGCTGGGGAAAGCAAATGAAGCAGTGAAAGTTGCTCCTGGACATTTCCTCAACCATCTGATGCCCTAATTGCTTGCAGTTCCAAATATTGAAAAGTTTGCTTATCTCATTAGTGAACAGAGGAAGGTTTCCATCTTTCTGAATTTCTCTTTCAAAAACATATCTCAACAATGCTAATCTTTTTATCTATTTTCAACCAGATATATCAACCAAAAGAAGTTGAAGAGGTGAAGGTAGTTCCAAAGACCGAAGAACACACCATGAAAGAATACAGAACAACAACTATATGACATGAAAATGCTAAACTGGTTTGTAAATTGCAATTCAATTCTCCATCTTCCATGTTTACATTTTTTTGATCAGGTTTAAAACTTATAGGTTGGTAAATTTCAATTCAATTATCCATCTTCCATCTTCCATGTTGGACATCTTTTGATGTTTACTCGATGTAGTTCTAGGTATAGAGATGAATAGAGGGGCTATAAGAGGAGAAGTCGCAACAGAAGCAAGGACAAATATTATGGAAGGGATAGAGAAAGTAGGACCCGTAGTAGGAGTAGGAACCTTGATTATCATAAAAGACATAGGTGGGAGAGGTATGATGGTGAGAGAAGCCTAAGTAGGTCTCCTGTAAGGTAAAAAGACATAAATGCCCTTATCATTGAAAATAGCCCTAGAAAGTTTTTTTTTTCTTCAGTTTTTGTTTAAAGTTGATCGTTTGTTTTAAATACATGAAAGTGAGAACCATAATTATTTATCGATAATAAAAGATTTGAACCATTTGAACGAATAGAATGTTGTAGCTTTGAACTACTTGAGCGCCACAATTCACTTATAATATGTCATTACAACATATCGCTTAATCTATAGACATTGGCTCTAAAAGATGTACAAATATCCCTTTACTGTTGCCCCAGTCCCAAAAATGCGACATTTTCTCTCTTATTTCAGTTTAAATTTACATCTTAACGCATGTGCAATCTTGAGAAGATATCTATTACATTTATTTCGTCCTACAAAGTCTCTTATTCAACCGTGTGTACACCTTGTAATAATGTGGCTTAATATCTGACCGTCATCTTCTATTTGTTTCTTCAATGATATTATTTTCCAAGATATGTGGATGTTTTGTGTCTAGTTCTGTTATTCTGTTTGACACTCATGATAACCTTGTTCATGAAGCTACTAACAGCAGGGGTGCTTCTGTTTGACACTCAAGATATGTGGATGTTTTGTGTCCTGTTCTGTTATTCTGTTTGACACTTATGATAACCTTATTCATGAAGCTACTAACAACAGGGGTGCTTCTGTGACATGCCAATATTTCTCATCTTAGTTCTCTGCTGTCTTATTTGCTAGTATGTCTGTTCTTATACATAATTTTTTTTTGCAGGTTATAAGCCTCGAGCTTACATTCTATAATTCATCAAAATATGTAGGAGAGTCTTCTCTCTTCACAAATAAGTTTTTGCATGCAAGATTAGATGCCTTCTGCAGGTCTCTCTTCTTGCCTTCATGAATTTTGTTGATTAAATTTCACGGGTGCCTTAAATTTGATTTGGTCGCTTTCATACTAAAGCTAGTGTTGCATGTTACTGGATGATTAGGGTATTGGAAAAATGCTTATAAATTTGTTCCTTTCTCTGGCATATAGGTACTGGAACTCAAACATGATTTTTCGATAGTCCATTTATCATTTTTCTTATTGTTTTCTATCCCTAAATGAATGTCTATCTTCTAAATACGGTTAAACATAAATCTTCTCTGGTTGATTATTTTCTTATTCCATTTTGTGTGTGTTAGTTTGTATGTGGTGGATGGGTCCAAAACCTAGCTCCCTGGAAACCTATATCCAATATATTCTAAACTGAAGGAAAGAGGCCAATACTTTCTGAGAGAAATCTGAAAGGAGTAGGTTAATTCTTATGGTTGGGTGAGGAATCGCTGAATATTTTGAGAGAGAGAGAGAGAGAGAGAGAGAGAGAGAGAATGATTCTTTTATAAATAACTTTTTGTTCTGTTTCATGTTTATAAGCTAGAGGTTAAGGGTTTTGTTCTAGATTTATGATTTACTTTCTGAGAGAAATCTGAAAGGAGTAGTCCTCTATCTAATCATGTTCTTTGTAACAAATACAACTTTAGTATTGAAAGATTTATCATGAAAGCTTTAGTCTTTTTCTTAAGTTTTTAAAATTTCAAAAATTTATATTTCAAGTTGGAATTAATCTGCAGAGCTTGTTCTACCAAAAGTATCTGGAACTACTCACAACAGGCGAAAAGTAAGTTGAAGTTATCTTAATTTTGCTACTGCTTTCTCATAATGATTTCAATTTATGTCATGCTAAATTGAATTGTGTTTCTAATTTCAAAACCAGGAGCGACCTGGAGCAGGTTAAGGTAATTTTCATATGTTGTCATTGTTATATTTATCTAAATTACAAACGATCTCCTTCAACTAATACTTCATGCTCTAACTTTAATTTAAGGGAATTGGAGAAACGATATCCGCCCAGATACTTGCTGTTAAGCATAGGAGCTCATTGGAATCTGTAAGTGCTGCCTTAACTTGGTTGATTTGGGGCTAAATGCAAGGAAAAACGTATTTTCAAATGTTTTTGTATAACAGCATCCTACTTCCGTTTCTTTCTATTATATTATTACGACCTTGTTATGAAATATTAGTTTGTGAATGACCATTGGATTCTCCATTTCTCCCATAACTCCCCATCGTTATTTAGCATTAGTAACAACCATTTCAATGTGTTTTATGAATGTAATAATACACCATCATAATGTGCATTCATATTATAGCTCATCTTTCATCTTATTTGGATAGTATAAATAGTGAGCCATATGTATTAGGCACTTGATGATTTCATCACAAGTATTGGAATAAAAGTTCTCTTTACTCTTATTTCTTTCTTTACTTTGTAATTTATATTGTTATTTGATCATATTTTATAACACGTTATCAGTACGACTCTACCATATAGCTCTAACTCCTTATTGGTCTTGTCATTTTAAGGTATGTATTTTTTATAATTTTACATGTACAATGCTTGCAACTTATTTTATGGAATTTCTTAACTAACAATTCCTTACATTACCAATCTTTATTTTGATTTCTATTTTCATTATGGAAAACAATGCTAGAGAAAACTTTCTCTACTTTTCATACTACTAAAATGCTCCTGCAGTAGCAATATCATGAAAAATGTTTAAAATAAATATGAATTAATCTCATGTCTTCTTGTGGCTAAATAAAACAATGAGTTATTGATGAAAAATTATCAATCAATCCCGACCGGTTATAGTACATTCCCTGAAGTGAATGCAACTCATATAATCATAATAGTCAAGAGTCTAACCGAGGTCGTGGAGGTTATCATAATAATCATAAAAATAACAATATTACAAGTAACCACCAGAAGTTGGAAAATAGCAAAAATCCACATCCTAATGATAAAAGTGGTCAAGGCAAAAAAAAAAGGTTGAAAATGTTTGTCATTGATGTGGAATGACCGATCATTGGTCTTGTACATGTTGCTTACCAAAGCATTTTGTTGATCTTTATCAAGCTTCTCTAAAATATAAAGAAAAATATCGAAACAAATTTTATTCAAAGTGATATCCATGAAGATCAACCAGAAATGACACATTTGGATGTTGTCGATTTTCTTGTCTACCCCGAAGGGACAAGTGGTGATATGGATGGTGATTTATCAGAATAATGTATAGTTTTGTTTCATGACATGTATTATGTTTTTATGTCATATTCATTTCATGAGAAATGATATCATCACAATCTTCCCAGATTAATAAAATATGAATTTATGTCTCTAAGTCGAATGTTTCTTATGTTTTATTTATTTATTAAAAAGAAACATAGATATTTGCAAAAGAAATAATGAAGATATATTTCTTGAGGACAATGCAATAAGACATAGCATTTTTAATAACGAAAAGTATTTTGATTACTTATCAATTAGAGAAACAATTGTTAATATAATAACAGGTAATACAAAAATGATTGAAGGCTCCGGAAGAGCGAATATAATATTACAACAAGGGACACTAATTACAAATTAGTGATGCATTATTTTCCTCTAAATCACCAAGATTGAAGGCTCTGGAAGAGCGAATATAGTATTACCACAAATGACAATAATTACAATTGGTGATGCATTATTTTCATTAAAATCATCAAGAAATTTATTAAGTTTTAAGGATATTCGGTCCAATGGATATCATGTTGAAAACACCAATGATGGTGATAAAGAGTATCTCAATATTACAAAAATGATATCGGGTAAGAAAAGTCTTTTGGAAAAATTACTAGTATTGTCCTCCGGATTGTATTATATAAATATTAGAATGATTGAATCTCATGCTATTGAAAATAAAAGGTATGATAACATCTACAAAGTTTGGCATGACCGGTTGGGCCATCCTGGATCAGTTATGATGCGCAAAATAATTGAAACTTTAAGTGGTCATTCCTTGAAAAACCCGAAGATTTTTTAAGATAATGAATTGTGTTGCATGCTCTCAAGGAAAATTAATTTCCAGTCCATCATTGAACAAAGTTGGGTATGAAAGTCTTAGTTTCTTACAAAGAATTCAAGAGGGTGTATATGGACTAATTCATCCAACACCATGTGGACCATTTAGATATTTTATGGTTTTAATTGACGCGTCAACTAGATGGTCACATGTGTGCTTGTTGTCTAGTAATAATTTGGTTTTTGCAAGATTACTTGCATAAATAATTTGCCTAAGGGCATAATTTCCCGATTACCCAATTATGAAAATTTGACTTGACAATGTTGGAGAATTTACATCATAATCTTTTAATGATTATTTTATGTCGATTAGGACAACTATTGAACATCATGTTGCATATGTTCATACACAAAATGGTTTAGCTGATTCGTTAATCAAACACATTTAATTAATTGCAAGACTAGTACTAAAGCATTCTAAACTTCCTATATTGACATAGGGCATGCAATTTTACATGCAACATCATTTATATGCATAATGACAACTTGTTATCATGAGTTCTCCCATATTCAACTGGTTTGCGGTTAGTAACCAATTATTTACCATCCAAAGATGTTTGGATGTATAATTTATGTACCCATTTCTCCACCTTATTTCACAAAAATGGATCCTCAAGAAGAATGAGAATTTATGTTGGATATGAATCTCCATCTATAGTAAAATATTTAAAATCATCAATTGGAGATTTATTTACAGCTATATTTGATGATTATTATTTTGATGAATCATATTTTCCAACATTAGGGGGAGAAATAAAGAAGCTGGAAAATAAAATCTCTTGAAAGGAATTGTCACTTTCAGTTTTAGATCCTCGTTCAAGTCAATGTGAACTTGAAATAAAAAAGATAATTCATTTACAAAATGTAGCAAATCAATTGCCAGAAGCATTTACTGACCCTAAGTGGGTAACAAAGTCTCATGTACCAGCTATACTTACTCAAGTTAGAACTGATATCCCAGAAGGAAGAAAAAAATACAACTGCAAATGAATCTTAGGCATGCCTGAAGCGTGGAAGATCAGCCGGTTCCAAAGATAAAAATCCTCGAAAATGAAATAAAGCAAATACAATTGATGGTCCAAAAGAGAAAATAGAATCTCTTGAAAAGATTAATGAAGCTCTAGAAGAGCCTAATGACATAGCAAATGAAAATAAGGTACCTGAAAAAATGAAAATGATGAGATCTCAATAAATTATGTCATGACAGGAATAAGATGGAACCGAAATAAGATAGACGTCGACGATAATTTTTCATATCATGTTCCGCGCGCGATTATAAAGAAAATGAGGATCTTGAACCTAAATTTATTGAGTAATGTATGAATAGAAAATATTGGCCAAAATGGAAAGATGAAATTAATAAAGAGCTTAATTCTATTACTCAAGGAAAAGTTTTTGGACCTGTAGTCCGTACACCAAACAGAGTAAGAACAGTGGGATACGGATGGGTATTTGTGCGCAAAAGAAACGAGAAAAATGAAGTTGTGAGATATAAAGCAATACTTGTTGCACAAGGTTTTACCCAAAGACCCGAAATTGATTATGAAGAAACATACTCTCCTGTGATTGATGCAATTACATTCTGTTATCTAATAAGTCTGGCAACACATGAAAAATTGGAGATGCGTCTGATGGATGTAGTTACCGCCTATTTATATGGTTCACTTGAGAATGATATTTATATGAAAATCCCAGAAGGGTTTAAGGTGCCAGAAGCACAAACTCCTAATTCTCGTGAAGTATATTCAGTAAAATTAAATAAATCTTTGTATGGATTGAAACAATCTGGCCGTATGTGGTTCAATTGTTTAAGTACATGTCTTTTAAAAGAGGGCTATAAAAATGATCCATTAAGCCCATGTGTATTCACTGGATCAGAATTTCTGATAATTGCTGTTTACGTAGATGATTTGAACATAATTGGAACTCCTGGAGAAATGGAAAATGTCACTTCTTGTTTGAAATGAAAGATCTTAGTAAAATGAAATTTTGTTTGGGTCTTCAAATTGAGCACACAAAAAATGGAGTTTTTGTACATCAATCTAGTTATCTAGAAAAGGTGCTTAAAAAGTTTTATATGGATAACTCACATCCATTGAGTACCCCTATGGTAGTAAGGCATTTAGATGCCAAAAAGGACCAGTTTCGGCCTTGTGAAAAACATGAAAAACTTCTTGGTCCCAAAGTACCATATCTTAGTGCTATTGGTGCACTGATATATCTTGCTAATAATACGAGACCTGATATATCTTTTGCTGTAAACTTATTAGCAAGATATAGTTCTTGCCCAACAAGAAGACATTGGAATGGAGTCAAACACATTCTTCGATATCTTCGAGGTTATTTATTCACTTGTGGAGGTACCGCAATCTCTTGGCGTTTTGTTAAACAAACTTTAGTTGCTTCTTCTTCTAACCATGCAGAGATTATAGCAATTCATGAGGCAAGCCGTGAATGTATTTGGTTAAGAAATTTAACTCATCACATTCGTGAGAGTTATGGTCTAACTTCTAACAGAGACGCTCCAACCATACTATATGAAGATAATGCGGCTTGTATAGCTCGATTCAAGGAAGAGTTTATAAAAGGAGACATAACCAAACATATATCACCAAAGTTTTTTTTACTCATGATCTTCAAAAATAGCGTGGCATCAACATCCTGAAAATTCAATCAAGTAACTGTTGGATTAGTGTCTAAGTCCATAACTATTTTGGTATGTACTTGACCCGATGGTGCATGGTCCTTTTGGGTTGCCTTCACCAAAGCAACTTGATAGGATGATTTATGGAGAGTAAGGATTAAAGATGATTTATTAATATATTATGGGAATAATATATTAAAGGAGAAATCATATTGTTTAATTAATATTAGTCAATAATTAATTGGTAATTAGTTTTGTGACTAAAAGAGATTAATTAAACTTAAGGGACTGGAATTGTAATTATAGGATAATTGCAATTTGGGCCATGGATTGCCTTATATTAAGGGATGGACGAATTCTAATGGGAAACCCATAAGGAAATCGTCCATGGGCTTAATTAAAGGAGTCTATGGGTTGCTTAGGGCTTAAGCATCCAAATTAGGGTTTCCTTGTTAGATAACCCTAATAGCCCAACTATATAAAGACCCCTTATGGCTCAAAAACGTGGCTAATGATCTTGTAAGGGTTTACACACATTTTTGGCAGCCTCCATCCTCTCTCCTCTTCATCCTCTTGCTTATGGTGTTTGTGAACCATTAGAGGAGTGACACTTGTAACTCTAAGCATTCCAAAGTCAATACAAGGGGAATTGGGATTGTTATTGCTACATAACAATCAAGGTATGATCTTAAACCTAATTACATGTTAATATGATTACTTGCATGCTAGAATTAGGGTTTATAGTCTTGGATTCAAAGCATGTACAATAGAGAAACCTAGATCCAAGCATTAGGGTTTGTATGAGCACATAGGATGTCTTATGACCAAAACCCAACAGTGGTATCAGAGCCTAGATTGGTTTCTATTGTATTGATGCTTGATATAACTGGAAAATTCGATTTTTTGGATTCTGGAGGCTGGACTCGCCGAGTCCATGGCTGAACTCGCCGAGTCCATGCAGACTCGACGAGTCCAAGGCTGACTCGATGAGTCAACTCGTCAGACAGGCGGATTTTCGGGATTTTTACCTATTATGACTTAGGATAATTACCATAATTGTTTAAACTTAATAAAATTCGAATTTTATTAATCCCTTATGATTATCCTTGTCAAAATAAAAGATTTTGGTCATCTATTTAGATAATTGTTACCTTATTTGATATATGTGAAGTTATGGAAATTATTTGATCATTATCTTGCAAGAATTTGAACTAGATCTAATTAGATAACCACCAATTATAGTTAATTGCCTTATTTGAATTATGTGATCTAGAATATTCTTGACAAAGTTTGGAATAGTTTCAAATTAATCCCTTTAGGTTTTATAGTTTAAATTTGAACCCCAAAAGTTTTGTTGTTTTGAAATTTAAATAGTTAAAACCCTAAAGTTTTGAAAAAGGTTTCAAAACTTGCCCTCAAGTTTTGGAATTTAAATTTTGATTGAATAGTTTAATTTTGATGCATATTTAAATTCTAAACCCTTATGGTTTGAAATGTTTCAAAACTTGCCCTCAAGTTATGGAATTTAAAGGTTGATTAAAAGGTTAATTAGAAATGTTAAATTCTAAAACTCTTGTATTGTTTTGAAAAGGTTCAAATCACACCCTTATGGTTTTATTAATTAATTAAGGTGTATAATTAAAAGAGATTTAATAAATCCATAAAAGTTTAGGTTAACCTTTTAATTGAATTAAAAGTGTAATTGTTAAAGTTAACCATATAGTATTTTAAAAGTATAAAATACACTCTATACTATATATAACATTAAAAGTCTAACATTATATATATGTATGTATGAGTAAAAGTCAGTCTTACCGTTAGTAGGCCTCATTCACGAAGCTGGTCTATAAGGGGTGTTTAAGGAAATTGCCTATAAAATGGCGATTGAATGGGTATCCACTCTTACCCACCGCACTCTTGACTACTGGAGGGTCGTTAGCCGAACGGGTAGGATAGGACGAAACCTTCCATTATAAGTATAATGAAATACCAAGTAACTAATTGTTTTTTAAATTCCCAATCTTAGTTACTTAGGCAAAGTGAATTGATGCAATTCCATGAAATTACACTTTGTGCCCTTGCGAAGACGTTAGTGGAGCGTGTGTGGTTTACCGGCACACTAAATGGTTCTAAGCAAAGGCAGCAAAGGGTGACTCAGTGTTTGTCATAGTTCGGTGGAGCATGTGTGGTTTACCGGCACATCGAATAGGTGATTGTAACATGTGAGGGCACCATGTAGTTTGCATGGTTCTTCACACCCGCTTTGTGATCCTCGGCATCCCAGTCACAAACTAGATGGGGCATATCGAGATTTAAACATGCCATGGAAATGTTCAATGAATCTCAAAGGATCTAGGAGTTTTCATAGATTTAAAACTTAAATTTCTTTTTCGTTTTTCATGGTGGAAATTAGTGAATCGTCATTCACTTACCTTCAAATGTTCTGCATTTGGGTTACGGCATCCCTCTCCCGAGTTGTAGGATATTGTGTTGGGTCCTAGCCTTGGAATTTTATTTGGGTGATTTACCAAGGACTCAATCAATCAACTAATTTGAATTCGTTTTTCTCCCGATGTCAAAGTTCGACAACTATGGTCTTCTCAATCCCGTGGAACAAGCATTCCACATGAAGATGATATTCCACGATTCGATCGAGGAACAAGAAATCATGCTTCACTTCCTCCTCCTCCTCCAATTATTCTCCCTAACCCACAAGATTGTAAAATTGAAAAGTTCAATATCACTCAAGCCCTTTTGGCAAGTAAACATAAAGAAGGCAAGTCGGTGTGTGCACACGTCTTAGGGATGAAGTCACACATTGATAGATTAAGAATGATGGGATCCGTTGTCGGTGAAGCGATGGCTGTTGATTGGGTTCTTCGGTCACTTCCTAACTCATATAGTGAGTTCGTAAGAGAGTACTATATGATGAACCGCGGCGTGAACCTTATAGATCTTACTTACATGCTTATTGCTGCTGAATCAGCAATGGTTTGGCGCAATAGAAAAGCAAAGTTGATTGGTGAATCTGCCTTCAAGACCTCTATGGATATAGACAATGGCAATGAAAGACATGCAATGATCGAAAATTTTGATCATAAGAGAAAGGCGATGTCTGAAGTAGTTCCATGTGTTATTCCAAAGGATTCAATTTGCTTTTATTGCCAAGAGAAGGGTCATTGGAGACGAAGTTGCCCTATTTACCTAAGAGATCTAAGAGATGGGAGAGTCAAAAGTATGACTACGCTTTAGGTAAGAATCCACTATCTAACTCCATTAAGTTCCTATTCATTGATTCTTAATACATGATGTGATAAGATTGCATTTGAATGTTTTGAAGGATCGGTGAAAAGAAAGGAAGCTTGATAAGAGAGCAAGATGAATCTAATCACAAGAGATGGATCTTGATCGCATGGACTTGATGATTGGATTTTGACCTTAGATAGTTATGATAAAGTTGTTGGAAATTTTCTTTTACATAGTTTTCAATAGATTTTGGATTGTAAGGAAAAATGTTTTTCCGCTGCTTTTATAAATAAAATAAATTTTGTTTGACTTATTTATTTATTTGTTTACTTCCTTGCAATGAAATCGTTATGAAAATTGATGTTTGCATATTTCTACAACGAATGGATATGATTCTTAGTTATGTTATTTATGGAAATGTCAAGAATTTACCAAATAGGGAGAGTTTCTCATCGCCCTAGTTTCAATTGGACAGAAACTTGGAATCATGCAACGTGGATGCACGATGAATGAGAAATTACGTATTTGGAAATTAGACTAATTCATTGACAAAGTGTCAAGTGAAGGACTAGGAGATCCAGTACACAAAGTTGTGTATTGATCAAGTTCACCATAAGAGTAACAAAGATATTCGTCATGATTTACTAAAGGCTTAGTAAATATGATTACACTTACAAGATTAAGTGTAATTCTGAATTGATTAAAGAGTTTAGATCAATAGTAGAACGAATAAGAAGAATCACGTAGGCAGAAAGATAAAAGTTTCTCCATTCTAAGAAGAAGGGGGAGTAGCTTTTATGCTTTATAATGTATCTTAATGATTAAGAACCATATCTCTATTGATCCTCTAAGTGAATCTTAGTACAATTGTATGTCTAAGAAGAGGAATCAAAGATTGAAGAAATGGTCAAATCAAGAAGTCAATCATACTTCGTTTCAATAACAAGTCTTAAAGTTAAGATTGTGACATGTGAGTGAAAAGTATTAAAGGTTTATAACATTCGTCAAATGTGGAAAGTTGTGATGTCTTGGATAAGACAAAAGACCAACTAGGACCAATTTGTGAAGATTTTTGATAAAAACTACACTAACTCTTGAATATTTGTTTGTCAAGAAATGTTTATCTTATATGTCAAGGAGTCAGTGGGAGTCTTAATGGTCTTGAAAGGGTTCAAGAACAAATCAAATAAACCTTATTGATCATCACTAGCACACGAGTTGAGGTTTACAACCTATCGTGAAGACATTATTTTGTTTCTGTGCCAATCCAATCGAGTTAATTATGCATGTGAGTCCTATGAGTTCTTATTTGAATGCATAAAAGGCAAGGACCTTGATCAATGGAAAGTACATTGATAGGAAAAGGTGAGCTACTTAACTACTTGGAAGACGTGGTGGGCAGCTGTGCTACCATAAGGCAAGAAATCAAGATTAAGAAAGTTCGATCCATATGAGTTTGAATTTGTCGTAAACTTTGGTTTTTAACAAATTCACATGGATAGGAACACATACACCGTTTAAATCTAAGTGTCATAAGATTTCCTCCTTCATGAAAATGATTGTGAGAAAATGCTTTCACTAAGAAATATTTTAAAAGATAGTGATTGTAAAATTGCATTCTCGAATTCGATCATGGTTACGGCATCCCTTTCCATAATTTGAATTGTGAGGTTTGGCAATTTGTCTTAATTGTTAAGACACACATATGAACTATCCAAGGCAAAAGTGTATAAGTTCAAGAAGTCTTGATAAAAGATTATCAAAGCACTAAGTATTAGAAACATGAACTTAAGAAATTCAATAAGTATTGTTTTTCTGAAAGTTAAGATGTTTATAAATACATGTCGAAGCTAGTGGGAGCATAAGTGTTATGTTTTATAATAATCATCATGATAGTGGGAGCATAAATGTTATGATTGTATGATTATTAAGGCACGTATTGCATAGTTGGCAATATTAATTATAGAAAACAAGAGTCATACTTTGCAAAGTTGTAAGAGTTGAAAGGTTGTTTTGCTATAATTAAGGGAGAGAATATTATGCTTCATTTCAAATCTAAAGGATTAGGTTGTGGAATGTTAATAAATTTAGTCAAGGGTACATAGTTTGTTCTTAAAGTTTCGATTATGATTACGGCATTCCTCTTCACAATTCGAATTTTGAGAACATAGCAAATAAAACATTTTGCATCGTGTCCCATACGCTTCGAGTATAGGATCGATTGCAAATGATTTAATGTTTGACCATTCTAAAATTTTCCAAATGTCTAGTGCATTTAGAGGGAAAAGGGACTAGAATTGGTTTTGACTAAAATAATTAAACAACTATCAAAGGACAATCCAAAGTTCGACGAGGATTGGTTGCTTGTGAAGTAGTTGGAAGTATAGTATTGGAAATTATGGAAATGTTTCCATATTGGATGGACAATATCGACATAATTACGAATAGATAAGATTCTATTAAGAAATTAGTTGTCGTATGGAAAATATGGAAGCGTGTCCATATTGGGAAGTAAATATTGAAAATCTATGTCTAGATTAGAAACTTTTATACAAAAGGATCGTTGCATAAAGTGTTAGAATCTAGTATATTCTATAAGTAACAAGAATTTGATATTCTTACACTTAAGAAAATGGATTTGGAGTTGTAAAATGAGAATGATTGGAAATGTGTTCAATTTGTCTATTTCACAAAAGTAAGAACCATAGGTAAATATTGTGTGCATGCTAGGAGCATGGGACAAGTGTAATGATTCAAGTAAAAAGTTGATTACCCGAAACGACAAATAATGAGTAATCGATATGGTGATAAATAAAACGTGTTTTGTTTATACTCAAAGGTTTGAGGCCATATGGGATTAGTATTATTCTTGTGTTTCACTTTGCATGTTTTGACTTCCAGAATAATTGAGTTTATTAAGAATAATCGAATTATTCAAACGGGCCACAGTCATTCATATGTTGGAAGTAGGTATGAATGAAGATTGTCGTGAATTGGTGTGTGGATTGTCTAAAAGAGTATTAGACATAAGCAAATGTTTGCTGCAACGTTCATGAGTGCTTATGAATATGATTTGAGCATTGGATTAAACCCACGCTCACTTGTATCACTATCTCGAGTGATTAGTGAGACGATAACATCTTATATTCTTCAAACCGAGATGTGTGAGTTGTATCTTGCGAATCGGTTGCACATTGATAATATGTAAACGCACTAGTAACTTGGTGTTATAAAACATATTGTTGTGTGTGATTCGGTGAGTGAGTGCAAGCAAGCATTGTATCAAAGTTTATCCGTTCCTTTTATTCAAAGAATAAAAGCGATATCTTTGGGCCCCTCGATGGTTTAGTGATGACATACGTAAATGCTCGGCCGGGCTAGGGCTAATTTGATTTGTTCAATTAGTCTGTCGTCATAAATCGGAAATCGAGAAGTAGTACAAAGAGAATGATTAAAAATCATATCTCATACGATATCTAGAATGGAGGAATATATGATCCCTTATCTAAGGACACGCGTATCCGATATGATCAGAGTTGACAGCGGCTTTGGAAAGCTACGATTGCAGATCAGGATCTGAAGTCATACGCAGAATAGTTGTTAGACTTATCCAAGTGGGAGACTGTTGGATTAGTGTCTAAGTCCATAACTATTTTGGTATGTACTTGACCCGATGGTGCATGGTCCTTTTGGGTTGCCTTCACCAAAGCAACTTGATAGGATGATTTATGGAGAGTAAGGATTAAATATGATTTATTAATATATTATGGGAATAATATATTAAAGGAGAAATCATATTGTTTAATTAATATTAGTCAATAATTAATTGGTAATTAGTTTTGTGACTAAAAGAGATTAATTAAACTTAAGGGACTGGAATTGTAATTATAGGATAATTGCAATTTGGGCCATGGATTGCCTTATATTAAGGGATGGACGAATTCTAATGGGAAACCCATAAGGAAATCGTCCATAGGCTTAATTAAAGGAGTCTATGGGTTGCTTAGGGCTTAAGCATCCAAATTAGGGTTTCCTTGTTAGATAACCCTAATAGCCCAACTATATAAAGACCCCTTATGGCTCAAAAACGTGGCTAATGATCTTGTAAGGGTTTACACACGTTTTTGGCAGCCTCCATCCTCTCTCCTCTTCATCCTCTTGCTTATGGTGTTTGTGAACCATTAGAGGAGTGACACTTGTGACTCTAAGCATTCCAAAGTCAATACAAGGGGAATTGGGATTGTTATTGCTACATAACAATCAAGGTATGATCTTAAACCTAATTACATGTTAATATGATTACTTGCATGCTAGAATTAGGGTTTATAGTCTTGGATTCAAAGCATGTACAATAGAGAAACCTAGATCCAAGCATTAGGGTTTGTATGAGCACATAGGATGTCTTATGACCAAAACCCAACAGTAACAACTTGGCAGATTTGTTCACTAAAGCACTCCCTACATCCAAATTTGAAAACATGGTACGAAATATTGGAATGCGACGCTTTAAGGAAATCAAGTGATGTGATGATCAGGGGGAGTTGGAAACATATTGTACTCCTTTCCTTAGCTATGTTTTTCCCACTGGGTTTTCTTAGCAAGGTTTTTAACGAAGCAATTGTTCCAAATATCTATTATTAATCATGTACTCTTTTTCCTTAATAAATGGTTTTTCCCATGAGGTTTTACCTATTAAGGTTTTAACGAGGCATGATACAATCGTCATTCAAGGGGGAGTGTTATGAAATATGTGAATGACCATTGGATTCTCCATTTCTCCCATAACTCCCCATCATTATTTAGCATTAGTAACAACCATTTCAATGTGTTTTATGAATGTAATAATACACCATCATAATGTGCATTCATATTATAGCTCATCTTTCATCTTATTTTGATAGTATAAATAGTGAGCCATATGTATTAGGCACTTTGTAGGGTTTCAAAGCACTTGATGGATGATGGCAATGGGCCCCTTTGATGAATTCTAGGTTAAAAGCCCAAGACTTGTCTTTTCCCTATAAATAGTCATGTATTATTCATTATTAGGGTTAAGAGAGTGAGGCAAAATGTAGCCGCCACGTTGTGAGGTTTCTTGTAGAGTTAGATTCTTATTTTCTTAAGTATCATTTGTTCCTCACAATTCAATAAATCGAGTGATCATTCGACATAATCTTCATATTTGTGTTTGTTCTTATTTTCCGCATCTTGTTCATCAAATCTTAATTAGGGTTTTAATCCCAACAAGTGGTATCAGAGCGGGTCTTTGAAGATCTATTGATTTTTGAAGTATCGGTTCTTGATTTGATGATTTTTTGCACAAGTTATTGAAGATTTTTTGTGTTTTGGCGGTATGGAATCAAGATTTTTGTTCTATCTACTGTTCATGGAGGCTTATGTATTTATTTAATGTTCATCTACTATTCATCAGGGTAGTTCTCTTTTAACCTGATTCATTTTTCTGTTCCTATTTATGATTGGATCTGTTTGACAATTCAGTCCAATATCAATATCGATTCTATTGTCTTGATCTAGCCCAAATATTTGGTCTTTCACTGTTCATAATCAATTTTTTTGTCCAACAAGTATCATGGTTTCCAGTTGCGTCTCTTCTGCGGGGTTTAGTTTATCATGTTCGATTCTTCCTTGGTTGTCAAAACTAACAATCGATGATTGTCTGCTGCTATTGTTTGTCGATGGTTGTATTACAATACATTTTTGTTGGTTTTAAACCCCAGATCGTATTTATCCTCGTTTTTCATACAGTTGATTTGAAGTCATTTTTTTTAACTCGATAATTTATGATGATTCCTGTATGAAATCGATCTTTGGAAAATAGATTGAGTGATTCTTGAATACAATCATTAAAGTTTCATGATGAACAGATGTCATTCGGTTGAACTGGATTGTATTTTTATTTGGAGAGTCAAACAAGAAAAAGTCAAAATTAGGATTACGATCTTAATCGGATTCGTGATCGGAAGTGTAATGCGATCGAATGGAATCGAAATTGGAACTTATCGGAATGATTTGAGCATATAACTCACTTTTACTGGTCAACCTTGGAAGTCAAAATCAATATGAATGAACTTACCTACGAATGGTCGAGGAATCGGCACTGGTATTCTGGGTTGCAGTTATCTCCTAACGAGAGTCCAAATTAAGACCGGTTTCTGACTCGACTGTTTGTTGTTGGTATATTCGGTGCTTGTAATGCTCGCTTTCAGGGTCACACTGATTTGCATCGACATTGATTTGGGGCTTGACAACCTGTGAACGATTGGAATCTGGGCTCGCCTTCGTTTTCTCCCACGAATTTTCAGAGTTTGGAATATTTAGGTTCGTGGTTGATATTGATTTGCATTGGAACTGTGGTCGATTGATTAGAAGCGAAAGGATTTGGAATTGATTTATGGGCTCGATTTAACTTGGGTTTGCATGATTCTGCTTGGAATGAAAGCACTTGGAACGAAAGAATGGAGATTCGCCTTGGGGTAATGTTGATGAATTAGGACCGAACCTGGAACAATGAACTTGGGTTCGCTTGTTAATGGTTGGAGCGAACGGAGGAAGGACCGAAAGCGAAAGGTGATTCGCTTGATGAAGCTTGGAACGGATCTGGAAGCGAATGTCTCAAATGGAAACAAATGGAACCGAACACTCGGTTGGGTTCGCTTCGGGTGTATAATTTATGATCTTGGAACGAAGTTAGATTCAGTCGCTTGTGCTCGGAACGAAAGTAGATGAAACTAATTGGAGTCATATTTGTAGGTTCGTCTGTGACCATTCGTTTAAAATTACCATTCCAGTCGCATCTTTTTATCAGTGTCAAATGATGAAGATAACTCAAAGTTTCACACTTGGTCCCTGCAACTTCAAGAACTTGACGATCTGGTCCCTATACTTTTCATGCTTTGGCAGTTTTGAACCAATTCCAGATTCTGTTGCAAATAAAGGGGTTTATTGGTGCATGATTACAATTTCAGCCCCTGAGTTTCTGAAAAGTGATAATTTCAGCCATTTTTCGAGAAAGTTTACAATTTTAAGGGATGGTGAACAGTTTTGAATTCTTTAACGCACATATTTTTTTCGTGAACAGAAAAATAAAGATTCCATCAAGTCTTGGCGATTCGGAAAGTCGTTTTTCGTGATAACGTCAAAATTTTCACGAGTTTTTCGGATTTTATACTTCATTGTGTATATCATTTTGTCGCGGGGGAGCTTAGTAAATTTTTATCCATTCAAGATCATTCTCATGACCATTTGAAGGTTTTATAATCATGTTTTTGATTATAAATCGGGGGAGAATTTGGTATGGTCATTCGAAATTGGATTTGTGACTTTTCAAAGTTGAAGATTTTTGATAAAGCTTGTGGTAGAATTATGAAGGTAGCTTTTACAGTGGAAGTTCTTCATCGAGCTCTGCTAAAGCTTTTACAGAGAAGTATCCTTTACAGTGGAAGTTCTTTATCGAGCTCTGCTAAGGACTCGTTATATCTCCGACTTCTTGTATTTTCTCGATCAAGTGGCGTTACGAATCATAAAGTTTGGGTTGTTACATGATATTTTTTGATGGCTTATATCATTAGCTTATTTGAAGATCATTGTGACTTGGAGGGGGAGCTCTTCAAAGACAAGAAGTGATTCAGTTTCTTTGTTCTAAAATGGGTTTTTATGGCGGGTTTGGTTTTCATGAAGATTCTTTGGGATTACATTCGAAAATGAAGTTTAAAGATATTACTTCAGTGCTTGATTTATATATCCTAGAGCCCATGTTTGAAGACTATTGAAGAATCAAGATTCGTGGATTGCTTCATATATTCCTCGTTGCAGATCTTTTTATTTGCTAGATGCTTGTTTTGGAAGTTAAAGCATTGTCATCCATTCCATACTTTGAGGGGGAGATTGTAGGGCTTCAAAGCACTCCATGGATGATGGCAATGGGCCCCTTTGATGAATTCTAGGTTAAAAGCCCAAGACTTGTCTTTTCCCTATAAATAGTCATGTATTATTCATTATTAGGGTTAAGAGAGTGAGGCAAAATGTAGCCGCCACGTTGTGAGGTTTCTTGTAGAGTTAGATTCTTATTTTCTTAAGTGTAATTTGTTCCTCACAATTCAATAAATCGAGTGATCATTCGACATAATCTTCATATTTGTGTTTGTTCTTATTTTCCGCATCTTGTTCATCAAATCTTAATTAGGGTTTTAATCCCAACACACTTGATGATTTCATCACAAGTATTGGAATAAAAGTTCTCTCTACTCTTATTTCTTTCTTTACTTTATAATTTATATTGTTATTTGATCATATTTTTATAACAGACCTATATTTTTTCTAATCAAGGAATTCTATAGCATTATATTTTCGAATTATTATATTTTCTTTTTTCTTATTAGGACAAATACACTTTGAAAAGTGTATCCAATTATAGTAGTGTAAATCTTTTTTTTTTTTTTTTTTTTTTTTTTTTTTTTTTTTTTTTGGATGATTTGGTACATACTTCAAAGTATGGGTTTTCATACACTTGTAATAATATATCAAATATCAATCAATTTTATACTATTTTATATTACTTGTGTGAAGTTGGATGATTTGGGGACGAAAGCCGACTTTAAAGTTGGAAAGGTAGTACCATGTGCTCTACAATTTTAAAGTTTATCATTTTTAATCTAATTTAGAAATTTGTTTATATTTTTTTTTCAGTTAAACAAGATCATTTCAAAATCAATTGAAGAAATTTGTAAGGAGACAGCGGGCAAAGGTAATGCATCCATGGAAACAACTATACTGATAGATAGTGATTGAATGAAGTGCCATTACCGAGAGTTGCTTTAAACTCAAATGAGAAATAATAAATCTGAAAATTCGTACTTCGTCGACCATGGAAAATTAGGGCAATGTTCTTACACATGGTGCTGACTGTCAATGTTGTTGAATTAACTGATTAGCATTCTTTATTTTATAAATTTAAGCTCGATTCAGAAATGATAAATCGGACAAATTGTATCTAATCAATTCACATACTACTGTGTGCAGATCTTGTAATGGAATTGGAATCAGATACAGAACACAACCACAACATGATGATCGATCACAAGATTCCAGCACATAACATGCAAATTGATCCATCAAGATCTTGTTTTCCATGTTGCATTGTATGGACACCTCTTCCTGTTGTTTCATGGCTTCTTCCTTTTGTTAGTCATATTGGTATAGGCAGAGAAGATGGAGTCATTCTAGACTTTGCAGGACCTAACTTTGTGTGTGTAGATAACTTCACTTTTGGAGGTGTTACTCGTTACATTCAAATAAGTAAAGATAAGGTACGCTCACTTCTAATTTGATCAAAACTAAACGAGGGAAAATTTGTAAAACATCATTTATATAAGTAACTTAATGAGAAAGAATACATAAAAAAACACTCAGACATACCTTAATGATGTCTGGAGCACTTAAAAGTTGTGTGCAAAAAGTTTGTTTCTTCTTTGAACATCTGAATAACATTAAATGACCATTTTACCCTTCGTCTAGAAGTTAAAGAAGTAAACATACATTGACTACAATTCTCCATTTTACCCTTCATCTTCTACAACATCTGAATAACAAAGCTTGCTTATTTTTTGAATGTTATGACTAAATGACCATTTTACCCTTCATCTTCTGCAAACAGGACTAAATGACCGTTTTACCCTTCATCTTCTTTTTTGAATAACAATGCTTGCATCTTTTTTGAAAGTTACTTTTGCACATTGATTCCTCATTACAACATGTTTTGTCATGATGGTATTATTTTATCTTTTTTCAACCTTTGATATAACAATATATATTAGGATGTGTCTAAATACTTCAAATTTATAATGTGAAAGATTTGTAAGGAAAACATGGATAAAAGCTTTGGGGATTGTTCAATTCCACAAGAAAAGTCGGATGCTGATATAACGAGGAGTTGGAGTTATCTGAAGCAACTGGTGAGGAAGATGCTTCTAATACATGGAGGCTGATGAAGGAGACAATTACACACATATTCCAGTAAGAAACAGAGTTGGATGATTATTTGTTAGTTTTATAGGAACAGGAATGTATTATTTTTTTTAACATTTGAATGATTATTTGTATGACATTTTGTGCCATTTATTTTATTTTTTGTGTATGAAATTTTATTTTATATTATGCAATGGATTGTATTTTTTTTTATATATGGTATTTTATTTTCTATTATGAGATATTAACTACAAATTTAATTTGAAAATTAGTAAATCTATAAATAATATTTTTTTTAAACATTTAAAATTATGATACGCAAAAATGCGTGTCGTCTTCATTTATGACATGGCCTTTCTTGATACACATTGCCTGTCATTAACACGCGCGTCATAAGGTTACGATACGCGAATGCGTGTCGTCTTCCTTTATGATAGGGCCTTTCTTGATACGCAATGTTTGTCGTAAACGCGCGTCGTAATTGCGCATCATAAATGAGCGTCGTAAATGCGCGTCGTCTCTCTTTATGACAGGGCCTTCCTTTACATGCATTTGCGCGTTGTCTGAGCCTTTTACGACGCGCAATGAGCGTCGTAAAAGGCTGTTTTTCTAGTAGTGCACCCATACCTACCTACCAAAACCACCACATGTCACTATCACCACCATTCGCACCCACCCATCACCACACACACCACCACCAATCACCACAATCCCGCCTTCGCCACCCATTGCCACCACCCCCACCGCCACCTACAAAGATTTGTTACTGTGTTTTTGATTCATTAGGTTTTCACTTGTGATTATATGTATCGAGTCACATGTGATTATATATATTGAATCATATATGATTTATATTATGTTTAATACATATAATCACATGTGATTAAATACACGTGAAAAACTAGTGAATCAAGAACGCAAAAATGAATATTGTCCACGTAAATCATATGTGATTAGATAGATATAACTACAAGTGATTATATGTATTTAATAAAATATTATTTACGTGAACCGTATTTATTTTCGTGTTCTCGATTAGTAATTAGCATCATGTATTAAATCACATGTGATTAAATGTATTTAATCACATATGATTTACATGGACAATATTTGTTTTCATGTGTTTATTCAATAGTTGTTCTTATGTATTTAATTACATGTGATTATATATATATATATATATATATATATATATATATATATATATATATATATATATATATATAATCACAAATGATTCGTATGGAAAATATTTATTCTTGCGTCGATTCAATAATTGTTCTAATATATTTAATCACATGTGGTTATATGTATTTAGTCACATATGATTTATGTGGACAAGATTCATTATTTCTTTCTCAATTCAATCGTTGTACTCATATACCTAATCACATGTGATTATATGTATCAAATCACATATAATTTATAGTGATAATATTCATGAGTCAATATTTTTTCTTATGTATTTAATCATATGTGATTGTATGTATTAATCACATATGATTAATGTGGAAAAAGAAAAATTATTTAATCAAACACGCGAAAAATAATCTTATATACAGAAATCATATGTGACTAAATGTACCAGAACAATTATTGAACAAGAATGTGAAAATGAATATTGTCCATATAAATCATATCTAATTAGATACATATAATTTCATGTAATTAAGCATACAAGAACAAAAATTGAATTGAGAACGTGAAAATAAATAATTTCCACATAAATTCTATATCATTAGATACATATAATCACATGTGATTATATGCATTTAATCATATATGATATATATGTGGATAATATTTATCTTTGTGTTCTTGATTTAATAGTTGTTCTTGTGTATATAATCATATGTGATTATATGTAACTAATCACGCATGATTTATATAGACATCATTATTTTTTGTCATATAAATCATATGTGATTAGATACATATAATCACATATGATTATATATATTTAATCAAATATGATTACAGTGGACCAAGAAAAATTATTTAATCAAGAATGTGACAATGAAACTCATCCACATAAATCATATATGATTTGATACACATAATGACATGTGATTATATATATATATATATATATATATATATATATATATATATATAGATATATATAGATATATATATATATATATATATATATATATATATATATATATACATATATTTAATCATATATGTGTTATGTTTACAATTTTTATTTTTACGGTTTCGAATGAATAATTGCTTGTGTAATTAATCACATATGATTATATGTATATAATCATATATGATTTGAGGTAGACAAGATGCATCTTTTCCTTCTCGATTCAATAGTTGTGCGCATATACTTAATCACATACGATTATACATATAATCACATATGATAAAATACATGAGAACAACTATTGAATCGAAAAAGCAAAAATGAATTATATCCACATAAATCATATGTGATTAGATGCATAATCACATGTGATTATATGTATTTAATCATATATGATTAGATTCATATAATCACAAAGAAAAAATGAATTACCTCCACCACCCACACCTACCCACCACCCACCAAAACCACCACCTGTCACTATCACCACCACTTGGAACCACCCACCCACCACCACCCATCACCACACACCACCACCACCAATCACCACCATCACGCCTTTACCATCCGCTGCCACCACCACCCCCACCCCCACCTACCTAGATTTGTTATTATGTTTTTGATTCATTAGGTTTTCTCTTGTATATAATCACATGTGATTGTATGTATCGAGTCACATATGATTAAATACACGTGAAAAACTAGTGAATTGAGAACGCAAAAATGAATATTGTCCACGTAAATTATATGTGATTAGATACATATAACTACACGTGATTATAAGTACTTAATAAAATATTATTTACGTGGGCCGTATTTATTTTTGTGTTTTCGATTTAATAATTGGCATTGTGTATTAAATCACATGTGATTATAAATATTTAATCACATATGATTTACATGGATAATATTTGTTTTCACGTGTTGATTCAATAGTTGTTCTTGTGTATTTAATCACATATGATTTGTATGGAAAATATTTATTCTTGCGTCGATTCAATAATTGCTCTAATATATTTAATGACATGTAATTATATGTATTTAACCACATATGATTTATGTGGACAAGATTCATTATTTCTTTCTCAATTCAATAGTTGTACTCATGTACCTAATCACATGTGATTATATGTATCAAATCACATATAATTTATAGTGATAATATTCATGAGTCAATATTTTTTCTTATGTATTTAATCATATGTGATTGTATGTATTAATCACATATGATTAATGTGGAAAAAGAAAAACTATTTAATCAAAAACGCGAAAAATAATCTTATGTACAGAAATCATATGTGACTAAATGTACCAGAATAATTATTGAATAAGAATGTGAAAATGAATATTGTCCAAATAAATCATATCTAATTAGACATATATAATCACATGTAATTAAGCACACAAGAAAACAATTGAATTGAGAACGCAAAAATGAATATTTTCCACATAAATTCTATGTGATTAGATACATATAATCACATGTGATTATATGCATTTAATCACATATGATATATATGGATGATATTTATCTTTGTGTTCTCGATTCAATAGTTGTTCTTGTTTATATAATCATATGTGATTATATGTATCTAATGACATATGATTTATATAGACATCATTATTTTTTGTTCGTATAAATCATATGTGATTAGATACATATAATCACATATGATTATATGTATTTAATCACATATGATTACAGTGGACAAAGAACAATTATGGAATCGAGAATGTGATAATGAATCTCATCCACATAAATCATATATGATTGGATACATACAATCACATGTGATTATATGTATTTAATCAAATATGATTTATGTATACAATATTTATTTTTGTGGTTTCGACTGAATAATTGCTTTTGTGTAGTTAATCACATGTGATTATATGTATATAATCATATAGGATTTGAGGTGGACAAGATTCATTTTTTTCTTCTCGATTCAATAGTTGTGCTCATGTACTTAATCACATACGATTATACATATAATCACATGTGATAAAATACATGAGAACAATTGTTGAATAGACAAATCAAAAATGAATTATGTCCACACAAATCATATGTGATTAGATTCATATAATCACATGTGATTATATGTATTTAATCACATATGACTAATTTAGATAAAGATTTTTTTTCGTGTTCTTGGTTCAATATTTGTTATCGTGTGTATAATTACATGTGATTGTATGTATCTAATCATATATGATTTAAATAGACAAGATTTGTTCTTTCCAAATAAAATCATATGTGATTAGAAACATATAATCACAAATGATTAAATGTATTTAATCACATATGATTAAAGTGAAAAAAAACAATTGTTGAATCGAGAACACGAAAAAGAATACTAGCCACATAAATCATTTGTGATTAGATACACATAATCACATGTTATTAGAGTATCTGTTAACAATAACATAAAACAAGTAATGCCTACATAATAGGAGAGTTAGTACTCACCTCCTTGATCCTGAAAATTAACTAGCACGAGCAAGATGGATCCTTTCCTTTCCGAGAACCTACACAAAAATTATAACATTATTTAGCTTGTGTTTGTTGTATTAATCTTATAAAACGTATGTACATATTTCCTAAGTTTCTCTTTGATTTTAGTCCTCTGTTTGGGATATGTTTTCTTACCTTTCAACCCATTATAAATTTTGATTAAATTATATTGGTAAATTTCCCACTTTTATCTCTTCAGAAATATAAAGATCTCATTCTAATGATTTTTTGCTTCTTTTATATTAAATTTACATGTTGTAACACACACCTAAACTACACATCCCATCATGTCTTTTGCTGCACTTCCCACAATTGTGGCCCTTCTGACCTCCCGATCTCGAATCAGCGGGCTTTGCCCTCTTGGCCATTGGATGGGACTATAACGACTGCCTATCCCTCCTCTAAGACTCCACCTCCTCCCTGGCCTGAGTCTCAAGCTCAATCTCCCTCTTCCGAGCATTTTCCTAGAGCTCAACAAATGTTCGGTAAGTCGAGTTCACCACGAACTCACGAATGTCTCTCCTCAGAATGCTCATATATCAGCTCATACATGCCTGCTCGGTAGACATGTGCTCAGGGAAAAACAACTCTCTCTCTCTCTCATGAAACATCCGCATGATCACAGTCACGAACTCAGTCCCTTGCTTGAGGGACAAGAACTCTTGGGCCAACCGTTCCCTCTCCATTGGGGGAATGTACTCGTCTTGAAACATAGTGGTGAACCTCTCCCAAGTTACCGCAGTAATCTCTGCAGTAGAAAAGTCATCTATCACAAACGTCCACCAATCATTCGCTCCTAAGCGAAGCTGGTTCAGCGCGAACCATACCCTCAGATGCTCCGGAAACGAACGGGTAAAGAAGCATCCCTCAATGTCAGAAATCCATCTCATTGCTGCCATCGGATCATGAGTCCCATCAAAATCTAGTGACTTCGTGTTGCTGAACTCCCGGTACAGTAATGAGTCACCCCCTGTGGCCTAGGAGCAGCAACAGCTGCGGTAGCTGCAACAATAGCAACATCGGTAAGAGCGGTGTACCGTTCATCAAATGTCTCAATCAACATGGTCTTGATAGACCCAAACATCTAGGGAGCAGTAATGTTAGTGATGATGAGACATCATGGTGGGTACGCACCACACTCCATCAACATGGGTACGCGCCACATTCTGTGAATCTCATCATCGCTAACATTGCTTCTCTCTGGAGTGTGGCGTGTACGCAGCATGATGTCTCTGAAACACCACACAAAGGAAATCAGAGACTCGCTTGAGTATTCTCGCACTTGACCACTCAACCATACTTGTTCCTTAGTACCCTAAGGATTCTTACTTGGGCTGCTTACTGACCCGGTGTGTCCAATAGTACGGGCCCTATACTACCTTCCACACCACATCAGTATTCACCCCAAGTCCACCTCCTAGGATCCTAGATTGAAAGTACTCTATATCTTGATGAACGCATGCTACCCTCTAGTAGACCTCTCATAAGCTCCTCTCTGCTACCTACTCACACTCGAAGTACTTCATAATAGTAGTAACTCCTAGGCTAAGGAATCATAAATCAGGCAACTCTAGCCCTAAATATGAATACCTAGCCTACTCTATCATGCATAACACATCTCATAATATCTCATAAAACGTAATGTAAGTGTATTTTGGGAAATCACCGTTCGGGCGCTGGCTGATTGTACACACTGCTCTTTTCTGCTCTTTTGAATCTTTTACTCTTTTTAGAAAAAAAATCGTTTCTTTTGAAAACTTTTCTCAAATCCTCAGTTTGAGTTCAGATATGCCCGAAGGTGTATCCGAATCCCTCAAACCAAGTCTCTGATACCAACTTGTACCAACATGATTTTTTAAACCAAAATTTTCATTTTTAATATTCATAAAACACATGTCTCAACATTAATTCTCAAAAATCAATACTAGTTTTCAAACAATTGTTTAAATCCAGGATCCACAAACATAACTCCAAATCTCGAGTGTGTGTACAATAACGCCGGTGCCTTCTAACGATCCTCCGGGGTACCTGAAACACATAACACATAACACGGTAAGCACGAATGCTTAGTGAGTTCCCTAAAATACCACATACAACAAATTCGTCTCTCGAGGCTATACTCTATAGGAACCTCCGGCCTGTGTGTCTCAACGGAACCCTCTAGTCCCGTAGCTCGTTGGACCCTCTGGCCCGGTCTAGGTCATTGGACCCTCTGATCCGGTCTGATTGAGAGCCCTCTGGTTTCATAGTATGTTCGACACTCCGGTCCGGTCTAAGCAACAACAATATAGCATACAATACATATCACATAATCATGTACACATAAATCCTCTGGTCACAGATAACTACCACTCTAGGTAAAGTAGAGTGAGAAGACTCACCTCGGGTAACTCGAAAGATCTCGAAATCGAAATAATTATCTAGCCTCTTCCTAATCACATACAAAAATATCTCTACTTAATAAAGGCTCTCAAAAGCTAGCCTAATCCCTTCCTATGACCTCTCAGAAGGGTAAAAGACCATTCTACCCCCTCCAATGGTCCAAAAGTCCAATTTATGACTAAACCCTAAAAGTAAACAAAAATCATCCCTAAGGAGTACGCAGTGCGTACCAGATCTCTACGTTGGGCGTACTTGACCACTACGCTGATATCGGGCTATTTGAACCCTACGCCCCACGTACTGGGATTTACGCTCAGCGTACATCCCAGTTTTACTATCATCTCACTTTTGGTCTTAATCAGTTAAGACATTGCCTCAGAATACAGATCTGGACCCCCTACAGCCTCCTAATCCATAAAGTCGAAGACTTTACGCCTTTGCATGGCTGTAAAGGTCATCATCACCCAAAACTCACCACTTCCTTCACTAAAGAGCTCATATCTCATGCATGGCTCACCCTTAACATCCAAAATGGGATTTTTATGGGTCTATAAACACTTTATACACTGAATATGGACGGATCAAGGTCCATGGAGCTCCTTTGCTCATAAAGTCTCCACCTTTGGGACAAAAACCCTAAAAATGGCCCATAATGCACAAATCAAAAAGATTGAGAAAGCTTTGAGATTTTTACCTCCAACTGATGCTCCTACCTCTAAAAGGCTCAGATCCAAGGCTTGCACTCCAACTCTAGCTTCTTCAATGGCACCTTCTTCTCTTCAAAGGCACACAAGAACACTATCAAGCTCAAACACACACACACACACACAAGATCTAGAACGAGGGTTTGGTACACTTAGGGTTTTGCTATCTGGAAATGGTGGCTAAAAGTGACGCTAAAACGTTCCTTATATAGGGATCACCCACACAATTAGGGTTTCCATCTGAACCTAGTACGCCCAACATACAGTATGGTATGCCCAACATACTGGGTAGACTCCGCGTCAAGAATACGCTCATGAGTACGCGCATCATACTCTCCCTTACCCCCAGCGTACTCAAAATCAAACATTTCTTTCAAGGACTAATTTTGACAACTTGAGGAAAGAAGAGGATCAAAGAGATATAGCTGAATTTCTGGATGTTACAATAAGGGTTTTCATCCACTACAGACATATAAAATAAACTATAATAAGTATAGTTTATGTTTTGTTACATTACAATTCATTATGAAAGGTTTATTTTTCACTACAAAAGGGTTTTTCATTTACTACAAAAATAAATGATAAGCTATGAACTTACTAAGGAAGGGTATATTCCTACTACAAAAAGGATTTTCAATTACACTACATGTAAACTCGTTAAATCCGGTTGTGAGACACTACTTCATTGTACTCTTGGAGTATTGGTTAAGATCCTGTAGTTATAACCAGAGTCTCTTGTAGGGAGAGCATGATACTTGTATATAGATCTATATTGGGATTGAAAACCCACATCGTAGTTGCATGCAACAGCTAGACCAGCAGGTCTGGGGTGACAAATGTCATAACATTCCGACGCTTGAAGAACGTCGTAATAGGTTACCATATCAATCAGTATGGTTATAATAAATCACATAGGAAAATAATATCACACATAGTTTACGGGGATCTCTAAATTCTAATGGGTGTTATTATCATAAAACTGCATACATTATTATAAGTACGAAAAAATACTTGTACTTTTTGGTCTTTGGGTCTTAAGACTGCAACTCATTTAAAAAGGAAAATATTTCCAGTGCATACACTATATTTACGAAGAATGGTTTTCAACTTTATAAACAAAAGCTTATGTACTCACCAATGTAATCGTTGACACTCTTTCAAAATTTACTTGTATTCTCAGATAATCAATAAAAACAGGTGACTATCAGCTTTTGAAGATGGAACGCTTCGGCATTAGACAAAAATTTTATCATTATATTGTAATCGATTTTGAAACATGTAATCATAGTACCATGTAAGTTTCTCGGTTATATATATGATGGTTATATTTACTTTGATCACTATTATACTCATTGTTGTGAAACTATACATGAAGTCCTCAACCCTCGGACGTTTCCGCCATCCTTGGTTTGGGGGTGTGACAAATTTTAACTTTTGAACCATATCCAAACTTTACATAACCTCGGATCACTTCCTTAAGATTTTGAAACTTAGTCTTGTCACCGATCATGTGATTACTTATGTCATTATCAAGATACCATACATTGGAGTTTTTTTTTATGTGTTTTTCCTTCCGTTTTAGCTTTGGAACATTGTTTTCATCATTAAAGAACACTTCATCATCGGGGTCACTGTTATGGAGTACAACCATTAGCAAAGCTGGTTCATTATCGATGTCACCTTAGGCTAGGTTTGCTTCATATTCTCTCTCCTCTTGGGTTCTTGCATTTTGCAACATAATGACAAATACTATTGGAAATTGTAACATTATATGTGACTCTTATCTTTATTATCATACGTACCACGAGTACCTTCACAAGACTGACGGTTGTTGCCTTTTCCACGACCTCTACGATTTGCGTAGTTTCCACCGAGACTTCTTCCCTAGCCACCTTGGTTTTTTGTGTTGCTTTGATTTCTTTCCCCTATCGAACACACACGGTCTTCATTTAATTTCCTGCATCTCTATCCATTCTTGGTGAGTAAATAACTATTTGTTTTTATATTTCTCTTTGTGTTCAACATGCCTACAAATTCTATCATCATGAGCTTTGAGTCTTTTCATAACTTCTTCAACTCACATGATATCAAAGTCAACAAATTGCTCGATGGTTGATGGTATCACCCAACGCCCAAATGTTGCTTAAGATGTTATAGTTTTTGCAAAAATATCTTCAACGGACTCAAATTATTTCATGCTAAGAATCTAGAACTCCACCTTTAGAGACTACACTTTCGTTGTTCGAAATCGATTTGTAACCATATACATGATCTTGAGTGTTTCCTACACTTCATTTTTCATTTGCTTCTCCGTTGTCGACAAAAAGATCTCTTATGGGATAACTTGATAAATCGCTTTCATGGCCATCTTATCCTTCTTGATACCAACCGGGCTTTGGGGAGTCTTAGGTTCATTCGCATCCCAAATCTCCCATGCTTACATGAACACCTTTAACTTAATTGCCTACGCAACATAGTTGGCTCTAGTTAAGATGGGATAATGTATCTTTGGTCCTTCCATGGTGTTGGCTGTGATCAATCAACTTTCCTTAGCTTTGATACAAAATGTTGGACTCAATTCTTTTAACTCTTTCAGAATACGATTATTCAGGAATCAATTTACTTGATTCTACGAACGTTTGTCATAAACAAAAAAGGGAACTGAATCGAGAAATTAACCTTTTTCATAAATGAAGAAGGAAACTAAATAGGGAAATCATAACAAGGCTTGATAGGGATCAATTGACTTGGGAATGAGGAATGTAATAGACTTAACTATGTAAAAAAAAAACGGTTGAATATGGGAAAAACAAAACAGGGTTCGGAATTCTTTTCTATGAATCTAATTGTTCTCCATGTTTTATTATTGAAAAAAGTCTCATTAAACTTAATCAAAACATCATACATTCATACCCTATTTACAGGGGCGTAGTTGTGGTTATACCAAGGTCGATCCAAGGACCCACCTAATTATTTTAATTGTAAGTTTAATTATATTGTGAAAATTTAATGGAGCTATCTTAGAATTTATGAAGGAACTACCTAATAATTTTTTTATAAAAACGAAAATGTTTATCAAAATTTTGAACACCTATGAGTTATTCGTAATTACAATCCATATAAAATAGCATAATGCCTATACCAACTTAAAATTTATCCAACAAAAATTAGTCAAATCCATTAAAATTAAACTTTAAAAATAATAATAATAAACAAAAGCCCACATTTGTGCTCCATCAAACAGACGCACGAGTGCATGTCACATGTAATTCGGCAGGAAGACAACCTATGGAATTTTATCATGTGAAAATGATGTATTAAAAAGTTACGATTAAGATATGATTATCAATATATTTTAAGCTCTAAGACTTCGTCATATACAATTTTGATAAAGTTGATATTTTGACACGACCTGCGCTATTAGTATATTTTAGTTTGTTATACGTTTTTGTGTTATTTAAATAAGGAACCATATTCGCCCTTATTTATACTAAACTAATTGGAATCCTAAACTAACTCAAAATGCTTTAAAAATAAAGAATTTCCAAAATACCATTGAGACTAAAAGTGTCTGCCTTTCTGATTACCCCCAATATTGTCTTCAATGGTGTAGTAAAAGACTATAGTTAGTGAGGTGAAAAGCATTAGTTTGAATTGTATTAGACTTAGTGTGTGTTTGACACAGATCTTTTGAAAGCGTTTAAGAGCTTCTGGTTTCTAGAATTTGACAAAACGCCTTGTTTTAAACAGAAAGTCTTGTTTGGCATTACAAGCTTCCAGTGTTTAAATTAAACAAAACGTTCCAAATTCAAATGTTACTTCATGTGGCTTTTAACAAAATGCTACTAGCTAGAAGCTACCCGCTTCCCGCTACAAGCTACCTGCTACCAACTATTTTTGCCGAACACGCCCTTAAATAAAGAAAAGAGGCGTTGATGGGTTTTGGTCATAAGACATCCTATGTGCTCATACAAACCCTAATGCTTGGATCTAGGTTTCTCTATTGTACATGATTTGAATCCAAGACTATAAACCCTAATTCTAGCATATGGAAATCAATATTAACATATAATTAGGTTTAAGATGTTACCTTGATTGTTATGTAGCAATAACAATCCCAATTCCTCCTTGAATTGACTTTGGAATGCTTAGAGTCACAAGTGTCACTCCTCTAATGGCTTACAAACACCAAGAGCAAATGGAGAAGGTATAAAGAGAGAGGAGAGAGGTAGGAATTCGTCCTTAGGACTTCTTGGGAAGGCTTAGACGAATTCATGAGCCTTAGGGGGTTTATATAGGTGTAAAGATTAGGGTTTTAGTCCTTATCCTTATCTAGTTGCTTGCCCACCAAGTAACCATAAGATAAGTCTTAGAAACCCTTATCCTAGTCGAATTCTAAGGCATTATCTCCTTAAATTCGTTCACCCTATATTTAAGATAATCCTTACCTTATTTTGTAACTATCACATAATTACAAATCAGCCACTCTAGTTTAATTAATTACACTTGATCACAAAATTAATTCCTAATTAATTATTGACCAATATTAATTAAACAAATATGATTTCTCCTTTAATATATTATTCTTATAACATATTAATAAATCATAATAACCTCTCTCTCTCTCTCTTTATTTATTTCTCCAATCAAGTTGCTTTGGTGAAGGCAACCCAAAAGGACCATGCACCATCGGGTCAAGTACATACCAAAATAGTTATGGACTTAGACACTAATCCAACAGTCTCCCACTTGGATAAGTCTAATAACTATTCTGCGTATGACTTTAGATCCTGATCTGCAATCGTAGCTTTCCAAAGCCGCTATCAACTCTGATCCTATCAAATACGCCTGTCCTTAGATAAGGGATCATATATTCCTCCATTCTGGATATCGTATAAGACATGATTTCTAATCATTCTCTTTGTACTATTTCTCGATTCCCGATTTATGACGACTGACTAATTGAACAAATCAAATTAGCCCTAGCCCGGCCGAGCATTTACGTTTGCCATCACTAAACCATCGAGGGGCCCAAAAGATATCGCTTTTATCCTTCTTTGGATAAAAGGAACGGATAAACTTTGATACAGTGCTTGCTTGCACTTACTAACCAAATCACACACAACAATATGTTTTATAACACCAAGTTACTAGTGCGTTTACATATTATCAGTTTGCAACCGATTTGAAAGATACAACTCACACATCTCGGTTTCAAGAATATAAGATGTTATCGTCTCACCAATCACTCGTGATACAATTCAAGGAGTGATCCAAGCGAGCGTGGGTTTAATCCAATGCTCAAATTCATATTCATAAGCACTTATGAATGTTTTAGCAAACATTTGCTTATGTCTAATACTCTTTTAGACAATCCACACACCAATTCACGACAGTCTTCGTTCATACCTACTTCCAACATATGAACGAATGTGGCCCATTTGAATAATTCGATTATTCTTAATAAACTCAATTATTCTAGAAGTCAAAACATGCAAAGTGAAACACAAGAATAATACTAATCCCATATGGCCTCAACCCTTTGAGTATAAATAAAACTCCTTTTATTTATCACCATATCGATTACTCATTATTTGTCGTTTCGGGTAATCAACTTCTTACTTGAATTATTACACTTGTCCCATGCTCCTAGCATGCACACAATGTTTACCTATGGTTCTTACTTTGTGAAATAGATCACATTGGACACATTTCCAATCATTCTCATTTCACAACTCTAAATCCGTTTTTCATAAGTTTAAGAATATCAAATTCTTGCCACTTATAGAATATGCTAGATTCTAACATTTTATGCAATGATTCTTTCGTAATGTCACTGCACCAAAGTCACAAAGACTATTGCTAATGATATTACAAAGTTCTCTAACGGAGATCGCTACAATACAATTCCTTAGATATGATATCTCTCACTAAAAGTACATTCTTTGAACATCCTTTTGCATAAAAGTTTCTAATCTAGACATAGATTTTCAATATTTACTTCCCAATATGGACACGCTTCCATATTTTCCATATGACAACTTATTCTTCATAGAATCCTTTCTATTCATAATAAGGTCGATATGGTCCATTCAATACCATGCTTCCAACTATTCACAAGCATCCAATCCTCATCGAACTTTGGATTGTTCTTTGATGGTTGTTTAATTACTTTAGTCAAAACCAATTCTAGTCCCTTTTTCCCTCTAAATGCGCTAGACATTTGGAAAATTTTAGAATGGTCAAATATTAAAGCATTTGTAATCAATCCTATACCCGAAGCGTATGGAACACGATGCATAATGTTTTATTTGCTATGTTCTCAAAATTCGAATTGTGAAAAGGAATTGCGTAATCATAATCGAAATTTTAAGAACACACTATGTACCTTTGACTAAATTTATTAACATTTCTCAACCTAAGCCTTTAGATTTGAAATGAAGCATAATATTCTCTCCCTTAATTATAGCAAAACAACTTTACAACCCTTACGACTTTGCAAGGTATAACTCTTGTTTTTCTATAATTAATATTGCCAACTTGCAATACTTTCCATAATAATCATACAATCATAACTTTTATGCTCCCACTATCATGATGATTACTATAAAACATAACACTTATGCTCCCACTAGCTTCGTCGTGTATTCATAAACATCTTAACTTTCAGAAAAACAATACCTATTGAATTTCCATGTTTCTAATACTTAATGCTTTGATAATATTTTATCAAGGCTTCTTGAACTTATACACCTTTGCCTTAGATAGTTCATATGTGTGTCTTAAACAATTAAGACTAATTGCCAAACCTCACAATTCAAATCATGGAAAGGGATACCGTGACTATAATCGAATTCGAGAATCGAATTTTACAATCACTATCTTATTAAAACCTTTCTTAGTGAAAGCATTTCCTCACAATCATTTTCATGAAGGAGGAAATCTTATGACACTTAGATTTTAAACGGTGTATGTGTTTCTATTCATGTGAATTTGTTAAAACCAAAGTTTACAACAAATTCAAATTCATATGGACCGAACTTTCTTAATCTTGATTTCTTGCCTTATGGTAGCACAATTGCCCACCACGTCTTCCAAGTAGTTAAGCATCTCACCTTTTTCCTATCAATGTACCTTTCATTGATCAAGGTGCCTTGCCTTTTATGCATTCAAAATGAGAACTCAAAGAACTCACATGCATAATTAACTTAATTGGAATAGCACAGAAACAAAATAATGTCAACACGATAGGTTGCAAAACCTCAACTCGTGTGCTAGTGATGATCAATAAGTTTTATTTGATTTGTTCTTGAAACCTTTCAAGACCATTAAGACTCCCACTGACTCCTTGACATATAAGATTCTCTTGTCAATAACCATTTCTTGACAAACAATTATTCAAGAGTTAGTGTAGCTTTTATCAAAACACTTCATAAATTGGTCCTAGTTGGCCTTTGTCTTATCCAAGACATCACAACTTTCCACATTTGATGAATGTTATAAACCTTTAATACTTTTCACTCATTGTTACAATCTTAACTTTAAGACATGTTATTGGAACGAATTATGATTGACTTTTGATTTAACCATTTCTTCAATTCTTGATTCGTCTTCTTAAACATACAATTGTACTAAGACTTACTTAGAGGATCAATTGAGATATGGTTCTTAATAATAAAGACCTATCATAAAGCATAAAAGGTACTCTCCCTTCTTCTTAGAATGGAGAAACTTTTATCTTTCTGCCTACTTGATTCTTATTCGTTTTGCTGTTGATTTAAACTCTTTTAATTAATTCTGAATTATACTTAATCTTGTAAGTGTAATCATATTTACTAAGCCTTTAGTAAATCATGACGAATATATTTGTTACTCTTATGGTGAACTTGATCAACACGCAACTTTGTGTACTCGATCTCCTAGTCCTTCACTTGATACTTTGTCAACGAATTTGTCTAATTTCCAAATATGAAATTTCTCATTCATCATGCAACCAAGTTGCGTGATTCCAATTTTCTGTCCAATTGAGACTTTGGGCGATGAGAAACTCTCCCTATTTGGTAAATTCTTGACATTTCCATAAATAACATAACTAAGAATCATATCCATTCGTTGTAGAAATATGCAAACATCAATTTTCATAACGATTTCATTGCAAGGAAGTAAAATAAGTCAAAATTTATTTTATTTATAAAAGCAGCGGAAAAATATTTGTCCTTACAATGCAAAATCTATTGAAAACTATGTAAAAGGAAAATTTCTAACAACTCTATCATAACTATCTAAGCTCAAAATCCAATCTTCAAGTCCATGCGATCGAGATCCATCTCTTGTGATTAGATTCATCTTGCTCTCTTATCAAGCTTCCTTTCTTTTCACCGATCCTTCAAAACATTCAAATGCAATCTTATCACATCATGTATTAAGAATCAATGAATAGGAACTTAACGGAGTTAGATAGTGGATTTTACCTGAAGCGTAGTCATACTTTTGACTCTCCCATCTCATAGATCTCTTAGGTAAATAGAGCAACTTCGTCTCCAATGCCCCTTCTCTTGGCAATAAAAACAAATTGACTCTTTTGGAACAACACATGGAACTACTTCAGACATCGCCTTTCTCTTATGATCAAACTTTTCGATCATTGCATGTCTTTCATTGCCATTTTCTATATCCATAGAGGTCTTGAAGGCAGATTTGCCAATCAACTTTGCTTTTCTATTGCGCCAAACCATTGCTGATTCAGTAGCAATAAGCATATAGGTGAGATCAATAAGGGTCACGTCGTGGCTCATCATATAGTACTCTCTTACGAACTCACTATACGAGTTAGGAAGTGACTGAAGAACCCAATCAACAGCCATCTCTTCACCTACAACGGATCCCATCATTCTTAACCTATCAATGTGTGACTTCATCCCTAAGACGTGTGCATACACCGACTTTCCTTCTTTATGTTTACTTGCCAAAAGGGCTTGAGTGATATTGAACCTTTCAATTTTAAATCTTGTGGGTTAGGGAGAATAATTGGAGGAGGAGGAGGAAGTTAAGCATGATTTCTTGTTCCTCGATCGAATCGTGGAATATCATCTTCATGTGGAATTCTTGTTCCACGGGATTTGGGAAGACCATAGTGTTGGATTAGTGTCTAAGTCCATAACTATTTTGATATGTACTTGACCCGATGGTCCATGGTCCTTTTGGGTTGCCTTCACCAAAGCAACTTGATAGGATGAATTATGGAGAGAAAGGATTAAATATGATTTATTAATATATTATGGGAATAATATATTAAAGGATAAATCATATTGTTTAATTAATATTAGTCAATAATTAATTGGTAATTAGTTTTGTCACTAAAAGAGATTAATTAAACTTAAGGGACTGGAATTGTAATATTAAGATAATTGCAATTTGGGCCATGGATTGCCTTATATTATAAGGTGGACGAATTCTATGGGGAAGCCCATATGAAATCATGCAAGGCCTTAAAGAAAAGGCTCCATGGGTTGCTTAGGGCTTAAGCATCCAATTTAGGGTTTCCTTGTTAGATAACCCTAATAGCCTTATTATATATAAGACCCTTATGACCTAAAAACGTGGCTAATGATCTTTCTAGGGTTTCACACGTTTTTGGGCAGCTTCCAACCTCACTCCTATTCATCCTCTTGCTTATGGTGTTTGTGAACCATTAGAGCAGTCACACTTGTGACTCTAAGCCTTCCAAAGTCAATACAAGGAGATTTGGGATTGTTATTGCTACATAACAATCAAGGTAACATTATAAACTTATTCTTATGGCAACTATGATTATTTGAATGCTAGAATTAGGGTTTATAGTCTTGGATAACTTGCATGTACAATAGAGAAACCTAGATCCGAGCTTTAGGGTATGTGTGAGCACATAGGATGTTCTTAGGACCAAAACCCATCAGTGGTATCAGAGTCTGGCTTGGTTTCAATTGTATTGATGCATTGTATAACTGAAAAAAATCGTTTTTTGGTGTTCTGGAGGCTGGACTCGCCGAGTCCATAGCTGAACTCGCTGGGTCCATGCAGACTCGACGAGTCCAAGCATGACTCGACGAGTCAACTCGTCAGATGGAGGGAATCTCGGGTTTTCTTGCTGTTTTTGCTTATGGATAGTTACCTTATCATGTTAGATCAATATTAATCCAATTAAATGATATATTTGACTATAATTTTGATCTAATTGAAGATATTTATCAATTAATAGGATAATTGTTTCCTTATGTGATAATTGATTAATTATTTTGATTAAATTGATAAATTGTTTGCAAGAAATCATTAAATAAATCAAATATGGATAATTATGTGATTAAATGTTAATTTGAATTATTTGTTATTTGATCCTTGTTGTTATGAAAAGTTTCATATTTTGCCCCTTAGGTTTTATAGTTTAAATTTGAACCCAAAAGTTTTGTTGTTTTGAAATTTAAATAGTTGAAATCCTAATGTTTTGAAAAAGGTTCAAAACTTGCCCTCAAGTTTTGGAATTTAAATTTTGATTAAATAGTTTAATTTTGATGTATATTTAAATTCTAAACCCTAATGTTTTGAAATGTTTCAATACTTGCCATCAAGTTTTTGAATTTAAAAGTTGATTAAAAGATTAATTACGAATGTTAAATTCTAAAACCCTAGTAATGTTTTAAAAAGTTCAATTCACACCCTTATGGTTTTATTAAATTAATTAAGGTGTATAATTAAAAGAGGTTTAATAAATCCATAAAAGTTTTGGTTTGAAATTTAATTGAATTAAAAGTATAATTATTAATTTTTTTTAACCACCTAGTATTGTAAAAGTGTAAAATACACCCTATACTATATATAACATTAAAAGTCTAACATTATATATATGTATGAGTAAAAGTCAGTCTTACCGTTAGTAGGCCTCATTCACGAAGCTGGTTTATAAGGGGTGTTTAAGGAAATTGCCTATAATATGGCGATTGAATGGGTATCCACTCTTACCCATCGCACTCTTGATTAGTGGAGGGTCGTTAGCCGAACGAGTAGGATAGGACGAAACCTTCCATTATAAGTATAATGAAATACAAAGTAACTAAATGTTTTTCAAATTCCCAATCTTAGTTAATTAGGCAAAAGTGAATTGATGCAATTCCATGAAATTACACTTTGTGCCCTTGCGAAGACGTTAGTGGAGCGTGTGTGGTTTACCGACACACTAAATGGTTCGAAGCAAAGGTAGCAAAGGGTGACTCAATGTTTTTCATAGTTCGGTGGAGCGTGTGTGGTTTACCGGCACATCGAATAGGTGACTGTAACATGTGAGGGCACCATGTAAGTTTGCATGGTTATTCACACCCGCTTTGTGATCCTCGGCATCCCAGTCACAAACAAGAGGGGCATATCGAGATATAAACATGCCATTGAAATGTTCGATGAATCTCAAAAGATCTAGGAGTTGTCATAGATTTAAAACTTAAATGTCTTTTTCGTTTTTCATGGTGGAAATTAGTGAATCGTCATTCACTTACCTTCAAATATTCTGCAACTAGATTACAGCATCCCTTTTCTAGGTTGTAGCATATTGTGTTGGGTGCTAGCCTTAGTATCTCATTTGGGTGATTTACTAAGGACTCAATCAATCAATCAACTAACTTGAATTTGTTTTCTCCCGTTTTGTAGATGTCAAAGTTCGACAGCTATGGTCTTCTCAAATCCCATGGAACAAGCATTCCACATGAAGATGATATTCCACGATTCGATCGAGGAACAAGAAATCATGCTTCACTTCCTCCTCTTCCTCCAATTGTTCTCCCTAACCCACAAGATCGAAGAATTGAAAGGTTCAATATCACAAAAGCCCTATTGGAAATGAAACATGAAGATGGTAAGCCCGTGTGTGCCCACGTTCTAGGAATGAAATCACACATTGATAGGTTGATAATGTTAGGTGTGTCATTCCCGAATGAGTTGGCTGTAAATTAGGTTTTGCAGTCACTTCCTTAATCATATAATGAGTTCAAAAGAAAGTATTATATGATGGATCGTGACGATAACCTCATTGACCTAACTTACGTGCTCATTGCTGCTGAATTAGAAATGATTTGGCGAAGCAATGGAGCGTATTTGTTAGGAAAGTCAACCGACCATGCTTCCGAGGACGTTCTAGGAGAACCGACCTGCGTTTGCTGCCAAGAGAAAGGGCGTTGGATACAAGTTTGCCCAGAGAGCCTGTAAATTCCAAAGATGGGAGAGTCAAAGAGTATGACTGCGCTTCAGGTGAAATCCACTATCTAACTTTGTTAAGTTCCTATTCATTGATTTAAAATACATGATGTGATAAGATTGCATTTGAATGTTTTTGTAGGATCGGTGAAAAGAAAGGAAGCTTGGTGAAAGAGCAAGATGAATCAAATCACAAGAAATAGATCTTGATCGCATGGACTTGAAGATTAGATTTTGAGCTTAGATAGTTATGATAGAGTTGTTAGAAATTTTCCTTTTGAAATACATGGTTTTCAATGGATTTTGCATTGTAAGAACAAATGTTTTCCGCTGCTTTTATAAATAAAATAATTTTGACTTATTTATTTATTTCTTCACTTCCTTGCAATGAAATCGTTATGAAAATTAATGTTTGCATATTTCTACAACAAATGGATATGATTCTTATTTATGGTGATTATGGAAAAAGTTGAGAATTTACCAAATAGGGAGAGTTTCTCATCGCCCAAATTTCAATTGGACTGAAATTTGGAATCATACAACTTGGTTGCATGATGAATGAGAAATTTCATATTTGGAAATTAGACAAATTCGTTGACAAAGTGTCAAGTGAAGGACTAGGAGAACGGGTACACAAAGTTTTGTGTTGATCAAGTTCACCATAAGAGTAACAAAGATATTCGTCATGATTTACTAAAGGCTTAGTAAATATGATTATACTTATAAGATTAAGTATAATTTGGAATTGATTAAAAAGGTTTAAATCAATAGCAAAACGAATAAGAAGAATCAAGTAGGCAGAAAGATAAAAGTTTCTCTATTCTAAGAAGAAGGGAGAGTAGCTTTTATGCTTTATGATAGGTCTTAATGATTAAGAACCATATCTCAATTGATCCTCTAAGTGAGTCTTAGTACAATTGTATGTTTAAGAAGAGGGATCAAGAATTGAAGAAATGATTAAATCAAGAAGTCAGTCATACTTCGTTCCAATAACAAGTCTTAAAGTTAAGATTGTGGTAATAAGTGAAAAGTACTAAGAAGGTTTATGACATTCATTAAATGTGGAAAGTTGTGATGTCTTGGATAAGACAAAGACCAAATAGGACCAATTTATGAAGTGTTTTGATAAAAGCTACACTAACTCTTGAATATTTGGGTGTCAACAAATGTTTATTGACAAGAGAATCTTATATGTCAAGGAATCAGTGGGAGTCTTAATGGTCTTGAAAGGTTTCAAGAACAAATCAAATAAACCTTCTCGATCATCACTAGCACGGGAGTTGAGGTTTACAACCTATCGTGTTAACATTATTTTGTTTCAGTGCTGTTTCCGATTGAGTTAATTATGCATGTGAGTTCTATGAGTTCTCATTTTGAACGCATAAAAGGCAAGGCACCTTAATCAATGAAAGGTACATTGATATGAAAGGGTGAGCTGCTTAACTACTTGGAAGACATGGTGGGCAGCTGTGCTACCATAAGGCAAGAAATCAAGATTAAAAGAGTTCGGTCCAAATGAGTTTGTCGTAAACTTTGGTTTTGACAAATTAAGATGGATAGGAACATATACACCATTAAAATCTAAGTGTCATAAAATTTCCTCCTTCATGAAAAATGATTGTGAGGAAATGCTTTCACTAAGAAAGATTTTAAGAAGATAGTGATTGTAAAATTGCATTCTCGAATTCGATTATGGTTACGGTATCCCTTTCCATAATTTGAATTGTGAGGTTTGGCAATTAGTCTTAATTGTTTAGACACACATATGAACTATCTAAGGCAAAGGTGTATAAGCTTAAGAGGCCTTGATAAAAGATTATCAAAGCATTAAGTACTAGAAACATGGACTTAAGAAATTCAATAGGTATTGTTTTTCTGTAGTTAAGATGTTTTGAATACATGTCGAAGCTAGTGGGAGTATAAGTGTTATGTTTTTATAGTAATCATCATGATAGTGGGAGCATAAAAGTTATGATTGTATGATTATTATGGAAAGTTTTGCAAGTTGGCAATATTAATTATAGAAAACAAGAGTTATACCTTGCAAAGTCGTAAGGGTTGTAAAGTTGTTTTTCTATAACTAAGGGAGAGAATATTATGCTTCATTTCAAATCTAAAGCATTAGGTTGAGAAATGTTGATAAATTTAGTCAAAGGTACATAGTGTGTTCTTAAAATTTTCGATTATGATTACGGCATTCCTCTTCACAATTCGAATTTTGAGAACATAGAAAATAAAACATTATACATCGTGTCCCACACGCTTTGGGTATAGGATCGATTGCAAATGCTTTAATGTTTGACCATTCTAAAATTTTCCAAATGTCTAGCGCATTTAGAGGAAAAGGGGACTAGAATTGCTTTTGACTAAAATAATTAAACAACTATCAAAGGAAAATCCAAAGTTCGATGAGGATTGGTTGCTTGTGAGTAGTTGGAGGCATGATATTGGATGGACCATATCGACATTATTATGAATAGATAAGATTCTATTAAGAATGAGTTGTCATATGGAAAATATGGAAGCGTGTCCATATTGGGAATTGAATATTGAAAATCTATGCAAAAGGATGTTCAAAGGAATGTACTTTGAGTGAGAGACATCGTATCTAAGAAATTGTCTTGTAACAATATCCGATAGAGGACTTTGTAATATCATTGGCAATAGTCTTTGTGATTTTGGTGCAGTGACATTATGAAAGAATCATTGCATAGAATGTTAGAATCTAGCATATTCTATAAATAGCAAGAATTTGATATTCTTTCACTTATGAAAAAGGATTTGGAGTTGTGAAATGAGAATGATTGGAAATGTGTTCAATTTGATCTATTTCACAAAAGTAAGAACCGTAGGTAAACATTGTGTACATGCTAAGAGCATGGGACAAGTGTAATAATTCAAGTAAGAAGTTGATTACTCGAAACGACAAATAATGAGTAATCGGTATGGTGATAAATAAAAGGAGTTTTATTTATACTCAAAGGTTTGAGGCCATATGGGATTAGTATCATTCTTGTGTGTCAATTTGCATGTTTTGACTTCCGGAATAATTGAGTTTATTAAGAATAATCGAATTATTCGAACGGGTCACAGTCGTTCATATGTTGGAAATAGATATGAATGAAGACTGTCGTGAATTGGTGTGTGGATTGTCTAAAAGAGTATTAGACATAAGCAAATGTTTGCTGCAACGTTCATGAGTGCTTATGAATATGAATTTGAGCATTGGATTAAACCCACGCTCATTTGGATCACTCCATGAATTGTATCACGAGTGATTGGTGAGACGATAACATCTTATATTCTTGAAACCGAGATGTGTGAGTTGTATCTTGCTAATCGGTTGCACATTGATAATATGTAAACACACTAGTAACTTGGTGTTATAAAACATATTGTTGTGTGTGATTCGGTGAGTGAGTGCAAGCAAGCATTGTATCAAAGTTTATCCGTTCCTTTTTTCCAAAGTAGGACAAAAGCGATATCTTTGGGCCCCTCGATGGTTTAGTGATGACAAACGTAAATGCTCGGTCGGGCTAGGGCTAATTTGATTTGTTCAATTAGTCAGTCGTCATAAATCGGAAATCGAGAAATAGAACAAAGAGAATGATTTGAAATCATATCTCATACGATATCTAGAATGCAGGAATATATGATCCCTTATCTAAGGACACGCGTATCTGATAGGATCAGAGTTGACAGCGGCTTTAGAAAGCTACGATTGCAGATCAGGATCTGAAGTCATACGCAGAACAGTTATTAGACATATCCAAGTGGGAGACTGTTGGATTAGTGTCTAAGTGCATAACTATTTTGGTATGTACTTGACCCGATGGTGCATGGTCCTTTTGGGTTGCCTTCACCAAAGCACCTGTTGGATTCGTGTCTAAGTCCATTACTATTTTGGTATGTACTTGACCTGATGGTTCGTGGTCCTTTTGGGTTGCCTTCACCAAAGCAACTTGATTGGAGAAATAAATAGAGAGAGAGAGAGAGATTATTATGATTTATTAATATGTTATAAGAATAATATATTAAAGGAGAAATCATATTTGTTTAATTAATATTGGTCAATAATTAATTAAGAATTAATTTTGTGAACAAGTGTAATTAATTAAACTAGAGGGGTTGATTTGTAATTATGTGATAGTTACAAAATAAGGTAAGGATTATCTTAAATATAGGGTGAACGAATTTAAGGAGATAATGCCTTAGAATTCGACTAGGATAAGGGTTTCTAAGACTTATCTTATGGTTACTTGGTGGGCAAGCAACTAGATAAGGATAAGGACTAAAACCCTAATCTTTACACCTATATAAACCCCCTAAGGCTCATGAATTCGTGTAAGCCTTCCCAAGAAGTCCTAAGGACAAATTCCTACCTTTCTCCTCTCTCTTTATAACTTCTCCATTTGCTCTTGGTGTTTGTAAGCCATTAGAGGAGTGACACTTGTGACTCTAAGCCTTCCAAAGTCAATTCAAGGAGATTTGGGATTGTTATGGCTACATAACAATCAAGGTATGATCTTAAACCTATTCTCATGTTAATATGATTACTTGAATGCTAGAATTAGGGTTTATAGTCTTGGATTCAAAGCATGTACAATAGAGAAACCTAGATCCAAGCATTAGGGTTTGTATGAGCACATAGGATGTCATATGTCCAAAACCCATCAGTGGTATCAGAGCCTAGCTTGGTTTCAATTGTATTGATGCATTACATGTTCAAAAAAAATCGTTTTTTGGTGTTTTGGAGGCTGGACTCGCCGAGTCCATAGCTGAACTCGCCGAGTCCATGCAGACTCGACGAGTCCAAGCCTGACTCGACGAGTCAACTCGTCAGATGGAGGGTATCTCGGGTTTTCTTGTTGTTTTTGCCTATGGAGTGTAACCTTATCATGTTAGATCAATATTAATCCGATTATATGATATATTTGACTATAATTTTGATCTAAATGAAGATATTTATCAATTAATAAGATGATTGTTTCATTATGTGATAATTGATTAACTATTTTGAGTAAATTCATAAATTGTTTTGCAAGAAATCAATTAAATAAATCAAATATGGATAATTATGTGATTAAATGTTAATTTAAAATTATTTGTTATTTGATCCTTGTTGCTATGAAAAGTTTCATATTTTGCCCTTTAGGTTTTATAGTTTAAATTTGAACCCAAAAGTTTTGTTGTTTTGAAATTTAAATAGTTGAAACCCTAATGTTTTTGAAATGTTATAAAACTTGCCCTCAAGTTTTGGAATTTAAAAGTTGATTAAAAGTTTAATTAGGAATGTTAAATTCTAAAACCCTAGTAATGTTTTGAAAAAGTTCAAATCACTCCCTTATGGTTTTATTAATTAATTAAGGTGTATAATTAAAAGAAGTTTAATAAATCCATAAAAGTTTAGGTTTACAATTTAATTGAATTAAAAGTATAATTGTTAAATTTGATCACCTAATATTTTAAAAGTGTAAAATGCACCCTATACTACATATAACAATAAATGTCTAACATTATATATATATATATATATATATATATATATATATATATGTATATATGTATATATATATATATATATATATATGTATATATATATATATATATATATATATATATATATATATATATATATATGTATGAGTAAAAGTCAGTCTTACCGTTAGTAGGCCTCATTCACGAAGCTGGTCTATAAGGGGTGTTTAAGGAAATTGCCTATAAAATGGCGATTGAATGGGTATCCACTCTTACTCACCGCACTCTTGACTAGTGGAGGATTGTTAGCCGAATGGTTAGGATAGGACGAAACCTTCCACTATAAGTATAATAAAATACAAAGTAACTAAATGTTTTTACAAATTCCCAATCTTAGTTACTTAGGAAAAGTGAATTGATGCAATTCCATGAAATTACACTTTGTGCCCTTGCGAAGACGTTAGTGGAGCGTGTGTGGTTTACCGGCACACTAAATGGTTCTAAGCGAAGGTCGCAAAGGGTGACTCAATGTTTGTCATAGTTCGGTGGAGCGTGTGTGGTTTACCGGCACATCGAATTGGTGACTGTAACATGTGAGGGCACCATGTAACTTTGGATGGTTATTCACACCCGCTTTGTGATCCTCGGCATCCCAGTCACAAATGAGAGGGGCATATCGAGATTTAAACATACCATTGAAATGTTCAATGAATCTCAAAGGATCTAGGAGTTTTCATAGATTTAAAACTTAAATTTAATTTTCATTTTTCATGGTGGAAATTGGTGAATCGTCATTCACTTACCTTCAAATATTCTGCAACTAGATTACGGCATCCCTTTTCTAGGTTGTAGCGTATTATGTTGGGTCCTAGCCTTAGTATCTCATTTGGGTGATTAACTAAGGACTCAATCAATCAATCAACTAACTTGAATTTGTTTTCTCCCGTTTTGTAGATGTCAAAGTTCGACAACCATGGTCTTCCCAAATCCCGTGGAACAAGCATTCCACCTCCTCCAATTGTTCTCCCTAACCCACAAGATCGAAGAATTGAAAGGTTCAATATCACTAAGGCCCTATTGGAAATGAAACATGAAGATGGTAAATCCGTGTGTGCCCACATTCTAGGAATGAAATCACACATCGATAGGTTGATTATGTTGGGTGTGTCATTTCCCGATGAGTTGGCTGTGGAATGGGTTCTGCAATCACTCCCTGAATCATATAATGAGTTCAAAAGAAAGTATTATATGATAGATCATGACGACAACTCATTGACCTAACTTACATGCTCATTGCTGCTGAATCAGAAATGATTTGGCAAAGCAATGGAGCATATTTGTTGGGAAAGTCAACCGACCATGCTTCCGAGGACGTTCTAGGAGAACCGACCTGCGTTTGATGCCAAGAGAAAGGGCGTTGGATAGAAGTCTGCCCCATGAGCCTGAAAATTCCAAAGATGGGAGAGTCAAAGAGTATGACTGCGCTTCAGGTAAAATCCACTATCTAACTTCGTTAAGTTCCTATTGATTGATTCAAATACATGATGTGATAAGATTGCATTTGAATGTTTTGCAGGATCGATGAAAAGAAAGGAAGCTTGGTGAAAGAGCAAGATGAATCTAATCACAAGAAATGGATATTGATCGCATGGACTTGAAGATTAGATTTTGAGCTTAGATAGTTATAATAGAGTTGTTAGAAATTTTCAGTTTGAAATACATAGTTTTCAATGGATTTTGCATTGTAAGGACAACTGTTTTCCGCTGGTTTTTTAAATAAAATAAATTTTGACTCATTTCCTTGCAATGAAATCATTATGAAAATTGATGTTTGCATATTTCTACAACGAATGGATATGATTCTTAGTTATATTATTTATGTGTGACATCCCCAAAATCATGGCCAGAAAAGACCGGTTTTGTTTATACTTTATTTCAAAATCAGAGTTATCTTTTAATAAAAGAATTGCGGAATTTGTCCCAAAACAATAATATGATAAAGATTTATCAAAAGCATTTCCATAGAAATGTATTTCATTAAAAGACTCCGGATGTCATGTTCGTACAGATCAAAAGTATAAACAGTACAATATAAGCCTTACTACATTATTTCATATCTACAGGCCTATATCCGTAATCCCTCGTCCAAAACATCACACCTATGCTCATGCGCCACTTCCTGTAATACATAAAACTGAGTGGGTCAGGCTTGGGAGCCTGGTGAGCACATAGGGTTTTCAACCCACAATAAATAAGTTTATTAATTTCGTCAATCAACAATAACCTGATTACCCGTTCCCGTTATCCTCACTTTACGTCCCTAAACACCTATCATAAGGGACCTAGCCTAAGGATCATCATCGGGATGGACACTGCTACTAAGGGGATTCCTCAGCAATAAATGTCCTAATAGGCAACCATGTGGGGGATGGAGTACACCGGTGAACACATCGTTTACAACACCTACAGGTTGCGAGCCTGCTAGTGTTCCACTGGACTGTCTAGAAGAGTCCGTGGTCGTCATCTATACTCCGCTAGATGACTAGATCAACAACAACAACATCGAGGCCTCTCATCATTTTATCACACATCACCTATTACATCTACCCATGTTTTACCCCAACATTTTCGTAGATATAAAATACATATACAGTTTAAATCATTGAAAACATGTATAACAACGTTCATCTAACATAGATAGCAAGTATTCAGATAATATGCACACATAGCACGTAATTTATATAAAATACTTCATATCTATGTGTAAGCTGAAAGTAACTATGCACTCACCTGAAAAGGTGGTGATTCCGAACTCAGACAGCGCTTCGCTTCTTAAAAAGAATTTTCTTCGACGAAACCTAGTATTATTACCACTAGAGTTTAGTTTATTATTCGTCGAGACTAATTAATAGTCTAGCTATTATTATTATTATTATAT